>NC_066368.1:35351469-36004684 GCF_013377495.2 Cygnus atratus
AACCTCCTATGTTAGCTAGAAAACTGTGGTAAAAAGAATAGAATAAGTTACACACATTTTAATTTTTCAGTGTACATTGAAAATTGCTTGTTCGTTCTTAGTAGTGACACATGTAGCTATACAGGTATTTGCACAGTAAGAAAATAATCCTGTGGTATACTTGGAGGCTCATTTGAGTCATTCATTATATCTACAACTGAAATTATTGGACTAGAAGCAGAAACTATTGACTGAAATACTTTGTGTTATATTAGAGGAATCTGGTTTGACAATCATAATAGACTTTTCTGGTCTAGAAATCTATGGATCTCATAGCTTTATCTTAGGCATTGCAGCCCAGAGAAACTGCAGGTCAGAAGCATACCTTAGTATGCATTTAGAAGCTGAAGATTTGTAAACAGAAGAGGCCTTTGATTTTGTGTGTATTTTTCTTCTAATTAGAGTGATTTTTTAGGTAAATTAAATCTTTTGAAACTTCTGTTTTTTCTTTTTATAAATTGCAGTATATAGGATTATATCCTATTCCGATCAGATCCCATGAGAAAATTTGCATATAAAAAACTTTTGCCAAGTAAAAGGTGAGTGACATGATAGAGACAAAATGGCAATTCCTTCTTGAGTGTTCTATTCAGCAGCTTGCTCAATTAACTTTAGAAGTCAGGTTCTCATTAAATGTGCAAAGTTAGAATGGACTTTACTGTAATACATAAGAAATCTACCCTATTTCAATTACTATTAATATCATTTAAATGTAAAGCAGTTTTATAGTTATTTCATATTAAAAGAAATCTTTCCCACATACATAAAACCTTCCCAAATATTACTTAGGAAAGAGATATGTACACAACTGTATGAGTAGCTCACACAGCTTTTGAAAACAGAAATTTTTGTCAGTGTTTTTATTACAGAATTTTCGTTCGTAGTTTTGATGCATAAACAAATGTCATAAATTTCTGTTCCTGGTGAGTTGGTGAGCCTGAAAGAGATAACATCATCTGAGTAGTAAATGAGTCAAATTTGGGGTGGAAACAGTGAGAGAGCATAGCATGGGTCATTGTGTTACTTACTGCATGTTATTAGTTTTCAAAGCCAGGCTATTCTTTATGGACCTGTTGTTGATAAGTACTCTTGAGTGAGACTCATCAAAATCTCTTCTATTTAACTTTGTTTAATTTTGATCTAGTGTGGATTTATAGTAAGATACCTATTGAATAATTCAGGCTATTTTTAGTCTGACAACAGTTTCACTGCAACAAGGTTATTGCTGTGAGGATTACTGTGTCATCAGCTTATGGATGCATACATGATTACAAGCACACTTTGGCATGTCATTAATTCCAGCACCAGAATGAAGTGCTCTTCAGACTTTTCCTCTGGGAATTATTCAGTTGATTCATCATCCATTTGCTAAGTGCAGGGTGTCATGAATAACATATTTGGGGCAGACTTGTTTCATCAGTTTTATGCTTACACTTTATTCCTAGACATTGCTTTTGTAGTTTATTTGAAGAGTAATCGTGAAACTTCTGAATTACCTGCAGTCTTTCAAAATGCACAGAATTTGCTGCAGATGGTTGTGCAGTCCATGCTATTAAATATTTTAGAGTGTGAAACAATAATTCAAAGACAGCACCTCTTATCTCTTTCACAGCTTTAAAACTAATTATTCAAGACTGGGAATTCCACTTTTTCCCTTGTTTCAGTTCAGCTAGTATTAGTGGATATTGCCAATAAACCACCCAGTCTTCATGTGGTTTGAAGATACCCCACTGGGGAGATGTGCAAACTAGTATAATTTGCCTCTAATATATAGAGTTGTTTTGGCTGACTGATTCTGTGTTAATGGTGTTATGGGGAATAAAGATTGTAGGCATAATGGATTTCATTTACAAACAGGCAATGAACTGATGCTTACACACTCAAAACTTGAGAGCAGGATACTATAAGTACCCGAAAATAAGGTTACACGAACCTGCCAGCTGTACTCCTACCATTGTCCAGTTCTTTTGTCTGTTTAGCTCAGATCACTTTTCAGAGCTCTTTTTTAGGCTGTTTTGGAATGTCCTGTTGTTATGCATTTACCTGATTTTTTCTACTTTAAATAGACTTCTTCCCCACTCAACTATAAGCAAGCAGTCCTTACCTTAACCTTATTTGCAAACAGTCTGCCTTTCTCACAGTGGTTTATACTAAAAATTCTACTCCCAGCCTATGCTTGTTTCTTTGTAAGCCTTGTTACAAAAATTCAATATTTCTGAAATGTTTGATTTCTGTACAAAGGATAATTATATATTAAATGTGTTTTCTAGAAAATATGAAGTAGTATCATATAGGATCATGGTAATTTGACTATGAAGTTTTCAATATCATCTAGAGGGTCCTCCTTTTTCTAGTGCCTTTTCATAGGCTTTATGCCTTGTTATGGCTTGATACTATGAACATAGGAAGAGATTATTATTAAATGTTGTATTCTTTCTAGTGTGTTGAAACTCATTATTTACAAGACAGGAAGTACAGAAAATCATTTAAAATGACATGGGTGTAGGAATCTAATAATAGTATCATTTAGGTCTTGAAAAGAGTAGAATATTGGAAAGTATTCATATACTGTGATGGTGAGGAAAACTGTCATTTTCTCTTCGTTTTTACTCGCAGGTGAGCCACACAGAGTAGGTAATACCCTGAGGTTTCTGAGAATCAAAATTTGATCCATTCTGTGTAATAATTCCTTCAGCTATAAAACACAACCCCACTAGTAATGTCCTACAAAAGATATAGAGGTTACGTGGTGATTTTTTACAAGCCAGTTCTATTTGTAGACCAAGTAAACTGAACTTTTAAGCCTCACCACGCATGTGCGCACACACACACATTCAAAATTCTGAAGGGAATTCTTTAAAATAGTGCAGGCTGTAGCAAATGCAGAACTTAATTTGTAAAGATTTTCTTCTTTTTCAGCAAAGTATACACTGAAGCTACAGTTTTTTGTTCTATTATTCAATGTCGTAGCAACTAAAATGTATCTTAAACATTGTAAGACTGGTAGCAAAGGTTTTACTGCTAAATTTTGAATCTTCATTTTGAAATGTTGCAATGGATAGCTCATTAACTTCTCTTAAGATGCAGTTCATTTGAAATGAGGGATTTTTCTCTGACCACTCATTTATTAAAAAGTTGCTAGGGAGTGGAGTGATGGAGAGTTTCAAAATGCACATAATTTTGAATTGCACCATTTGTGGGAACTACTGCAAGTGCAGCAGAGGGATATGTCTCTCTCAATTTGAGAACTATGATCTAAAATGATTATTCTCTTCTTTCAAATGGATCTGAAACTTAGAATTATTAAGTATCATTTTATTGCTTTTTTGCTTAGATTCCAAAATCCACTTTTTAAGTTGTGATTAATCTTCATATTTCTATATAGCCATTAATTAAAAAGAAACTATATGTTTGTGATACACAGATAAGAGATATTTTCTACACTTGTGGCTATTTATGAGCCTTACTGATGCAGTGAAAACTCAATAACCAAAGTTATTAAGCAGGTATTCTTTATTACGGCACCGGGTGTGTGTGTGGGGGGATCGCTCCACCTAACACACACACACACCAAGGGTTACTGGCAGTGTGTTTATATTAGTGGGACAAATACATATTCATTTCATTTCCTGTAAGTCTCTTGCATATTCATCAAGCCTCCGAAGAATCATTAACGTAGGTTCCTGCACCTATTCACATGCGTACTGGAGTCCTTGGGTGGTCATCTGGTGTACTCTGGTGGTCTTTTGATGAAGGCCAGGAGTCTTCTAAATTTCTGACCCTTCATTTGACAGACTTCAGCAGTCAAGCCAGTTCTTTCTGGTTCTATGCATACAGTCTTTTACTCCCTTATCTTTGGGGTCGTTAACATACTAGCTAGCTAAGACCTACAGAATCAACATCCTTTATCTTGTTCTCTGTCTCGTTACCAAGAGTAAAAAATAAAATAAATTTAGCAACTTTTGTAGAGTATTGTGGAGAGAAAGCCTTGATTTAACACACATCTCATCACATGCGTCTTCGCTCTTGAGGGGAACCTCTGTACATTGAGAAGAGGAAGGTTGTGCCCAAGTTTATATGTTTACCAGGATCACTCTTTCCTTAAATTTCTGGAAAGAAAAAAAGTGTTTTATAGCACTGGAAGCAGGTGAAATATGTCTATAAAGGGGATGTATGAGATGAAGCAACCCTCAACACAACTGTAACATCCACAGTAGTATATTACACAATTTTTATGTAACTCTTGGCTGCACTGTCTACTAAAAATTTTCCTCAAAGCCATATTTTAATTTTTTTAAGTTGTGCATGTGTAGAGTATGTTATGTACCTTTATTCATATGCCAAAGATCTGCAGACAATTTACTATCAGTTTAAGTCTCTCTTAATAATTTAAGCCCTTAATCCTTTATACTATTTTCTCTTGCATATTGCCTTTCACTGGCTTTTCAGTTGCCCGGGAATTGCTTATTCAGGCAACCTGATTTCAACACAAAATGCTATTTCTTTGTAAAAATGGCTACTTTTAATAGAGTGTAATCTATTACTATGCAGAATTATATAGCAGATTTTAATTTTTAGGAGAGAATGTGTGTACTGCCTGTTCTTCTGGTTGAATTTTTGGAAATTGGGGTGGAGATAGGGACCATTATTACAATAAAAGATTTTACGTCATTAAGATTTACCAGTTTAATCAGACATATCCACAGCCTAGTTTATCTGGGTTATCAGATCTCTTGCCCATAATCTCTTATTTTTCACTAAGTGATGTGGGAGGTCGGAGGAATGAGAAGTTTATGATGTGTTTGTGTCTTTGGCAGTCTGGAAGAGAAAGTCATGCGTACTAGAACTACAAGCAGAACATCAGTGGTTTTTTTTTTCCCCTTAGTTTTCAGCCTATATAAGCCTCCCATGGCTTCCTACCTAAACTAAGGCTTTCTGGTAGGATACTTCAGCAGTTAAAGAATTAGGTTTAAAACAATTTGAAAAAGTCACAGTTAGGATCTTGGAACTGTTAAATATGGAAGAACACTTCAAAGGTATTTGACATTTTGTATGCTACCTCTGTTGATTTCACTGGTCACTGTCATTGGAAGTGAAATGGTGTTACAATATGGATTATTCTTTACTTTCTTTACTAGAGTCTTTTTTTTTTCTTTAATGCAGGTTTAAGATTTTTAAGAGCCCTTAGACTGATACAGTTTTCAGAAATATTGCAGTTTCTGAATATCCTTAAAACAAGGTAAGACATTTCCTTGTGTATTGAGTATTGATGGCAGAACAGAAACGGCTTTTGTTTGTGGTCCTAGTAATATATGATTTTCTTTTCTGGGGAAAAAAATAAGTAAAGAAAAGACACCTATTCATTATCTGTTCTTTAAAACTTTTACTTTGCTGATGAATGATTTACCAGTGTAAGCATCTTTTTCCATGTTATCTGTAGAAGGTTTTACTTGGAACATCTGACCTAGACTGAATGCAGATAAACTAAAAGTTGAATGAATTACAGAGCTCTTCATTGATTAGATATTATTTCTTTTCACATTATCAGTCAGTATTCCACTGCCTTGCCAAAACAGAAATCGAAATTCAAACAATGGAATACAGCTAAAAAATTTTTTTGAAAAATAATCATTATTTCACACTCAGCTGTCTTTATTTTGTGCTCATTGTCATTAGCATTCCTTTCAAAGAATATTTTATATTTCCCCAGTTAACCTTCTGGTTTTCACTGATTCTTTGAGCCATTAATACATGATAGTTGTGTAGAGAAAACACAACTTTGAACAAAAGACCACTTTGAGCAACAAAAAAGGAACCTTCCCATGCCTCACAGTAGCAGATGCTTTGCCTTTCATCATTTCCTAAATTACTCCAGCTGAAGTATTGAACCTAACTTCCAGCAAGTACTGTAAACTCAGTTCCATTTTGAACTCCTGTGCTCTCTCTACCAATTGAGGTGCATGTGTGAGGATTTAATATGCAAATAGCTGTCTACGTGCTATGTTAATTAGTAGTCGTGGGCAAATAGATCCTTCAGATTTGTAGGCAATCATGATACACAGCTGTTTCTTCATTCCTTAACCTTAAAATTATTTTCTGTGCTCTGGAACTGTCAAACTCTGTCTTCAGCTATGTGACTATAAGAAATCCAGCTGTTGTCAAGTAGAGAAAATAATAAACATACAGGATATAGCCCGGTAGCTTAGAATGTTACAGGTTTGGTAAAGAAAGGGATTAATTTGTCCAGGAGCACAGACTATCCAATAAGTTTGCAACACACTGAACAACCTCAACAGAAGACATAGCAATCAATGGAAAAGTCCCAGAAACTCAGAGAGTTTTGGGTAAAGACTAAAAGTCCCTTTCAAATGTGGAAGATTTGTAAACCTCCAGATTCATAAATGAAGGATATTGCATTAATTATGTTCAGTTTATTCAGAGCTCGCTTATTCAAGATTGACCTGTTCATTCAGAATTAACTCTTAGATTAGTTATCATCTCTGTAATTATCTTATCAGAATGCCCAAATATCTGTAAAACCCAAATGCTGACTATTAGAAAGTTTGTAAGGCAGAACTTTCTGATGTGACTGTTTCAGTTTACTCATCTGATAAAACCCCCAGCAGTTCATCAACAGTCAGTACCTCAGAACACTTTTTTATGTCTCTCCCTGTTCCTAGTTATTCAGTAGAACATATCATCTGCTCTCTTGTGTATCTTACTTAATAAGCCTGAAATGAACTTAATAATTGGGATTACTACTGATGTTCACAAAGCAGCATTTTGTAAAGTGGATGAGTCAAACTACAACAAATAGACAAAAATTCTATTTATTTTAGAAAAGTTTTTAGTTACATCTGACATGTGAGTGCCTTCTTTTTTATTTATTTTACATGGATTTGACTTGCAGAAACTAAAAAAAGAGTTACTACTACTGCTAAATTTAAAGGAGAATTATTTTTTTTCAGCATATTCTAAACTACCACCATGAATAAAACCTATTTAGCAGAGATGGTCTGAGAGATGTGAATATGCTGTTACAGTACAAAAATACTATTTTCTTGGCCTATTTCTATTTCTGCATTATTAATCTTTCAGGGAAGCAAAAAAGCACTTTTTGCAAATGGACAATCTTAAGTAGTTTTTCAAGAGAGAGAGCATTTAAGCTATTGTCCTCATTAATTTTTTTTTGCTTAAATAAAATTTACTTACCTGAAATTGAGCAGTTTCAATTACAGTAGCCATAAAATCTTATTGTTACCTTAAACTCTTATTTTGTATTGCATACTTTTGACCAGCTACTGCAACATTGTTTTGCTGAGTTAAAAAAAAATAAAAAATCTCAAATTATGCTCAGTTTAAAAAAAAAAAAAGAAGAAAAAGAAATTTCACCTTTTCTTGCAATCCATTTCTAATTTTCAATGAATTTTTCAACATCATAGATAATTTATGTATATAAGATCAAGGGACTAATGACAGAATTTGAACTGTTGAACTGAAATATCAAATTCTGTATATCATTACTAGCTCTGAAATGATATTACAGAAAAAGAAACCGAGCATGTATATAAAATCATGCAAAAAAATAAAAAAAATAAAAAGAAGATAGTTTTTGTTTAAGGTGAGACGTGTTCATATGAAAAATATGGAAATAATTAATCTAAAGGTATTTTAGTGTGCTTGAAACTAATAAAAAAGTGAATCTCACAATTTTTTTTTAGTTCCCATGTTTACGAAATATAATGAATTGTGTGTTGTTGAGTTGAAATTTTCTCTCCTCCACTTCACTGTTTTCTAATATTTTTTCAACAAAACTACAGGGATTTAGGACTCACAGTAAGGGATTTTGCACAGATGTTGGAAAGAGCTTAAAGAGCAGGAAAATGTTTGTGACTAATCTTTCATCTATATTTAGACTGTGGTAGAAACAGTATTTCATAGAGGACAGAGAAGGTGCAATTTTTAATGAACTTGTAAAATTAAAATGTTACAGACAAGTTATGTAAATAGTTATTTTTAATGACTGCTAGCATTGACTTGTATTACAGTAATATGTGGAAACCAGCTGACACATTATTGCATCAGGAGTTTCTCCTGGCCTAAATTCAGGTGAAGGATGATATTTAGCTGTTCATAACGGAGCTTTGCATCAGCATGATATTTATCATTTTGTTTAATCTTGGAACATATGGGTTAGGGTCTTGTGCTATGATTGCAATCATCAACAAAATATGAATATTAATCAACCATACCTTCAGAAAGTGAAACAGGGAATGTTTTGATGTGCATGAACATTAATTAGTTGCAAAACTGAAGTTATAGCATCATAATTTTGAGTCCAATAATCATTACAGCAACTGTGCATCTTTCCTAGTCCCTACAGATGCCCACTTCATCAACTGTAATTCTTAAAAAATATCTCCAGTGGAGCTAATGTCTGCCTTATTTCCCAGGTTCATTTCTCAACTTTGTTTAGAAATTAATGCATGATAGTGATACACATTGATAGTGAGTTTTTCCCTGTTTTTCTTCTTTTGGAACATATTGCTTTGGGAATAATAGGGATTTTTCTGAGGCTTCGCTCTTTCTTAGATGTGGTTTCAAAAACAAAGGACAGCTGCTTTCAATACAATTCCATGAATGGTTAAGATCATTTGGACATAATAATACATGAACTTCAGTTCATTGCATATTTATTGAACATCCTTCCTAGCTTTTCAAATCATAGTGATTTTTGTAAGAACAGAGGGACCAAGCTTTACCTAAACCTCATCCAGAGGCTGTTGTATGGCATTTGTATGGCATTTTCCTGCTGAACTCAGAGTGAGGTCCTTGCTTCAAAATCAGTTCAGACTACAGTAGGGCATATACTACTCAGCGGGACTAAAAAGAGTTTGTTTTGTTTCTCTGGAAGGTTTCTTTTTTTAATTTATCTTGTTAGAAGTCCAGATGTAGCTAAGGTTTCTGTTCGTCCTTCTGCTCTCAAATCCATTTGAACTTTTCTAGTTTGTTTGCCTTTCAATCCATTTCTTAGCTCTTCCAAACCATCTAAATTACACAAATGTGATCTCTGCAAAGACAAAAATAATACATGGTTTGCATAAGCCATTGATTAAGTTTTTTAGGGAGCCTGGTTCTGTTCAGAAATCATCATGAAAATCTTTCAGTCTGAAATATACAGTTGTATGCAAGTACATAGTAAAAATGAGTGATAAATTTTGGTATATGTTACTTTTTTTTTTTTTTTCCCCTCCACAGTAATTCCATCAAGCTCGTGAATCTGTGCTCTATATTTATCAGCACATGGCTGACAGCAGCTGGGTTCATACATTTGGTAAGTATGTTTGAAAATATTTCTTTGGCTTTTTTCATGGATCACCTGCTATTTGAGCTACTTATTACCTGAAATTACCTGAAATTTTCTTGCTCTGGTTAAGCCCTTGGTACATCTACTGAGTACAACTAAAAAAAAAAAAAAAAAAAGAAAAGAAAAGAAATCACAGTTCCCAGTTGCTCAGGCTTTTACTCAAAATTTATTCTGAATAGTAAGTAATACGTCATTAACATTTATATTTGGGTTCAGCAATAGTTAACTATGAGGCTTGAACTGATGCAACTTCTTGAACGATTGCAATTTACCAGTAGGTGGCAATGTTTCCTAAGTAACTACCTGAAAGTGCTTCCTGGAAGGTGTTGGCAGAGTCTGAATTGAGTGAGGTCCTGGTAAATCAATGGTTGTACCAGGAAAAAAAAAAAAAAAAGAAAAGAAAAAAAAAAAACACTGTATTTCCACAAGAAGTAACAGGATTACTAACATTCAGGGTAGCATGCCTTCTGTTTTGATCTTAAATTTCATTTTTTTGGATGCATCTTTCACTAAATACAGATTTTTTTTTCATAAATTCTTATTCTGCACTTAAAAATACCTGAAAAATGTAAGATACTTAGTATAGAATTATTTATGTTTTCATAAATTTTAATATTCTTTTATATGAAAGGTATATGTCAATTGTATGCATTTAAAACCAATAGCTTTTCCTAAATTATTTAATCAATATAATTAAATATGTTTAAGTATTTGAAGTGTTTGTCCACTAAGAACATTTTAAGACCAACTTAGAATCAGGAAAATTTTGAGGTGCTAGTAGTAATAAGTCATTCTGGAATGGTTTTGGAGTAATATTATAATTTGATGATATTGGTGCTAATCTACAGTAATTTAATTGACTTCACTTGAATTACCTTGTGCTATGTTCACCTATATAACATTAAATTCAGTTGTTTATCTTCTAATTATCCCAGAAGTCATTTAGAATAGAATAAAATAGTTCACTTGGAAGAGACTTAGAAACATCAAGTCAAGCTCCCTGGCCACTTCAGAGCTAACCAAAAGTTGAAGCATATTATTAAGGACACTATTTAAATGCCACTTGAACATTGACAGGCATGGGGCATCAACTGTCTTGCTAGGAAGCGTATGTTTGGGTGTTTGACCACCCCCATTGTAAATAATTTTTTCTAGTGTGTAGCCTGATAATTCCCCTGGCACAGCTTTGTGCCATTCACAAATGTCCTATCAATGGTTACCAGGGAGAAATGTTTGGCATTTAATTTTCACTCTTAGGAAGCTTTGGATGTTTTGTTTTGTAGTATACTTTTTTTTTTATTATTTTTTTAACATCTCTGCTGTAGGAATTCTCAAACTCCAGGCTTCCTACTGTGGAACAAATTTTTACAGAAATTATAGAGGGTATACTCCTTTCCCACTGATAAATTTATAACTTACCTTTGTCACATACAATAGCTTTCCAATAAAAATTGGAAAAATGCTATTGTGGTAGTGCATCATGGAACTTAGCATGTTGCTAATGCTATTAATAACTGCATGTTTCAAAACAAAAACATTAAGCAGTATGATTCCATTAGAAATAATATAGATGGGAGAATATCTGAACAAACTGGTATGAAATGAACCCTATTGTTCTTTTTAAGTAATTTATATTATTTAGTAGTGATTGGAAAAAATGTTTTCCATAAATAGTATGAGTGGCAAGACTACGCATATTGGCAAAAGAACTGTAAGGCTATAATAAGGACAGGCTTAGGTTCTCTGTTTCTTCAAAATAAATCAAAGGAAAGGATCCAGAGTTTATATTACATGCTGATATATATATTTCTTTATCAATAGAGTTAATTTTTGTTACTTCTTTAATTATTACATATTTTCTTGTACATTTTAGGTGGAGAACTCAGGGGATCCATGGGAAAATTTCCAAAATAATCAACAGCTAACATATTGGGAATGCGTTTATTTACTGATGGTTACAATGTCCACTGTTGGTTATGGAGATGTTTATGCAAAAACAACCCTTGGTCGCCTTTTCATGGTCTTCTTCATCCTTGGAGGATTGGTAAAATAATAATTTTATTACTTATTATTTATTCCTTCTACCTTAAAACTTGACCTTGTATATCTCAGTGTTATAATTGAAGAAATAATAATATCTGGCTTAGTAAATTAAAATTAAATATTAAACTCTTAAATAAGTTTAATGCACACCATATTTTTTCTGTAGATTAATATTTGGCAGAACTTGTCAGTTAGTGGAGTCAGAATTGTTATTATCCCACTTAAATGCATAATGCATGTGAATACATGAAGTGCTTTAGCATTTCCACTTATACACTTATTCCTAGTTTTTTACTTTCCAGTAACCGAGTGTAGGGCATTTTTTGAGGATGCTGTTGTTACTTAAAGGCACTTTGCGGTTTCAGAAGTCTACCCACCCTTCTGTGTTCCTTCCCAGAATTCCAACAAACACTGTGGCCTTGGACTGCCTTAAAGAGCGGCTTGCCTGATCCTGATGATGGCAAACCACATTCTCTTTAATTTCAAACATCCTTTCATGTCATGTAACACAATTTTAACTCACAGTTTATCACACAAAGCATGGCCATAGCCAGTATCCTTTTATATCAGCAAATTCTGGTGTTCTTTGTCATGTACATACATAGCACCAAAGCTGCTACTTGTCTTGTGTCAACTTTTCTATTATGTATCAATATTAATAATATTATGGGGCCTGTTGAAATGTTTCTCTCTAAAACAGCAAGGTTCATTTTAATATTCACACAGTGCAAGGTAAGTGCTTTACAGATGACTAACAATATATATTAATTCACATACATACACGTGTATTGTTATTTTACTCTTATATATTGATTTCACGTATACATACATCTTACAAAGGTGATATGTATATAACTGATGTTATGAATGCCATATATGTCAGACACACAAATACATATATATATGCGTTCCCATCTATGTTTATTGACATATGAAGAGAGAGACCATGCCAACTGGCAGTAGCTCTTCGAAGTATCCAGCCACAAGGAAGATGTTTGTTGGACAAAACATGGCAGAATATTTTTTTTCTCCATAAAACCTTTTTTTTTTTTTCCTATCATATGTTATTCCAATCCTTTTAAAAAACATAAACTTTTGTTTTTGGTTTTTTTTTCCTATTTTTTTTGGGGGGTGGTGGTGACTGTTTTGTTTCTCAGCAGGGGGTTTGACCCTGACTACATCTTTTTGTCTTTGTTTAAATCCTAATCACAGGGGAACAAGTCTGTCTTTTAAAATAGAAATGCAACCGTTATGGTAATACTTGTTTTTGGTTTTGTTTTTTGCAGTGGAGATGGATAGTTTTTTTCCCCTCCCCTTTACAGGAAGAATTAAACATAACTGTACTTTATGATTAGATAGCAGTTTGAATTCATTTTGTTCTTGTTTTGTTTTGTGAGCCCATTTTTCCTCTTTTGACCATTTTCTTAATTTATAAAGTATGCACCTTCTCCAAGACCAACTTTTACATTGAACCCTCATGTTTTGTTTGATAAGAACTTTCACATTTTTAAAATTTTCTTTTTAAACACCTTCCCAGATCTAATTCTTTTGCATTTTCAGATCTTAAAGATATATATCTTCTGAAAATATTCATCATCCCCCTTTCTTTGGCCTCTCTTTTTAGTCTTTTCTTCTATCTCCTATCTTCTTCTTAGGCCATGTTTGCCAGCTACGTCCCTGAAATCATAGAGTTAATAGGAAACCGCAAGAAATATGGTGGTTCCTATAGTGCGGTTAGTGGAAGAAAGTAAGTATCCCAAGAGGCTCTGCTGCCTCTGCTGCAGTAGAACACTCTCTGCATGCCATTTTCTTTTTTTTTTTTTTTTTGTGTTTTTGTTTCATGCATGTAGGCAATGTTTGCTCGCTACGTGCCAGAAATTGCTGCTCTCATCCTTAATCGGAAGAAATACGGCGGGATTTTTAACTCAACTCGAGGCAGAAAGTAAGTCAAAAAAGACCAGGTGTGGTTGTGTGACTTTGAACAGCCCCTGAAGGTGGTAATAGCTGACTTACAGCTTAAAAGGCTGTATTCCTTGACATCAGATGTTACCACTAGAGAATTGTCACACTATAGAGACCTGGGCTATGCTACGGTACAAGTCACAACATTTTGGCCCTGCTCCAAGAGAACCTGGATACCACTCAGACTACAAAACTCCAGTTTGCTGTTGAGCAAAAGAAGACATTTATGTTGATTAGGTTATTCCATAACTCTGTCAGACAATTAATAGTGCTGTTTCAATAAGAATAATCTTCAATAAGAAATCTTTCAATAAGAAAAATGTTCAAAAAACAGATTCAGATTTCATGCACCAACTATTAACTGCAAATGGATATTGCACAAAATCATAGTTTTAGTATCTATGACGAGGGGTTTTTAAAGTGATTCTCTTCCACTAACCTTGTAAAGTCTATCTTAAGAAGAGAAAGTAGTAGCCTTAGTATCAATGAAGTATGAGAAAAAAATAAAAATAGTATTTTTGGCTTGTAGCAACAGCTGTCTTTTATTAGACCACATTAGTTCATTACATTTCTTTTGAAAGCCTGTTTCTTTACCAAGTTAAAACTAGCTCTTTCTGGCATTCCCAGCATCTAGATCTGATGGTGTATAGCCTTTAATGAACTAGATGTACTTGTAGATATATTATTTTCTTCTTTATATCACCATTAACGTTGCCATCCTCTGTGTCATTACATATCATTATGAAATTCACTGGTAGAGATACATTTGCCCTGAACAACAAGTTATATGAAATCGCTTCCATAGAACAATGGGAAAGATCTCCAAGACACATATCTAATTAATTGTCCCTCTCTGTACTTCAAGCAGATATGATTTTCTCCTTGTTCCTTTCAAATCATCACCTATGCTTCATTTCATAGATGTGTATTGTGGTTAGTAAATTCTTTCTCCTCTTTGTGGAGCAGAAAGACTGCAAATGCCCCACAGAGCTAATTCAAGAGTACTGATTTACATCGCCGGTTAGATAGATCAATTTTTTTTTGTTGTTAGTTATATCTTATAATATTGTTTAACGAATAATAGGCATATAAATGACAACTTCAATAATTTTATTTTTAAGCTACCCTCAAATGTCTAAAGTTGTTTGGTTTTGTTTTTATTTTTTTTTTTTTTCTGGCAAACAGTAATGTTGGAAACTTGCACTGTATTTCTGAAAGAAGTGTCATTAATTTCCCAAAATGTTTATTTGTAACAGAGGCCTACTCAGCTTCATACTTGTATTCATACCTATTTTCTCAAGAGAGCTTTTTCAAATGGAGAATTTACATTTTTGGTTTTGAAGCTACAAAAGAGTTATGGCAGATGTAAATATGGCTTTAAAACTATTTTGCATACAGAGTTGTAGTCTCCCCTCTTCTACATTGTCACTAGTACCTAGCATTGCTCAGATATCTCTGAACTTGGACTTGATCTTCAGTCAGAACCCCACATCCTGAAAACCTCAACTCTAGATCGAAGGCTTCTTGATAGCTTTGGGGCATGCTTCATTTTAATTTCTCACCTTTTCTTTTTGTCTTTATATGCACTATCTGTTTGTTTTTAGCTCACTGTCATTAGTGCTTTCTCTGGTGACCTCTACTGCCCATATAACTTGCCAATTGGAACTCAGCTCTGTCATCAACATACGAAATGTTCAATTTACTTCATGCATTGTTTTCTGGTTCAAATGTTAATTACTAAGTAGTTAAAAGAAGTCTTTTGCTCATGTGGGTCTTTCATCAGAGAATCTAAGCTTGGGAACTGCACAGTAAAAAGCTATTAACAATCCCTGTTTGATGTTGCTTTTGCAGTCAGTAGAACAAGATTGATGAAATGTTATGTTTGGCCAAAATTTAAGTTTTCATTTGGAATTCAGTGATGAGAGAATGGATTGTCAGAACCAATACGTTTTCCTTTGCTTGGGATATGGGCATGTGGTAGTAATTAGCAATATAAGGTCTTTAGTTGAACAACCAAGCATAGATTCTGGCAGCAAACATAATGAGAAACTACAGTTGTTCTATTTCTAATGTCAGAAAATTTCCAGATAAAATTAAATGCATGTAGAAAATGAAAGCAGCTAAATTTTGTTGAAAGAGATTGTTTCAACTATAAAAATATTAAATGTGTGTACTTTTAATTCTTTATCCAAAATAGATAAGTACATGGAATCTGCTTTGTAGTATTTATATATATAATGCGTCCTCATGAATTTTGTCTGTGGAATAACATGCTTCTATATGACTATTAAAAATTTAGATGGGTAGTTAAAATTAACATATGATTTCATATCTTTTAAGGATTGCACTGTATGCTTTATTACTACAAGGAGAGTCTTGCTCAAGAATTGTAACTGTTGAACTGGGAGATGGAATGTATGCATGAAAAGTTCTACAGGCTCCACTTCCTAAAGGGAGAACAAAAAAAAAAAAGAAAACACCAGCAATTTTAATCTCACATTTCGTTTTATTTTTCAGCCAGTAAGGTCCCCAAAGGTCTCATAAACTGTATAGGAATAATTTCCCACAATAAAGAAACATACTTCTCTCTCTGTATGCAATTATCACTGGTTAAATCTACTAGATACTAGATAGCTTTGTTACAAAATTCCACAGGGATTTTTTTTTTTTAATTTGATTTATAATCTCTGCTTAATAATGTATTCCTGTAATGAGACTTCTAAGGTCTCACAGAACGTAAAGTAGGAATATTATTACAGCCTTTGACTGAAGTTTCATCTGTTAAAACAGCAACAGTACTCGCTGTTGCATATTCGGCAAAATGCATACCAGCATATCTATACAAAATGTGACCAAGATCAAACATACACATTTGATGACAGGCATCATTTGATGATTAATTGTCACAATTGCAACCAAGTGGGGAAAAAAAAAAAAAAAAGAAAAAAGTTACTCAAAAGGATAATAATCCTTGAATTTCAGATTTGTAAGCAGTGAGATCTGATAGGTAACGAGATTAGTGTTAAACAGCTGCTTTGCTACTGTGCACAGATCAGTTCATCAGAAGACTCTCTAAAGGTCTTACTGTGTCCTGATACACCGAATCAGATAGTCAGTAGAGAAGAAAAAAAGGGCTTTCTAAGTTTAGTTAGTTTAGTTTTACGCAAAACAATTTTTTCTTGCTAGAATCACTGCTAAATAGAAATGACATGGAAACCAGGCTGTAATTACAAAGACAGAAAATATTTTGATATTAAAATAAATAAATAAAAATCTAAGATATCTAAGATGTAACTGTAAAATAAAATTCAGATGTAAGAAGCAATCAGAACTTGAAAAATATTGTTTTTGAATGTTCCTAAGAGGTATCTTACGATAACAATAGAGTAACCTCCATAATTTTCTAAATAGTTTTCTATGTAGTTTCTGTTATATCACATGAGCCACTACTGCTCACATCAGTCACTACTGCTGTTTCTACTTCCTGTCTCTCCATCCAGTTCTGTGGATTAATTCTGTAGTATATGATTTTACATTTTGTGGAAATAATTTTTGCAAAGCAGATAATGCATGTTATATTCTTTATATATTAGCCAATGTTTTACTGATATAATAAAATACATTTAGTATTATAGAAAAATATTATTTATTGTAATAGACTGGTAACTACCTGACAGAATTTTTGTGAGACTTAAATGAGTCAAGTTTATGCTTTCTGAAGATGATGAATGCTTTTGAAATACAAAGTAGACAAAAATTTATAATGAAAGTTAAATTCTTATTAATTGCTTCATCACTAAGGATAATGTCATTGCAGTGAAAAATATCTGCAATATTCTATAGGACATAGAATCTTATTAACATAGACATAAAATCTGCTTAATGCAGAAGGTAAGGAAATAAAGTAAATGTTCAGTAAATTAGTGAAAAACTAGTATCATTAATAACTAGTGTTTTTAATAGACAAAATACTGGAGATAAAAGCTAGATGTAACAAGTCGTGGGGTGGAGAAGGAAAAGATGTGATCTATTTATTACAATATTATAAAAGCTCTAGAAAGGTCTAGATTAGACATCAGTTTAGAAAATAATATGTATTTATATATAAAAGCAGGGGAGGTTTTATGGTTTTTTTTTTGGTTGGTTAGTTTTGACATTTGTTTTCATCACTAACAAACTGAAATGATATACAGTTTGAATGTTAATGATATTAATATTTGCCATTCTTCTGAATAATTTTGAGGCCATTAGCCAGTTCCGTACATGCTATCCACATTTAGCTCTTTTCTCTTTGAGACTTTCAGGATGACTTACTCTTTTCAGGCTCTTTGTTACTTGTCTGTAGAGCTCATGAAATAGTGTTGAAGGGGTCCTTTTTAACTGAAGTATCATAGAGGGATGAAAAGATCATGCTATTATGAATTTCATCGTGCTGGTAGACTATTATTTTTTAGACTAAGAGCAATAAGCTTACAGGTTAGCTCATGCATGCATACATCTGGAAGGATGGAAGAGGCAGTGATCACTTTGGCTTTGGATGCTTTTCAGAAGTGCTCCAGCTAACCTCTTTTAACTATAGAATTCAAGCTTTAAGTCATACATGAGTGAGGTTTTCTTCAATAAACTTTTGGTTTGGGGATCACTAAAATTTTGCTAATGTGCTTTTTGTGATGTTTGGAACTTACACTTTCAGTCCTAGCCAGAATAGGGCTTTAAAAATAGTCTGTTATTCCTTTTAAGCCGTATATATATATAAACACATATTTATTCATTTATTTTTAACCTTCATATTATCCAGGTCTCGTCTGAGATTTGGTTAAAGATTCAGATATGTTTTACATCTGGTAATTTATAATTAACTTTTTGTTCTGAATTTACTCATTTATTTGAGAATCAAGATTGTTCTTAATAAGTTTTTTCATTTTTGTATTCATGTGTTCATATGATCAGACTGGATTTTAATTCTGCGAAGTATTTTCCATTTGAAGGCATTAGCTTTTTTAAGTTAGCCTGCACAAAGCTCTAGAAAACAGATGGAAACAACATTGGTAAACTGATGGACTGAAAGAGGGTCTGGATAATTTAATGTGTTTGTTGTTGCTGGTTTTTGTTTGTTTGTTTGTCTTTTCCATTATTTCCTCTGCATTTAATTATTACCTTTTAATTTCATGGGCTAAAATGTTTTTCCTTCTGTATGCAATGTTCCTATCAGCTCCAATGAAAACTCTTTATGAGGCAACAACATGGCTTCACATGAATATAGACAGTGAAAGGGAATTTTATTATTATTTGTTGCCCTGATAGTAAGTAAACTAAACTTTGTTAAATTTTCAAAAGATGTTTTAAATGATCTTGACACATTACTCTAATGTTCAAGATTAAACATTGTATTTTAATGGCATCACAGTTCTTTACTGTATAAGCTATTCAAATCTCCTGTTTCCCTTCTCTCATGATCTGCTCTGCTTCCCAGAGATTTCTTCAGATTTCTGAAGTTTACAAGCCATAAATTAGCAAATCATCAGTATGTCAATGGGAAGAATCATCTGTTAGAGATTCCTTCCAGAAGGAAACATGGGATTCAATAACTAAACTTCACAGAGAAAAATAAAAACTGCGGACAGATAGATATGGTAAACAGAAAGACAAACAGATAATTTAAGTTGACAGACCATCTTGGATTCGTTAGACATTTGAATTTGATTAAAAATTAGAACAATTTTTTTTTTAAGCTTATCCAAATACTTTGGCAAAGGTCCACTTGCAACAGTAATGAGAGTCATAGCTCCAAAGAAAGTGACATTAGATTATATTAAATAATTTGATACAATATGTAAGATACTATTTTCCAGTGGGATGAGACTGTAGTAAGAGAATGTGACATGGATTGCATTATGATCCCCAGGGGTGTCTCTATTTCCCATCTGCTAGCCATTCTTCTAATCCCACTGTTTCAAATGAAGTCTCACTTAGTGATAAAGAAAATCTGATGAGTGTTAAATAGACTGACAGATAGAACTAATAGGACAGACTTTTCCCCTCATTTTTGCTTACTTATTAAACTATATCCATTCTTGTGAAAGCAAGAAGGGAAGTGTGGGAAGTGATATATAACAATATTATGACTTTTTTTTTTTAAGAGTCTTCTAGGTCTCAAATCACGTTCAGATCCTGAACAATTTTATACTTCTAGTTAAAAGTGTAAAAAAATTCAACTTTCCTTCTCTCTGTCTAAACTTTGAAAAAGCTTTTTTGGTTAGGCATCAAAGTAGCAGTTGTTGCTGTCCAAATTTTGTCCCAAGAAAGACTGACTCTGTTCTATAAATTCGCTGATTTACCATGTTCCACAAAATATATAAGCCATGATTTTCAGTGTGGACATTCCACGAAAGGGAACATGTTATGCCAGAACTGGTGAATTAATCAGCAAGTTTTAAGGAATTATGACTTCTTTGTTTCCTCTCAGGTGCTCTTGCAGAAAATCAGTCATGACACTTTGGGGTGATTTCAGTGGAAAGAAATGCACTGGCTCTGGTCGTGAATGAAATACTCAAAAAATTTAAAGCCTTTGCTACCTTCTGCATTGTCTATAAAGGCTTATTGAGCATTCAAAAAAACCCATAAGGCAACTTTGAAGAAGAATAATGGTGGAAGCATAACAATTAATTCAGAAGAAAATATAATGAATTTCATAAATAATAACAGGGTGTGTCTGGTGTCTGATAACCTGCTGCACAAAATAGTACAAGGAAGCCTAGGGTTTTGTGTGATTATAGCAGCAGATTAAAGTTTGTTTGCAGGTGAGATGATAACAGTGGAGGTATGGTTTACTCCTGTGTTGCACTACAAGTTTTCTAGTATGGACCTCTTGTATATGCAGTAACATTTAACAGTTTTAACTGCTTCTTTTTATACTAAATTATGCACTAATTTCTCATGGTGATGCAGGTGTGTTGTGTCTAATGTTGTGGTAGTTTTATGAAAGTAGAAGTACTGTAGATAGGGATGATAGTACCATCAAGACTGAATGAAAGAATGAGTCTTCGTCCTTTAAATTGGTGGAAGCCTCTTGTCTAATCCAGACCCCAGCAGAAACAAATTACTGTATTTTCTTATTATTATCGCAGTTTCATAGGCATGCATCAAGCTAAGAATATTGACTTTTCTTTCTTAACTTGCTTTATAGACAAGTGTTGCACAAGTTCTTAGATCATAATAATGTAAGGTAATTTCATTTAACTGTACCTGAGCAAGGAAGCTGAAATAAAGAAGCTCACAGTGAATCACTTAGGAGAACATGCTATTGCAAACAGACTTAGATGCACACTGTAATATGCAGTTTAAACAAAGGAGTGTGCCATTTATCCAGGAATAAAGTCACTGAAATGCACTCTATAAGCCTCTTCTCTAGTACAAATCTCACTTTGGTGGGCATGAAATATTTGAGAACCTACATAACAGAATTCTTCTGTATTATTTCTATGTGGTTCAGAAAAACACTTTCTAGCATTTAAGTGTTGCCAGTGACATACCACCAATATTCATTGAGCAAGACTGAAACCTGAATATATATGTGTGGTTGCTGCAGTTTTGTAGCTGTCATAATTCACAACTAATCAGGGTCTTGTATGTGGCTGTACATTTGTTGTGCCCATTAACAAGTTTGAGTTTAAGAAATTGAAATGATTTCTTCTTGGTTCTTAATACATATATTGATCACACAGTAAATTCATGTCTGCATCAGAGGTAACGTTTAAATGAGTGACATTAATGATTTTCCGTTTATTTTAATCTGATGTATGATCCACTGACCTATATAGTATAGTCTATACTGAATGTATATCTTGCACTTTTGAGTGTTTTCTGATATTAACTAATTCCTTTTTCTTCATGCATAATGTATGAAAGAATCTGAAGAGTGCAGAACCTGTTGGAAAGAATAGATAATTTCTATGAGAGAATAGAGAGTTTACAGATGGTGTTGTGGTTTAACCCAGCTGACAGCTAAGCACCACACAGCCGTTCGCTCACCTTTCCTCCCGAGTGGGATGGGGGAGAGAATCAGAAAAAAGTAGAAGCTTGTAGGTTAAGATAAAAACAGATTTTTTTTTTTAAATATATATATTTTTATTTTGTCCAGAAGTGTCCACTCCAGGTGGATGGTTCTCAGTATTTGATTTTGTCATATACGTAATAGTCAAGATTTGTTATTGTTGTTTGTTTGGTTTTTTATGGTTAAAATATTGTAATATATTATTCTGGCTATTTGAAAGTCTCACTGTACACATTGGCTACAGCCAATATTAGCAGTAAGTGGTCCTTAGAGCTTCATCAAGTCTTCTGTGAAGAAAGAGAAAAACATCAAATCATGGTTGTACATCACCTATTACTCTATCTGTATTAGTCTGAGAGAGGAGTTTATATTAAAATAAGGCATGTGTTTAACTGACTAATAAGGGGAGAGACACAAGCACAAGTGTAGAATTATCACTTAATTGAACTGAATTAATAGTGTCTTAATATTGGGGTAAATCATAAAAGCACAAGCAGCTAGCAATGTGTTATACATTAGTATATTTAAAGAATGCTGATCTAACAGATAAACAAGAAGATCATATCTACAGAATCTGTTGACATTTATTGACTTCTGTTAGGAAGACAAAGTGACTGAGACCTGTCCTTTGTTGATAAAAAAACCACTTAGGCTTTAGAAGGACATGTTGATTTCAACCACAGCAGTCTGCTACTGGTATGCAAAAAAAGAATTGAGATGGTTGATAGTTGAAGGTATGATCAGAAAACTAAGCAGAAAGATGATAAAGATATCTGAGCACATGTTTTTGATATAAATATTATAGTTTTATAGAGACATCTAGATCAATATGTGCCATATTTTGTTACTTGACAAGTGAACACCGTGTATTCAACTGAATGCTGAACAGGATTTTCTATTTATTATCTTTGATTTATTATGACAGACTAGTTAAAGTGAGTTTTTTCAAGTTCTTTATACTTGTTCCAATAAAATGGATATAATTTCTTTCAAAATAAACAGGCAAAAGATTTACATTTTGTATTGTGTCCTCTGAAGGAAGAACCACGTAAAGAACCTTTTTGAAGAATCATGTTCACAGTGGATCTGTTTTCATTTACAGTGCTATTTACATGGATTAAGCATATGTTCTCAATTATCTCATGTTGGAATTCTAGATGTTTTAGCTTTTGCTTGTTTCATTTTTTCTTCCTGAAACTATTTGTATTTGTGGTGGGTAGGGACCTTATATCAGCAATATTGTTTAGTTTATAAGGAGTTATTGCATTTTTAGATGATGTTTCATTGTCAGTACTTGAGAGGAAAAAAATAAGGTACTGTAGAGAATTTCAGCTGGGTAGAATAATTTTTTTATATAAGTGTACTCTTCTTCTGTATTTGGTAATTAATGACCATTAGGAAGATGGATATGGGAGAAGAATGGATTAGTCAGACACATTGTTTGATAACATATATCCCCTGATAGGCTTTGTATTCTCCGTAAAATATGATTTTTGCAACATTACAATTGTGTAGTATGGATTTCCATTCTTATATTAACCAAATTTTGCCTCTGATGCAGTTGCACTGACAACTGTTACTTTACAGAAGTAGTAGTCCTCCTGAATACTTATCAGCAATGAAAATGTCTAAAATCATGACGTTTGGTTTTCAATATTATAGGGAAAATTCTAAATTTCATTTTTAAATAACAAAAAGAAAATAATAATTTAGATGAATGCTGTATTACTTCTGAGGATTTTCATAAACAAAACCCAAATGCAGAGGTTAGACATTTCAGTTGAACCAAAGTTATTAATACAGTATTTTCCTACCAAGCACCTCCAGCTGCAAGCAAAAGATATCCAATATATTGGCTTTACTTTACCTCATGGTGCATGCAAAAACTGGGTGGTGCATGGAAAGGGAATGCTTATTGGCACAAACAGAGGAAGCTATAAATCTTCAGATCATACACAGGACAGATTGGAGCAATATAAACTCTCTTAGTTTTCTAAGATAATGTACTGAATAACTCTCTCTGGGCAAATAGGAAATCTGTTTTCAATTTCTTCTACTTCTAAGCAAAAATATAATTTATGGTAAAAGGAGATTTCTTTGTGGGAGTTTCCAACCAAAAATTAATGTTAGTCTCTCATCAGAAAACATTGTTTGAAAACCAGGACGGTTTTTTGTTACAATCACTGCTCAGGATGCTGTCTTGCACTATATAAGAACAGCAAAGACAGGAAGAAAGGATAATGCCTAAATAACCCAAAATCAGAGTGCAAAAATGAACACATGGTGCAGATGCCTTCTGACACTTCCAAAATAATCAGTCCTGATGCTCAAATGCAAGTGTATTTGACAGCCAAATGTTTTATTTTCACTGAATCAGATTGGTATGAAACCGTACTGAATGAGAATCATAGCAAGAGTGAATTATTGTTCCAAATGCAGCTGCTTTTTCGGGGAGGGTTTTGGAGTAGAAGACCTCTGGAGGTCTTTTCCAACGTCATTTATCCTGTAATCTTGCAATCCTATGAAAATTTCTTCTGTAATAGATTAACTTGGGCTACAAACTCTGTCTGTTCTGCAGTTTTTCTCATTGGTTAGTCCATATTTTCAAAATGTGGAATTTAATGATGAAAAAAAAAAAACCCACAAAGGTATTGAACATCTTTTCAGAATCTGAACTTTCTTGAAAAATTCTAGTTACAATGATGTATTGGATTCATTAATGCATGGACATTCATCCATTTGGTAGGGTGGGAATCTTAGTGCTTGAAATCATATCTTGCCCTATATTAAAGGCTATTATCCTCTGATCAGACTGTATGCGCAATAATACACGCACACGCAGTGCCAGCAGCTCAGGTGATTTGATCCCTTAGGGAAACTGCGGAAAGGTGCTTCTCAGAATGGGAATGCAGGCATGGTTTTATGCAGCACAGAGGCTGCTGGAAACTTTGCCAAGCTCTAAAGATCCCAGAAGAAACCTCTGGGACCCTTTGCACCAAAAAGGTATGAACTAATATATTTTGTCTTGTTTTCTGATATTGTGCTTACTACATCATAAAACAGTAAAGCTTGAAGTTAGGGATGTTGTGCTTTTAAGTTCTTACAGTCTGAGAAGCATGCAGTGCTTTGTATACTTCCTGCACCAAAATCTTAGGTTAAGATTGAGCTAAATCTTGTTGAATCCAAAGCTGACACTCCAGATAGCTAGTTTAACAATAAAAGTTCATAGTTTGGAGTCATATGTTAAATATCTCATATCAACATGTATTCTTTTCCTGTCAAAAGGAATGAAAAATATAAGTTTTTTATGGTTACTATGTCTAAAATTATATCTGAGGCCTGGTGATGTCACTGAGAACTTGTGCAGGAGGAGTGTTTGAGATTATCATATTTCTAAATAAGCCTTTAAAACTGTCCTATGCTGTTTATAGAAGTGGTAGTAGTAGAAAAATACCATAAAGTGTGCTGGACTGGTATAATACTGTGTTTTGCTTTCCTAGTGACCACCTGAACCAATGGAAAAGTAACAGTACAGTGATGGTGATATTATTTACTGCATGATATATGCTGTTGATTTATTCTCTGCTCTGCATCATTATCCTTTTTCCGATGAGTTCTGTGCAATTTTCACACACATTTCATCAAGCACCAAATTATGAAGCAAGAACAGGCCCATTACATTAGTAATCATTGCTGCCACCTGTTATTTGTTGTTTCCAGCCTGTGGGGTTTCTGCATTACTGAGTTGTCCACAGAATAATTGTGAAATAAGTGAGAGTTGGGCAGTCTAATTTTTCCCTTTGAAATACCATGCTTCAGATTGGCAGCTCAAGTGCTCTTATAAGTTTGTGAAATTATGTCTTTGTAATCATTTGTGTGTAGACCATATGACTGTAATGAAGTTGGCTTTCTCTTAGTTCAGTAATTGTCTGTATCACCGTCTTCCTGACTTCTGTAAGCAACGTGATAATTGGAAGTATTAGCACTAGGCATATCAAAATCACCATCTGTCATAAAACAGAGTAATGGAATATGGGTTGAGTTTATTCCATGAAGGAAACTGAGAGATAATGTAGGATATTCTAATCAAGAACATTTTGGACTTTGCTTTACAATAGTAAAGGAACAATGATCCATTAAGTCAGGAAGAGTGCAATTTCCTAGGCCTTTTCCTCAGCTTCTTGTATAATTCAAGAATGTATATGTTGGTATGTGCTTCCATCTTGCATAGTCAGATACATCTGTTCAGTATAAATGGAAAAATGTTGAGTATAAGGAACCTTTGTAACCTCAGTATGTGCAAGCTTTGGTTCTTTAAGCAATCTATTGCAATATTGTGTTAATTAATGATTTCTTGTTGTAATGTATTCTCCCTGTAGGACTTACAGCAGGATTTTTTTTTTATTGCTTATGGCCTATAATTGGCAAGCTTTGTGCTGCCTTCATTGGCCTAACTGTCAGCTTTTAACTGTGGAAAATATAGAATAATTTTAGGGAGATTTGTTGTCTCGTTATGTCATAAAAATTTTTTTGAATAGTATCTCTCGGTAAAGGAAGTAAAGATTTTTAAAAAATGTGTATAAAATAGAGAAATATGACTCTGAAATGGACTTGGTGTGATACAGCATATAAATATGTATATAAATGATGCCACTTGCTCTTAAATGTGCAGTACGCTTGACCAAATGGTTTGTTGATGGTAATCTTTGCAGGTGAGAATGTATATGTATTTTGAATTGCAAATCACCTTTTGGAATTGATGTTTTATTTTTTCTGACTTTGTGGAATAGGTGTTAGAGAAATGTCAAGATGACTAATACTCTTTTGGCCAATAAATTACTGTTTTCTTTGCTTTTTTTCTTGCTTGTTTTACTTTCTTTGCAAAATTAACTCTGATTTTTCTGTAACAGGCACATAGTTGTCTGTGGTCACATAACACTTGAAAGTGTGTCCAACTTCCTGAAGGACTTCCTGCACAAGGATAGGGATGATGTCAACGTAGAAATCGTCTTTCTCCATAAGTGAGTAAATTTTCAATATAAGTCCTATCATATGTTACTAAAACTCATTGAATTAAGTCATATCTTGTGGGGGAAGATATAGGACCTTTCAAACTCCAAACAACTATAAAATGAATGTATGCAATTTCTTTTTTCTTTTTCCTTTTTTTTTTTTTTTTTAACAGTGTAAGGTATTTTGAAGAAAGAGAAGTTTTGTGCAATTGTTTTGTAATGCATTGCTAAGCCCACTTGTATGAGTATTCCAAGCAGACTTCAGAGCCAGTCATGTCAACTGTGGTTTAGATATCTCAAATAGGAGTGTAATTATGAGAAAAAAAATATATATTGAAATACTAATAAATAGGTGTGAGAGTTCTTTAGCATAAAATATTCATTTGAAACTAGCATAATTGGTAAAATCTGTAAAACTAGTGAAAAATGCTGTGTGTTGTATGAACTTATGCTATCTGAAAACACTTTTTCACCTTTCATTTCACTAGGAAAAAGTGCATATTTTGTATTGCAAAACATTTATAAAAAGAAAAATGTAGGCACAGAAGTAGTTTTAATACAAATGTGATGCATTACTTTATAGTGAAGGTAGAAGAGAAATTCTTGTCACCATACTTGGTACTGTTCTTTTACCCATGTATACATACCTACACATGATGTCTCTTGCACTTTTTTCATGTGAGATTTGGAAGAATGCCTTAAGGTGGTTGATGTTAGTTACAGGCTCTGCCTTTCAAGTGATATAAAGTGAAATAGGTGTACCTATGGAAGAATTTGTTAGAAATAGCCATGTGCTTGGGAGAGAGGTAGTATGAATATTCTTTTCTGATCCGGAATAGCATCTGTTTCAAAGTGCTTTAAACTATGAATAAGTGATATTTTTGTATTTAGCAGCAAGTTCTATACTTTTATTCCTTTTAAAGAAAATTATTAAAAGCTGATCATTTGTGATGATTCAACAAATGAAGCTGGAAAACTAAGAATCAGCACTTGCACTATTTTTCTTTTCTTATCTATACCTTTTGAATTGAATTACAGATGATATCCTCAAGGAACTACTTTATTCGTTTTCTTGTTTGCCAGTTCTAAGTAATAACAGGAATGGACTGCAAGAGGAAAGTGAATTTCCACAGTGAAAATCATGATGATAGGAACTGCGAAACTATATGCATGTAAAGGGAGTTCAGCACCTGTCTACTTATTTGTGCCTGGTTTTTTTATTTATTTTTCTTGCCCGCCCCCCCCCCGCCCCCCAACAAATATTTGCATGTATCTGTTTTATTTGCTTATTAATTTAACATCTGGCATCAGAATGATCTCATGCACCTGTAACACAGCTATTTAAGAAAAGTACTTCCAAGGTTGTGCCCCATTATATAATAGATGCTCTTCCATTTAGTCGTGTGTTTATGGCAGAAAGTCACAGCAAAATTGTTTGTTTTAATTCTAGTTCTTACAAGCTACAGGGGTCCTGATGGGATTCCTTTCCTGGATTTTAGTGATTTCGCACTGAGCTCTCTTATTTGATGCAATCAACCGTTTTGAGAGTGGTAGGTACACGCAGAGGATTGTTGCGTTAGCAGATGATTTCTATGGAAAATGTGAGAGGATGTTTTCAAACTTTTGCACCAGTTCTTCTGGATTCACATCTGTGAGAAAGTGACAAATGATGAACATGCAGAGTGGCACAATTAAATGGGCCAGATGTGCTGTAGACAGAAGAGAGGAAGTGTAAGCAGTATAGTATTTGTCTTTTAAGTACTGCATGCTGTTTCTACACCACAGGAAAAGCATCAGCAGAAGTCTGAGCACCTAATAAATAAATGGGTCAGTTTATAAATAAATGAAGTAAATGGGACAGTTATGGAAACTGAATTCTTGTTTGCTCTTGTGTTTTCTTCCTCTTCCCGATGCAGTATCTCCCCTAACCTTGAGCTGGAAGCTCTCTTTAAACGACACTTCACTCAGGTGGAATTTTATCAGGGTTCAGTCCTTAATCCCCATGACCTGGCAAGAGTGAAGGTAATAGCTCTTTTGTTCTGTTCTCCTGCTACCTGACATTTATTTAATTACTCATTGCATTATTTTAATAAAATAATATCTAAAAAGTGATATTTTTATTCAGGTGCTCCCCCAAAAATGTTTTCCCCTTTTGTATTAGCTTGTCTAATAAATTACAATATTACAATATCTGTCCATCTGTCCATAAACCTTGTTTTCTTTATATGTTTAGATCTTCAAAGCTACAGTAATGCTGTGACTTAAGAAACATTGTATGCCATTCTATTGAACTCTTTATGAATTATTCATTGGGGTTTAGTTCAAGAGTCTGTTTAACATTAATGTTTGATATAATAGAACATTGTCTTACTGTAATTGCTTAAAATGCTCCTGTCTTACCTTCATCAGAACAATTAGAAAATGATTTTTCACCAGTCAAATCCTTTTTCTATTCTCTAGAATCCTGATAAAAATACAACTTAAGATATTTGGTAGTTAGAATGAGTTAGTTCATTGTCTAGAATTCTCTGTAGTAAATTCTTTTGTACTTTTAAAGCAAAGCATGAAGGTTAAAGGAAAAAAAATGGAACGCTGTGTCTGTCAGATAGAGCACCACCTTGTTTTTTCTTTTCTTTTTTTTAATTTTTTTTTAATTTCCCTCAAATGGAATGTAAACCAGCTACTTAAGCCAATAAGGTTTTAATGCAGCGTTAGCACTTTCTGGAGTAGTAATCATGTCTTCTGTCCAGTTTGGCTACAGAAATTGCTTAACCTTTTGTAGCCCAACACATACTGTGTTTCAGTTCATCAGTGTTCTCATTATGACTATGAAGTTGTATACTGGTATTTTGTTCTCTGTTACACCCTTTTTTGTGTTGATATTTGGTTGTATACAATGAAAAATTCTTTTGTCATCTGCTTTGAGTTAAAAAGGGCTAAGGTTTGTATGAACATAGAGGTCCTGTGAACAGATAAGTTCTCTCGTCCTTGTGCTTCCTGAAAACTGGTGCTCAGATTCTAAATCATAGGTTCAGCCATCTCTTCCTGTCTCTAAGAAGAAGATACTTAAATTCCCAATCAAAACTGCAGGACTTGTGGCAGCACTGTACTAATATAACAGCAACTTCCTATGGATTTAGGGGTCTAAATTTCAGTATCTGATTGCAAAAGATATATCCATTAAAACCTCCGTGCTTTAGCTTATACAACATAGTAGTAATGAATGGAACTATCAACCTGGTCTGAGCACCATTAACAAGCTTCAGGAAATTGCTATGTGTATATGAAAGCTGTTGCCATCACCCATGTTGCTTATAAAGTCTTGTAACACTTTTTCTTATTAGTATTATGAACTGACATTCACAATCAGGATGGCAGTGTTGGAATCCCTAATGCTTCATCATGAACAAATAGCTGAAAACAGAGGTTGCTAATTATTTTTCTTTTTCTTCGGTGTCTCAGATAGAGTCAGCAGATGCGTGCCTAATTCTTGCCAATAAATACTGCGCTGACCCAGATGCTGAAGATGCCTCCAATATTATGAGGTAATGTCATTAATTTTTAATTCTTAAGTTTGATTAGCCAACTTCTGGTGTTCAAATAGGCCATAGCCACACATAGCTTTATTGCTGATCTGAATATCAATGCTGATAAATGATCCTGAAGACCATTTTCAGAGTTTTCTTTAGGGGGCAAATTTTAAGATTGTCTCAGAACCCCTTAAATTCCTGCCTAAACTGTTTTAATTTAGCTGTTTTATAAATAGCATATTAGAAGAGAAAATTATGATCAGAGGAAAAACTGAACCAAAAGTGAAATTTGAAATCAGGGTATTTGTTTTGGACTTTGTATATTGGCCGTTTTTTCTCATTTACAGTATCTTTCCATATTCAGATATTTGATTGCTCTTCTTCCAATATAGTTTAACTGTAATTGTGTAAACAACTAACAATTTATGTATTCCTCTCTGCTAAGTCAATGAAGGAATCACACAGATTTTAATTTCTCTTTTTTTTCAGAAATGGCCTGTCAATCTCTATTTTCATGGTGTAGGTAAAAATTCATCCTTTCAAAAGGGACATGAAAGCTTTATGTAGCACCTTTTCCGTTTCTTTGTTATAACCACTTACAGGTCATGTTACAGTACTAGTTCTCAAACTAGTGCATCCAAAACAGAATCAGCTGCAGTTATTTGGCTTGTGATTACTGTTGTGTTCCTACAGCAGAGTAATTTACTAATGTTCTCCAAGTCCACTGGCAGGCAACATCTCTCTTCTGGATCTTCATTGCTTGCTGTGTTTGTTACTTTAAGAACTCAGTTTTTCTAGATGTCATGGAGAGGGATGACATGGCTGCATGGAGCATGAGCTTTGGTACTCTTTGTCATTTTGTAGACCTTAGAGTTGAAGTATTCATAACTACGCACAGGAACAGCAGAAGTGAAAGGAAAGGAAAAGTCGTTGTGCTGCTGCAACAATAAATTACATAAATGCATGCCCTGCAAGGGCTGGTGTTGACAACGGGACAGAAGGACCTTCGATCACCTCATACCTCATTGCTCCTCAGTAAATCTGCTATCCCAAGTAATCACACTACTTGGGAAAGTGAGGTATGAACTTCATGATAGCAACGATACAGTGGTCTCCAAGCTCCATCCTCCTTTTTAACACTGAAGACTAACATTGCTTAATGATGATTAGCAAGTCACTTATTATATTAGGGGTCACCAAAGCTTGTCCTGCTTCCTCCCTGTATTCTCTGAAGGAAGAGGATGAATGGGTCAATTAGTGGACGGCAGCTAGAGTTACAGTAAAACTAAGCCATTCCATTTTTTTGTGTTTTGTTCATACGATCTTAGTTTTAATGAGACCAGTCTGACCTTTTAAAAATTAAAACGTCAAAGATCTGTTAAAAAATTCTCAAACAAAATTGACCAGTGCAATGAACCAGTTTTATTTGTCTGTCAGATGTTTGCATTCTAGGAGTTGAAGGAAATAGGAGAAATAAAAAGAAATTTAGTAAAGCTACTTCTCCAGAAAAAGTTCACTATGCACAAGATACATGGGTGTCTGTGGAAGGGGCAGGGCTTATATATACCTAATTTTATTTTTCAGTCATGCTTTTGTGTTTTAATGCAAAAAAATATATATTTTTTCATGTTAGTTGCATAAATATATTAAAAGTATTTCAGCTGCAGATTAGTGCATTCTTAACATGTTTAATACCTTTAATACATTAAATGTAATAAAATGCAAAAATGTAATTTCAAGACTGGAATTCTCTTGTGTCTTCTCACATTTAAATGAATTTAATTCAATTAAATGGAATGTTTAATTGAATAATTCAGAAAGAAATGAAAAATTAGTAGGAATAAATATTTTGTCCTTTTACAAGATGATGTAAATTGAAATAATGAATACCTTTTTTTCCCTCTTTCTTAAGTTTGTACATACAGAACAAGGCTTGTTTCTTTCATTAATTTTACTGCATTTTTTTTTCATTCTCTCTTCCTAACACATTATCAGTCTATTCAGTTCTACAGTATTTTCTTTCCAGACATTTTCAATATGTACACAGCTGAATATATGTTACCCTCATTAAATAACGAAGAATAGCTGCAACAGCTGCAGATTATGGAAGTAGACCTATCTGTTATAAATTCAGAGTTCAGATATCAGTTTCGATATCAAGCTTAGGAATAATGCAGAAAAAATGAAGATGAATTTGCACTTGGATTCATGTCAAATAAAATCATCGTTCAAGGTGTTTAAATACGATAGAAGTCTAAAAACTATAAACAAATAATGGTGGGGGGATGAAATGTCCTTTCAGACATTTATCATTGGAAAACTTGATTACATTGATTCAAAGAAACGAAGATAATCACTAAATATGACAATAATTGCAAGTGTATTATTTGCTTAACGTAAAGAATGGGATATCTGAACAAAGCTGCTAAAACAAGTGTTTTTATTTTTTCTGCAAAATCTGTAAGGAAGCCATTAAACTGAGTAAATCCTCAAGTTTGTTCTCTAGTATTACTTGATGGTTGTTAAATGAACTTGACTAGATGTAAATTTTGCATATGTTTAACTTCGATTATTATGCTTTACAGCAAAATACATGAGTACAGTTTTAACTGTGGGACTTGACAACACAGTGAAGTAGATGTGCTGGGATACAACATCCAAATATCCCACCAACTAAATGTTATTTTAATCATATATTTCTTTTACTTTTAGAGTTATTTCAATAAAGAATTACCATCCGAAGATAAGAATTATCACTCAGATGTTGCAGTATCACAATAAGGTAATGGGACAACCAGTAGTGTATCTCCCCACAGGTTTTAGTTGCTTTATGTTTTGCTACCTTGCACTCATACACTATTTTTTCTAGCTTCACTAACAATAAGCATTTTTCTTTCCAAGCACCCTAATAAGCTTTGTCACGTAATCCAGTTACAAGGTAGTTCGATTTTATTTATATATGCAAGTGACCTTATCAAAATCCTCTGACATTTATTAACTACCTAGGATATAATTCTCAGAGCTACAGTGTCCATACTTGCTATTGATTCCAGATGAACCACTCAGAATCCATAAATTTTGTCAAGCCTATTGCACTAGAGCTACCTGAAATGAATTGGTGGTTTCTAGGCAAGTCAGCTCTTGTGGAAAGTCGATTCTTTCTGGATAGTTACAAAAAACATGGGATTATTGTCTTATTAACCATTTATAGTTAATTTATATTTCTTAAATGGCAATGTGGATCTGTAATTGCCAAATTGCAGGTTCAAAAAAAAAATTTAAGGTGAAAATTAAGGCTCACTCAGATGTGAGTATGGGCCTGGCAGTGTCACAGCCACATATATGCATGTAGAACATGGCTTGAGAAGTGTGAAATTTTGTCTATAATAAAAAGGTACATAAGAGATCGGAGTCCTTCTTAGCATAAAATTAATTTTTAGGTACTTAAAGTAATTTTCCCTAGTCAGAAAAATAAATAAATAAATAAATAAATCAATAACAAAGTCATTCACTTCTATCTCCTTCATTACTGTACTGTATTTACAGAAGTATTTCTGCCTCTTCACCTGTGGAGTTTATTTTTATTTTATTTTGTTTCATTTTATTTTAATTTCTTCAGGCCCATCTACTAAATATCCCAAGCTGGAACTGGAAAGAAGGGGATGATGCAATCTGTCTTGCTGAGCTCAAGCTGGGTTTCATAGCCCAGAGCTGCCTGGCACCTGGCCTTTCAACAATGTTAGCCAACCTCTTCTCTATGAGATCATTCATAAAGGTAATGCCTTGTCTCAGAATGTTTTAGTCTGCAATTCAGTTTGTCAGAAAGTTGTATAGAGAAAATGGCTCAAATATGCAACAGATAGGAACACATTAACAACTTTTGTAAAAAAAAAAAAAAAAAAAAAAAAAAGCAAACAAAGAAGAAAACAGCACACACTTGCATGCAAAAGATCCCTGCTGCAAATTGGGAAAACTGTCAGGTTCTGTCAAAGTTATGTTTTTGTTTTTATTTGGAAAGTTTGGCATTAAAAAATTGATCAAAGTATCATCCATTTCAAGGGGGATATTTCTGGTGTTTTGTGTTTTGCTCTGCTTTAAACAAACCATGTGTTTATCTGTGAGGAAAGTCCCTTCTGCTAAAACAAAAATGTGGTTTGTATATGTCCCATATGGCAAAAAAAAAGTGCCCAGAAGAAAGGACTGATCATTTTGTTCTTTTACATCAAGTGGATAGTGGACCTTTGACTGTGAGAGTAAATAAGAAATGTATTGGAACCAAAGCCTAAACATCCTACAACTTCATTTGTGTTTCCTCTCAGTAAAAGAGCTTTTTCAAACTTAAATGGCAAAATTTTAATGCAGTTAATCCAGACTTCTGTGGCAACTGGACCAAGGCCTTGATTGAAGCAGTCAATGCTTCTCTCATGCTTCCTTCCCCTGTCTGGGACAGTAATTCCAAATATCAAGGATGCACAGTTTCCAATCCCTTGATTGTTATTAATAGGACAGGAAACACTGGAGTACAAGGAAGGACATTTCAAGTCCATTGTGCTAGTTAGCAAGGAAAACAAACAAAAAACAACAATGACCAAAAAAAAAAAAACAACAAAGCAAAACAAGCAAACAAACAAACAAAAACACCAACAAAGAAATACCAACATAAAGCCTAATGTTATCAGGTGAGAAAGCCAGGACTGTTCCACAGAGGTGCACATTTCATTGTAGAGTGGCGAGTCTTTATTCACTTCTCAGGAAGTCCTGAAATTCTTATTAAGGTGTTCTTTGGAATCCTCCTTGTAATGGAGACCACAGATTCTTGTGTCTACTACATACTGTCAAAAAATGCCCATTTTCAATATGGAAATAAATCTGGGCTTTGCAGTTTACTGTCTGCAGTTAGGCTGCTTGCATCTTTATTCATGTTCAAGTAAAAAAGCTGTTTTACTTCAGTAAAGCCAAACTTGAAAACTGTCCATGATTCATCAGCATATAGTCGCTCAGATATTAATTCTTTCTACTTATATCCTGAAGAAAATTCAATTTTTTGTGAACTTCATTCTTTTTGCAGGTCATTCACTCTCAGGAGTCTCAAAAATTTGTAGTAGTCGAACGAATATATTCAAATTAATGTGGCAAAGTTTTCTGTGAACTTGCTCTTGATGTCAGAAGTAGGTAAAAAACTTTTGTTCAGCTTCTGTCTTCCAAAATCAGAAGTGATGATTTATCTCCAAGAAAATCCAGTATATATCTTCAGAAGCCCCAGCCTTAATGCAAGTTACCTTAATGTTGAAATTCAACTTGCAGTGAGGAAAAAAAAAAAAAAAGAGAGAGATTCAGAAAGTGTCTGGCTTTGGGGAATTGTGCCAGAGACAAACACTTATGGTCTGGATTTGTACTTAAAATATTTATACAAGTCAAAAAAAGCAAAGTTAAAGGTAACATCTTTCCAGAAAATGTCTTTGACCACTTACACCAGTATCTTATCCATCTTCAACCCTATATTATTTTATAAGATATTCTTATAATAATTTCCATGCATTGGACTGTTTCACTGATGAACAATTTTAAGCTGAATGCTCAGTTTTGCAAAGCACTTTGCCCCTTTGCTGAGGTAGAAACCATCCCAATCCTGTAATGGGATCTAAATGAGTTAAGACAGTCTGCATTTTATTGATTGTGATTGCTTCTATATGTACAGAATAAACATGAAAATAACAACAAATTTGATTTAGAGGAAGGTATCAATGTCAGTTTTGTTCTTGTGTCTGTGATTATATACAGTTATAAACAGAGTAGCGTGCAGACATACCTTAAATTGTGTTACTTCAGGTGGCACTAACAGAATGCTGTCAAATACTGCATTGGTAGAATGCAAGACTCTGCTAGTATTGGTTAAAAATGTTGCTGTTTAACTAAGAATGAGTGATCCAGGTAAGTTAAATGAATGTAATAATTTTCAAAGAACTCTGAGTGTTAAAATCTAAAGTAAAATAAACATAGAAGAACTGAGAATGTACTCCTTTCCGTGATAATTCAACTCAGTTGGTGATAGCAAAAGGTTTCTTTCTTTCTTTAATTGAAAAGATATTCTTTCTGCAAACTATCTCACTCCAAAAGCTGTGTTTGAAAGAGAAAGCTGTTACTAAGAGGTGGTTGTGATTAAAGAGAGTATTGTAGAAGAGCAGCTTTGTTAATTGGAATTGTTAAGGAGGATTCTATTGAAAAGAAAGATGTACATTCCCTAAAAGGACTTCCAGTCTTTTTCATTTAGAACACTGAATTTAAGTGCTGTCAGACCTTCATAAATTCCTTGAGCAAACGTTAGTAGAGTCTCACGCAAGATAGGAGATTGCCAGGGATATTTACTGAAATTTCTCTCAAAAAAAAAAAAGTTTGAAATGTGTGTTTGTTCCTCCTTCTTCATAATGTGATTAGAAAGTCATTTAATGTGCCATAAATGCTTGGGCATTCAAACAAAAATGAACATGATTGATGGTGACATTGCACACATTTAACTCATTATATGTTACTTTACAACAAAATGATTTGTGTAAACGGTCTGCCTAGTATTAAAGGTAAAACAAACTAAGAAACCTCAAAATATTATATTTGTGTCTAATATTTTCTTTTTGGTTTTAGACATGTAATCTCACATGGAATCTTTTATGCTCCTTTTGGCACCAACTGGATAAAAAGAAAATCAGCTCAAAAAGATTATGTGATACACAGTTGTAACAAAAAGGGTTTATAAACACTTAAAGGAAGAAGGACTGTCCAACAAATCATGTTGAGGGGAGAAAAAAAGCCAAAAGCTTTACACCTGTAAACTGTATTTCAATAGTCTGTTCTTTTTATAGCAGAAAGTGCTATCATTGTATTAATAAAGAAATCAGGACTTACTGCTTGCGTAGTCCCAGCAAAAGATTGAAATACTATACTGTAGTGCATTTTCAGTATTGTTTGGATTAGCAAATGCATACCAGAAGTCTACCCATATGAAAAACATTGCAAAAAGTAAGTAAATAGAATAAAAGGCAGAGGTGGTCAAATTTTGTCCGTGTCTGCAATCATGTAATCCAACATGAGTTAGTATTGTTGCATAAATTAATAAAGTATGGAATGTGGTCCTTGAGTGTAACACAAGTCCACAAAATGAATTAGTTTTGTCTTTGCTCTGTTGGTAAGACAGTAGGCATCATTCCAGAATTGAAAAATGATCTAGAGCAGTCTCAGTTCTCTTCTAAGCTATTTTGAGAGCAGGAATGTTCTGTGGGCTCTTTTGGCATCTGTTGCTCACACCCACATGTATGCAATGCCCGCTTCTCAATACATTCTATTCTAGTGCAGGCTGATAGATGGACATAATGAAGCCGTGCAGATTTACATCAGACGGGTGTACATCACACTGATGGAACACATCAACTGGTTTTCTATTTATTTTTGGCCACCTAGGCAGTCTTGGGCTGTTTTAAAGTATGAGACTAGGGTTTGTTCAGTGAGTTTCCTCTAATAAAGGAGAACTTGTAAGTAAGTGAAAAATGCAACTTCTTGTAGTGTGAGGCTTCTAAGGAGGCTGTGTAATAAACAGAGTACCTTGACTTAGGAAAACGATAGAATCAAATAAAAAGATAGTTGACACTTAATGATGCTTAAGGAAATTTGATTATAAGACTAAATCTGAGAAGCTTAAATCTTTGCTAGGAATTTATGAACTGCTTTGAGCCAATTATCTGACACTTATCTCTCAGATTTTGGTTTCTGTGTCTAAAGGTACAATGAAGCCAGACATTCACACAAGCAATTTGTGTAGACTGAAAGGGCATTATGAGTGGGGATGAGGATTGGATACATTGGAGAAGTTATTTTCAGCTACCAGTCAAAAATATTATGTTTGCACTTCCTCTTTATTTCCGTGTATGTAGCTAGAAAAAAAAATGTGGTGGAGAAGAGAATTATAAAATTATCAGGAAGCCCTGGAAGCATTGTGAGCCTAGGTGCTAGCAGGAGTCCCTGTGTTAGATGTATGTAGAAGAAAACAGCTCAGCGAGGGCTCAGATGAATTGCTCCAGTGAAGAGGTTACTTTCTAGGCAGTTCTGGTAAAACATTTCTCCACATGACCTTCTGGGCATCTTTGAAAAGCAAGTTTTATATGTATTTTAAAAAAGAAATAGTTGACAACTTTCACGTGGTTTCTACAGCACTTTATTTTTTTTCTTTTTATCCAATAAAATAGGGTTGCTTACCAAATAAAACGTATTTCAAAATATATAATGGACAGTGTTCTTCTAAACATCTGAAATCAGTCTTGAAGCATTTGTGCTGCCTTTTGCTCTTCCCTGGATGGTGATGAGCTGAGCTTAGTCGATGCCAAGTGGCAGGCTTTACAGCTATTTTAATTGTGCTATAAAGGAATTTTCATTTTGTCACTTCCTTAATATTTATAAAGACATTCCATCATCCTCTCTCTGCTTTTCCTTGCTTAATGAAAAGTATAGTATAATATCCCATGTCATACTACAATTCTAGTCTTAGTTCTCTGTCTTGATAGTGAGACCTAAATTTTGACAGAGAAGATTATATAGCATTGTCAGCTTCAGATACACTCAATTTCTTACATGTAAACTGTGTCATTACACTGAGAAGCAAATGCTTTAGTAGATCAGTTGGGGCTACAGAGCTGCTGATCATTATACTGACAGGGGGTAGGGCTGGGTGTGTTAAGGTTTCCTGACAATACTAATGGTTGTGTTTGTGAGATGTACATCATTTTTTGATCTCTCTGTCTCACTGGTGAATGATTGTATTATGTAAATGTATTTGCTGGTAACAACATTGTGCCTATATACAGATAGAGGAGAGCAGATGAGGGAGTACTAGAGTAGAATGTGAGAGATGTAGGTTCAAATCACTTTATGACACATTTTGTGTGAGATCCAACACAAAGAGATAAATGCTCTTTACCTAGCTTTGTTTGGAATAGCTTAAATTTTTGTCACTATTTGTTAGAATTTGCTCTTGAGTTTGTAAGGTCCCTGAAGAGAGAAATGAATTCTTACTATTTGAACCAATATAGCATCCTGTGATAACATTTTGCTATGATTCAACATCAAAATCAAAAGAATATAGTATATGCTATAGTGTGGCTGTCAGTCAATGATCATGAATGTTTCCTTGTTGTTGCATCATAAATCACTAATTGTACTATCTTGTTATCTTTCTAGAATGTTACATTTACTGATGTTGCTGCAGTGTCTGCTTGAAGTGTGTTAGTTACTTAACTTCAGGAGTAAAAATAACAGAATGACCTGCTAAGCCTGCTACTTAGGATCATGCAGATGAATGTCTTCCAAACAGAAGAAAGTTCCTTTTCTGTAAGGAAAGGAAAGGGATGTAGAAGTGTCTGTCTTTTGTCATTGCTTGGTAATATGCTTGAGGTGTACAATATTTGCATAAGTAAAGTAGGGGGTCCATATTTAAATTATATTTTTAAAAAAGAGCGAGATTGGGAATAGAATTGCTCTTGATCAATTATTTAATTATTTTGTCTTCATTCAGTTCCAGTTAGGAGTTGAAAACAAACACATCATCTCTGTTGCAAATATTCTTCTTCTACAGTTGAAATAGTTTCTTCTATCAAGTGACAAAACTGCTAGTGATTTACAAACTGAATTTCTCTTAAAATGTCTGTTCCTGAAGAGTAAATGAAACATCACTTCTCCCTCCTTGTTCAGGTGGACTTTCCTTATGTGTTTAGCTATCTAGTTCATGCTGAATATGTTAAAGGAGTATATTATATGACTACCCATTAAAGAAGGTTGCCTGATTCTAGTTGTTATGGAAATGTAAAGCTACATTTCAAAAGGACTTCTCTCCTATAGACCTCAAAGTTTGGTCTTTTAATGGTGCAGAGAGGAACAAAGATCATTGTAGCTTTTATAATCTGTCTGTCATCTGCGTCACTGCAGAAGTTTTGTCATTTCATCTAGTTACCAAGGAAAAATCATCTTTTTTCTTCAGTTAACCTATCTTTGACCATTTTTGCTTCTTCTAGCTGTGTTTTATTGTAGCTTCTTGACAGAAAAGACACTGCTGGTTCTTAGAAAGTCAGATTCATAAGAAATGAAGAAATGTAGTGGAGCCTGGTCCTCTGGTTCTCCCAGCCCAAAAACAAGCCATAAATTTAAGATAGCTTGAGGTTAAGCAGATTTCCCATCCACCTTCTTAATAAATCTTTGGAAAATATGCATGGGGAGACTAGAGGACAAATTCCTTTAAAAAGCCCAAGTCACCTCATCTGAAAATTCACACACAAATTGTATCCGTTTGGCTAAAGCATACAAGCTTTATAAAGAATATGTAAAATAAATATTATTTTCCTTTTTCTAGAACATTGGTAAATAGGCTTAGGTGGACAAGAGAGTACAAATTCTAGAGCAAATAAAGAGGAAATTGAAAGAGAATTTATTTAGAACATACGAAGCTATAGTAGAGAGGTAGATTAAGTCGTCTCTATAGTGTTTTGGCTACACAAAAATAAGAGTGTCCTCATTGAGCTGGTGCATCAGTGACATACTTCTGGAGAGATGTTTCTGAAATGTGCTAGGAGCAATATCCATGGAAAGAGAAGTGAGTTCATGTCTTATTCAACTCAGACTGAGGATTTGGACAACAGTCCTTTGCCTTACTCCATTCTGAGTAATTTATTGAGTGCAGAGAGGAGCAGATCTTACCCCAAGAGTGTGATTATCCTCTGTAGAAACAGTGCAACACAAAGGAAAGCTTTTTATACATGGCATGCAGTATGGTAGACTTTAATTTTAAAATCCCCCTGAGAACATTCTTCTGTACTTTCAATATAGAGTAGACTGAAGAAAATTGCCTGAGATTTGTTGAACTCCAGAGATCTGAGATATAAATGCACAAAGCATATAAGAATGACTTGCCAAAACCAAAACAGATATATTAAATAACCGAATTACCAACAATTAACAGTAGAGTTAAGTACCTGATTAATAATAGTAATATTTTCTTCCTATCAATCTGCAGAGGTAAGTGGCATCTGTGGTTATAGGAACTGTCTATTGCCTTTGTTTATAGTCAAAATCTAGGGAACATCAAGAGCTGTATATGAAACATGAGTGGGCATTGTTAAAGCATGTCTGACTTTTTTTTTCTGTCCTCATGTAGTTATAATTTTATATGCTGAAGGTTGAAAACATTTAGGCTTTGGTGTTTTAGAAGTACTTTTTCAAAGCATACTTTTTCATTCAGTGATCAAATAAAAAAAGTAATAAAAAAAAAACCTCTGTGTTTTTCCTGAACTAGAAGCTTCTGCTTCTCTTCTCCTCGCCCTCAAAATGTGGGACTAACAGTTTTACTTTATATAAGATCGGTAGAGGCCTATCGTAATAAAATTAAATGAATAAAATAAAATGGAAATAACATGCAAGAAATTAAAAAAGAAAGAAGGGAAAATATTAAATGATAGTAGGGTGCAATAAGATCAGGGTGAAATGGATTACCATAGAATTGAAAGTTTTGTAGTTTAAAATCAAGGTTGTTCTCTTCACTGGTGACATTTTCAGCTAGGCTAAATACAAGATATAACTTTAACTAACCATAGTAATTTTCATAGTTTTACTGACTGAGATTTATGGTAACCTTGATTAGTAGAATCTTGACCATATTCACCTCAAATTCAGCTCTTTTTGCTGAACACAGCAAAACATTTTATTATTCTCCATTGTTGTTAGCCAACTGACATGAAAAACATCTGTTTTGTAAGTGTATATGGGACAGATTTTTTCATCTGCACATTAATGGTTAAATTTTGACAAATTATTAATGAGTAGATAAGTAAAAGATGAGTATCACTACATCAAAAAAAATGAATGGATTACAATCATTCAAGTTATTTTTAAATAAATGCACATTTTGAATAAACGAATTTATTTAAGGATACAGTATCTGAGGTTAATAGCTGCTACAAAGTATCAGAAAGCCCTAAATTACTCAAGAGTAAGGTAACTCCTGATACTTCAGGAGTATCAGGATACTTTTTTGTCATTGTAAATGTTTTAGAATTAGTACCTTGCTGATATGGATTATGGGAGAAACTGATTGTGTTTTCTTGTGGAGCCCTTACTTAAAATGCAGGGTGGCTGCATGACTCAAGGAATTAGAAATTAAATATTGAACGCTGGAGGTTATTAATCATTGTTTCATTTCTAGCAGACCAGCAGGTACTGCCTTTCACAAAGTATCAGGAAGGTGACCATTTATCTCTTTGAAGTTACAGGGAAAAAGTCATAGGTCAGGTGCAGACAAAATGCAAAGATCATCTTCTCTCCATTATATTTTAATAATCTTTTATAACATCCCATATATCATTAATGAACATTTCATAGTATCCTAACAGAACATATCTTCAACATTCCAGTCACTACATGAAGGTAAATTTAACACTAACCAATACCTATGAATCTTGATCAGTACTATGTAAATAAGTTTTTTTTTCAGTCCTTTCTTGAATTCTTAACTAATGATGAGCTGTTAGCTGAATTTCAGCCCTGCCTGCAGCTCCTTCCTCCAAATCAAACCTAGTGGGTTAAAGAAAAGAAGCCAGAAAAGAAAGTAGAAAGGAGAAATGGAGTCGAAAACTACCTTACTCTGGTTTTCCTTATACTATCTTTATGCTTATCTTTTTTCTCCTTGTATATTTTTTCCAACACCAGGTGGTGTCAATCTAAGAAAAAGCCACAAAATAGAGCTTGTCACAAACATGTTCTTACTGTCGTTACTCTGTTTTTTATCCAGTCGGCACTTTATCTGTTTTCCATATATAAAGAACTTCTGATCAGCAACGTTTGCAAGCTTCACATAAATAAAAGGGTTATAAAAAATGTGATATGACTTCTCTGTGTGTGGTGGAGAATAACACAATGCAAATCCCTTTTAGCATCCCACATGGTCTCCGAATGGTGAAACAATTTCTATGGAAGAAATTTCTTTTGATTGTTTGCAGCCCACTTGTCAGGGAATGTATGATTTAGATCATCTCCATATTGTAATTTATTCTTGCAGTTGTTTGTTTACTCTTCCAGAACTGAAGTAACTCATTACCTGGCAGCCTGTCAGCAGGAGAAGAAAATTTTAAAAAATAATTTCTTTGTAACTGATATTTTACTGGGTTATTAAAAAGTTTGTAATTCTTCTGTTCTTTAGAACGTTCCTTTGAAAGTTTGCCTTTTGAATAGTTTAGCATTAGGAAATGATTGGTGAATCCCAAATTAGTACCAAGTCTGTAGGATAAAAGATACATAAAATACTGTACAAGTCCTGGTAAAATAGCTGTTGCAGTATTTTTTTTTTTTAATACTGGAAAATTGTGCAACAGAGATTTATGTCACACTAAATTCCAATGAAAAATATAATCTAAAATAATACATAAAATTATAAGTGTAATAATATTTAGTAATACAATATACCAATCTAATAAATTTTGTGTAATGACATAATATATAATAATATCTTAATTTTATTTCCCTCACCTGAATGACCATGTCAAACACACTTCAGTTTCCTTTTACTTTGTGCTGTTTGGACAATGATCCTAAGCATTTCACAATCAGTAGAGATTGGTTCAAGTGGTTTAAAGGAGCTGTGGATCAGGGAAGAGATGCTTTTAAGTTGTAAAATTTTAAAAAGCTCATCATAATTATAGCATTTCAGTACAAGCTGTGTGTGGACATGGTATGAAAATGGATCTTTAAGTTAGACAGCACAGCTGCAGGTCTTATTTATGCTGCTAGGACTCTACACTCCTGACATGTGCTTTTGCATCCCCAGAGGCTCAAATGTAATTCCTTTTCTGAATCGTTTCAATGGGACTGTTGCTTTATTTCCTGGTAATATCATCCTGATTTTAGTCAGTGAGCTTAGCATGAATGACTACTGTATCTCTCACACTTGTGGTACTGGATAGCTACAAAATGCTAGGACAATGAATCAGTCCTACTGTCTTTTATGGCTTTTAAAGGTGATTTTTTTTTTTCCTAACACACTTCAGGCATTTTGTCACAGATTATACTGATATGTGGGAAAACAAGGTTTGTATGGTCTAAGCATATAGTGACTGGGTTGAAGAAGGCAAAGAAAATACCCGCTTTATTAGCTTGAAAGATAGGCACAATGCTGTGTTCTGGTGTGGTTCAATACTGGTTAAAAGAAGAGGTAGTAACACTGCCAATGGGGTGGTAAGGTAAGAACTAACCTCTGAGTTGGAGGCTATACCTCCACAACTAAATGTCAGGAAAGCTGAGACTTCAGTTTGGATAAGGTAGTTAAGAGGGAAATAGAAGGATATATGGGACATTAGTCTAGAGTAACAGTTCAGTTGGAATTGCTTGTGATGTCAGGTGATGAATGGTGGAGAATAGAAAGAGGCAAAGTCAAGTGCAGACTTACAGAACTCAGGCAATGCGGGGAGTCAGGATGAAGGCAGCTTTCCTGATAAGAAAGATAAAGAAAGCAGTAAGAAAAGGAACGTCACTGTGTTTCTATATATTTCTGATTTTATGGGTTTTTTGAGTTTCATGATTTGGGACAAAAGTAAGAATATGGTACATGGCAGTATAGCTTAAAACTTTTAAAAATTCAAATGTGTGTTGTGATTTAACCTGGCAGGCATCTGAGCACCTCACAGCCGTTTGCTTACTCCCTTCCCCTCGCACCAGGATGGAGGAGAATCGGAGTGTTGGGGGTTGGGTATTAAAATTCATGGGTTGAGATAAGGACAGTTCAATAAACAAAAGAGAGGAAAAACAAGAAAAGAAAAAGAAAAGAACGCACAAAATAAATGATGCACACCCAATTGCTCACCACCAGCTGACTGATGCTGCAATGGCAGACCCCTGGCCAACTCTTCCATTTTTATTGCTGAGCATAGTGTCACATCCCTTTTACAAGTTTGGGTCATCTGTCCTGGTTTTGTTCCCTCCCAACTCCTTACGCATCCCCATCCTCCTTGCTGGCAGGAAAGTCCTTGGCTTAGTGTAAGTACTTCTCTGTAACAGCTATAACATCGGGATGTTATCAATATTATTACCATTCTAAATCCAAAATGAAGTACCATACCAGCTACTAGGAAGAAAATTAACTCTATCCTAGCCAAAACCAGGACAGTATACAAAGGAACAAGAAACATCTGGTTTTGGACTTCTAAGGAATGAAGAGATCTCGGTTACCATTTAAAGTTTTTGTTTTTAAAATGCAGATTACATTTACAACTTGTGCTCATATTTTTTTTTCCTAAATTATACAAGGTTTTAAAAGCAAAAATAATATTTTTCCAGTTCCTAAATATTTAATTTAAAATTAAAAAATATTAGCTTCTTACTTTATAAATTGTTACACAGTTACCATTTTCCTTTGATTTTACCTTGGTTTAGAAGCATAATTTAGATTAAAATAATAAGAAATAAAACTTATTAAGCAACAGTATAAATAAGCTAGTTAAATGAAAAATAAGATTAATACCTGGAAAAAAAATCTTGAATAACATTTATGTAGGTATGAGTTCGTTTTTCAATTTAAGAGCCAGAAAGCCAGTTACTGGATGCTGCATATGGTATGTTGTCGGTCACAGTTCTGAAATGTCTGGCGATCAGAGTATGTGCTTTAATTTTTTCCACCCTAAATTTTTATCCTTTTTTGAATTTACGTGGAGATACTTCAGTTAAGCCCTGTATGTAATGCAAGAACCTCTTGCTTTAATGTTGTTTTAAAACAGCTGTAGTCTGACAGAGCAGACAAAGATAAATTGTTGCTTAAAGATTCTTTTCTTGATTTGATTTATTGCTGAATGGCTGAAAAATCCATTTGGATGCTGTTACCCAACTCACTTACATCGCGTCTTAATTTCTTTGCTTGAATACTGACAGAGATGTACATTTATATTGATATTTGTAATATATATTCATAACAAAACCCAGACTTCTCCTAATATACTGTAATGGTTTTACCATAAAGAATATGCAAACCTATGGTTTGCTACCATAAGGCCTTCCATACCATAAAAATTGTTGGCTGGATATTATCCAAGGAATTTGACATGGTGGGCAGTAATGTAGCTGCACAAAATTTTGAAGCAGTAACAAGTTGTTTATCTTATTGAAATGAATTCTTTGATAAAGATTCTGACGTGCTGAGAGTTCCCTGTGTAGTGGAAAAAAAAATGGCTCAGTTTTAGCTGTTTGCAGTTACACTGGCTCTGGGACTTCAGATAAGCAAGATAGGCAGTGTAGCTTAAAGCACTTGAGCCTTACCTGCACCAGTTTGGAAGGATGGATGTTCCTGAAGCATCTTTTTGCCACCTCATTTGGTGTTGCTACAGTTCTGTTTCCTGCAGGATTGGTTTGGTATTGTTACCTGTTTGCGCAATGTGGACAGAGCTTGGGAAAAGCTGCAGATGTTGGACAAAAACAATTTGTGAAATAATAGAGAGAGTTATCAAAATCCTCAGATCAGTTGGTATTTAGTATTTCAACCTTTGAGGTAGCTTTGCAAGTTTCTACCAAGAGTTAAAATAAATGAATGAATACTTTCTCACTGTATCAATCAATTTTTTTTTTTTTGGCCTCTAAATTTTTGGCCTCTAAAATCAGTATCATTTCACTTTCTGCTCTGTAAGACAAAGACCATAATGGGGCTACCTAAGCAGTGGAACTAAATGTTTCCTCATGTTCATTGCAAAGAACGAACTACAGCTTTTAGACACAAAGTAAACATAAATATTTTCATGATCTCTAAGATCACATACCTTATTTCAGAAAAAGAAAATCTCTGATATCTCAACTTCTCTCATTACTTCCATTTCTGACTACTCTTCTACATATATACAGTCTTATATTACACATTGAAACCATTTGAGTATATCTGCTTCTCATATTACCTTGTTAATGAACAATTATTTAGAATTTTAAATGATGCTTTTTGAGTGTGGACAAACTTTCAAAAAACATGAAAACAAACATTGAGACTCAGTAACAATATAATGCAGCTATTTCACTAGAGAATTTTCAAAAACAGAAAATTGAGTAGCTTTTTCTCCTTAAGCTCTCCACCACCTTATTTCATGTCATACTGAATGTGCCTGCCAAGAATTGAGTGTTTTATTTTTACATAGGATTTACTGTCTTCATGAACTCTTTTTTTTCTTGGTTTAAAAAAATAAAATAAAATAAATGCCATAACATTTGAGTGGTCAGTTAACTTATTTGTTAAAAAAAAATGATACATGTTTAAGAAGTTTTTAATTAATTTTAAAGATTTAATTTTTTTAAAATTTACTCAGAACTCTACATCTGTGTTTTTCTCTCTCTCTCTCTCTTTTTTTTTTTTTTTAGATTGAGGAGGATACGTGGCAGAAATACTATCTGGAAGGAGTTGCAAATGAAATGTATACAGAATATCTGTCTAGTGCCTTTGTGGGTTTGTCTTTCCCTGCAGTTTGTGAGTAAGTAGAAATACATATTAATAGACATAATTGTTTGCCTGCTCTCAAGTGAAACCAAAGGTTTCTGTAGGAGACCTTCTCACTCTGCTACAGTCCTAATGTTGTTCCTACATCAGCCAATAAAATAAACATTAAAGCAATCACAGCATGGAAGTATTCCAAACATTATAATGCCCATTTTCAAAAGAGATTTGGAATTCAGTGATTGTAAATGAAAGCATAAGTGTTTTCAGACTTGAACAAATTAACCAGCAATCGATTTAAGCTGAGTTATTTACTTGTCCTATTGTTTCTTCTAATGATTTCCATTCTTTGAATAGTATTTGTCAGCATCACTGTCTTGGCTTATGTCCCATTCCAAGGAAACTGTTCATTAATTGAAGCAGATGTAGTGGAGTCATGCAAGCAGCGTGGCATCCAGAGCTTTATGGAACTGGTTGCAAACTGTATTTACCAAGAAAAATGTATGTCTGAAAAAAATATTCTGTAAGGCAAAGGGAGTATTATAAGCATATAGTGTATAACCATAGCATAAGACATGCTACAACTTTAATTCTAGAGACTGAAAATCTTTAAATTTGTCCTAGAATCATTCTGTAGATGACAGATTTATATGTGTAGGGTTGCAGTGATACCTACTATGGCCACCAAAATACGACAGTTTAGCAAAGTTCTATTTTCTCTTCCATTTTAAGAAAAGGCAAAATTGTAAAGATTTTATTTGCTCTTCATTTGTGCAGTGCATTGTTGCATGTTTTACAACCATGGCATATATTCCCATGTAAGTCATGATATTTTTTGTATGTTTTTATAATAGGCCATGTTTGGGGAGCTAATCAGAGAAGTCATAGACTACACTTTCATGTCAAAGAACTAAGTTAGGCAAGTAGGCGACACTCACTATTTGTCTGCATTCTCTCACAGCTCCAGAACAGATTATTTCTCTTCTGGGTGTACTCATAGAAGTAGCAGTTTCTACTCTGAGAGTGACTCCAAATTAAGCCACTATCACAGAGCAAGACATCGTGGATTGTCTGTCACTGTTAAGATCTTGCTTCTATCTTTGAGTCATTCTCTTTAACTTATCTCAGAGGGTGAGGTACCTCTTCTGTATTTTTGGACTGTTAAAATTTAATCCACACATAATGTTCCCACTTCAATTTTCTGCCTCTCTGAAGCAGTGATGCTGGATCAGTCCATAGCTGTTAAATGTTTTCCCAAACTCGGGATTTTATTCAGCATTGCAAACATGTCAAATTTTAGACAACACAAACCTGAGCTCAGTTCAGGTAATGGCCAAGCCAGCCTCTACGACTCTTAATAAACATGATTCTAAATAAATCATCCCATTTTCTAACTGTGATTAAAATCAGACTTCATCTGACTCTGCCAGAGAAATCTCTTTTTTTAACACTGTTCTCCAAGCTCTGTCATAAACTCTCCTCTGCACCCCCTCCCCTTCTCCCTCCCTCCCCCCAAATAAAAAAGGCTGGCCATCCCCTTCACCCTCACCCAACCAAGGAATACATGCTAAATAGTCTTCGTAGACACACCAGCAAGAGCCAGCACATGAAAGCAGAGGTTGTAAGGTCCTACTGTGCTCTCTTAATGCCACGTCAGGTGTCTTTTCAGAAGTATGAAAAGTTTGCTTCAGTTAATGAATATATATTACAGTATCAGCGTGTATTTTCCCATATACTGGTCAGAAATAGATTCCAGTTATGCTTTTATTCTGTGACAGGAATTGCCAAATATTGACTTATTAATAGTGAATGTATGTTTATACATACTTTCTAAGGGGTGTACACTGCAATCAGCATATGACTAACTTCTGGCTAAGATTTGAAAAAATTTCCTAACGTATCTACAGCTATACTCAAATGCAATTTTATGTTTTGTGTCATGACCTTTGTAATTACTGCTTAAGTAGACTGAGTAATATAGTGCTGCTGCTTATGCTAAGTCGTGTGACAACTCAAGAGAGTTGTTAGTTCATATTTTTAAGAAAAAAAATGTTTATTATTTTCAAAAAAGAAAGTCCTTAATACGTGATCTTTGTATATCTTAGTGAAGAATGGGTAAACATCTTAGCAAGTGTAAATTTTCATCCATCCCTATAAACATGATATTGGTTATGAAAAAGAACTGACTCTTGTCGTCTTGTCTTTCTGCAGACTGGTGTTTGCGAAACTAAAGCTCTTAATGATAGCCATAGAATACAAGTCGGAAAAACGAGAAAGCAGGTATGTCCTTGACTACAAATTCAGAAGTTCTGGAATGCACTGTCAAGAATTTTGCCTGCTTATTTTTCAGAATTCACATAGGTATCCCTATACTTCTGAAACTTCTCAGAGTATAATTAGCATGCCATCACATTACACCATTTCACATAGCACTGAAAGGCTTGTATTTCTGCCCTGTTTTTCCTCTGCCAAATCAAAGTCAGAACATTTAGTAGAAGGTGGGAGGGACAGTGTTGTGTCCCACCTCCAGAAGTTCAATTTTTATTTTTTTAAAAAATGTACTTTATTAATTTTTTTTTGTTGTTCATACTCTATCAACTATAATCAGAAGTCCAATGTTTTACTGAAAATGGAAAAGTGGAAAGCAGATGTGAAATCACAGTTCATTATGGCTATTTGCATTTATCAAAATAATAATTTCATGTAAATAAGTTTGGAAGTACCACTCTACATAGGATACAGGACAAATGGAAATATAGAATAAATACTTATATGGTATCTATTCTGACAAAGACTGTATATATGAATACCATCAGGTAACTGGAAGATTAATTTAGCTGTGAAATTTCCAACTGACTGACACCTTTCTTCATCCAAAACGAAGAAATTTCATGATTATAATTAGTACAAATTCACCGACAGGAGGCGTTTCTACCTTTTGTACAACAAATCTTAAGAATCTGAGTGTATACTGGAGTCAAGTTTCTGTCAACTTGTCCATCAGTGCATTTACACAACATTCATTATTGTATAACAAAAATGTTATAAATGTGGTCTGCAACATGTGGAGGGGCATGTAATAGAAATCTGATTATTCTGACTCTGAGCTGAATTTTATTTTCTCTGTCAAAAGTTACATTCATAAGTGTTGCAGAATGATATATGTTACATCAGCTTACAGGTAATTGACCACCAATTACCTAAACCTTTGAGGGCAATTTTTTCTTCTTGAAGGAGAACCAATTCTGTTATTTGAGTTCATACCATGATTTCTGAGGTTTTGATTTAATGCTTATTATTATGTCTTTTTTTTCAGTATTAATATCTATAAAACCTGTGATAGTATCTTCAAAACATTTGACACAGAAATCTAATATTGCAACTGTTAATGACAGTATTTCCATGCCCTATACTTGGTTTTGCTTTATTCTTTTATATGTGGTAAGTGGTATGTGAAGTGGTGTATGTGATACTGGATATTACGTTTGTCCACACTATGCTGATTAAGAAATCCTTTTTTGAAATATATTTTTTTTACTGTTTCCAGCTCCCATGGGCTCATCTTAAAACAAATACTTTTCCACTCATTGATCTCATTCTGCATTACCTAATGTAAAGCAAATGAGTAATTATTCTTTTATCTATGGGCAGTTTAATCTAAATTTTCTAGCAAAAACATAACCAACTGCAATATTAACAGCAATGGTATTGTTTACCATATTTTGCATTTAAAATATTTATAAAGTATTTGGTTTCCTTTGAGTTTCTCTGAGAACTATTAACCAGCTTTAGGTTGTCATTACTTCACTTGTCATTTAGTTTCTTAAGTGCTAATATTATAGTCTTTTTCAGTAATAACAGATAGTTCATGGCTTCCATATCATTCTTTGAACTAACTTCAGTGGGAGTTGGATTGAGTTCTTAATCACAAGGTGATGCAGAGGATCCCACAAAAAGTAACACAATGTGATATAATCATATATTCCTTCTTACTTAAAGCCACACAGGTAACAGCTCATAATGAATTAGTTTAGTAGAAAAAAGAGCCTAAGAATTACAGGAAGCAGTAGTAATGAAGGGATGTTAACAGCTAGATTTTGCAAACACACATATAACAAGAGGAGAGCGTGTAGGCTGTGATACTCGCATCATTTTATTAACCCTGATCCACAGTAGTAACTTTTAACTTCATAAAACAGTGATAATTTTATGGTCACTGTTTGGTAAATCACACTCTTACCTGCAGCATATGTTTACATTTCTACTTGTCCCTATGTTCTTCAACACAAATATGTTAAGTACATATTTCTGGTTTTCTGAGCTGGAGTCTGTTAGTCTAATCAGAAAGGCAATGGAACAAAACTTCTATATCTTGCTTTTTAGGTATACTTGCATTTCCTTGTGTCTTCTTAAATGACAAGATGAGGAATTAAGATAAAAAGTAGAATAATATGGTTTACAAGTGCAAGCTGTCTTTGAACATGATAAACCTATCATTCACCAATTATTTTTATTGATGGTAACTTTGGAGATATTTTATCCTACTTCATGTCTTCAATTCTTCATTGATAATTCATAAATGTGACAGGGAAACTGAATATGACAACCTTCATTCTATCAGGAGAATGACTGATAGATACATGCTGAGGTATTTTATGTTTTTAGTTTAGGTTCATATTTCGTAAAAATATTGAGAAGTTTACATAGTTTATGATTTATAGCAACAATTATATATATAAATACAAATTTAGAATGCTATCTAGTTGTCACCCTCATAGTATGAGACACAATTTGCTCCTATATTTGAAGTAGGTCTAGGACCAGAGAAAACTTTCATATCATTTTCTGCTTAAGCAATGAGATCTTCCACCACTTGATTTTTGTTACTAGTTTTAATATATATTAAAATATATTATAAATTTAATATCGAAAAATAATTATATATCTGATTAGTTTTATATATCTTCATCACTTTGTAATCACTGCTAAAGCAACTGCAAAGTGGATTCAGAAGTGCGTGCAGCTCTCACAAATGGTAATTCGAGGGCATCCTAGACCTAATCCCCTCTTTAAATGTTCACCTCAAGGTTAAGAAAAAATCCTAGTACCACTTTAAGTCAGTGGCAGATTTTTCACTGACTTTTTCAGTATCTTCAGTAAATGTAGAAAAGTACAAGTACTCATTTACCCACAAACTTACGTGTTTCTTTTTGTTTTGCTTTATCTATTAGAGTCTCCTAGGTGCTCCTTTCTAAAGCTTTCTGATTTACAACCAGATTCTGTTAGTTCTACCATAGGAAATTTGAGATCAATGTTAATTTAAAATCATCAGAACTCTATTTCAGTCAGTATTATCAGTTAGCAATAGCTGAGTTTCCTGCTCACATTTTTTTCACCTCTTTTCACAACTCTGAACATAAAGCGCATAAAGCTGTACATAAAACTCTGTACCTAAAGCAGTAAACAAAATCTGATAACAACTTTTGATAGTATTGATTGTTAATTATAAAAAAAATCATGATTTTAAATGCTTGTTTAAAAGCAGAATTTTAAAGTGCTTTGAAATAAAATGAATTTTGCAAAGCCTGATGTAGGCCATATATTCTTAGATTTGATATGTATAAAATAATTTTCAAATAATAGGCAAAATATAAAAACATAGTATGTTTTTTATTTATATAACTGTTTCTCATCAGAATATCTTAACGATTAATGAAAATAGCTATGATTAGATATATTAATATTTATATATTTAATAATGTTTGGATTACTGTTCAATTAGCAGAGAAACCTCTCAGTGTACAAAATGTGACTGAACTTAGTGGGTTTCTGACAAGCTACTCAGATCTGCATTTTAGTAGTTCCAGGTCACAATATGAGTCAGCCATTCCTTCATCTCTATCTACCTGGGAATATTATAATCCTTGCTATTAATAGCAGTAAGCATTTATTAAGTAATTTTTTTGTGTCCCTTGTGCAAGCCAAATACTTTAGATTTACAAGATGTTCTTTCATAGTTCATTTGCAGGGAGTTTTATTTCTGCTGTAGAAAAAATGCTAAAGGAATATGGAGAATATCAACCTGAAAGTGTCCTAGCAGAGCTTGCTGAATAGATAGGAAAATTTCGAAAGTTCAGAATACAGTAATTCAAACTCCTCATCTGAAATCCCTTTTACAAATATTTTTACTTAATTTTTCCTCATTTTTTTTTAATTTTTTTCCACATAAGTAAGCAAGAAGGAAAGATTCTTCCCTCCTGCACCCTTTGTTTACTCTTCTTGTTAAATTTTCTCTTTGTCTATCCATATATTTGTCCTCATTCTCAGCAGAAAAACCTTTGAGCCTTGGAGACGTTTATATAAAGGGTTTTTTTGCTTTTGCTTTGATGTCAGTTGATTTCTTATCAAAGTGTTTGATTTGCAATTTTTTTCTTGTCGTTTGCAGAAGCCGAAAGCGGTATGCCCTCTTCGTTACCTTTCCTTCCAACCTCAATCCTACCTCCACTCCTTCTAACTTCAGGACTAATTCCTTGTCAAGAACACAGGAAGATAACATCTTTGTCTATCTTTCTCTGTATATGCACACATATATATACATATATATATATTCATCTATGTGTGTATATATATATATCTATATGTGTGTGTATTTATATATGAGCCCCCAATCTCAAAAAGGAGACAGGATAGCATTTTGTGTCTCCGTTGGTTCTTGTGACTCATGCACTAACTTCTTTGCAGGAAATACAAAATAAAAAAAGTATATGTTTTAGGAATTTTTTTTCCCCTTTATGCAGTCATTGGTGTATCAGACTGTTATATTTGAAAAACAGATGTTACTGTTAACATCTCCCCTCGTCTTTTTTTTTTTATTATTATTTGTACTGTATTGTGACAGTGTAATTTTCGTCTTTACCAGCCCTTGTGCTGCCATATTGTCTCCATATTCACACCTTCATTGATGTTCTTCTTTCCCCAGTCTTCCTTTAAAATACATCTGACAGTACAGTAGTTAAGTTCATTTGCTCTTGTAGTCTCACCTTCCATTAACAACAACCAAATACCTGATTCTTTGCATTGCTGATTTGAGCCCAGTTATTCATAATACAGTACTCATTAAAGTTATTGTACTGTTCCAGTGAAAGTGCCATGGGTAGTTTGTACTATATGTCACATTCATTTTAATGACATTTATTAAGCTAATTTATGAAGATGTTACTGAATTTATTTGTTTCTAAGTTCAATTTTTTCCTTTGGAATTGCATGTTTTGCATTTTCTTTTACTACACCATGCTGAGAGCCCTTCTCTATGCTCCCTACATGCTGTCTGCCGCTACTGATTTGTATGAAATCAAGAAGGCATGCTCTTCCATATTGTCCCATCTCCTCTACTCCCTCTCCTCATCTTTCTTCCCTTTCAGCCTTTTTTTCTTCTTATTGCTCATAGCAGTCTGACTGTTGATGGTGCTTTTTGGAGACCCATTCTCATTGTCCAGACATTTTGATGTCCCTCCTCATCATTCTCCCCAAACTTTACTTTCCATGTCTGTTCTGTTGCGTGTGCTTTATGTTAAATTTATTTTTTAGTCTTACTCTCCTGTGGTTTCTGAGTAGATGTGTGAAAAGAGAGGTGGCTTCCTGTCAGTTTGGCATTATTGATATGATCCAACTGCAGAGAAGTTACTGCAACACTTAGCATCTCCAAGGATCTGCAGTTGTTGCACCTCTACTTCGCTTCTTGCTTTTAAGTATATATTATCTTGTGGTTAAGGCATGTGAACGCTGGCATGATGGTCAATATGAAAAAGTGTTGTACTAAGTAAAGTTGCTTGCTCCCAGAATAAAATATATTGTGCTGCTTCATTGTATTGATAATCACTTCTGGAACCAGAAAGAATAGTTTAGTTGCTTTAAAGTATATTGAATTCACCAATGCCATTGAACTAGTTTGGATTATGCCCCAATAAAATGCCTCACATCCTGTAGTCCATAACTTATTTTTTTGCTATTGTAGAGGACTTAACTCCTGGGAGCAACCTTTTCATATGCTTGTAGTAATTAAGCCTTAATATACTGTAGCATGTAATGTGCCCTGTGTCTTTTGCCTTGTATTCTTTTTAGTGTCTTACTGGATTTTTCTGTGTAGAGCAATATGGGTCTGAATTAATGTCAATGACAGAGCCCAGAAGAAAAAAACAATACTCACAAGTTACAATCAGTGTGAAGCTGGTATGCACGCAACTCCCATTTTGGGATTTGTGTACCCCCCTCACAGTCCACTTAGAAACATACCCTGAAAATACATGTTGCCTCAAACTGATTTTGTAATTTTAAGTCTGTAGTTGTGTGAATGACATGGCATATTTTAAGAAGCCATTATGTTAATAATGGTGCATTTCATCTGGGCATGGCATGAAACAGACAAAAATACTAGATGTGTTTAACAATGTGGCAGCTTTAGATAGTAATACCAAATAGTCTTGGTTTAGTTAATGTATTAATAGCACATAATACTATACCTTCCTGATTAATATATGATGTTACTATTTCAGTCACATGGGGAATGGTACAGTACATCTACCAAAAGGTTTAAAACAGAATTGTTACAGCTTTTGTCATTTGTTTAGTCCAAACTTTGCCATTTTTATTTCATTTACATTTAATTCAACAAATTTCTCTCTCTCTCTCTTTTTTTTTTTTTTAGACAAGGATGACAGTTATAAGGGTAGTTTTAAATCTTGGGGGAAAAAAAGGGCATGCAACTGAATCAAACAAGTTTCCTTGATGAAGGAAACTGTTCAATTGGTCACTGATGCTGAGATTAATCTCATCTTATTTTTCAGTATAGAACAGTCTCCTTTTAGTTATTCAGCCTTCCATGCTTATAGGGGAAGACGGGCAGTTCTTGAAAGCAGCTTCCATTCTAAGATAGATGAGATAAATCTTATTCTTAGTGCTGTCTAAAATTCAACACTGAAATTAAGAACAAATGAGAATAGTACAAAACAGGCTGATGACAAGGGAAAATCTTAAGAGAACTCTTCTAGTCTATATATCTTCTGACTGACCTCATCTATATCTTCCATGTCGTAGCCTGCATATAGTGCTTCTAAAATGTTGTTGCCCTTGCCTGATTGTTTTCTGTACTGCACTTGCTGGGCATCTCTGCATGCCTTTTTCAGCTTAGTTTTAAGACCTTTACTACAGCTCCTCCATGCTAAAATTATGCCTCTTTTTTTTTTTTTCTCAGAAAAGACTGACAGTTATACAAATCTAAGAATCTTCTACCATAGAAATGCTATGCCTAGATTAAGAGTTCAAAGTTATGTTCATTTTCAACTTGCGCAGTAATGGAAGCCTGCTCAGTTTCAAGTTGAAAATTGTAGAGCCATGCCATTTCACAAGTTGCCTGCCAATAAATGCAGATAGTGTAACTATGATTCAGACTCTAAAGCTGATTGGTTATTTTTTTTCCCATATGCTTCTCATATAATAGAGTGCTAAATATTATAGAAAGCAACAGGACATATTTTTCATATACTACTAAAAACTTAGTATACTGAAAAATTATTAAAAATAACATTTCATAAATCCTAATAAAATGGAATTAGATCAGCCATCAAACTTTCTAAGGGTGTTTCAACACAAGGAACATAATTCTCTTCCAACTTGTATGACATCTGAAAGTAAGAGACAAATAAATATCACCCAGCAGCAGAAATTAGTAAAATATAATTAGTTGAAAGGAATTAATTTTGTGCCAAAGTGTCAGTTCACAAACTGTCGTACAGTTCAAACCTCCATCAGGTTCTCCTTCAGATATTCTTCAGTAATTGAAGTTAAGCAAAGCATAAAAGAGCTGCAACTAGTATTATCATAGTATATAATCCAGTAAGTGAGTAAATCAATCAAAATTAACACAGTTACTGTTAGATACCTCTTCTCCACTGACATTTGGAAAAGTCATCATGTCTTATCTTAAGTTTCCATTGAACTGTCTAAGTAAAAGACGTCCCCAAGCATTCTTTTACTGTTTTTCTAACTATATTTTTTTCCTTTTTTTTTTTTTTTAATTGTACTTCTTAAATATGCACTAATTCCTATTTGTGATTCACATGCTTTCAGTCCATCTGGGAACCCAGTTTCAACTGTATAGCTTCTATCATTCATGATTCCTGAGAGTACAACTAGATGATTTCCATATTTTTGATGTATGACATTAGCATTACTCTTAGATGCATAGTCTTGCATATAGTTACCAGGTGAATCTTCTTTAGCAAATGGACTAACCTTTGCTATATAACAGCTAAGTGTAAAGCAGAGTTTTCTAAATGTAATTTTACATTCCACAAGGGGCTTACAAACAAATTTTAGTCTTATCATAAGCTAATGGAAATGACTTTTCCTAAGTTCATGCTGATAAAGTAAAGGAAATTACTGTTAATCGCATTAAATCATATTTGATTTACATATGTTCAACTTCCATGGCTGTAATTGCCTTGTGTTCTAAATTTTCATGTATGAAGGAGCAAGCAATTCAAAAGGTTATATATGTATATATATATATATAGCAATGTCACGTCAAACCTGTCATGAAAAGGTTTGTTTTGAGGAATGTATTTCTGGAACTAGAATTGTTAAGGAAATTATGAGTGAGTTTTTTGAGATTGCTATTACTTGATTAGTGTCTGAGGTAACCTAAACTAGAAATGTTATAAAGGTGTAAAATGTAATTAAGATCTTAGATTTTAACTACTAGCTATTCCTTGCTTGATTTCATGTGCTTTTTTCACAGACATGAAAATCAAATTGTTATATGATGAAAACATACATATTTGGAAAAATTGGGGATGTCATTTTAAATAACATTTTCCCATACATGGCACAGAATGAATATGGGTTATCCATATATCTTCCCGTTAAACATAATGGATTTCTGTCATTTTCTCCTTTTCCTGTGTTTTCCTATACCTGCAAAGCCATCCAGCCTTGGCAATATATAAATAGGAGACGTTAGCTGAAGCTTTCCCTCTTGAAACACAAATTTCCTTTGTCATGTGTTTCTCATCTGGGAGGATATATATATGCACATTCTCGTGAACTGCTTCAACAAATACATGCATCTCTAAGTAACTGATGGATGCATTCTTTTTGGTATGCTCTTAAGCCTTTTATTTTTTTTTTTTTGGTCCTTTTTCTTCCTTTTACATAAGTCTTTTAATTCAAAATGTTTCCCTTGCTGTACATATTAAAGTGAGTGCTTATCAAAGCATAGCTTTAGCTAATGACACTCCGGGTCTCATAAGAGAGATTGCTGTTTTAATAAGTAGCATATTTAATAAATCCATATAGACTCAGTAGAAATTGTTCATGAATTTGCTCTGGTTAAATATCAGTGTGTCCCTATAAAACAAAAGCTTTATGAGCCTTTCCTGTAACTCATTGTCAATAGCAGTGATGGAGCAAATTATATTTTATTCCCAACAGACGATTTTGCTGCTGGGGTCATACTACATTAACTGTGATCACATCTATATTTTGTAGCTATAAATACACTGTATTTGTGAAAATAAGCATATGTGAATGAAGTATGACAAAAATAAAGTCTATACACTGATTTCATGTGTCTCAGAAAACATTGAGATACAAAATCATGCTCTCAATATGTTTGCAACTTAAATGAAGCCAGTTCATTCTGATTTGAGATTACATTCACTGCTTCTTAAAAGAGCTGCTTATTATGTTGTCAAGTTTTAAGTTCTGTGAGAAAAAAAAAAAAAAAGAAAAAAAGTTGTGTCTATGTATAGAAATGTGTTCATCTGTTTTCACTGAAAGGCTGTAATACTGCCATGATTAATGTCAAAGAATGAAATAGGGTCCAAAAAAAAAAAAAAGTGTTCTGACAGAGCAGTACTCATTGGTACCCAAGAAAAATAGCCAAACCTAACTGTATTATATATATACATATAATTTTTTTTTTGCATATTTTAGAAGGAGCAGCTTAAAAGAAGCAAATGAGACTAGCATCTGTAGAAGATAGCTAAATTATCAGCAAAACAGCAGATTAAGGATAAGGAGGCAGGGAGGAGGAAGGCCTGAAGATGGAAGCACGTACTTTAAAAGGACGTGATAGAATGTTTTGGCAGAAACACTGGAGAGTTACTGGCAGAATGACTCCCTGATGGTTCTTGAGAAGTGTTTTACCTAGGCTCACAGACTTAAGATTGGCCATTCCCATTTTTATTTCTATTTTTTTCTGTGAATGTATTAGTGTATTAGACTGTATGTGTCTTATCTGCCTTAATGATGGCCTGCTAAGCTGTCTCTGGAACAGCCAATAAGCATTCCGTTTACTCAAGTGACAAAAGTTTGTGCAAGAAATGTAAATTTTCCAAACCCGTTTTGTGACTTGAGTGACTGATTTCCTATGAAGAAATCATTTTTTATTTTAATTTTTTGTTTGATTGATTGTTCTGTTTTCTGTCAGCTTTATTACATTTTAAAACTGCATTAAATAAATGTTTTGGTTTGCAAGCCCAACCAGTAAGCCCAAAACACTGAGAAATGAAATACCAGATGTGAACTTTAGCTATGCAACCTTAATTCATTGCCATTTATCTGTGTGCATTATACTATAGAATGTATTTAAGCCTTCATGTTTCATTTTTTTTTGCAATACTGCTGAAATGTGCTGTGGAGGTGAACCTGTATTCTGTGGTGATACATTCCATTTTCTCTAGTTTTCCTCTCCTTTCAAACTGTTGCAAAGTTTGAAACTGTGAATGAAGGAAAATGAAAGATATCTGGGTAAACACTTTGAAAACTAATTTCTGTTTCTGCCTCTGCCATACAAAATTTGTGTGAGAGTGAGCTAACAAATTAAATCAAAATTTTACAGGTGATCTCTGATCAAGTGTTTGTTATTTTGGGAACCAGAGGCTAGGTTTTTGGATTAATCTTGGGATGCTAAACACTAACAAAAAAATAGGCTGTAGGCATCCCAAATTAATAGCTAGTTTATCTCATAGTGACTCGATTGAGTCATCAGTGACTCATCTGTAAAATGGAATAGCATTATATTTTCATTTTTGTTGTAAAATAAATTACATATCTTTGAATCTTTTGTACACTGTTCTGATGAACACTGCAGTACGTAAGTACACGAATCCACGTCTAGAGTAATGGCAGTAAGATGCTTCTGAATGTAGTCTCAGGTTGTAAGAAAAATGTAGCTTGTGAATATTAAATTAAAGATTTTATCATAATGACTGCATAATGGGGGCTAAATTATGGCTGTATGACCACCCTTTTAATTCTTAAGTGTTTTATTTTGCAGCCTGAATATTCTTTTTATACAGCCTTTTGTGCATGTGTAATCACACATAAGCATGTGACTTAAAGCTTTTAGGTATACTATTTGTCACAAATATTTATTACTAATATATAGAAAATAAATACTATTTTGAATATGAGATCTTCTGAGATCCATTTTTCCTCCTACCAATAACATCAAAGATTTGTGACCTTTTAATTTAAGTAATGTATGTCTATCCAGATATGTGCTTTATCTATTTTTCTATATGTATCTTTATACCGGCATTTGAATTGCTAGTAGTCTTTATGCACTTTGGATTGCATGTGTGCCATTAGTACACTGTGACTTACAAAGACTGAGTTTTTTTAAAAAAAAAAAAAAAGTGGGAACTTTTGAAAAGTTTATTTAATTTTATCGAGTTAAAAAAATTAGTCATATTATACGGTAGTAATAGAAGAATATATTTATGTCTGTCTCTATCTCCATATGCATATTTAGCTTGGTATTTTGCAAATTTCCTTAAGTAATATCTAGTGTTAAATCTTTATGAAAATAGAATAATTCATAAAGAAATATAGGGTACCTCAGTTCTTTATAGCAGTTTATAATTTCCTTCATCATATTTAGCTAAGGCTATTCTGTCAGTGTGGTTGGGTTATTTTTGTTCTTCCTTGGCTGCAGTGTTTTAATTTTTTTTAATTCATTTTATGTTTTTTCAGCTATTGTGACTGATTGTCTTGTACCATTCCCCTTGAGTGTATGTGTATTTATTATTTTAAGCAATAACATTGTGTGTCCAGATAGGGGTCCCATTAACATTCTATTTCACTAGAAATTGGCAAAAATTTGCATAAAAGGGTTTAGCTTCATAAATTACTTTTTGTGTTGTTATCGAGTGGTGGTTGCTGGTTCTTTTCACGATATTTTGAATTTTTCACCACTTTGTATGACAGAGCAAGAGAGCTGAAAAGCTCAGCTTCACACATCCTATTTCTGAGAGGCTTTGTTATTTTGTACAGTATGCATTTCATGCAAAAAACATATGAATGGAGATGTAAACACTTGAATGATGTGATTTTGGGGAAAAGCATGTGAATGTCTCAAATTTATGTTTTTGTTAAAGCAATGGCACGTGGAAAATGTTATTTGATTGGAAATTTCAAGGAAGAATGGCTTAAAATTTCCTTGCAGCCTTTCCTAACTAGCAGGTCCCCTATAATAGAATAAAATAAAGATATTTTTGAATATTCAGTTAAAAGTAATTTAAATTTATTTTTGTTGTTGTTGTTGTTTTTGTTTTTGTTTCATTGAGCAGCATATTAATCAATCCTGGAAACCATGTCAAGATTCAAGAAGGTACCTTAGGATTCTTCATTGCAAGTGATGCCAAAGAAGTAAAAAGGTAATTCACACATTTTTGTCTTTAAATACAAAGATATAGTATTTTTTTTTTTCTTATAAACACCTCAACTAATTTTCATTGTAACATATTGAAAGATTCTCAGGGAAAATTGAACTGACACACTAATGAAACAACTTTGTCTTGAGATGTGTGCATGCCATTTTTTTACTGTAGTGCTAAGTATCAAGAAGTGAAATAATTTTACAACAAATGTGAAAAAAATATAAGATTTTTTTTTTTCAGAGTCCTACTGGAAAGTGTAAAATATTTTGATCTGGTTTCTCTATACATTAATTTGTCTCAGTGGAGTTACTCTCAGAGAGAACTGGGTTGAAAGTTTTGTCCAAGTTTTAGGTTTAGAGTAGTTCTTATTTATACAGAGACTATCAAATATTTGATGTGAGCAAGCTGTTGTATTTATTCAGTAACTGCATTAACATAATAATATTTACGTTCTTGTCATTTTTCTTGGATGGAACTACATATTCTATGTTCACATAATCATAAATCAAACTAGAAAAGTATAATGTATTCAACCATTGTGGAGAATTTCACTGGTTCAGTGTATTTGGATGTTTTAGATTTGTGTTAGATGAAAAAGAGTTTTATGGTATTGTGTTTAGGACAAAACATATGAACTCTGGTCTGTTATGATTATAAGATGCTTTGAAGGAATAAAATAGCAATGTGAGAAAATAGTTTTTAAAATAAATAATTATTTAATGTCTATCCATAGGACTGAAAAAAGATAAAATATGAAATGATAATGTTTACTTAATCCTAAACTTTGTATAATTAACATGAAATTAATATTTAAGTAATGCATGTTTGTTATAAATATTTAAAGAAAGTCAAAACATCAAAATAGTGAAATCACTAAGAACTTGAATTATATTTTTGTTGGAAGAGTTAAGATGGTGTTTGTCTAGATGAAGCATACAAAAGAGCACAGCAATGCCTCTGTCCTCTCACTTTTCAAGCACTATCTTTGCACCCAGTACAGCCTCAGGTACGCTGCCTTTCAGCGTTCTTTTCTTCTCTTTTGCTTTTCTACGTTTAAATATCAGTCTACACACTCCTATATTGAGATACTAGGTGTTTGTGTTTGTTTGAATCATTTATAGAAATTATTATTATGAAATTATTTCAGACTTATTTCAAGTAAATTACCTGATATATCATTTTTATGGCCAGTTGACTGTTACTAATATGTTCAGAGAAAATTTGCACATCATTCATCAGGCATTTTTTATCTAATAGCAAGCTGAATAGGAATTCCCAGTTTTGCATGGCTTTTTGCAGAAGGCTTTGTTTAGAAACATGCCGCCTCCTTTCCCACATTCCTTAGCTGTTCTATGCAAAGCAAATCATTATCAGATGTGCTTCAACTAAAAAAAACAATTATGAAAATTGTTGATTTCAACCTTTGGAGCTGTGAATCAGAGTCAGGAAAATGTTCTAGAATTTTTTTTTTCTTCAGGAAGAAAAAAAGAAGATTTATTTTTTCTTAAGGTCAATAAGATGAAAATAAACAAGTTATATACCTGAAATTCAAATTATTATGGGTTATATACTAATGGAGAAATTGCAGGTCCTTTAGGCTATTTTTAAAATAATTATCAGTCATATATTCTACGATGAAATATGCAATTATTCATCTTGCTAGAATTATTTTTGCATTTTTAGAACAATAGTTTCTTATTAGAAACAATTATATCTAGGCAAACATGTTTGTGTAAAATCTTGGGTGTTTAAATATCATACGAAGTACATGAGCTATATATTTGTCCTTCTTTATCTACTTACATTTTAGTACTAACATCAGATCTACACTTAATTCAACCTAATTATATAGAGGAATGATTTTATTACAGCAGTTACTTCAGGCACATTTGCACATTGCACAGCTCTTTGCACATTGAATTGGAGGAACTCCTTAGGACATTTGTCCTTTAGTGGACTTCAGAAACGTGCTGTAGAAATTACCTCGGTCCAATCCAGGTCAGGAGATTGTATGAGGGAATATCTGTGACAGTTGATTCTTGTTTGGTACTGGGAACTACATCTGAAGTGGAAGATAAGAACAGCATAGAATTTGGACACAGTTTTCTTCTCTTTCCTTATGTCTTTGCTCACACACTCATGGTGTGAAAAATATTTAATTCTCATTTGCTTAGAGGTGGTAGTTGTCTATTTGGTGGAAGGTGAATATTTTGAAGGCCAGAATCTTACTGCGGCATAGTATGCACATGCTCAGAAAAGGTTCTTTCATTTTACATTTTGAGTCTTGGGAAGACTAAGACAATTTCACAGCTAGGAAGAGTAAATTTTCTGGAAGTCTCAGAGAAATTAAGTCTGCTACATTTAAGACTTATGTCTTCTATCAGTAGTTTGCATGGTATCTTGATGTTAGAAATATTAATAGCATTTAATGAAGTCTTGTTGAAAATTTAAATTTGTATTTTTTGGTCAATATCTCATATACTGGACCTGCCATCTTTCTCCTGAACTACATCTTCCATAATTCAGAGATGTGAAATATCTTAGATAAATTTGTGACTATGTGAATTAGGTAACTAGTTCATACTTCTGAACATTTCCATTAATATAGTGTGTATTTAATCTGGAAAAGAATTAACAATAACTCTAGTGATAATCCTACTTGCACTTACCTAGGTTGTGTTTATGCAGAGACTGTGTATTTATTGTTTATTTTTCTTTTTATACTTTTGACCGTAGATTGTTCTGTTTCAATGACCTGTCTAGCGTTGTAGCAATCCAACCATCCTAAGTCAATGAGCAGTACAATCTGCAAAGTCCATAGGTGTCTGCAAAGTGATACTTTTGGTTCTTACAGCAAATTTGTATTAAGAAATATGCAATGAGAGAGGGTTGGGAAAGATAGGTATGTAGCTAACCTATCCTGAATAAAGATAAGCACAGGGAAATTTCAGCAGGTTAAAAAGTATGTTTAATGTGTTGTTCCATCAAGAACCCTGGTAAGCTGTAACTGTCCACCTACAGGCCAGCTGCGTGATCCTTGCTGAATGTGTCCCAGCTGTCTTACACAACATGTTGATTTGACAGACATGCTTAAACTCTCCTGTGGGCAGTCTGATACATATTTATTGAACTGAAATTTTGTTTTAATCTTATATGAAATCAAATATTTACCCTTTATCTCCACCTTAGTTTTCTTTGTGCTTCAGCTAGTGGTGAGCCTTTTGATACAGGAGTAGAAGTTAATAAGCAAAAAGGTTACGTGGAGACCTAGACTGTTCACCTTATTAATTGCATTTTTATTTTTTTATTTTATTTTTTTAATTTTGACTTTTCTGTTTGACTTGCTTGACTTGTCAAAACTGGTATGATTCTGCCCCAATATCAAAGAAAAAAATATAGTCTTAATCAAGACTATGCCAGTTCTTTCATTTATTATTCCTTTAGAAATTAACTAATTTTGGGTGGATTTTCTTTCTTTTAATTTATTTTTTGTATTTCTTGCAAATGGTGTGTCTGTTGCTATTGTCACATTGATCACATTACAATCTCTCATTTTATCTAAAACTATGTCCTATTGGTGACTGGGCTGAAAAATTGGCCCAGGATACTGGATGGTCTTGACAAAAAAAAAAAAAAAAAAAGAGGTGTATCTGATAAGAACAGAGAATACACTAAATATTTTTCTATATATATATGTTTACTGATATATATATATACACACACACACTCTTGGCAAAATTCAGTCGATGCTCTTTTCTAAGGTGACAGACAACTGCACTGATGTACTGTGTCATAATTATCATCCCTTCTCCCAATTACTTTAAAATAAAAGTATATTAAAAGAAACACTAATTTGGAGCCTTATGTTTGAATGTAATGGTCTTGCAGCAAATATTTCCTACTTTAAATGTCTAAAACTTCAGAGATTAAAGGAAATTAGTGCTGGCATGTTTCATTAATTTGGCACTGCAACAAGAGGAAATGTGGGACTGATTTCATTTGTATGGATTAAGAAATGTGTCAGTTTTTCTATTCTGTCTCTCTAGGGCATTTTTTTACTGCAAGGCCTGTCATGATGACATCACAGATCCCAAAAGGATAAAAAAATGTGGCTGCAAACGGCGTAAGTAATATTTCTATCACTCCCTTCCTCTTCTTTCCATGAACAGTTCAGCCTTGAAGAATATCTGTACATGCATTTACATGTTTTACACAGTGGTACAAAAAAGATAAAAAATTATTTCACAACAAAATAATAAGTGCATTTGCATTTTGGAAATATTTTTATTAAATTTCACACCAGTCACACCTGTTTCCATATAAAAACGTCCATTAGCATCCAAAACAGACAAAAGTTAAATTAAACCAAGATAGATCTAATTTGGAGGTTTCTAAATTAAGAATGAGTTAACAGTGAGGCTCTCATTCATACCATGCAGTAATCCAGTAATTTCAATAGTTTTCTGTAAAGAGCTTTTGTTTTCCTTGCTGAACACAATTCTGCAAAAGATGAATCTAGGGATTAATATTGCATATTGTAACTATTGAAATAAACTATTATTGAAATAAATTATCATTTCTGTTGAAGTAAGGGATTGTCTGAAAGAAATAAAATATTGGTGCCTTAAATATCTGCTCTCAATAGATTCTGTAGCTCTAATGCTAACATTTGTTTTAGTAAGGTTCTGAAGTCTGCTGTTTAAATTCTTTGGAAAATTGTGTGTGAAGAAATAATTGAGCTTGGAAATTTAAATCAGACTTTGCACCTGTATATTTATAAATATGTAGACATTAGTATTTTATCTATATATACTTCAGATGTTTATATAAGATGTTTTGCAGAAACTGTCACAACCTCATTTCGGACACAGTTGTATATGACCCATGCGTATTTGTACTATTGAAATCTAAAGGATTTAGGGCTCCTTTTCTCAACTAATGTGTGAATATTTATGTGCATTCCATGATTTTCTGTTATGAAGAAGATCATATAGTACAAAAGCACTGATTAGGTAAAACGAAATATCTCAGAAGAGTTTGATCCCAACTATTCTACCTGTACTTTTAAGAGGAGGAAAACAAACAAACAAACAAACAAACAAAAACTGTCTTATTTATTGATCCAGTCACCTCATTGTCATTGCACTCTCTTGGAGGAAAAAAACAAAACACACACTACAAACTAAACTGGACTTTATCTACCTTTAAGGGGCATTTGAAACTGATGAATTCTAAAAGATGGATTTTAAAAAGAAAAAAACATGTCACTAGAGTTTTTAAATAAACTCTTCTCCCGGAAAATAGGAGTGTGGAACAAAGTGATATAATTGAGAGAAAACAGCTGAGGCACTGACAGAAAATGGGATTTTTCTCTCAGTAGCCACAAGGAGAGTAAAGCACATGGAAAGCATGGCTGACGTGAAAGGAATGTATGCATTGCCTAACATATTTGAAAAAAAAAAATAAAAATTGCCTAACGTATTGTTCAAGAACAGTTTATCCATGTGAGAATGTGACCTTTGAACTGCTGCCAAAGCCAATGTGAGTGCTGAGCAAGTTCTGGTAAAGCAAGTTACAGATGCCTTAGGGTGCCTGTAACTCACAAAGCCAATCTTTTTTTCCAAATTACACAACGCTTAAGAAGGAGAAATATGTTACCTGTTAAATTTTGTCCAATGCTGACCACACACACACACAAAAAAAAAAAAGTATATTCTTCTCTACTCCTTCACATGGTGTATGGTTTTCACACATGCTAAATCAAATAATAATAATAATAAAAAAAAAATCCGAAGATTGTCATTTTAATGGGAGATCTATATATTGGAAGAAGCTGGAAAACACAGTACAAAGTACAAGAGTGTGAACATTCATGTAACCTCAGTGCTAGGAAACAGGAAGGAAACAGAGTATCCTGTCCCCCAGCCAACACTATGGCCCTATTGCCAACAGCAGGCCAAGGAGAGGTGAGAGTGACAACTTCTATGTGTGACACTAGGAAATGTCCCAAAAGGAAGGATATGTATCAGTGTATCAGTCCAATAAGTGAAGGGATGTTGCCCAGATGTAGAAGCAAAATGATGGGGTGATGGGGTTAGGCTGAGGCTGAGGAAGGAGGCTGTCAGAGCTGCTGCAGTGAGCACTGAGCATGAAGGAGGGCGTCCTCTCAGTCAGGTGAGAAAGGAGAAAAAAAAAAAAAGACAGCAAAATCTTAAATTTTCTTTTTGTTGTCATTTCCCCTTTATCCCCATCTGCCTCCTCGCCTCCCCCTCCCCCCCAGGCATACAGTTGAAGGCACCATGATATATGGCAACTTTCAGTACAGCTGAGAACAGCTTCCACTTAGCAGCATGTTCACAACTATTAGGAATAATATCATTGTTTTGCTTTCAAAGTACTGTCAATCAGAAAAAAAAAATCAACAGGAATTAGTGATTTTTGGTGATCTTGAGATCCCTTTCACGGGATTGGATATTTTTTTTTAAGGTAAGTCTTTAGTGCAGTCTATTATTCAAGTAAGATGCCTTAGTTTTAGCTTTCAAATCACTAATCACTTTTGAAAATCTTAACTATGTTATCCATCTGTAAGCTACACAAATTGTTGCTCTTAAAAGTGCAGTCTAACCAAAACAAAGCATAAATTATGAAAACTCTTTCCCTACTGAATTAAGAAACTGTCAACTGCTCTGTCAACAGCTAATCTGTCAATGTGATTTTCAAAAGACATTGTGAACAATCACACATGCATATATATAGTCCTATATGATAAATATATATAAATTAGTGAACAACATAGCAATTAGAGACAGCTGAATGTGGAAAATGTGTAAGGTGAAAGGTTTTGTGTAAAAATATTGGCACATTCAGGTGAATTATATGTGAAAGAATATTTCTTTACATGGAAATCCGAATTATTGTGGCTTTAATTAATGCAGCTTCCTGTGACACTCAAAAATCACATTCTTTAATAATGCATCTGAGGTTGCACATCAATTCAGATGCTGTCTGAATGTTAGCTTGTGGTATTGTTGGGGTCTAAACGTGAGTCTGACCTACATAGCCAGTTGTCCAAACCTGTTAGGCCGAATATTAATAATTCAGGGCAGATCAGTACGTTTCCACAAGGCCAGGGATAATTAAAGTAACCTTGCTTTCCTTTTGCAGTTTCTGCCATCCCTCCTTCTCCTTACCCATCCCTATCCCTGAATAACATATGAATGCTGATGTCAAATTGTCCAGAGCAATGCTTGTGTGGAAATTTTATTCACAGATTGTTAATATATTTTCGGAATGCTTTCAATCTCTTTCCAATTCCATTTAACTGTAGTTTTTTCACAAGGGGCCAAATACACGTATATATTTAGATAAAATGAAGCCACGTTGGGATGAAAACTCTAAAGTGGATGACCTACTCCTCCTGTTTGTTTCATTCTGTGCAACAGCTGTGGTCTAATTCTGCATATATTTTTTCCAGTGACAGTGCTTGCTGTGAACCATGGGGGTTGAACCCCAGAGGGGACATATCATGTGTACATTGATGTGTTTGAAGGAATTTCTTGTAATCTATGACAATTGACAAACTTTTGATTTATTTTTCCTCTTGCTGCCTTGGAACACGGCCCCTACTATATTTTAACTGCACACTGATAGTGATCTATTGTGAGTAAAAATGGGTTCCCTGTAGCCCAGAGTGCGGTCCAACCTGTCTTTCTCTAGCAGAGAGTATTTTTGTTCAGTATTTCGGTTCTTTTCTTTATTTATGTTGCATGTAGCAGTGACGTCATACCCACAAGTTTCTCATCGTTTACACCCACGGAGATTAGGGTGACGTTGAAGAAAATACAGCAGTTTTCCCCTTTTCCACTTTTTTGTCCCTTTTTTCACAACCTTATCTTTTATCCCTATTTGAAAGTGAGATCTTGGCAGTGGCACTTCCTTGAAATGATTCTAGAGATCTCTCACGAATTTTCAGGGCTATTGGTTAGGCTGGGGTAATAGCACTATAGCACTGTTTGCCCAGTTAAGCTGAATTAATTGTCAGATAGATTTTTTTTTTTGTACTTTGTCTTTTCAATTGCATAGTTGACACAAGGGACAACACAACAGTCTTATACTGTCCTTATCTAACTCCCTTCTCCCCACTGACAAAAATAAGGGAGGTAGGAGGAAAGCCAGACAGTGAATTAATATGTTTAACTTTAATATATAAACCCACAACTATCCTCAACAGCAAACAAGGTACAGTGATTATTTTCCCCAACTATAACAGTTTTGCTTGTTGTGAAGATAATTACATGAGTAGAGAGCCACGCTGTTTTTTCAGGACCTAAACTGTAAAGTTTTATATTATTATTATATAGAATATGAAATTTATAGACCACTTCATGTCAAACTAAGTCATACCACTTCAAAATATACAGAATCTATGGAGGCTCTTGTCAGTCACTTTTAGTGTGCACAGTCATAATGATTTAAATACATAAAACATGGAAAGAATTAGTTCCCTAGGAATACAAACACTGCAAAAAATATATTGGTTAGAGGCAGTGTTGGCTTGATCTTTCAAACAGCAAGAGGGATCAAATATTTCATAGCTGCAATGAAGCATTACTGTACCAGGTTGAGGGTGCTAGTGATACTATACAACGACAGCTATTATAAATAAGTGAGGCTATGAGACTTTTTCACCATTTCACCATATATTATGAATTTGTTTTCTGATAACACTTCAGATTTTAATCCGGGTTGTGATATTTTTCCCCTCTCAGCTGTACACACTGTAGGGTCTTGAAAAGAATACAGGAAAAGTTGACACTCCTGGAGTTGCACAATACAGCGTTGGCCATCTTGTAATTATGATGGGCTTCATTATGATAATCATTAATCTTTTTTTATTTAATTGTGAATCGTGGTGCCATTTCTACAGTAAAGGATTGAGATCCCATTGTAATAGAAATTATTCATACATAGAACAGAAATTTCTCCAAGTATCTATTGCTAGCCAAGAGAATGACACAGCAGAAAAACAGGGAACTCAGAAAAGCAGATTGTCAGGACAGCATAATAAGAATCAATAAACCAAAAAGAAACAAATTGCTATGGATAAAATAATGCATCCAATTGACCTAGAGGCAAAACAATGGAAGTAACTTGGATTTATTTGTTGCAATATATTTATTTTAAATTTATTTCTATATTAAAGCCTTTCTGGACCAGATAAACTCAGATAAACTAGTTTAAATAATAATAAATAATCAATCAAAAAAGTTCTTCATGCTAGAAGAGTATTTAAAAAAAAAAAAAATGTTCACACATGTTTGGCTTATTTTTTTTTTTCTCCCAAATCCCCAATACCTTTGGTTTGCCTAGAAATGCAGCTAGCTTTGAGAGTACATTGGCTGAGAGTCTTTAAGGCAATGAAGCAAAGTTCATGAAGATAATTGAATATTAAAATGAATTGGTCTATAAATACAGCATTATTTCTTTTAGCTACTAAAATAGGGCAGAATGTCCACTGTTTCTACAATTTTGACAAAGAACAGCACCATATGAATTACAGCAAACAACTAACCAATTGCCTTTAATTAGAAAAATTGTAAGATTAGTGAACAAGCTGAGTAGGTGGTCTTGAAGTTATTCTGTAAAACTTAAATAGCGGAGAGAGAGCTTTGCCTGTTGTGGTAAGAGAAAAATTGTCACAGATTAAGATATATTGCTGTATTTTTCAGAAAACAAATTTTGCTGGGCAAAGTCCATTCAATATTTTAGTCTCATGTTAACCAACATCCCTAAAAGCGATTAAATCAGTCTGGTCTTCCTTTAACGCTGTTGTTATTTTGCTCTTAGTGTGGGTTATGAGAACTTGATGAATTGAAATGACACTGTATGCATTTCAATTCTTAAGTGTAGTGGGACCCTTTTTTAACCATTTGCTGGTCAAGCAAGCTACAGTTCAGATTCTTAACCAGCTGTTGTCTCATGGAGATCCACTAGGTGTCCTCGTAGATCTACTTTTTGTTATCGTTGAGGTCACAAGGAAAACTGCTGTAGTGATGGGTGGAATACTAGGATCGGGTAGCCTGTAAAGTTAAAAACAAAACAAAACAGAGGAGAGAAAAAATTTTTTAAAAAAACGCAAAGATGAAGGGATACTTTGTTCTGCCTTTTTTTTTTTTTTTTTTTTTAAAGGAGCTGTTCCATGACATCTTAGATAGAGAATAATCTGCAGCTTCCTTTGCTTATTTTTGCAGCTGGAAATATTTCCCATTACTGTTTGTGAACACTAAGTAACACTTCAGATCCAGATAATCTAGAAATTTTGACTGGACTTTTTTGAGTTTTTGACATGAGAAAGCAAGGTATTGCTAGAAGTGTAGACATCTAAGGCACATTCCTTCCTCATTAGAATGGAAGGCTATTGCCTTTTCAGAAAAACTGCAACAAAAAGTTTTCAAAGTATTTATTTGTTTTTATAAATAACTCAACAATTTTACTTTCCTTTTGCTCTTACCAAATCAGAAAATGTCTCTGGTTCATATATGCCTTGTTCTGTCAGTAAATTATTATATTAGTCTGATTTCTGTTTCCATGATTACTTCCCCTGATACTTTTACAAATGCTAGGGGATTGTTATCATACTAAATAGACGGATCTCTTCTTCCTTTTTATCCATTTATTGTTCAATTGGAAATAGAGAATTAACGTCCTTTATGTCCCAACTTAATTTTTTACTAACAAGTAACAGTTCTATTGAACATCCATAACATTTCTATGGATAAAAATGAGATTATTCTTATACAGGTACTACAGGTGTCAAATGAACTTAACACCCACCCATAGGCTGTTTTTAAGGTCCCCCTGTCTCTCTGATGATTCCCATTTTTTGTTAATGTTTATGGAAGTTTAGTAGGAAATGGTATGTTTGTGGCTTGTACCATTTGAAATCATTTCTGTCTTGTCTTTGATCTTGTCACTAGCCATCCCTAATAATAACCCATGTTTTGTTTTATTTAAAAGAAAATAAATATTGTATTTGGTATGAATGTAACAATGACTGTTTAAAAGGAATGAAGAGTAACGGCATGCTTTTTTTTTTTTTTTTTTTTTTTTTTACAAAATGTATTGCTCTGATATGCAGTTGCTTATATACTGATCAAAAGCCTTATAGCAAGTCATATCTGCTACTTACATTTTCAGGTTCAAGCCTGTTTCCTGCATGTTAATGATGTGAAATATTAAAATGATGCATGATCTCCAGAACAACTGATAATACTAGTTAAAAACAGTCCCTGAAAGGGCATTACTTTTGAGAAGCACCATGGATTCCTTCCCCAATTGAACAGAAGTGCTTAAATTCCCAACTTCATTGGTTTAAGTCTGATGAAAATGGTACAAAAAGTTTTCCTTCCCAACTGTGTTTGTCCTTAAGAATAATTTCTTTTAATTTTAATAAATATGTCCTATCCTATTATTGACTGTTGACAAGTAATGGCTACAATGACAAGTAATGGCTACAAGTAAATGAAAACCAGGGACTGTTACTAACCAATAACATAGCAGTTGAGACTTTCTGCGCAGTGTTTTGCTTACAGCATTTGATTAGAAAAAGTCTTTCAAAACAGCTGTAATTAAAACAAAATGGGCCTTATTTTTCCCTCACCTACTGCTAGCATGTCTCACAAATGCTCTTTATTTTTCTTTCATTTCCTTGAAGTGAAAATAATAAAATAGGCATAATGGAAACACTACCACGTTTTTGGTAACTTTTTTTCTCTGCCCAACTTTTCAATTTTAAAGAATATGTTGGGAAAAGTTAGAGAGAGGGAAACTATGAGAAAACAAATGCTGTTTTGAATTTTCTGTGTAGTTTGAATGTGTATGCATCAAAAGCTTCAGTGGAAACCTTCTAACTAAAAGCCAAGCTATGAGGAATGATGTACCATGCAATGAACAAGCCTGATGCTGCATGATGACTTTCTGAACAGCTCTAAGATAACTCTACTAGGATGCTGAAAGAACATGGCATAGAACATAGTGATGTGAGCAAAGTTTTAGAGGAATGGAGTCGCTGCTGAAGAGATCACTCATCCATCTCCCTCAATGCCTGTTTTCCACAAATCATAATGTTACCCTTGCTTGACAAATATACTGTATGGCAAGTCATCAAGGCCTTAGAACAGGACTTGACCCATTTGAGCAATTTCAATCCCTCTTCCTTGTTGACTGTAGCATTAAAAACTGGAAAAAGAAAAGAGAGAAATCATTAATAATTTAATGTTATTGCTATAATACAAAAATAACTAAATAAATAAATAAAAGAAAGGAAAAAAAGACATCCTAAACTGAAGGTACAGGCTAGAGAAACATTACCTTTTTCTTGCATTTGCTTTTAAGGTTTTGTTTTTGCCTGTTGGTGTTCTGTTTTGTTTTTAGTATAATTGAGTCAGTTCAATCTAAACCATTACCAAAAGTGTTGGTTCAGTGCAACATGTGAAACAATTTAAGTGGCCTTTGCAGTTCTTGAGAATTAAACTTACTTGTGATTGAGGTAACATACAAAATTGCATAATGGTAATTACATGTACATTTATAAAATAGGATGCTGTTATAAAATAGGATTCTAGAAATACATAACAATAAGACTGTCCTTCCCATGACTAAAGAACATAAATTTTCTATTCCAACCTGGCACTTCTTTTAGAATCAATGCCTAATTCTACATCCAGTTATTTGGTTCTTGATCTACCTTTCAATCCAGTTGCATTGTCCAGACTCAGTACTCCTCAGAGTAAAAATAGTGCCAGTGATTGGTTCAGCATGTCTCAGTGGACCAATGCTCTGTGTGCTTTTGGTGATGCCTTATTTGTGAACTGATTTTAATGTCAAGCATATTTGCCATTATTAGTTGTGTCTGTTATATCGGCAAATTTTGGTATTCTGTCAAGAGTTAATTTGAATTCCTGAAGATATAATGTAAATGAAGTCAATTTTTCAGAAAATTTTATGCACATCTTGTAAGTCTCCAGTAATATGTAATTTATTGCAATAAAGGAGTTCCCTGGCACAGTTTAATACAAAGCAATTATTAGCATATGTTTGAGGATAAATTTATTTATATATATGTGTGTATGTGTATACATGTATATGTGTGAGTGTGTGTATGTAAGAATATGTGTATGTGTGTTTTTGTCTGTGTATACATGCATACATATATATATATACACACATATATATAAAAGTTTTTAACTTTTACAGGAAGCAGAATAGATCAAAAACTTCTAGTGGATCAGCAGCTTTATATTTTCTTGTTGTTTTAGCCCTGTAGTATTAATTGTGCCAAGGGAAAAATATATTCTTAGGATTTTCTGCTTTTACCATGTTCTTTTTTGATCCAAACACTTGACTGTAATCAGTAATACTTCCCATATCTGCGGTCACCCTTTAAGACTGAAGAGAAATAAAGAACAATTTATCTTTTGCCCTACTTTTAATGTACAGCCAAAGTGTTATCAATAATCTCATGCTTTTTTTTTTCCTGGGTCAAGACTGTTAACATAAACTAAGGCCTGTATTAAATCCCTTAAATTACCTTCCAGCTGCCTTGTTATATATATAACCTTGCCATTAACCTGCTGCTCTTCCTCTCCTCCCATCCAACACATGGTTATAGCCAAGATGTCCATCTACAAGAGAATGAAACTGGCATGTTGTTTTGATTGCGGACGCTCTGAGCGTGACTGCTCTTGCATGTCAGGCAGTGTACATAGTAACATGGACACCCTTGAGAGAGCCTTCCCACTTTCTTCTGTCTCTGTTAATGATTGCTCCACCAGTTTACGTGCCTGTAAGTTTTAACACCAACACATGCTGTTCCATGTCTGTGGTGTCTGTGGTATCATCCCCGTCTTGTGTCGTACATTGTAGTTCTGTGAGTTTTACTGGGCTGATGCTTTTTAAAAATTCAAAACCAAATTTTAATACAGCTCTGTATTTATATTTCTGTTTCTATTTATTTTTAATACAAAAAATGGAATTCATTATTTTGCTTCGTGTGTTCTTTATGAAGCATGCTCTTGCAATAGCATGCAGGACCTTAGTAGTGCAGTTTGGTGACATTTTTATTTAATTCATACAATATAAATTGTCATTAATTAACCAGTATATGCTTTACTGGAGGAACAGATCTGTGTCTAAATCTGTGACTGGTGCTAAGTTTGCAGCTGTAATAGGGTTAGCAATAGAGTAGTATATAATAGGTAGTGAGTAAATATAAAGGATACAACTTAGTTGCTGAACTGCTTCTAGCATTTTGTTTTAGACTGCCATTCTGAAGCTGGCATTCTATTTTAGACTGCTACCATTGTCTTTAGTTTTGTTTGTAGTCTTTTATGATTAATATTGGAGGACCTTCCATCTTATACTGAAACTGCAGAAACCTTAATAAAATGAATGTACCTTTTGTAGTGCTTTTGTAGAAGGGCTAGCCTGATGGAAATTTTGTGATGCAAACTGTTTGAAATTAGCTGTGGAATATGCCTTGCAGGGCAGTACCATTCTGGAATATGCCCCCAAAGCTCTTTGAAAGGTCAGAGTTTGAGAAGAAGAGAGAGAAATTAGAACAGGTCTAAGTATCTATTAATTCTTTGGCTGAGTGGTAGGGATTCTAAAGCTTTCTAAAGCTTTCTTTATCAGTGTGAACTATTGAGGAAGACTGTTAAATAGTGAATTTTATTTTTATTTTTTTTACATATCCTCTACAGACATCCGTAACAGGCAAAACTGTATCTTGGGACAGGGATTCTTTTCCTTTCCCTATCCAAATAGCAAAGAAAAACTGACAAATTATTCAGATACATCTAGAAGGAATATTAGGAGTTTTGATCAGGAAACATGTCCGCTTTACATTACAAGTCATCATGAATAAAAATGCCTTCCACTACTAAGAATATAATGTAGTTGGTAGATTATGCATCTGGTTGCCTTTTGATGCCATATGTGTATTGCAGTACGTAGTCCATGTGGTGAATGACTTTTCTCTAGCTCTTTTGACATTTGAAATATTTTTCTAGATACAAATATGGAGTATATACCAATACTATGATTTTTGTTAGTATTTTTATATCTGAAGACTGTGTCAATTAAGTTGAATTTAATAGGATTTCTTAGAGATTTTGCCAGAAGTCTTCTCTTTGTTTATGTGTATAAGCACCCAGAATATCATTTTTATCTACTTGGTTGTAACTTGTACATCACCTCAGGGGAAAGACAGTTTTAGATATTATTCTAAGCTACAGGAGTTTTTATCCTTCAGAGAGTCCTGTATTAGAGTAAAACAGAACAAAATATTTTTGTTTGTTCAGAACAGTGACTGCAAAACCTTCCTGGACTGAGAGTTACTGCAGGCAGTGTTACCTCAATAACCTAACAGCCTCTGTAACACAATGTCTGCTATTGTTTACATTAATATGGACTAGCACAGAGATTAAGTGGTTAGGTCCCAGTATGGGTGCTAACAGCAAGCAGACAGGGCTAAATGAATATATCCCTTACAAATGGGTGAGATTTCTGCCATTAGCACTTGTTTGGCAAGGAAATAAAAAAACATAATTTGTAGGTTTATCATAGCTTTTGAGTTCACTTAGGACTATACAGAGGCAGAAAAATTAAACATTTTTGATTGTGTTGCCTGCTGAGCCAAAAATATCTACTGCATGGTTTTATTGCCACCAGAATCAGTATTGTTGGGAAACACATTAAATATATTTTGAAGGATAAGTGGTATTGACAGCTTTGAGGATTTTTAGCATCCTATCTTTCAAGGGGCTTTTCCCCCTTCATCACTCCATCAAATCAAAAGAGAACTCACTCCTCCTTGTGCGACTATTCACCCTTGACTGTTAATAATAACTATGAAAATCAATACCAATTCATACTCTTTACAAACCAGCAGAAGCCTTTCTTTTCCAGTTAAATATACATATATATATATATACACATGCAAAATTTCACTGGCACGGCTTCAATAGAAATCACTGTGTTTTCTTTTGCAGTGCACAGGGGTCGTATGATGCCCATCTTGACAGAGCTAGTTAACTCAAAGAATAGTGGTGAGAGTCAGCTTTTCATTAAATATGAGCAGATGTGAAATGTAGAGTGTTTGACAATTAGAAATGGCAGCAGCAGGGCCCCATAATCAAAGTGAGGTCAGATTGGTGGATCAGATTACCTCTCTTACATTCTTTAGTTGTTCTGAAAATCATTTTAAATTAGTGTCAGTGGAGCTGTGATGGGTTTTGCCCTTTGTCTTTTATGCTAGGACTGTATTGTTTCCCCAGACACTCATTAAAGGTCATTATACTATTACAGGGCTTGCTTTGGTCGTGGTGCCTCAGTTGGGTTGGTTTGCTTCTACAATTGCTTAATGCATTTCTTTCTTTCTCTCTCTCTCTCTCTCTCTTTTTTTTTTTCCCTTTTCCTTTTGGTTACAAAAGCAGGCTTTTCTTTTTTTAAGGTAGATAAAATCACAGACCAAACTTCTTGAAAAAATAAGTATTTTTTGCAAGAATCGATGCTGTTTGTAAGAATCTGATGTCAGGTAGAAGATATCAATTTACGTATTTAATGATGTATGCAGGATTTAGTGTGTTAATTGTATAATACGTAGAGAAAGTAACACTTGCAGTATATTTTCCACTCTGAATGATTTTCTCTGCTATAATATTGTCTGTACTTTCAGTGAATGAAAAACCTATTATGGTTAAATATAATTACATTAAAATAGCTTTTGAGTTCATAGGCAGCTGTTTGGGGAAAAAAAAAAAACACAAATAGAGATGATCGTTCTAAACATAAGGAAATAGTTTTGTGTGTGTCTACAGATATTTTCAGGTTTATCTGCTTTTGGTAGATTGCTGCATGAACAGTGGTCAAATGGTCCCAAGTAATTTTTTTGGTAATGTAGATTCGGCCAGGGAGGTGATCATCCCCTTGTACTCTGCTCTGGTGAGGCCGTACCTCGAGCACTGTGTTCAGTTTTGGGCCCCTCACTACAAGAAGGACATCGAGGCCCTGGAGCATGTCCAGAGAGGGGGTTATGAAGCTGGTGAAGGGTTTGGAACACAAGTCCTATGAGGAGCGCCTGAGGGAACTGCTGGGGTTGTTTAGTCTGGAGAAGAGGAGGCTCAGGGCAGGCCTCACTGCTCTCTACAACTACCTGAGAGGAAGTTGTGGGGAGCTGGGGGTTGGCCTCTTCTCACAGGTAACTAGTGATAGGCCTAGAGGGAGTGGCCTCAAGTTGCTCCAGGGGAGGTTTAGGTTGGAAATTAGGAGACATTTCTTCTCAGAAAAAGCAGTCAGGCAGTGGAACAGGTTGCCCAGGGAGCTGGTGGAGTCACCATCCCTGGGGGTGTTTAAGCAAAGGCTGGACGTGGTGCTTAGGGACGTGGTTTAATGGGTGACATTGGTAGTAGGGCGGTGGTTGGACCAGATGATCTTGGAGGTCTTTTCCAGCCTTAATGATTGTATGATTCATGCAAATTAGAGTGAAGAGAGGCACTCAGCAACTGAAAAAATTGAGGTGGCCTATACAGTGAAATTATTTTACTAGTAAGTGTGATGTTTCTGTTTAGGAATGTGCCAAATCCTGGGGAGCGCTATTCAAATGATTAATTGATGCAGACAGAATCTTAACCTGAAACATTTAATTTCTGTTTTCTGTGTTTCATATGGCTGCTGCTTCTCTAGAAGATCAGAAGTTCAGGTTCCAAAAGGAAACCTTATCTAAACTTGTCAAGATTTTATGCCATGCCTACTGTAGTGGGAACTTAAACTTCCCTGTGCTCTGAGGGAAGGACATTCTTGATACTAGGCCTAGAAATATGTTATTCAGTTTGTGAGAAAACACAGATTGACGTGCTCTGGTATCTCTGAGAAGCATTACAAGAGGACTCTGACTTTGGTGAATATCAGGGATCTCTAGAGCAAAAGACAAGACTGATTTTCACTGTACTTTTAATTCATGGTTCAGCCCAAGCTCCCATTCATCTTGTTTAGAAAGAAAGACTGTGTTAAGACAAGTTCTAGATACAAAAGTGAAAGCTTAATTTTTGAAAGTGGCCAAAGTATGTATCTACCTTTGAGCTAAGCATGGTTGAGAAGCATCTATTCCACCTGCTCTTCTAGTGCCATCACGTGGTTTATACAGAACAGTCAAGTTAGCTGTTGAGTCTTTCTCAAAGGCCTTAAAATCATTTTCTACAAGAGTGGAGCAGTGTTCTGGGTAGCATAAGCCAAGGTTGGTATATTGTGATGAACCTAGGTCTTGTGGCCACAGAAGGGATGGAGACTCTGTTAGATATAACCTACTGAGCCCTCTGAGGTCACACTGTCTACTCTGTCATGCACAGACAGGACAAAAAGTGTGCCAATAGCACACTTTTAGTGTTTTGAGGATGAAGAAATGGAAGGAATAAACAACTGATCAGGTCTGCTGGGAAAGGAGACAGATGTTGCCCATCAGGGCAGCATTCTAAGGTTGTAAACAAGTATTTAGAAACCGATTATGTTTTTACAGCTTACTTTTCTGGGAAAAAAAAAAAAAACCTACCTCTGTATACTGGAGAACAATGGCGTTATTTTGTATAACCTCTACACAAATGATGTAGTGATTTTTTTTTAACGAGAGTAGTGAAAATTGACAATTAGAATAAGATATAGTGCCAAATAAATTCATATTAATTCAAAACCACATATGAAGTAAATCATACAGTGCTATTTATAATCATCTAATAATTTTGAAGTAAGCCTGTGAACCGTGCTGTGGGGAATAGATGGATTTACGTAAACCTAGTTGCAAAAAATTTTCTTTCTTTCAGAGTGACAGATTTTTACTTCAGTTACATCAGTTCCCACAGAAGTCAATAAAATTACTTGGATCCAGGGTTGTGTCCCTGAGAATTGTCATGGCCATAACATTTCCTCTAAATACCTCTACAAGTCTGCCTGTGTGTCTTTTAGAAGTACCAAAAATAATGTAAAAACGAACAGCTGTGTATGTTTTAGAGAACATTCATTTTTACAGAGACAAAGTATTCTAGATAACTCAGTTTAGATAGTAGTCCACTACAGGAGAAGAAAAGTCAGGTGTATCAGTATAGCATCTAAATGTAGTCTATGTTGCTATTGGATAATGAAGAAAACCAACTAATCTTCATTAGCCTTCTTCTCAGAATGAACTACCATGAAGAAAGCTGCTGTTAACAAAACTATGTAATGGGGTCCTGAAGCATATAAAACTAGGCAGTGGAACAATTGGGAAAGAAAATACAAAAGTGGGAGATTCCCGTGCTGTTCTGTGGAGGTTCTTACGGTGTAGACACTGATATGAAGTCAGTGCTCGTATGTGCAAGAGTTTGGCCATATTTGCAGCCAGCTCTGTAGCCTGTGGTATTGGCAAATCACAAGTCTCGTGTATTGCTTTATGTGTATGAATGCGCTGGAACTTTTATATTATCTTTTCAGACACTGAATAGAAGATGTTAATATAAGAGGGGGAAAAGTAGCATGAAATAATGTATTTTAAGATAGGTGACTTCAAGTACGTAGGTAGGTCTAACAGTCAAAAAATTAATTCCTTTTATTATTGTATATTTTAATAGAACCTGAGTGCTGCTAAATTATTTATTTTTCTTTGGGATATAATACAAGCATATAGATTAATATAGAGATGTAGAAATGCAAGAGTAGAAAAAAAAATAACCCCCCCCCAAGCTGTTCCTTGTCAAGCAGTAGAATGGTAGAAATCAGACAATCTGACTTGTTACCCATGACCAGAAAATATAAATAATGAAGCACACGCCTTTTCAGATGACTTTTTTGATGTGGTATATACTGCTAGGCTGATAGGAGGGTGTTCTGCCCAATTTGTTATGTCTGTAACAAGGAGGTGAAATCTCACGTCACTATGGAGGCCCTGCTAAGTTTAGCAACAAATCTTTTGAAGAATTGGGAAGGTGGAGAAGGGAGAGATCAAGAAGTCTAGATTTAATTCCTTCAGGCCTTTATATTGAGTAGTGATTCTTACTAGGGTCACAGGGAAGAGACTACTGAGTGGCTTGCTTTGATAGGGACAAGCTAGAAAAAAATGCTGTCAGCATCCTGTGGAGTGAATTAAACAGAGGGTCTTATGCAAGGTGACATGGAAATTATGTTTGCATTTTTAGTTCCTGAGTGTGGCTGGTTGTCATGAAACTCATCACGACAGTTTCTTACCACCAGGCAGCAGATTCTTCCTGTTACCTCCTTGGTGTGGGACAGATGCTAGCCGGTTAGCTCTCTCTCTCTACTCTTTCTGAGCTATTTCAAGCGACAGATGCCAGAGCTGGCTTGGTTTCAGCTTGAGCATTTCTGTCATAGCCCTGCCTTGAGCTCAAATTCTGACCTTTACTATATGAAATAAAGTACTTATGAACAAACAGTGGCTTGATCCAGAGCAAGCTTGGAGCAAATGTCAAATGTCAAGTCAGTCTCCTGCCTCCTTATTCCACCTGCATTAGGAACCTAGATTAGACCCTAGACTACCACACCAACTGCCTTAGGCTTTATGGGTCTGGAGAGACATAAGTTATTAACAAAGAGTTATTAAAATTTTATCAGTTTTATAATGCAATGTAAATGCCTTCCATGAATCTACATTGTATTCATTATCATTTAAAACGTTAATTAAGTCAAAGTTGCATTTAATTTAGTTTTAAATGTGCCTTTGGGAGGAAGCTTTTAGAAACAGCTGCAGGATTGAGAAGCTCATTGATGCTGGGAAGATGTTAGTACCACTTTTCAGGATAGGTCCCCCAAGCTGATTGCCATTTTGAGTCTGAGCTAATTTATGTTGATGTTATTGGGCAAGGTCTCAAATTAATATTGAACCAATAACAGTAGAAAGCTATCAGCTCATGCTAATCATAGATATACTTTAATGCATAATTTGTGTTCTTTTCAAATGGCTTCCAAACTAATATGAACAGTTGATCTGTAAAGCCTGTACTTCTCATACTCTTGTATTTATTACACACACATATATATATTTTCATTTGATGTCTTTATTGGTTGGATCCCTTTGTAATTCAGAGAAAAAAGTTGTTCCCTGACCTGGAATATTGTCCATCATGTTCATAGAAAAAGAAGTTCTCTCTGGGCTAGGTCTTCCATATTTCATTTGATCTAAAGTTATTGTAATGTACACAAGGAGGTGCTTATTGAAATATACAACAGACTATGATATAATATTGACATCTAAAATGGAATACAGCTTATTAGGAAAAAAAATAGACTAACTCCCCTCCAAACCCAGTTAAAATGTGCTTGCATTATATATCAGATTGTTAATGTTTCTGATGATGTAAAAACAAGAGAAAAAAAAAAAGAAAGAAAAAAAAAAGCACAGCGTTTCCATCATCTGATAATTCAATATATTTTAGATATATTTTTTAATGAGGTTAGTAGTCACATTAGCTATAGTGTGTCCATTCATTCACATACTATGTGATTCAGTAAGTGCTAGAATTGGAGCCAGAAGGAGCCAACATAATGCTTTCCTGAGCTAGGAGAGTCCATTGAATTAAAACAAAAGATCTTTGGATTCTATCAAGTCCAGTGTAGGTTCAGCAGAGTTGTCCCTGGGAGCCAGAGGCAACTTGCAAGACAATTTTTTTCTGGGTCATCATATTTTCTACTGAGCTCCTAGAACCTTTCCAGGTATTTGTGTATGCCAATACACATAGCTCATGATTTTTGTCTGTGTGTCTCCTAAAAAGAGATTTTTGTCCTGTAACTTCATGTGGGGTACTTGAAGTACCCCAAAACCAGCACCCATACTATATGATCACTTTGTCAGAGTTTATAGTAGAGGGGTGGTAGCTGAACAGAAAAGGAAGAATTTTAATTATTTAACAACAAAAAACATAGATTTTGTTTAGTATATAATTTCTTAAGTATGTTGACAACGTACTTTAGGTTAAATTTCAGTTGTACTTTTACTGTTTGTGAAACTATTTACCAGCTTCTGTTAGCTGACCTTTTTATAACACACTGATATAGCTTTCATTGTGATATTTTATATATTATTTAATACTGTATTGTTGTGATTCACTTTTTATCAGTGACTTTAGGAAACATAATGTATGCTACTTCAGACATATATGCTTCACTGATACAAATCAGGTCTTGTTAGTACAGTACAATTCTGAAAAGGAAGGATGGAAAAAGCATTAATAAAGTGTAAGATGTGGCTAGTGACATCTAGTTAAAAATTCCTGCAGACATTTTGGTTTGAATAGAAATTTTAGCCAGGCAAAAATGAAACAGAAATGGCACAAGACAGAGATACTTACCTTGACTGAGCCACTGACTTATTATGTGACTTCTGTTCCTTTTCCATATATTGTATTATATTTTGTGATGGGAAGTGCTCTGAGATCCTTAGGTTTTGAAGTACCGAATATAAGCTGAATAGGCATCCTTTTGACATAGTGATTCCCTACGCAGGCCAATTTTCATGTATTCTGATCTTTGCTGAAGGAAGTCATAGATACACCATGAGGAGGAGAGGAAAGTGAAAGGGGATACTAAGAGGGCTTGAATAAATTCTGTTTATCTGCATCAATAGGGATGAATCTCTTTTTAGATTTCTGGGGGAAAAAAAAATCATCTACAGTTTTTAGCAGCTTCTGAACTTTAATTGGAATGCAGACCTTATTCACTGTGAGGAACTGCTGAGTGAAATCAAAAAAATACCAAACCCACCCACATTATAGAATCTCTGATCTTTGTCATGCAATCTTCTTCATTTGTTCTTGCATAAAAGGTTTTATTTGCACTGAACATCCCACTATCTCTATTCTCATTTTCCTGATATTATCTTCACTCTCCAACTCTAATGGTACATGTTGTTTGACAGCATTACAGTATGGAGAGAGAGTGTACATCACAATAGCTTTGCTATGGAGGAAGAGTGACAACAAGAAATGGAGATGTTGTTCTTGAGCAAATTTTTGCCTGAATGGACTAGCAGGTGTGCCATCTAGCATTGTAGAAGGTTTATTTTTATAACTAGCCTCTTTTCTATAGTAGTTATTGATCCTATAGAAGACATATTGCTTGGATTTGCAGTAATGATAGCAGTTGTGACATAGGGGCAGCAACTTAGAAGTCAGGATAAACATTTGGGTGATAAAGTTCCATCAGCTACTAAAATCAAGATTCTTTTTAGCAAAGAATAAAAGCAACTGCATTTGAGGCTAATGTAGAGATGATGCTTATTCTTGTTCCGTGAGTAACACGAGGAATAATCCACAGTTGCACACTGATATGTTCCATTACCAATGCCATTTGCCAAGTATTTTTTTTATTCATTATTTATCTCTATTGAATTATTTCTGATTTACCAAAACATGCTAGAGGACTGTCCAACTCTCAGTGATCAGCTGTTCATAAGATGGGTGGCAGTGAAGAAGTGATACAATATTTATTTAGAATCATGAGTGTGAAAATGAATATACTTTACATGATGAGGCAGCAGAAGGGTGGAAAGAAGTGAGATACACTGTTGAGTAGAACAGGATGTACTTTTTTGTCTTCCAAAATGTAGTGTCCTTTATAACATATTTAAAACATTTCTGAAATTTTCAGATGTCATACTAATATTTCTATCCAGTAATGGAATCAGACTCATAGCCATTCTTGCACCTTGTCCTTTTTTTTAATTTTCTTTCTTTTTTTTTTTTGTGTCATGAAATACTGCTTTTTTACTTGGTTGTGAGATAGGCCTATAAGCTTTGTAATGACAGGGGAAGCAACAAAATACCAAAATACACTTTGCCAATTCTTGGATACTAAGAACTGCTTTTGATTTTCAGAGAAAATATCTAGTCTATTGTGTGGGGTTGCACAGTTTCTTAGTATTATCTGAATTTAATTTTAGTTGTTGATAAATTGTATTTTTTTTAAGTAGGCATGGAAATGTTGTTTTTGATGCATTTTGCACACAGAAAAATCTGCAGCAATTTAAATCGGTTTTCATTTGGTAAAGATCCAAGTTTTTCCAGACTTCTTAAAAGCTGGATTTTTTGCTTGTGTTCCACACAAAAAATGTCTAAGGGAAGATGAATATATGTACTGAAACATTTCATTGAATATATTTTGATTGTTATCAGTCAAGAGTCTTCACTGTCCTGAGTAACAAGATGTACTTTATTGATTTCTTCATCCAGACATATCATCCAGCCTTTGGAGGAAAGATGAAAGAACAGTAGACTTAGGACAGATGTCAGATTCGGCACAGGTTCTGTGGTGATAATCATAACATAAGGACTTGCAGAGAATGGAATCAGTAATGTAATCCTAGCTATTTGACAAGAATCTTCCATAAAAGGAGTCCAACTTACAGGTATCTTTTACTTTGGAGAGTTATAGGACTCAGCAAAAGTCTTTGGTTATGTTTGAAAGAACCCACAATTTGCAGTGACAGGAAAGACTCAAACCAAGGCTCTGTGAACAGATAGTCTAGCTTTGTTTGATGTAACATCAGTCTGAAATCCTGCAAGAGTATTCTTTTAACCCATTGGCACCAAAGTCTTCTGCATGTTGATTTACATCATAAGAATCCTGTACCTCCTCTACAATACACCACTATTGTATAATTCTGCCATTCTTACAACACCCTATACTTAAATTTGTCTCTTTTTGAGCATGCAATTATTTTAATTTTTGTATTAGATCTCCTCTGTGACCACCACATGTTTTATTATAACATGGTCTTTGGAACTTTTTTGTTCTGAATAATTCCTGAATATGCCATCTCCTCCCTGAATAACAATATATACTCTTATTTTTGAATCAAGTTTATGGTGTTATCATGTCTAGTATATGATCGAGCTCTAATGGTCTTTGCATTGGCTGATTGACTCTTTGAATGCTTCAGCTTATTCATCCACAGTTTTACTGGTACTTCTGCTAAATAGATAGATAAGCTGCTGTTTTGCATCTCAAATTGTAGCTTGAGGGAATGCAAGACTTGTATCTTTGGGCTGATATATTCAGCCTTAATACTCAAACTCTGTATACTCCTCAAGAAATATCCTGGAGTTGTCCCTCAGGTGCCACAGATTTCCTCGGCAGTATCTTGGAGTTTTGCCCATGAGGAAAAAAAAATCTGTCAAAATATGCATTTGGTTTTAATCTTCCTTTAGCATATGAGTCTTTTGTCTGCCCTCTTCTTTCTCCTCAAGCAGGACAAAATAAAATCCTCAGAGGTAGAGCTGTAAGCAATTTGCCTTTGGAAGATGGCTTTCTTGACAGCTGTCATTGTCCCCTGAGCACTGGATTTCTGGATGCTTTTAGTATTTGACTCTCAAAACATCTGGCAGCAACACAATTTCCAAATATATTGACATCCTGTGGCATTTGTGGTTGATATAGTTACTTTCAGAGTAGTAACTGACCCATAAATCTTATGATAGCCAGTATATCAATTCTTTGTTTGTGGAAGAGAGCTCCTCTTTCTCCAGGTCATTGTGGACTTTATCATGAAAATGGTGTGATAATCAAACAGCATTAGTTATGGTGATTTTCTACAGAATTTGCTTTAAAGTGTTGTTCCTGTGTTGTTTTTTGTTTGTGTTGTTGTTGTTTTGTTTTGTTTTGATGTTTTTTTTTCTTGTTAGTCTTCTTTCCTCTTCATCATGCTAGCTCCTTTGAAATGAACATCCTCTGCCTTTTATTTTACACTCAGGGTATAAATGATTTCCTTGGTATAACACTGAACATGCCAACTGTTTTGCGGGACATAGCTAACCAACCTGTGCTGCTAATTCAACACTGTGACAATCTGTCAAAATTCTCCATTACCTTCTTTCCTCTCCTCTTGCCACTGTGTGATAACAGTGAGGATGCTGCTGTTAGGCTACTTTCACTTCTCATAAAGGCTATGTGCGTATCGCACATCATGGTTTGTAGCACAATGCATTTACCTTTGATGAAGCTTCCTTTCTAAAGCTGTTCCTCATCATGGATTATGATCTCTTTGTGCAATCTTCCCGATCCTTGTGAAATAAGCAAGCATGACATCTCTGTGTATCTTTTGTTTTAAAAAACCAACAAAGCAGATTTGTTATTATTTTAAATAGACTATCAATTTACTTTGCTGGTAAAGTCAGTATTATTTTATTCATTCATATGTTGTTAGTCTGCATATTTTATGCCATTATAGCTAGTCTTACATGAAGTAAATGTGAGATAGCATGCATTTCCCTCTTACAGTAATTCTAAATAGTTCAATCCTAACTTCTACATGTATTTCAGAGTTACCAGTGTAGTATTTTTAAGTATTAGAGATTTAATCAGAGGGAATGTATAACAGTCTTATTTATTTATTTTGTATGGACGTATTTTGATCCTGCTTAGGTTTTATCTGAAAAATATGATCCTTGCCAAGTACATTGATCCTTCAGAGTACTCTGTTAGAGATCAAACTGCTGTTGTAAGTAACATTGTTATTAGTTATCACCACTGGATTTGTTAGCTTATGCTTTATTTTCTACCCTTATGAAATTGCCAGCCCTTGCTTATCCATAACAATCAATTTCAGCTTTGGCAGAGGTGTAAGTATTAATTTTTTTGCAGTCAGAGGTAGACATCACATATCCATTTCCTTTTTTTTTTTTCTTCCTTTTTTTTTTTTGTTATTTTTTGCTGTACCTGCCTAATTCTCAATAACAATGAATTATATTCCACCTCTATTGTAGCTCTTGCTATTTTTACTGTTATTATGCAGATTTAATCTTAGTTATTTTTATCTTGGGTTTTTGTTATATTGATGTATTCACCAGATGATATTGGTTTTTTGGATACACTTCATCAGAGAAAAATAGAGCTTTACAACATTGAGGTACATCATAGAAATCACTAAAGTAGGGAGCACCTAAGGAAAAAAAAATACTGATTTCTTACTGTCATCAACAGCGTTAAACTTTGTATCTCTAAGTGATAAAAACATCATAGGCTTTTAATACATGATTTGGATGTGTACCCTGCAACTTACAGTACTTTGCATATGAGAACTAGTTTGTCAGCTATTAACATTCCCCATTTTTATGAAAGACGTACTTCCAGTAATATTGTTTAACTGCAACCAGTGTGATAAAAATCTGTCTTCTGACAATACAATTTCTATGTATAACAGCAGTAAGAAATCCTTTTCTACACTTGTACATAGATTTGAAGATATAAAAACAGCACTGGTTCTTGAAACTCAATATAACCAGCAGATGGTGCTGCGAGCTTAGAAATAAGTAGCCCAGAAAAGCCCCCAAGAACTTTTTAATGTATTTCTTTTGTGAAGAAATAATATTATAAAAAAAAAAAAAAAAAGGAAAAAAAAAAGTAATTCTACTATTTCGGTTCGTTTTAATGCTTAGTTAACATGAAAATTATATTATGAGTTCACAGGTAACAGTAGTGTGAAGACCTTCATCTCAAAGGAATATTGCAGCTGAACCTGAAAGTCTTGGGGATCACTGAGCCTGGTCCTATTAACATTTAATAAATGGAAGTTTTTCCACTGATGTGGATGAAAGCCAGATAAGGCCGATGATAAGAAAGATAAAGTTAAATGTCAGGATTTCAATTCTTGTTCAGAGACACAGACAGTACTACACCCTTTTATATAGGGTAAACAACTGCCAGGAGGAAAAGAAATTCAATGGTAGCAAAGTTTATAAAGAAAAAAAAATGAATTTTCTGGTGACACATTAACCTCATATAAATATATATAAATATATATATATATATAAACAAACACACATGCACAAAATAAATAAAAAAATAATAATAATAATAAAAAAAAACAAGAGCAATGTCCTCTAAGTTGTGTGTTTCTAAGAACTAAGAAACTAAGACAACCGACCACGAAGCAGAGGAAGAATTCAAAAAAATCTTGCAAGTTAGGAATACAGTCCCATAGATTTATAAGAAGTTTATGCAAATCTCTTCTTTACTCAGCAATGTAATACTGGTAAGGAAATTGGCAAGGGGACCTCTTATGTCTTTTTCAGGAAATGTGTTGATTAAAACATCATCACAAATCTGTTTTTAAACTTGTCATGAACAGGCTAGGGAAAAGGTTATTTTGGTTTAAAATTTCAGGATATGTAGGTTGGAATTGCAGTGGAAATGTGTATATTTAAGATGTAGAGATAAATTGGCACTTTGAACTTGAAAACAAAGTAATAATTCTCATTAGGTATCTGCAGGGTGAAATCTAGACTTCCCAACCTTCTTAGGAAGGAAACAGTTGCAGCAAGACCTAGCTGAGATTTGTAGAGGCCTACTCCAAATAAGTAAGCATATAACTATCCCTTTCCTATGCACTGAGTAACTCTCTCTTCCTGTGGAACATAATCTGTGCTGTAAATACAAGATTTCTAATCCTAAGGAGCAGAGCAATCACCAAGGTCTCCTGTGCTCCCTTTTTTCCCGTAAGTTATTTCAGTGCATTGTATATTTTCCCACTGAATTTAATAGAGCTGAGGGAAGCTGTACAAGCAAGGCACAGTGGTGAGTGGGCTTTGGAATTCCATCTTTTCTTTTATAGGGGCTTATTTTTGTCCACATAAGCCACTGGTTTTAGCAGTGACTGATGAGTGACTGAGCATATTCAGTCACAAAGGGGAAACTTCCCCTACTTTGAAGCAACAGGTCAGATTCCTCCTACAGTTACACAGAACTGAGTAACTACATCCTACTCCTCCTACTGCTGCAACTTCTGCCTCTATGTCCTTTACCAATGGCGTCAAAAATCTTCTCCGAGACAGGAGGACAGAGGGCAGTACACTGTGGGTTGCTATGTATTGCAACAAGAATAGTCTTTGACAATGCACTGAATTTACAGCTGTGGGTGTGGAAAATTTTAACGCTACAATTTGTTGTGTGATACTACTCTTAAATAATCCCCGCCAAAACATTCCTTGTGACTTTACATGCCATGCCTTGGGGAACTGCCAAAGGACCACTCATAAATAAATCAGTGTCCTTTCATAGACACTATATTATTTCTATTTGTTTGGTTTTTGTGCGTTGTTTTTTGTTGGTTTGTTTTTTAAGGAAAGACAGATTAATCAAAATAAAAAATATGGCATATGGTATAAAAAGATGTTCTGATGTGAAAGAGATACACACCTTCATGTCCAATTTAAACTAACTAAACGAAACACTCTAGGACCAAGTTACTCATCACATATGCACGTTGTATGTTTTTATGGAATATATTTTCAATGTACTTTCAAAACAGTGATAGAACCTCATCATGTTATACCTGGCAGACCTGTGAAAATGAGTCATTATCAGCAATGTTTTCAGATAATTTGGTCACTTGAGTCATAGCAAGAGCTCTGAGTGAGGAACTCACTTAAGATGGCATTGACTGTAAACGAGCAACCCAAAGCTGTGTTAAAGATCAGTAGCAGAACTACATTTCAAGTCAGGAGATTCCCAGTCCTGTCTTTGTAGTCATGGTACCATCAGATATTCTACTAAAAAGTTAACGTGTGGCTTTGAGCAATCCTTTTGTACTTTGCCAGGTGCAGCAGCTGGAGCTCTGAAGTTGGAGCTTCTCACTGATTGTGACAGGGTAGGACACACAGGTTCTGAACAGCTCTTGTTTGAGACACAAGGATAATGTTTTGCCGTTGCTCCTCCTCAGTGTTCAGACAGCAGAACAGTGTGTCAAAATGGAATAACAAAATTCAAAATTTAACCGGGAGAATATTTATTCCCACCATACCTGATGAGAGACTTTGAGTTTCCTTATTCTACAAAGTGCACTCTCAAAAGACAAGTCAAGTGCCCTGACTTGGATATTTTCCTGAAAAACACACCCCCGTGAACACAAAGTTTTAAGTCCTATAATTTAGATATCTTCCTTTCTTCACCCTTTCCCAAAGTAAACATTACTGTACTTGAATAGTATTGTGTATGGATGCAACATGTGAAGAAGTCAATTGGATAATTAGATGGACAGGGCAAAATAAAGTGTTTTTTTGTTTGTTTTTTTTTTTTAGTTGTTGTAGCTTTTTATTTGACAGTATGCCAATAACAATGTAATGGCTTGCATAAGCAGTTACAGAGTGAATCCTAAGATGAGAAGACAATGAAGAACGGAGATTCTCAAAATCAAGAAAAATGCGTGAGGAAATACTAAAATTAGAACCAGAAAATGTGTTCAAGGTTTGGTGGAACTATGACTTAGTCATAGTTATATGAATAAGTATAAATTAGGATTTAATTGGGAATTAAATAGCTTTTTTTCTATTGTGCATACTTCTCAGGGGAAAGGGAAGATGGTTGTTGCATACAAGCAGTATCACATTTCATATATACTTCTACACAGGAACAAGAAGTTAGGTCCTTGAAATTGGAAGCCTTTCTTCTCTAAAATGCCCAAGCCAATTGTGAAATACTCTCTCCATATATATATATGAAAAATGCTTTCTTCCTGTCCTATTTTATCAGCTTGCACCCTGAAGCATGATATATGAACAACTCCTGATCTAAAGTCCACTGATGTCCATGTAAGTGTTTTCTCTGACTTCAATAGACTGTAGACCGGCCACAATTTGAATAGCCTTAAACGAGGTCTGAAGTCATAGTAATAGAGAAGTGATAACAACTGGCATTTCTGGAAAGCATTTTGAATATCTATGCTCTTGAGTTAAGCTGGAGGGAGCAAAGAAAAATCAAAGTTATACAGTAATCTCAGAGGGTTGCTCTACTCTTAGAAATAAATTAAAGGCTGTAAGTGCCATAAAACAATAGCCTGAGCTTTTTTATCAAATGATGCAAGCTAAAAATTTGTTGGAGTTTGCAACTCCAGTTGCAACTCCAGTTGCAAACTGCAGTTTGTCCTTCATTCTATATATATGTGTAACCCTAAAAGCTTATGAACTTTATCATAGTTTAACAGAAGATCAGAGCAGCTATATAGAACATATAGCAACATCCAGACTAGCAGCAATCCACATTTTGTGTTAACTGTCTTTTAATAGCATTCAGGGAAAAACAGAGGTGAGGAAGAAACCTGTAGCTTTGTTTCAATTGCTTTTGTGTGATGACAGTTAGGTAAGACAGAAAGATACTGTATTAATATAAAATTTAACCATTGAATGACCAAAAAAAAAAAAAAAAGGCAATTTGTTTGACATTCAATCAATTTCAGGTACCTTTAGCCAAAAGGGGCGAGCCTGGGACCAAAAAAATAAAATGTTTCTTGGGCTGTGCTGTTTCAAAGAGAATGTCTCATGTAAGCACCATTCAGTATTTGTAAAATATTCTGAAATGATGCATTCTTGACATTCTCAGATCTTGATGTTTTCTTATCTGCTTTAGAAGGCACAAACTGCAACTAAGAGTCAGTGAGCCTCACCTGCACTTCTAATGGTGCTAGTATGTACAGATATCCAGCACATCTGTTTCTCTTTGCATGAAAAGAACAAAATAAAAAACCAAAAAAAAAAAATTAAATGCATTTTCCTGAGTTTCCAATGCACATAGAAACCAAAACAGCCATCCTCTTTCATTTGAATTACCATTTCAGACAAAAACCAAGCACTGCTCTGCAGTTTCTAAAATTCTTGTATCTTATCAAGCACTGTCGCACTGTAGTTTCTAGTCAATGATTTCATCATATGTTACTACAAAAAAAAATCAAGTAATAATTACGAATTTGTTTTAAAATATTTTATTGGTATAAAGTGACTTTTAAACAGAATAAATAATTTTTTTTTTTTCTGAACAAATAACTGATGTTCTGGATAAACCATATTTTGATACGCTGCTACATTCCAACCCAAACTGATTGGGCGCTTTTTTTTTTTTTTTTGAAACTGCCTTTGATAAGAAATGCATTACAAACTCATCAGTTTCGCTTCCTTTTAACAAAGAGACAGCAGCCGTCTGGATTATTCTAGATCCGCAGTGAAACTGCCACACTATGTATGCTCAAACTAAGGCTGTGCAAGTTTGACAAGGGGCAGATGAATCCAGGAGTTATTGTGCAGGGGTTTAAGTCTATGCGGCAGCTGACGGTTGAAATACTCATCTATACATCGCTCTGAGCTAACTGGGGAAAGGTTGAAGCTGTATATTTTCAACATATCTAGCCTAATGGTTAATCTGTTGTCTTGTGCAGGGGGTGCTGGGTAGAATCACAGCAATAGCTGACAGTTTGGAGGAATTGCTGTGGGTATTTTCAGTTGCCTGATTCACAAAGTGGTAGGTAGCGAAGTCTAAACAGGCTTGTCATTGAAAGAGGGAAGTCATGCTCACTGTCGTTCCCATCAAAAGATCTCTGGTAGCCAAAAGCTCAACCAACATATTGATTATCTGCATTTAGTAATACTGAGCTGCAGCTCGTCTTCACCCAGCATATGAAAGATGAGCTTTATGGAAGACAAGTCAGATTGCAGAGCAGTGATTGCTCCTTTGGAGGGCAGCTGGAAAGATGCTTAGGAGAAAGACAATGGGGGTGGGGGGTAGGGGGAATAAAATATTGTTTCAAACAATGATAGTATGACTGTTAAAAGAACTCTATGACTCTAGTGCTGGATCTGGCATATCAATACAGGGACATGGCATTACTCACTGCAGAGATTAAGGGGGTGCAGTATGAATTAGACTGAAACAAAAATGAAGTATCTGCAAGTGACAGCTCTGGCTGATGGCTGACTACGAAGGAAAACACTGTGTTAGTGTCTGGCGAAAAACAGTGCTGAAAGCCTAGCAGCTGATAGAGATGGGGGAGGAAGGGAGTGGTAGGCATTGGTGGTGGTTGTTTAGAATGTCTGGTTTGGGTCAGGATATTTTTTCCCCTTTAAAACACATTTTCATCTTCCCTTCCAGGCAAATCATGCTGAAGCCAGTTTCAGCCATTTTGTTGAAAGCGCTGTACTGGTATTCTGCCTTGTTACATTTAAATTAAAGCTCAGCCCAGTTTTAAGTTATGGCAAGTGTGTGCTTGCAAAGAATAAATAGAGATTGCCATAGGCATTATATTAACTACGTTGGTTATTTTAAAAATGTTCAGGGAGTTGCAGATTGCATTTCAAAATATCTTCATTATAATAAATAAAATGTATAGAAATAGAAACAGGCATGATTCCTCAATGCAGTCTGTAGGCAAGTGTATAATCATTGAGTTTGAAAGAGAATTCTTGAGGGTGGGGGGAAGGGGGTAGAAACGTATGCAGCTTCAAACTGCCTTTATCTAAATCCCATTAATATCTCACATTTTAAAGGTATTAATTTTACCTATCTAATGTTGACATATTTTTTTAGATCAAGTTCTGCACAGTATTTTCCTGTAGTGCAATTAGGAAATATTACAGAAAACATGGAATTTCCTGAATTACTACTCTTATCCACTTCCTTATTGTTTGCCATTCTCAGTAAGCTATTCATTTGCTCTCAAAATGACCAATAAATGCTATGATTCTTATTTAGTGATAATAACGCCTTTGGGTACATGGTGAGTGTCCTGAATAGTTCTAACAAACTGTGGCAAAATGTACAATGCAGGCAACACGCTCATCCTGTGACCATTTTCATTGAAAATAATTGCTTATATCATATTAGATAAAGAAAAACTAATTTAACTGTGACAAGGAAATAGTTCTCTTTCAGTAGACTTGCTGGTGCTAAACTCATCACATACTTAGAGGAGAACTCTTGTGGATGTGGAGGTTCTGGTTTAATATTGCACAGTGGTACAACAAATTACCCCGATCCAAGCAGTTTGGTTGCCAAACCTTGTGAGGCAGTGACAGTCTGTAAGGATGCATTCAGTTCCATATAATTAAGAGCAATCTCTGTGTCACAAATATGTTTTCCATGGAAATGAATCCACATACTAGTGCAAACACCCAATCAGATTTTTAAGAAACTATTCATAAAAATTATCCGCTTTTGCTGAACAACAGGATACTTTAAAAGTGTTTTAAGTCCTGCACATAATATTATGTGCCTGCAGAAGTGACAGCATTGGCCTATATTTCTCTCCTAGTTATACAATACTCCTTAATCTGAGAACACAGTTATATTTTTGTTCAAAATTGCATCTCTGTGCTTGCACATGTATAACCATGTGTATCCTGATGTGTTGGTGGTACAATATATCTTGACAGGCTATTTAGAATAAAAGCAAACAATTTTACTCTCCTAGGGTAAAAAATACATAATTGTGTTAGAGGAATGGAGAAAGCACACAATCCTTGCTTTTATCTGCATAGAATATACCATAAGACATACACTGTTATGGAAGTTTAGTGCATCTCGTATCTGAAGTTATCACTTATTGAACTCCAGAAGAGACTGTGAAAAGATGTTATTTCTTAAGTTGATTGGAGGGTGGATAAGCATTATTACCTTCCATTGTGTGTGAAGATGCTTTGATGCAGGCATATAGATATACATAGATTATTTCCAATGTTACTGTCTGTAGTTTAAAGGTTGAACTGGATAGATATATTTTGAATTGTACAAATACGTGCTTGACCAGTGGCTTGCATAGGGAGATAGGGCTCTGCAGGTTTATTTTATCATCTGAAAATTGTTTCACTAGAGGAATACCAAAGAGAGAAGTACAAGATTTGACCAAAAAGCAGTAACTCCGAGGTAAGATGGATAATTTTTGAGTAATGTATCCAATATGATACACAGCAATTCTTTTGTGGAAGTTTTGCTAATGAAGGATATACGCTATCCTCCAGTGGTTTAAAAGCCATCTCAACTTTCCTGAATATGCATTATTCTTACTACATGTTAAATGTTGCTATTATTAGAAAAAGAGCAAAATAACCCTGAGTTAGACTCTGGTTCTGTTCTGATTTTTTTTTTAATTTTATTTTGTTTTTTAAATCTAAATCACTCAGAGTAGCAGCAAGCCTTTAACTCTGAGATCTTTGAATAGGAATGGAGACTTTGTCACCAAATAGTTGAACCTAGTGAACCTGGTTAAAGAGTACATTCAAAGTATTCTTGTGATTCACATATAAACAGCTTTTTTGCTAGAGACAGATTTAGTGCTTGAGCACAAATGGCAAGCATGTGGATGGTATTTATGTATCTGTCCATCTACAATATAATGATTCTAGCTAGTAGTAAACTAGACAAAAATGCCAAAAAGCACACTGACCTCCTCAAATGATTTTGAGCTACTGTCTATTCAAAGTTCTCCATGGAAACTTTAAGGCAATTGAAACATATGGAAATAATGGTGCAAGATTATCAGTCCATAAACTATTTCCTACCCAACCTCCTCACCTCATAACACATAACAGAATATAAGATCTTACTGGCTCAGTAGTATACCTTCTTTTCTATAATATACTCATTCAGAATGAAACAAGCATTACCGTGTATATTTACCAAAAATATTTGGCGAACATTGTATTATTGTCTTTTTTCAGAGGCTGGCATTTGTTAGAGGTATTAATATGTTCTTGTTGTTCAATTAGCTTTGATATATTAAAAAATGAAAAGAAAAGAAAAGGATCACAGTTTCAAATCAAACCTGTTTATAAGAAATTAAACTTATTAGCCTTATTTTCAGAGATGCTACATATCTGACCTCCTGAAATTTACAGCACTCAGCACTTCTGAACACCCAACTACTATTATGTAGGTTCCTAAATACTAGTTTAATTCCATGAGTACGCTTGCACAATTTTAAATTGTTGACCTTTCTTCTATTATTCCTTATGTATTTGAATAGCAGCAGTGTTCTAACTCCCCTGTCATTTTCAGTAGAATATGGGGAATAAACATCTTCCACAGCTAGTAAATCTCAAAGCCTTTATCAACACGTGGGAAATAAGTGTTGCCTCAGACACGCTTACCCTAGGATGGGATTATTGCTTAAAGATAATAATATTGTGGAATAATCCTTTTATAAGTATTCTTTTATAAAAAGCCATTTTTTGGGGAAAAAAAAAGCTGCAGGTATAAACCTTTATTTCAACTGTAGAAACTGATACTTTAAGCTTTAAAGTCTGTAATTCCACATGATATCAAAATTGATTCATGGTTTGAAATCATTTTCGATACAAAGACATTAATTTACATTTTTTCTTATTATTTAGAAGTAAAGAATGCAGCTAGACCAAGTTACCCAAAAAGTTCATATCAATTCAAGAATGCAACTACTAATGCACTGGTTGGTGCCAAGTCCACTGAAGGAGCCCCGGAACCTGTTCCACTTGTTAATAACCGTAAAGGGAGCCTCTTCCTACCCAACAATCCCTCGCTGCTGCACCTTAACTTATTGAGTTCTGTTGAACAAGGAAAATCTACCTACTGTAGATTGCAAAGGGCACTCAGCTTGCCTGTAAAATACTGCTACCACTCCCAAAAGCCTGGGTTGAACCAAGATCTCCGTAGGTAGCCCCGTAGTTGGATGCATAAGGCAATTCCGATTGGTTTGTGCATGGTTTTGCAATCTGTTTTCAATGTGACTATGACATTACTAATGCTCTGTTAAGTGCTTACAGATGTGGGTTTCTCCAGATGTGGTGATTAATAAGTTAATCAAGATAGCTAGTCAACTAATGTTTCTGGGTGGTTTGTGCTTTATCTTTCATATGGTTTATTTGCTCTGAAGCATTTACATTCTAGGCAAAAGAAGTTTACCAGGTATTTCAGTTTGTGTGTTGTTCAGTAACGTAGATGCTATTTCAGATTACAGCTCTTTTTAGGGCCTAAAAAATGCAGTCTATAGACTGTGCTAGTAGTGACCTGAGGGAGACAGTGAAGGAGACATATTTATTTTAAAAATGGTAACAAAATAACAAAGGAAGAAGTTATGAACTAGTCCACCGTTTCTGAAAGGCATTCCTTTTATTTTGCTTTAAAAATGAAATGATCATGAAAGTCAAGTAATATGTTGTTACAGATGTTCAGCTCCACATTAAGGCTGTTAAAATTACCAGCACATCTTAAATCAATTCATGGAACATTGTCTGGAAGTTATGTCATTGAAATAATGAATCCTCTTTACTCAAGAATAAGCAAACATGTTAAAACATCAGTGTAACTTTAAATTAAACCCCAGCATAAACCAGAGTATCTGAAGCCTCATTAGATTTGCCTGACATTTTTCTAGCACTGAGTCTTCCTGAACTGCAAAACTGTTAGATTCTGTGCCTATTAGACAAGTGAGCACTGGGTTGTTACAACAGTACAGTAAGTGTTATACTTAGGGATGTGCAAAACAAGATCTTGAATTTTATTAGAACTCAGAGGCTGGATTGAGTTCAGATTCTATAAAATTCTGTGTCCGATTCTTGAACTTATTTGCACTTTTCATGAACGCTGGTAAGGAAAGTCTGCATAATATAATATGACTGCAATTTAATACAACTGCTGTAGCATAAAGACATCAAATATACTAAAAATGGGGGCGCATTCTCATTAACAAAAGGACTAAGTCAAACATAGAACATCAGAGTTGAGTTGTCATATATCACAACCCATTATTCAAATATAGTTGTCTTTCAGAAGAACAAGTACATTTAAGACTCCCTTTTAAATTAATGCAGACACAGAACCATGAAACTAAATTGATATTTTATGACTGCTAATTTTTTTTTTCTGGATCTGTTTCTTTAAATACACAGGAAATTGATAATTGTATGTAATGAAATATGTTTTATATCCTACTTATTACTAAGAAGTGATCATTGCAACACTTCTAGGAACCACACCATAGGTAATGGTCTCTATTCCATTCTATTCATATATTTCAGCTACATAGATTCCCTTCCGTCATTCTTACGGAGCTCCATATCTAAACTGCAGAAGCACTATAAACTCTGCACACAGATTTCATTGAAAAACAAAATCTTGTTTGAATGTAATATGATTAAGACAGATTATCTTTCCTTGCTGCAATGAAAATGAATGGCTTCCTGGCTTAGCAAGGCATTGCTTTAGCAACGAATTGAGATCTCAGAAGGCTTTGCTAACAGGTATTAACTAGTGAGCCACATTGACTTTGGACTTTACAGCCAATTAGTGAAAGTAACAGTTTGAGTATGACAAGCACGTATCAAAAGAGGGAGCTTATTTACTGTATATGGAGTAAAAAAATAACTTCAGACTGCTAGAAATCTATAGGTGGTTATTCTGGCTGATTAGTACCAAGACTGTATTATGATTGGGCAACAAAGTAGTACCAACTGGTAGCAGTGGAGAACATGAATGCTGGACCATGCAGTACAAAAGATCCTTATTCAAAAGGATCAGACAGGTCTTTTTAACTAGCTGAAAGCTTGGAAAATTACTCTTTTTTAGTATTGTTTTTTATTGTTCATAGAAATATAACAGCTATAATACAATCTACAGTTGTCTTGTATTCCTGTAAGATTTTGTATATTGTCCTGATGGGTATATAGCTTCCTTACACTATTAAAATCGTATATCAATATACTTACGGTGCAATACTGAATCTCTTTACTAATATTCTGTAACTCCATGGTAGTAGATTAAATTAAGTGAAACTTAGAATTTTTACTACCAGGAGAGTGAAACATATCAGCTGTAGCTTGTTTCTGTAAGGAATGTTTTGCATAGTTTTTGGTCATTTGATCTTTTAAGTGTTGGAATCATTAGTTTAGAACTGAATATTTATATACTATAAAGAACAAGAAAGCACAGTGTATGTCTTGAAAGCAGCTTATTGTCTGTGTTGTGGGATAGCATGTGAATAACTTTTTGATAGACAAGTTTATAGCGAGACTATGCCATTTCCAAGAGGGATATTCTGAAATGCACAAATGCTTGCACTTTGATATAATCAGGGGGAAAAAAAAAAAAAAAGGTTTCTTACTAACAAAATAATTCTGTAAATATTCACTTCAGCTTACAAATAACTGAATAATGAAGTGATCTAGTTTAATCCCAGAAAGAAAATTTCCAATTGCATATTGCTGATAATTTTCTATGGACATATTTCTATCTCAACCAAAGAATAGAACTAGACTAGTCGTCAATAAGCATCAGGAAAAAAAAAAAAAAAAAGAATGAAATGGCTTTGTCTTTGGGGATGCTGCCAGAGAACAGAGAGTTAAATTAGTGAAATAAATCATTATAAGACAGTCATTGCTCTGAAATAAGTATAACCTTTTACACAACTGTTTGGGGCATTTTTTATTTGTTTGTTTGGTTGATTCATTCGCTTTTGTTTTCTTTTGCTAAGCTTTCTTTTGCTTTGATTGCCTGGATGTGTTACGTGATGCCAGGTCATTTAAAAAGACAGCACATCTGTCTTTTCAGGGCCCAGTCCTTTGGTCTTGACCAAGGCAAAATGAAGTTCCACAGCAGACTTTGGAAAACAGACAGATATGACAGGCTAGAACACAGACTGTAATAAAGTAGTGTCAGAAGAGGGCTATAGCAGAAGGATATTGCTTAATTTGTTCCCAGATAAATCTAGGGCAGGTGACACATATCCAGGTTTGTGGTTTTGTTGTCGCTCCTATGTAGCTCATTGCAAATTGATTTTTTTCCAGCCTCTGCTTGTGCACTGCTAATGTGTATTAAGCTCTTTTAATACAGATACTACTGCTGCTACTAATCTCTTTCCTTTTAGCTCTAAAGCAACAGCCTTCTAGGCGTCAGTTATATTACCTTCTAGTTCATTTTCAAGTTAACAATAGGATGAAAAAAGTCTGTTTTTCCTTCTTTACATTAGAATAACTCAGCATTAGTGTGAATATGAGAAAGCAGGCATAATTCCCTTTGCTAGCAAATGTAAACCTTATGCACAGATTATTAAGTGCAATAACAGTCTTGAAACAGTAACGATGACGGTTAATTCTTATAGATGAGCTATTAGGAAGCTGCACTTGTTTAAACAATAAACATTGTGACATAAGTTATCCAAGATTAGTTTATGATTGGCAAAATCATAAGTGATTCTACATCTGGAAATTGATCTGTCATTGAAAGCGCACCTCATCCTCATTAAAAGACTGTGTAACACATGCATCCTCTGTTACACAGGTATTGTCTCCCCACTTCCATTCAACCTCATTCTGTTCTCTCCTGTTACAACTCCCTTTTGTGAGAGGGGTAGAGTGATGAGGTCTGACTTGTGCTGGAGATCTGTGCACAATGGCAGGCTGTGCTCACAGTCCCAACTAACTGAATCATTGAACATCAACGCATTGAATATTTTACATCTCTTCATGAAGACTCTGTTGTTTGGCATGTGAGGAGCAAGAACCAACTGGTGTCTGGCTCATTAGCAAAAGCAGGCTGGCAGCTGTTATGTTGGTACTGCAAATAGTGCTTTATCTTTCTGGGAATATAGCAAAGCACTAATTTTACTTTTCTGTAGTGCAGATTAACTGAAAATAATGCTAAGAATAACCCAAGTGTGGTTCCCCCACTTTGTTTTTGAAGTATGAAAGCAATTTGAAAGCCTGTGTTCAAAACCCTGGTATTCTTCCCTGCTTCTCCTTCAAACCAATTTCTTTGACTAACATGTATTTGATTTTTATTACTGTTGGGCCTATGTTAGCAATGAACTATCAGTGCGTGAATGGACATAGAGTGTGTGTTCTTTGCTACTTCACTTAGTATTTCATTTTGCACTTAGAACAGTGCTTAATCTCATGAGTTCCTTATATTTCCAGTTGAAGATGAGCAGCCATCGACACTATCACCCAAAAAAAAGCAACGAAATGGAGGCATGAGAAATTCACCCAACTCCTCACCCAAACTGATGAGGTAAGACTGTAAGAAACTCATGTCTTCATCTCCTTTCTTTCTTCCTCCCTTCCCCTCTCCTCCCCCAACATCAAAAAATAAGGGGAGGGGGTGGAAAAAAAGATTGTTAGATGGTTTCTGAAAGGCTGAAGTATTTATTCTGTCAGCTTGTCAGCAGTTAATGATAGAGCTGAAAAAAATTCTGTCATGAAAAACAGTTTGAAAAGCTGTTTGAAAAATACATAGGCTTTAAAGTCTTAGCTGTCACCCTGTCCTGTCCGTGTGTAGTTCTTAAACAGCAGTGGCACTAATGATAGCACTATCCAATCAGAGGAACTCATGTGGTTAGTTTGCCTCAGGCAATTCTCTTTTTGTTGGATTCCCTCTGAGTACTGTTTTCTGTACTTAAGGCCATATGTGAGATGTATCATCACAATCAAAAATGAACCTGAATATTACCTTCCTTTTATCCTGTCAATTGAAATCAAATTTCTGTTAATTGATTTAGACTGATAAAAAAGTCTAATAATCTATGTACTTGCCAAAGCAAAGTTCAAAACTAATGCAGTTGTACTCAGGTTAAAAGCATATTAATTATGAAATACAAGGATTTTTTAAAAGGGTAGTATATACTCTAAAAGTGGGTGATGAAAACGTTATCTTGTTAGTGATATTTTTCCCCTGTTGCTATATGTACATTATTTTACACTTCTAACATCTTTGTATAACTATGTAGTTCCATTCCATAGGACAATTTTCCTCTAAGAGTGTTGTTAAAACTAGAACTACAACAGGAAATTGAAATCTATTAAAATAATATGACATTTGCATTCTGTCTCGCTTCACCCTTTGCCTGTTCAAGTCAGTCAGAACAGGATCAAATAGTAGATGTGGAGTCCTCTGTAAGGATGCAGTTCCTCCTCTGCTTTTGCATATCTAAAATAACCAGACTAGAACCTCGGTCCATAATTGTATCCAGAACTAAATATCATAGCAGTGATTTTTCTACTGCATACAGAAAAAGTGCAAACTTCCTTAGATAGAGACACCTTCATGCAGTTTGGGGTTTGGGTATATGTGTAATAGTAACTGCTCTGCAAATGCAAAGGTTAAGTGAAAAAAATGGTATGAATGTATATTTCTTTCCTATATAAATTCACTTGTGTTTTCTTTTATTGTTGACAATTATTGTGTTCCTTTAAGAATTTGGGTTACAGGTAGGTAATATGTCTTTTTGCATTTCAGTCAGTAGACTGGGAATTTTTAAAGGAGCATCCATATTTGTTTATTGTTTCTGCAATATAGGGCATATTCAAGGACATAACTTTTGCAAGTCTTCTTCATTTCTGTTTAGACTATAGAACCAAAAGTGAGATTGATTCACAGAGGAAAATGCACCCAGCTGTGTCCTTTTTTTTTTTTTCACTCTTGACCATCTATTTCTGTTAAATGTATCATTAAAAGTTCTCTGCCTTCCTGTTAGCTCAGTCTTGCCCATATGACACTGATTTACATGCTTGTTTACAGTTTATGAGGAAGAATAAAATGAGCATACTGGCAAGCTTCTCATTTTTATGATGCCAGTTGTCATCCTAGCATCATTTTCAATTTACTTACCTTTGGACAGTCCTCTTATCTGGTGCTAATAGTTTTAACCATTTAAAGTTTTTAAAATGTGAGAGAGTGTCTTGCCACCAAATACTAATTTTGGGGGAAGTAAAAAGAAAAAGAAAAAGGAGAAGGGGGAGAGAGAAAGAGAGAGAAAAAAAAAAAAGAAACATTTGGAGCTGAGTGCACTGTCCCTGTTTGCTATGTAAAGTATGCCTCATTTCTTTGATCTTGAGTAATAATAATTCTGGGGAGTTATACTGTTTTCATATGCTTCAAAGCTGTGTCAAAGTTTTGCTGCTTAAGGGTACTTCTTTATTCTATTGGCTCTTGGGTACTGAGATGACAGGTCCTCTGTACTAGGTGCAGGCTTTTTCAAGTCATAGCCTTCAGCAAAACATCAAATTACCAAATACAGGGTAACATACTTCTACACAAATGCCTTTCCTGTAGATATATTATACCATATATATTAAATACTTTAGTGTTACACGGTACATTTTATGTGCAATAGAAAGTGATGGTTTGAGGTAGCCTTAGGGGTACTTTTTTCCACAAGCAGAAAAAGCTAGTGTATACCGTATCAAGTATGGTTTTTACAGGACTTTCTGCCCGAAGGCCTTTGTAAATAAGTAATGATCAACAGATTGGCTGTGGGTTTTTGAAAAGCATGCCTGTGTCAGTTTGCATGATGGGGGAAGATTTTCAAAGTGGAGCCTGCTTTCGTTGCCTGCTGAAGAGGGACTGAGGGAGAGTGGTCGTCCTGAGCCTGAGCTGTCTGCTCAGTAGCATATCAGAATTGCTAAATACAGGTTGAGCAGCAAGCGGAGAACTTGCCAGGCTTCCAGATCTAAACATTGTTTTCTTCTTCTCTCTTACTGCTAAATTTATTCACCAGCACCCTCAGCCTCTCCCAAGACCCAATGGTCTCTTTGTCTTATCCGTTATCTACACTGACTGACCTTTGGTTCAAGGTGCTAAATAAGAGAAAGCTGATTAAATCAGAAGAAAACTCTGCATAGCTTTGTGTGCAATGTCCATCTTTCAGCTTTACAATAAACGAAGGTGGGCTGTATTATTTGCTAGTTTGTATACTTGCCAGTTACCTAAAGTCACAGGTACTTGCTTTCCTGCCCAGAAATATTTAGTATAAGTCAGCTAAAAGTACACAAAAAAATAACTCAGCTAAAACATTGTCATGTCTGCAGTTGATATATACCTTTGCAATATTCTTCCTAAATTTACATTAAAAGCTCCTTTTCAAATCCAGCTTCACCCCTGTCCCTCCCACAGAAACAGCTGGCAGATTGTTTCCTCAGCTGCGGACCTAGGTCTAGAGGAGGCCTGGAGAACAAGACTGGAGCATGTAAAAGAGAAGTAGTATGTGGAAAGTTCATCTGTAAATTATAATCAGAGCTGTGACTCTGGAGTCACTTCATGAGCAGCCTTACAGTTAAGACAATGTTGAAAATGCTGAATAGATTTTAGATTTCCGCAGTGGCTGGGGCAAATCAGGGAAGATGGTATTATGCCATGAGATGAAACTATGGGACCTCTGCTGTCACTGAAATAGAACATAGGACTAGAAGCTGTATTACAGGTATCCCCTGGGAGTTCTGACAGGTGCTTATTTAGACCTGGTCAGAAGGTGGGCATTCCTGAGATTCACTCACACATAAATAGAATTCCGTATTATCAAATCTGATGCTGATAGATAGATTGAAGACATCTTTTCAATGTCAATTTTTTAATGTTATTGTCTCTAGATGTCAGTAAGTCACTAACCAAAATAAATAAATGGTACATATTCAAATGTTCTTCGTATATGTCATACATGGTTTAGATTCACATTTAGAAAGTCACTGTTCTAACTGACTCCTGTATCACATCAAATGACGTAGGCAGAATCACGCTGATGCAATGCCGGAAGAACCAGTGGTCAATTGGGTAAAAATAGTTCAGAATGCAACTGTAGCTATAAATGTGAATTAATTAGAAAAATACTGAGCCACTCTGCATTGTCAGAATTACTTTTTATCTGTTTCACACCAGCAGAAGTCTTTCCCATTAAACCCACAACAACATGGGTCTTCTTCAAATATACCTGAACTCCAAAAGGAAAAAGGAAGGATACTTCTCCTGTGGAGATGTAAACACAAGGGCATACTATTACAGAAGAAGTAAAATTAAAATGGGAAGTGAAAGGAAAAGGAAAGAAATTTGTGAATAATAATCACATATCAAGTTTCCTTTTTCATGAGATGGAGAGGAAAGTGGGACTATTTGATGCTTCTGGTGTCAGGCAGTGACATAAAGTCACCTGTTCATTATCTGACAGTCACAAGTTTCGATGTATGTTATTGATGAACAGCCATGGTAAACAGGCTATATCACACGAGTATCAAGTAGCAAAGCTAGTTTTAAAAAAGTGTCATTGTTGATTCTAGAGTGACCAGTAAAAATGTGAAAAGCCCTGGGTTTAAATCAAAAAAGCCACTTAAAAGGATTGTTGTTGGGGCTCAAGTCTTCACTTAATGCTTTGGTAGCTGCTACTGCATGAGTGGAATACACTGAGTTAAAGGAAATGTCAGCCCAGCTGAGTCAAACTACCTCTTAATGCAAGAACAAATAGCATATGACAGGGCCCAAGGGGCCTGAAGAGCAAACAAATAGTTTGTCCCTGTCCACTCTGAACGGAGTGGTGTAGTTGACATAGGCCTCTAGACAAGTAGCATACTCAGCAAAGGGTCATTATCATTAGAGTCCCTGATCATATACGAATCAGCAACATCAGAGGATGCTGGGTTTTCAGTGTGTTGCCAAGGAGAATTTCGTAAGCCTGAGGATTTTTCTTGATCAAGGCCCCAAAATAATTCCCAGCTAAACCATAAAACTAGTTCAGAGACTGTCAAGACCCAGCTAAGTGACGTGGAATAAGTGAGCTTTTTGGCATATGTTTTTGGAAACCTTATTGAGATTATTTATCTGAAGTTGAGGGGGAAACCTCATGTCTGTTTTTCTGGCTATAATATTCTAAGTATATGAACAATGGCTGTGCACATGTATCTCCTCATCTGCCCACCCAGCTCCATGTCCTCGCATGTGCAAACACATTTCTTCTGGTGCCTCTCAGGGTAAATTTGCATAGCCCCTGCCACAGTAGCACTGCCCTTCCAAAAGCTGAAACTGGGAGCTTTCATGCAGGAATTGAAAATAAATAAATAAATAAATGAGGAGAGGTCAAGAGGCTGAATATTTCTTTAACAAAAACTGGTAAAATGAGTTTAATCTGATCATTTTCTGAGACTCTCCTAAACCAGGTATGAAGGCAAGTTTTGAAGAGGTGAAAGCTCACAGTTTAATTGTACTAATGGTTTATATTTATGTCCTTCAGCCTTGGAGATTTTCATAACATACTCTAAATTGACAGTTTTTGTTAAGGATTTACAAGGCTAACTTTATGTATGCAGTGATAATATCAAATTAAAAGTAAGCTGTGACACAGCAGGTTCCTAATAGCACAATTCCTGGTTCAGTTTGACGAGTTCACTGCTGCAAATAAAAGCACCAGGTTCAGTAATCACCATGTTATCTTAGACCGGGTTTTACCAAGTTTATAGAATGAAAAGGTTTGAATGGTAGGAAGTAGCATATATTAGCCCGCTGATGATTGCTACCATTGGTAGTTGTGTTATAAACTATGGAAATAAGAACAGTATCAGATTGTTTTTCAGAGTAATGTGAAATCTTGTGCAAATGTTTTAGAGATGAGAGAACAGAGTCAGGAAAGAAAAGGAGAATTTTCCAGCAAAAAAATAAAATAAAATCAAAAAATCAACAAGCTCTTTTATAAAGTTCAGAGTAAGAGAAGACCCACTCAGATCAAGGTAAAGGAAAGAAGAAGCTCTTCAGCCTTAAACTAGGTTTAAAGAAAATACCTAATTTTTATAACATTGATTTGCAACAGAGGTAGCTTTTATCATAAGGTATAAAGGCTACACTTCATTTAAGTGGAAAACATCACACCTATATTTTATGATGCCACTGAACTGTGAGTTTATATTTTTCAAAAGAAAAATTATTTTTTCAGGTACTTTCTCCTACCTTTCAATGATTGCTAGCTCTGCAGCTTGAGTACATATAAATGGGAAATTTTAAGAACAGAGGATGCATTGGTTGTGTGCCTGTCTCCCCCTTGTTAAGTTGCTTATGTAAAACTCTGAAAGTTAACTATTTTGCTACTTTCCTGTGTAAAAGGATTCATACCTCAGAAGCATATTCTAAGAATGTCCTGAGGTAGCAAGATACTTTAATGAGCAAGATTCTAACGGTAAACAGCTCTATATCAGCATCCTCAGTAGTCTTGATAAATTAACATGAACTCATCACTAAGGTTTCTGAGGATTAAAAAAAAAAAAAAACTAGCAATATTTGAGTAGAGAGAAGGAGAACAGGGGAGGAAGAATCATTAGTATTCTTAGCACAGTAGTTCAGCCTGTAAGCTAGCACAGGGCACTGTGTACCAGCCACTGTATTAGATACATTGCTCTTTGTATATCTATGGAAAATGTAAGACAGTGTGGGATTGTAGCCAATATTAGTAGATTCTGAATATGAAAATAAAAGCATTTAACAGTAAAACACCAGGTTTTCTTTCTGTGGTTGCACTAGATGTTCTTCTGTAAAGCTCCTTGCATCTGTGCACTGAATCTTTACAAAATTAATTGCTGATTAACATGTGAAAGTAAAGATCAGTAGGAGCATCATTAGTGTAAAATATATAGGCAACAAATTCTCATTACAAATTAATATGCACAGCCATATACGCAGACTGCAGAGGGTCACGGAGAATGGCTAATGGTAGCCGACAAATGTTGGGTGTATTAGTCACAAAACATTTGCCGAATTCCATCAGAATGTCGTGACAACCTTCACAGCTAGTCCCAGTGAGCTGCAGGAGTTGGTGGAGTTTGCCTGTGACAAGCCGTCAGTCTGTCTTGGTTGAGCTTTATAGTACAAGTCAAAGCAGTCAGAGAAGATTGAAGTGACAGAGGCCCATGGAGTAAATAGTGAAACATGCAGCACATCATGAAATATTCAGCCAGAGTGTAAAAGCTCTAAATGCTTTTTCAATTATTAGCACCTGCACTGGCTGCATACATCTAACACTAACAGCGTGTTAATTGCCACAATTTGTTAGGATAGTTGTAGGAGAAATTTCAAAGGCATGAGACATTCTCTAGTGTATCTTCAGTTCGTATCTTCAGCAAACCCTGTCCTTCCTCCTAAAATTAAATATGTGTGTGCTTATGCTCGCAAACACACATCCACATCCACGGACAAAATAAGGTAGGAAAACTCAAAGTTCCTGGCTCATACACATGGTGAGTTTCAAGACCCTGAATGTCTACTACGAGACTGCTTACCATTTAATTGTGTGCAAGAATCAGACATAGTGTATCTATCTGAGAAGGGCAAAATTGCAGACTTTAAAAAACACTGGAAAAAGAGGAGTTGCATGGTTCTTGGGCTTGTTTTGCCATTGATTTTTCTACAATTCTATTGTAGGACAGAATAAAAAGGAGTCAAGGCATTGTTTTACTGATGCACAAAGACTAACAGATTACAGTCAGTTTTCAAACCATACCAGGGTACATACTGGTGCCATGAAAGTCTTGTTCTCAGTGCCCAACATACAGGAGAGTTCCACTGGAGATCACTGAGGGTATATTGCTCTAATGCGCACTTGCATGCAAGAGATAGCAAGAGGATAAAGACAAGGTGACAAAGGATATGCTAACATTAGTCATTAAATGAGGCAGTGGTCTTTCCAGTTCTGTCCATCCCCAGTTATTATTCCAAAGTTCCAGACTCAAAATCTGCAAGTAAGTTTGGAGTGGTTATAAATGTCTGCAAGGAAAGCATTACTCTTTAAAATGTAACGTTGGCTTCTTCACAGTAGGGTTGCTGCAAATGGGATTTATGGTCTAGCTGTTGTCTTCCAGGCAGGCTTTTTGGTGTTGTTGCTGTAACATGGCATTTAATGTAATTCTCAAGTTTAATTGATCATAAGTGGCATAATATGCTCCTAAAAACCTTGAAAAGAAGGCATTTTGCTCTTTATTTTAAGTCGTGTGTATGCAATATCTGCCATAAGAGCCAGAGAGGCAAATTTTTAACTGGGGTTATGAATGACGGAAATGTAGCTTTCGCTCTTTTTCTTCCATGCTTGCTATTCATGCCTGTCTTTTCCTACCTGGAAGGACCAAATGCTTTGGTCATTGCAAGCCATAAAAGCCAACATCTCATCTAAAAATAAAAAATAAAAAAAATATGGATTTTAATTGGTAGAAGGTTGTTTTTTTTCCTTTCCATAATGTGAATTTTTCAAGCATTTTTCAAGCAGATAGCATTATAGCCCTGGAGGACATCATAACTACAGCACTAATACAAGTATTTCCAGAGTAACCTGCCAATGTGACTCAAGCATAGCTTGACAGGGCCATTTTCAAGGGTGAGGCAGACAGAGATGCTCTAGAAACATTCAGTCCCTGATTTGGCTGTAAGGACAAATATAATGCTATGTGTAGTATGAATGTTAATGGGAAGAGGGTGTCCAAACCCCTTAGGCAGATTTGACAGCCTTGGCCTCTGTTTGTCTGTCTTAATTAATTTTTACTATTCTCAAAACAAGTTTGGATCACCAGATTTATGAATGTGTATATATCTAAACTAGTAATACTATGTTGTTAATATAGTACTTCAGAAAAACAACATGGGTTAAGAAACAACAACAGCAAAACAAACAAGTCCAAAGATATATATATATATATATATTTTTTTTTCCCTAAGTATCTGCTATCATCTGAGGACAAAGTTTGAACCTAGAAACAATAAGTTGTAAACAATTTTCAACCTCTGCAGACATCTTCAGAGATAGCTTTATGGAGGATGGAAAATCATTGACTAAAGAGATAAAAATATTAGCCTAGCTCAGAAGATTCATACATTCAATATAATGGACACAATTGTATGTAAAAAACACAGATTCTGAAACACAAAGCATGGCTAGTCTTATCACAGTTTCCTTCTCAGGCAATAAACAATTATCTTACAACAAAAATAGTACAACAGGCTCTATTAGCGTACTTCCTTGTTATGTGCTGTGCCCCTTCCAATTTGCTGCTTTTAAGACCACCACTTGCTGTACTCCAAACAGTGAAAGTAGAGGATCTAAATAGTTTATCATCCTACAAATAAGTGCACATATTAATTCTCTCTCTATATATATATATTATCTAAAACTTCAAACAGAAACTTATATTTGATTATTCACACTCCTCATGCCATTTATAGCACTCCTGTGTTTAAACCTAATGTAACTGGAAAATAAAGTATTGAGGTAAAATTCTGATTTATCTTTGGCACAAACTACCTTAAATTTTCCCTTACAGGATGCAAAGCCCTTATCCAAGACAGGACTACAACTAGGCTTTAAGCACTCACGTACTAAAAATTGTCTCAGACCTCAAGGCAGTTGGTCATCATTTCAAGTCAGATATCTGTTATTATATTTCAGTTTGTAACCTTTCTGTGAAAGGGATTACAGTATTGCTAAATATTAATTTTTGTGAAAGCTTCAGCCAATCTATTTAGTTTCAAGTCTCAGAGCAGTCAAGATACACTGATTAGAAAATTAGAATGGTGCATTTTTTACAAATTGGTTTAAGGTAGTTTTTCTGATAAAGGGGAAAACTCCCTCCCATATGCATCTGGTTTCTCAGAGGAAAAGAACGAGAGGAGGATATTTGATCAATGAACTTTGCTTTTTTTTTCAGCGCTGTGCTAGGAAAGGCTCATGGAGAATTGTCTTATGAAAATTTGAGGAGAAAAAAAAAAAAGGACAAAGAAAAACATGTCTCCTGAAGATTCCTCACCTTTTGACAAAGTTTCTTATTAGGAAACACGTAGCTAACGCATTCCATCAGAAAACAATAACCAGGATAAAGTCCCATTAAATGTCTGAACTCCAGTACTACCTTCAAACAGTATTGCATCCATGGCTGCAGACCTTACTGTACCACGTGCAAGTACGACGAGAAAGGAGCACACTACGAACAGCATTAGAGTCAGATCTCAAGCTAAATTGCCGTGGTTGCAGCTCACTCACCAATGGAGTAAAAAAGTATGCAGAGTCTGGATATTTTTATAGAAATTAAAAACAAAACAAAAAACTTTGGTACAGGTGACAACAAGTCACCTTTGTCTCCCACAGAAAAGGGAGCACAATTTTGCAAAAACTTTCATTACTAAACCTGGAGCAGGGTCAGAGATTGCATGCAGTCCCCTAGAGATTCTTCTGCTGCCAGTGGAATGCATTGAACTCTATCTCTGTTGAGTGAATGTAAAAAAACTTTGAAAACATAGTGTTTCTTCTTTCCAAATGTCCGATTTATGACTTAGCTGTCCACTGCACTGCTGTTTCTTAAAGCATGAAGAGACTCTGGTTTAACTGGATCATTATATTAATAGTTTCTCAAGTTCTTTTAAGCTACCATCTTTGGAGTTGACCCTGTTTGAATGAAATGAATGAGAATGTTCCACTGATTTCAATGGCTATATGATCAGTGACTATGAAATTACACAAAGTAATCACCCTGAAGGAATTAGAGATTATATCTTTCTTAGTCATGCAAGTGTAACTGTGTTAAACATGGTAACTTATCGTCCTATATTCAGTGTAAATTAACCTATGTCATGCACAACATTCAAGGTTTCCTTTAGTGGACAGTTGAAAAGAAAGGGTCTTACCACAGTCTGCTGGCTCAAGTGCTTGAAAAGCAGGAAACTTTCCAGTTTTGAGAGTTCAGCCAATATGGGCATTTCCTTAAAAGTCTTCAAAAAGGAAACTGCTTTAAAATTTGTCTACCTGTCTCTGAATATTTTGCACATTCTTACAGTAGAAATATAGTCTTCTTTGAAAGGTTACAATTCTGTGTCAGTATATTTCTAGCAGTCATGACAGAAACCTAAAGTAAAGACTGTAGTTTTGCCAGAGAAAGATCAGTTCCTTGTTTACTTGTAAAATTTCTGAGATCAGTTTACCTGGTTCTCTGTGAAGAAGGTCCTCCATCTAATGCTTTGTGCTGTATAATGTAATCACTTAGGGGTCCTCACTAACATCTGAGAGTGTGAGAGTGTTGAAATTCTTAGCCCAATGTTTTTTTTGTTTTGTTTTTTTTGTTTTTCAGCATATAAATAGAGGACTGTGTATTGTTTGAATCTGTGCTTAGGTGTAGCTGTACTGCTGGAAGCAAGTTTATGACAATGTCTTTTTATTTGCTTCTCCTTTGAGAAGCCTTGTGTTTTCAAATCTTGCTAGAAAACACACACACACAAAAGGAAAAAAATAACAACACCACACACTTAGGAAGTTATTATGGATACAGTTGTCAGAGAAAATGGACATTATTGTTTGGTATTAAAATCATGTATTCCAGATGTGGGCATTTGTTAGTCAGTCCGCTCTAAAATGACATACTGCTGAATCCTTAAAGGGCTTCAGTTTGGAAAAGCAAAATATGATTGGGCAAATTGCTAAAATATTTAAAGTGCAGCCTGTTAAAGCTTTTACTGTGAAGAGCATCACGTCAGAAGTTATATGTGGTAAAAGCAAGTAATTGGCTTTCCATACTTATGCCAGTCAGTCAGCATGGGGCTCTATTCCTATCCTTTCTACTTCATTGCAGATGCTAATAGCAACCCTGTTATTTATTTTGGAGGGGTGGGACTGGAAAAAATAAATAAATAAATAAATAAAGTGCCTGCACAGAAAGCATGTTAAAGTGTAAATACATTTCATTTTTACTTTTTTTCCCTCTGTACACTGCTCTTGGGATATTTTTCCATCCATAATTCATAATATTTTCCACTTACGTTGTCCTCAACTTGTTTTTCCCCAGGCATGACCCCTTGTTAATTCCTGGCAATGAACAGATTGACAATATGGATGCCAATGTGAAAAAATATGACTCTACTGGGATGTTTCATTGGTGTCCAGCCAAGGACATTGAAAAGGTCATTTTGGTAGGTACTGATGATAAGCTGTGTTTGAAAAGAGATTATTTGAACCAATAGCACTGATGTCTAATACATTGATAAATTAATCTCTACTATCCTTTAAACTAGCATATTGAAATCAGAAACACAATGTGGTAAAATTGAAGCTACCATTTTGGTTAAGGAATTATTATTATTCTTATATAAATCTGTATGCCAGAATCAATAATAAAAATCAGTCCAAAATATACTGCTTTTTTTTCATTGTTGTTTTCTTTTTTCATAAACTGAAATTTGCATATCAAGTTTAAATCTTTAGAGAATCCATGCTGGAAATATTTAAATGTTTATGTAACCCATTTATGTCTTTACACAAGGTAGTAATGATTCTAATACAGGCAAGTGCTGCTTTGCATTATCTCTTATTTTTTTATATGAATTTTGCTCTCTTAAAACTTCTCTCTCAATTTCCAACATGTCAAGATGCCCAAATAGGCCAGAGTAAGTAGTACTACTAGTCTGCTTTTCTAGCATGTTGCAGTGAGCCTAGTCTGTTTGTTTCATTTGTTTAACTGGGGAAGCATCAAGCCATTAAAAATAATTAGAAGGCCTATCACAGTCTATTTTGCTCAGTGAAGGTTTGTGCCACTTGTGTTCATGTACTCATACCTAAGAGTAACAAGTAACTAACTCCAGATCTCATTCGCAAAACTGATGATATTTGAAACGAACTCCCTTGTGGATCTTCACTTTGTTGCACTTTATAAAGCTTTTCCTGAGCTTGCTATCTTAGATTTTCCTGCACTGTGGCATGGTGTAGCCAATGACAGTGACAGCCCTGGTTTATTGTAATGATCAGGGGTAAAAAGCTTGTTTCCACTTCTCCTTGGGGGTTTCTGTTTTAAATATGACTGCTCAGAATTGCAGTATTGGTGTTTAGATAGTCAAGCAAGTCAATTCCAAATTCTAGAGATTGAGCTGTGGGACAGAGCCTGGCTGAACAGCTTTAATTAGTATGCATTTATATGTATGTATTCAGCAGGCAAGGAGGAGCAACCCTGCTGCACAATATTTTGTAACAGACAGCGATATAAATCTGCCTTCATGTTCAGAACACGTTTTAGAAGATGACTTAGTACAACCTTTATATATTGTCCCACTCTTCAGAGTGTTTCTCTGAAAATGTCACTGTGGAGTGCCTCACTTCTTATCTCTTGATGATGGCATGTCAGTTTTTCCTCCTACTAGTCTGTGAGTCTGGCCAGGTTCTTTTTGTTTCATGCAGTATCACCAATAAAGACATTGCCAACAAAATGCTTCCCTACACCATTTCAAGCTCACAGTTCACAATTTATGTCTACATTCAGATCCATGAAAATTTAACATTGTCCTTAGAGATCACACAAATACAGTTTAGTACATAATTTGAAGATTTCCCAGGTTGTCTTCTAACTGATACTTGATGATGTCTTGGTCGGGAAATAATTCATTTTCCTGCCCAACGTCTCTTGGCTCTGCAACATTTGAACAGTATCAGGTAGTAAGGACTCCTCTTTTTGACACAGTCAAATAGACATGACTACGTACAGATTAACAACTGTGCAGTGCCTTTTATTATATGTTTTTTTAAAGACTTGGTCTGCCTTCTAAGGTCTCAGTAGTCCATGCAGACCTATCTGTAGAGGCATGGGACAACTTACATGCTTAACTTCAGCATTCACTCTTGTATTCTTCTGTATGAAGGGCCAGGACCACTCTTATGGTAGAGTTGTACAAAAGTCAGGTTAATTGCCCAAGAGAAACTGGAAGCTTGTATTCTTTTTAACAGATTAGAGAACTTCTAATCAGAGTTCCCCTTCTTATTATATAATGAATATCTCTGCTACATATTCCAGTCCATATTGCACATTGTCATGCTTCCACAATTCAGAAACAGGACATATACTATGGATAAGTGAGAGGTAAATTATGCAGTTCACCATTGTCTTATTCATTGGCAAAACTTCTTGGCAATATGATATCAGTGGATTTTCAGTTACTTGATGGAGTGCAGTAATGCTAAGATTGGCTCCAGAAATGAAGGTCATGGTTTCCTAATGACTTTATGTAATCATCTTGGTGTTTGAATTGCCTGCTCAACTGATATTACCACTGATGAGATTAGTACAAAAATGTAATTCTTGTCACTGAGACAAGAAGATAATTCTGAGCATCAGTTAAATATACTTCATGAGATTTGTTTCTTTCTGTCTATTCAAATATTCAGGAAGTCTGATTGGCCTGAGAAGTTAGTATTAGTCATGATCTTGCATGCTAGATTTTTCTTTCTGAGAGAAGCTTGAAGTATGGTGGGCATCTATGGTAAAGCGGAGCAGTGTAGAGGGTTCTTCGATTGCTTCTCAGGGTGGTAGCAGCTTGTTCTAAAATGAGAACATTGACTATAAGAGAATATGGTCCTCAACTCACAAGATACCTGTGATGCCACAAAAGCCCTATTAAGACCACTGAGCACTCACACATTGCTTTTCAGATTGGTCCTGATAAAACACTAGTGATTTGTAAGCTAAAGCATGGTTTTGCATCTCTTTCCTATAACCTTCTAATGGCTGAATGCACAGTAGGTCAAAATTCGTTCATAGCTAAATCCGTAGTGCTTCTGTTGTTGTAACCAGAGTCTTAATCCACACGTGCAGCAACATATACAGGATCAGAATTTGGTCCAGTACAATGTCTTTCTGAATGCTGAAGGATTTGTGAACAAGAATGGAATTTTCTTCCGCTGAGCATATTTAATGAAGAATAAATAAGTGTAAAAATGAACAGCTATTATCAAAGTGCTTCTTTGTGCATGAACAACATTGACAGTTGTATTTGTCCTGGTTTAAAACTCAATATCTGATTTAAGCTTCCCTTTGTTCCTTTGTTTCATTTCTCCCTTGTCTTTTTGTTTTGTTGTGTTTTGTTTTTTAGACTCGAAGTGAAGCAGCGATGACAGTTTTAAGTGGGCATGTTGTCGTTTGCATATTTGGAGATGTTAAATCTGCTTTGATTGGATTAAGAAATTTAGTGATGCCTTTACGAGCCAGCAACTTTCACTACCATGAACTCAAGCACATTGTGTTTGTGGGTTCACTTGAATACCTGAGAAGGGAGTGGGAGACGCTGCATAACTTCCCAAAGGTTTCAATCTTGCCTGTAAGTCCAAAGCCATATTATTGATACTTTGTGATTTAGGACGCCAACTGGACAGATTCATATTGACTTTGATCTTAGGCTTTTTTTACCTTTGTCTACTTATAGGCCTGAGGACTTAGCTTTTCCCTTACTGTGTCTATGAGAAGAAAGCCCTGTGAGACCTTATTAGAAGATATTGCCGCAGTGTTCAGTGCCTCGTCATCCTCATCGGATGAATTTCAGCTGCTATCAAATGTATTAGCTGTGTTATATATTGAACATTCACTGTAGTGCACTGCATGTAGCCAGTTCTTATGTGACTTCCCTCACAGAATGACAGTAGTTATTTATGACATTATTGTTGCATTTATACCCACAAAACCTTTGGAAAAAAAAAATCATTATTCTATCTACATAATAGGTGTCTAAATTTATAAAAACTTACTGTAGGTTGGCCAACTTTATAGGAACATTGCTGTAGTATTTCAGTTTCTGCCATACCCATTCTAAAAGACAGTTGAAGAAGTATGGCAAAACCCTGACCCTTTTGAAATCAGTGAAAAGCTCCTATTGATTTTAGTAGGGACAGCCACTAAAACCACCATTCAGAGGTCCTATTTCTCCACTCTATGTATCAGTATCATTCACTTGTGTGCACTAAATGTAGAAACATGAGCTCCAGTACAAACAAATGAAGACGCATTTCAGATCACTAGCATAATCATAGCTATAAATGACCCACAAAGATGCAGGCAGGAGGGAAATGATCTCATGGTAAAAGCACGAAAGCAATGCTCTAGACTTTACAGAGTAAAGTGAGGATGGCTGTTTTTATCAGAATGAAAAATTTGGAGTTTACCTGTTCTTAATTACATTTCAACAATTGAAAATAAATAAATAATGGATGTAATCTGAAGTGAATAATCAGGAAAATAGCAATAGAATGGAAAGACTGCCCTCACTTTATGATTAATTCAGTCTGTATGTCCTTGTTACTGTAAATGCAGTTTTAGTGTTAGTCTGTGTTTTTTTTTTCTGGAAACTGACCCAACAGATGGTGTCACAAGATTCTCTGCTGTCACAGAAATGGTGTCGGTATCAGATTTGGTCAGCCAATCGCTTTTAATTCCAGTCACTGTGAAGGATAAAGACTAAGGAATCAGAATCAAAATAATAATATTTGATCTGTAAGCAAAATGGAATCCAGCTGTATCCAGTACATTACATTACTGTAACGTGTGTTTGTAAAGTTTTGATTCTGAATTCTGAAGAGGCATTAAGGAAATGCATATCACCTTTACTTTCCCCAGTTTGCGTCCAGCTCTAGAATAGTTTTGGTCTAATTTCAGGTTAAACAGCCTAAATTGTTGGTTAGTATACCTTTAAAAATACAAAATACGTAAAGGAATTATTGTATCTTATATATCAAGGGAGATGAAGACTGCACAGACTTCAAGGCCTTTTTTTTTTTTTCCTTCAGCCTATGTGCTTCAAAATGGTGACATAAAGTAAAAGTTATCAGCATTATTCTGCTAAAAGTCTAATAAAGTTACTGAGATCATGCTGGTAGAGATCATGTGTTAAATGGAGGCCACTCAAACTCATTTTTTATTCACAGTGTTTTGGTTCACAAAGTAAGGTTGCTGCTTATATCTGATAGGAATGTGGTTACAGCTAGACATAAAAACAATTGTTAGTGTTAAAAAAAAATTACCTAAAAATTTCATACAAAGTTTGTACTAAAAGATGTGTTTAAGCTGCTGAGTAAACTTGTAAAAAGTAGGCAAATGCCAATTTTAAATATCCTCAGGCAGTTTTAATTCTGTCCCTTTGCATAAATCAGTAGGAGTAAGTCTTCAATTAATTACATGATTACATATTATTTTTCCCCACAGGAATCCTGCTTCACTTGGTGCACAGTACAGACACAAAGAGCAGAATTAAGGTGGCAAGAATAATCATATCTTAAGCTCTGAGTATTTTACAATGAAAGCATATCCTTTCAATAGATGCTGTTTTCCACAGGGGTTCTGACCTAAAATTTTTGAAAGTAACTTGAAATAGTCATGCTGGTATCTGAAACTAGCTGGCCATCACTGCAGAGGAACTGAACCCTGCCTTCACTTGGCGTATTTTAAAATCACTTTTGCATTGAATATTCTTGGTGGAGTGGTTCACCATGAGTGATCAGGAGATAGAAGAATAGGGTCTTGACTCTGTTTTGTGACAGTTGTGTAAAAAGGGGACAGCGTAGTCTCCTTCTCATCATTAGGGTCTCTGGATGCCAAACCATGCGAGGCAGCAGAGCAGAATCTAGTTTCCATACTTTTTTTTTTTTTTTCTGGAACTTGCAGCCTCTGTGACATAGACACAATATGTTCTAACTAGAGATATGGACTGTTGGATGTGAAAGGCAAGTGTTAAACCAAGCATAATGGGTTGTGTCATGTCTTAGTTGTGTTAACTATGAAACCCATGATCTACCGCAATGTTTCATTTTCAATATTGCAATCTCTGATTGAGGATTGTGGTAACAGAGACTCATGCATTAGTTGTGACCATTTAGTTAGTCTTGTTTCTGTTTCAAAGCATTTAATCACACAATTTTGAAGATCAATGTGTTTTCCTTCTAGAAGCACCAAAAACATGCAGTGAAAAGGATTAATTTTTTTGTGGATTGCTCCAGGTACAAAAACCAGCTTTATCTTGATTGTATTTCAGATGTCTAGGACACACAATGCTTTCCTGTTTAAATTGTTATTCTTTTGCCCAAGACCATTGCGATTTGGTAGCAGATAAATAGACATTTAAAACACACCCTGTGTTATATTCAGAGCGCCAGAGGTTGCCACATGATAGCAACTTAAATCAAGACAATTTCAAGTCACCGATGAGATGCAGAATGCTGGCATTATTCCTATTTCTTGTTTGTTAGTAATAGCTTGACTGAGTATTGAGACCGAACCCAAAATGCTGCCATCAGCACCAACTACTCTTTAGATTAGCACACATCTCCTATTCCCTGGCACATAGTTAGACCAGCTTAATGTCAGAGCATAAAAAAGATACTTGTTAAATAATTTCCCAAAGCTCCTTCTCAATCTTTAATTTGTTTTTCTTTTTTTCCTTTCCTGCAACTCCCCCCCCCCTTTTTTTTTTCTCTGTGCCGAAGGGTACGCCATTAAGTCGGGCTGATTTAAGGGCTGTCAACATCAACCTCTGCGACATGTGCGTTATCCTGTCAGCCAATCAGAATAATATTGATGATGCTTCGCTGCAGGACAAGGAATGCATCTTGGCGTCACTCAACATCAAATCTATGCAGTTTGATGACAGCATTGGGGTCTTGCAGGCTAATTCCCAAGGTAAGGACTGCCCTATAATACTTCTCTGCAGTGCCTACAGGGGACAGGACCTGGCAAGAAGAATATCCCTCACTCAGTAATTCAAAGAGCCCTACATCAGCTTCCCTGACAGTTAAACCTGCTGATTGGTATGATGGCTTTTAAAGGGACAGTCACGTAGTGTCTCTGCTACATCACAAAGCACATCTTGCAGAGGAAAAATGAATGAACATGAATCTGTTTTTTTTTTTCTTTCTTTCTTTTTTTCCCCCTCTCTCTCTTTTTTTAAAATTGTCCTAAAAAAATGTATGAAATCATTGCTTGCTCACCATCCCCTGCTCAGTGGTTTTCTTATCAGGGCAGTTGATGTTATAGAGTCAAAGCTAAGTCATAGTAACTTTGGAATACCTTAAGCCTCAGTATAAAAACATTTCTCTTTTATGTAAAGCACATTGCAGCCAGAGAGAAAAAGAGCTGAGTAGTACAAGCCACAAAGTTAAACAAAAAGAGCAAAAATTTTAAATTAAATCTCTTTATACTTCCTGTGCCTTCTTGCTCAAAAAGCCACTTAGAATTAACTCAAAGCTGATGTCTTCGCATGCTTTGACATGTACTCATCCCATTTAAGGATGTTGATCAAAATCTTTCAGTCTTTGCTGAGAGTAGGGGGACTGATTCCTTGGGAGCCGAAGGCTATTTTACACCAACTGTGGCTGCGCAAAGCAGCTGCAAAGCAGTCATAAGCACCCTGGCAAAGACTATCAGTGTAAAATTAATCATCTTTCCATCCCTGAAGGGTCTTGCAGCTTATGCAGCTGAAGTCCTACCTTTGATAAACATAGGAAGTGGTGCAGCAAATATTCCCTCTGGATCCAGCCCTGCTTTAAATGTAGGTGTAGAAAGGGTAGTGTTTTGGTCTGCAGTTTCCCCGTGAGCCTGACCTAGAGATAGTTTTACCTCAAGGGGAGGGAGAACTAAGACTAAGTTCTTTGTCTTCACACTCTAATCAGGAATTTAGAATTATGAGCCAAGTATTAGAGGCTCAGAAATATATCTTCTTGAATAGAATATGGAAACTTCTCAAATATGGAAAATGCTTGCTCAGAATAAGAAAGAAAAAAAAAAAAAAAGGGGAATTTAATATCGGACTCTGCTTTGAGCAGGAAGTTGGACTAGACATCACCTGATGTCATTTCCAGCCTGAGCTGTTGTATGGATCTGTGACTCTGTAATACTCAGGTTGCTCCTGCGGTACAGCCCCTATTGCTCAGGAAATGTAGACGGAGGTCATGGTCTAAATCCCTTCAGACCTATTCAGTGGTGCTGATACAGAGAAGCAGAGGGACAATAGGCTAGTTCATTGGAATTCCTGGCCATTTCTTCAGACAAATATTATTCTGCGTGTAAAAAGGGTGACTCTTTCTGCAAATTTTCTGTGGAAACAAGGCATAATATAAGGCAGATGACCAGGAGCCTATTTTAGTTTGGAGCACTGACTAGGAGGTGTTATTTCTAAAATTAGTTGCTTCATAAGTATCTTCCCAGTAAATTCTCTGATTATGGTGTCCATAACTACTGAATTGGTTGCATTGCTTTTAGTGCAGTAAATTTTCTAGAAAGACCTTGAATGCAATGGTTAGTTTTTTGGAAGCAATTAGACCAATAGATAGCACAAACTTTACCAGAAATTATATCCAATGCAACATTTTAGTTGACAAAATGAACTTTAACACAGTGGTCACAACTATTGTGAAAATTATATAAACAACATGATTCAACTTTTGCTGGTCAAGAAGTGGCATACTAGAACCACCTCACAGCTTATTACTAGCAAGTAAGTACTTTTATTTACAGCATGAACGGGCACTGTACTTTTGCTTAAATGTTTGTGTATTATTCAATGTACTTACTCTGCGTAAACATTCCAGTTCACATCAGCTTATACAAACTTCAAAGTTTGTATAAGCCTCCAAAAAGAGGGCTGTGGGCAGCCTGCTTCAGGCAGGGGGCCCAGGAGGAGCTGGGGGCTCTGGCAGCCATAGGCAGGCACCCATGGGTGCCCACATCCATGGGCTTGGTGGGGTTTGTGGCCAGTGGCTGCAGCTCCCCGCTGCCAAACCAGGAGCATCTCTGCAGCCCTTCCCTGAGGGTGACCTGCCACCTTGGCTCACAGGGGCTCAGGATGCTCAGCTGCTTGATGGAAATGCCTCTTTGCTCCCACTACACCATAAGTAAAACGAGGAGTGGTTTTGTTTGTTGTTGCTGTTGTTTTTTAGCTGTCTTTCCTTTTTTTTTTTTTTTTTTTTTACTTCATTTTGTGTTTTTGAGTGATCTTCTGTCCAGAGAAGATGAGAGGATTTTGACAGATTTCTGATTAGGGACAATTAAGAGGAGAAGAAGAGGAAAAAAAGAGAAAACAAAAGAGGGAACTAATGCAATCAGTTGTCTGAATGAGTGAGATAGTAAACAGTCCATTGACCTCAGGTATGGCTCTGGTTCACACTTCAGCTCTTGCTTTCAGTCCTGTGTGTGCAGACACAGGCAGTACTGGTGGTAGGGGGACAGCTGGACCAGATGATCGATCGCAGAGGTCTCTTCCAATTTTAATGATTCTGTGGTTCTGTTAGTAGGAGGAAAAGAACCCCCAAATTTTGGGATTTCATTCCCTTTTTCCCAAAGTCTCACCCTCTTCACCTCCTTTACCAGCAAAGTCTCTTCCAAACCTGTCTGCACAAACATTCAGCACTAGCCAACATTCTGTATCCATCTAAATATCCCCTTTCCAACCAAGGAAGTAGCATTGCACCAACAACTGAAATCAGATGAGTTCTGAGAGAAAAGGCCTTGTAAAACAAAAAAAGGGGTGGACATATGACAGCAAGGTTTCCTCATAGGCAAAGTTCTGTAACAACAGGACCTCCAGCTCCCAACAGAGTATTTTTTTTCTCTTTCTTTCTTTCATTCATTTATTTATTTATTTATTTTATTTCCATAAGGAAGCTAAATCTACTGAATTTTTATCATTACTAGATCAAGATGAATTTATTAAGCATACATGCAGGAACAAAGACTTGCTAGTGTCTCCTCATACCATTAAAATATATCTGGGCTTTGGACTGGGTCTACCCAGTGAATGAATTATTCAGACGTTCTGTAAATATTGTGACAACACTTTTGTCCTCTAGCCTTGAGTCCTAACTGATCCTGCCAAAATTTCCTCTGAACTGACTGGAGTGTTCTGCTTTAACCTCCAGAAGAAGAAGGAAAAAAAAATAGCTCGCTTGTCCTTACACTTCCAAGGCACAGAAAATAAAATATATACTGGATCAGAGCTACAGCAGACACTGGATTACCCAGAGCAGATAAGACTAAATTATCTAAGATGTCAGATCTACAGTCATCATCAGCTGTCTAGTTGATGACTACACAGAACTATGAAGCAACGTACATTAGAAGGAAAAGCATACTAACTGTTCTGGAAGTACTTGCTAATCTTCTTTTCATAAAATGTAGTATGTAATTCTATTCAAAATGAACAAGACACTTCTTCAAAGTGAACTTGTGTCGTTGAAGGCTCTCCCGCTGAAAGCAGCCTCAGGGCCTTTGAAGGTTTCAAGGCTGACTTGGCAACTCCTTAGACCCACTAAATGTAAAGGGTACAGACTGATGTCCTGAAAATGAACTTTTTGAAGTCATCGGGGCAGTTTGTTGCCTTTGGGAGATGTAAATTCTAAGGACACAAGGCCAAAGCATATCCCACTGAAGCTGCAGCAAACCTTATCATTTTCCTTAAGATACCTCAGCTTCTGAAATATGAAATGCTGTAGAGTTGGAGCTTTTCCTGCCTATTCACAAAATGACTCATAATCTCAGTCAGATGTCTTATTTGTGATAAAAGAAGTCCTGTTTATATCGTTCACTTCCTCTAGAACTGTTCATACAAAGGTACAGTTGTGGTGGTGGAAAAAAAAGAAAAAGCCACACTCAGGTACTGGAGATTTGTTTTTACTGTCCCTTGTTTCTTTCCAATTCTCAGTCTGTGCCCTCAACCAGAAAGTGAGATTATTTTATCAAGAGATAGTTTAGAGAGAAGCCCAAAGAATACTAGATCCATGGTAAGCATTTCTGTACCCTCGCAATAACATTTCTCCAAGACGCCCAGGAAGGAGTCTAGGATGGGCTCTGCCTTGGTCAGTATGTTGGGAAAGCCCCAGTAATTCTCCTTTCCCTCCTTCTGTTGACCTTTCCATCCTTTCTTCCTCAAGTAGCACCTAATGACTGTCTCCATATAATTTTTCATGTTTCCTTTAATTTCTTTCAGTCTTACATTGTGGGAATTTTACTTGTTGGTTTAGCCACCAGATGAACAGGACCCAACACAAAATATTTTTCTTCAGTTGTAACTAAAACTGCTATTTGGCTTTCTTCCCAAAAAAAACCAGAAAGACAATTATACCTAACTGTTTAGAGATTTATAAATACCGTACCAGAGTAGCCTCTGGGTAGTAACTTCAGATACCCAACTCAATAATTTTTGTTTATTGGTTAGTGATTTAGATCTTATTTTGAGTCCCTTATAGTAAGTGCAGTACATTTCATTAAAAAAGCACTTACTAAACAGTAGAAAAATAAAAATTAAAAGAAAAAAAGCAGTCATGGCTTCAAGCAGGTTTAAAGGACAGAAAGGGGAGGCTGTATAGTAACATATTTTCAATGGACATTACAAGACAAATCACAGTACAGCAAGGTAGTTGTATTTCCGCATAGTAGCAATTGCAGGTCTTTTCTGAAGGACTTCAACATACGAGAATTTTCCCTAGGAACTCTCTTTCAACACAAGAGATCTTCCTAAGGCCTCCACTTACAGTTCTCGTAATAGATCCTCTAATGAAAAATAAGAAAGAATAAAAAATAGAGGATGAACTCCAGGGTAATACATCTCTCATACATCATGGTACGATTCTTCTGGGGAAAATCCTTTAAAATAAGTAAACATACACAGGATTTTATACACGGACTTTCACGTGTATCCGATTATACAAGCTAAATATCCTCGTACAAGTTTAGTTTCATTTGATCTAGTTCCTTTAAAAATCACTGGTGCTTTCATCATCATTTTTTCCTGGTGCAAGCCTAAGCTTTGATTTAGGAAGATGACAAGAGAAGATGTTGGTACTCATTAACCACTGAGTGTCGTTAGATTCATTTCTCAACCTGTTGGTTGAGTCTTATATTACTGCAACTTTTGGTGGACTTTGGTTTTAATGGGAGTTTTCTTGCAGCAGATCGGGAGACAATTTCAGATCTACATTCTGTTGTCTTTGCAGGTAATAATTTATTTTTCACCTCTACTAATAAATTATTCCTGATTGTTTTATCTAAGATGTTAGCAAAAGAGAGAGAACAATAGTGTTATCAGGATTGGAAATAAGGGAAAGTCCTTAAATGAAGAGAAAGGATAAATGCTGTCTGAAAATGTTTAGTTAGCAAAGGTTCTGTGTCATTTTCAGAGATAACTGTATTGTAGTGTTGTTAGAAATGTTTAAAGTTCAAAAGGCAAAAAGTAAATTTCTGATATGAATAATCCTGAAAGGGTATTTTTTTTTTAGTAAATATTGAATTTTTTCTCTGACTTTACAGTCATAAGAAAGAGCTTTAAAGTGAAGAGTTCAAAATACAAGGTTTGATGATCATAAATGCAGTTATCTTTTAGACTGTTACAGAATTCAATAATTTGTGGCAACTCCAGCATTGCTTCCTACGTTTCATTTGTTATATCATATGAAAAAGTAAAAATTAAAGGCCTTACTTTCAAATACATCAGGATGATCATTTTGTCAGGATTGGTAGGTTAGTGCAGGGATTACACCTGGTAAGGATAGTCTTATGTTTTGTGTTCCTGAGTGCTCCATGTATTTTTGCTAGCATCACTTTGTGTAAATATTCTTTTGTGTAGACAAACAAAATTCATAATCTGATTATTAAAAAAATGTATTTAGTTGGTTGTTATTGTTTAACCAACTGATTTTTTGGAAAGTTTGTTGTAGTTCTGTTTCATTATTAGCTTTCAAAACTTCATTCTAGGTAATGAAATTAATAACCGAAAAATGAGATAAGGGTTTCCTAACTTCCCACCACGGGTCCCACATCATAATTTGCACACCAAAATAAATAAATAAATAAATAAAAATAATAATAAAAATAAATAATTTTTTTAAGATGAGGTCACTGTGATAAATAACTCAGTATTACCTTTTGGCATCATACACATCATTTCTTATCCTCCTGAACCAGATGGATCAACTGATAGCTGTTATTTATTTGATGATAGCACACTGGGGCTCTGGATGGGATTAAGAGCTTGTTGTCATAGTCCTGATATATACAAGGATAAAATATGGCCTTTGCCCTGGCAAGTTTATAGTCTGATGCTTTGTTGTTCAAAAACGTAAGTTATGTGCCTAATGTTATACAGGTTAATAAATCTCTCTGACTTCAGTGAAACTATCCACCTGTGTAAAGTTAGATTATGTGCAAGATTGTGACTTAAAAAAACTAAAGAGGCTAGATGGGAGAGAGGCTGTTCACTTAACTTTGTTTCAGGGGCTATAGAAGCCATCTATGTTAGGAGTCATTCCCTTCTGACAAACAGGACACAGCCAGCCTTCCAGCCCTCACAAGAAACCCTTGAGAGAAAAGTTCCTACACAGAACCATTTGCATTTCTTGTATTTTCCTTGTAGCTGGATGCTAGCATTAGCTGCTGGAACCTGAACACATGGAGAAGGGTTTCCTGTCTCTCTCAGAGTGAGGACAGAGAGAGTCTCTCTCACCACTGCTAGGTGGAGAGAAAAACTGCTTAAAAAAAAAAAAAAAAGTTTTTTGATTCTAGTGCTTATGAACTAAAAATGTGTTGGTGAACGGTTGGAGAGACACATTTCTTTGATGCAATTTCCTTGTATTTGAGAAATGCTGCAAGGTCCTAGCTCAAATACCATCAAACTTTCACAATTGCTTGTTCCTCCTCTGCTTTCAAGATACCTTCTGCTTCAGCCAGAGAAAGATAAAACTGGGCAAAAGAGGTAGATAGCACCGTATATCAAGCACGTGATTTCACACATACTATAAATATATTTAAGCATCCCAAGACTGATATAAATCCACGGTGACTCTATTTTATTTTTATTTGCTGTTCAACATCTTGAAAGCAAACCCCCTATTATGAAGGTGTACTATTTTGTGCATTTCTGATGCTGAGGAATAAAAAAACCTGCTCTTTTTATGAGCATTAATTATACACCAGGCAAGGAAGCAATTGCCTCTATGTTATGAAATATTAAATCAAAATGCTTCCTGTTCCCAGATGTCCCAGAGATAAATACAGCAGTATTTTGAAGCCCCACTTGGAGCTGTTTTGCCTGCAAATTTATAGTTTTGTCTCCATTTTCAGAAAACCCTGTTTTATGTGAAGTATAGCACTCTTGGTAGTTTTTAAGGAGCAAACTCCTCTGGAGTTGCCTATGTAGGCAACAACTCTTATGTAGATTGCACACAAGGGATCTGAAGTTGAAAGGCTCCTTTAAGATGACAAATGGGTTGAAAGTGTTATTGTCTTTGATTGCATGCCTTACATCATCTGTATGTAGGAATAAGAGAGCTATACTTTATCTTTAGCTATTTTATAAATATTTAAGTCCTTTTAGTTGCCTAAAGATATTAAAGCATATTTTACAGTAGTTGGAATATAAATATTATATATAGCACAAGATACCAAAGTAGTTTAATGAATTCATAATTTTCTGTTCACTTTTATTGGAATGTGTTTTATATTCCAAAACTTCCATTTAAAGAATAAGAGACCATTCTGCTCCCTGACGAGATGTAAACCAATAGTGAATGTCATCAAGGCTGCTTTAAATGTTGGTATGGAATTTTAATTACTAGGAGGAAAGATAACGTGGACATTTGGCTGTACTACTCCAATCTCTGCGTTTAACAGAAAAATGTCTTTTTGAAAAAAAACACAAGGTCGTTTGCTGCTCTGCCTCTTTGTTTTTTAAACAGTCTTAATAGCAGAAGGAGATACATATCTAGATCCAAGTATGCAAGAGTAAATTTTCGAAAAGTAAAAGGTTAGTTTCTAAAATAACCAACCATAAAGTCTTGTGATAGTAAGAACATATCTATATTTCTGTATTTCTAGGGCTCTTGAATACACAGGTGTGTTGAGGTTATAATTGTTAATCTTTCAAATTCCCATCAAATATATGAAAAAATGTTTTTTAATATTTCAGAGAGTTTCACTAGATCTCAGTAGGAGTCCGTGCTAGGTAATGCTTGCTAATTACCCTCAACAGAAGTAGACACACAATGCTGGTAAATTACCTGACCCTTTGCATTTTAATGAGACAACAAGGATCTCATGAAGTGATGTTGTTTCAGTGGTTAATGGTGTCAGCAATGTTGTAATTGTAGGCTGAGGCACATTAGCTGAACAACCACATGTAGGAAGGGCTTCTCTCAACAGGCCCTTTGGAGAATAGAACAGGGTATTATCATTAAGCCTATGTCATTTGCGTGCTGCTAATCACTTAGTTTATTATCTTGTGTATCCATTGTCTTTCTTTAATTGCTCTTTAAATTAAAATTAAAAATAGTTCCAATGCCCATGATAGTTGTGATAGCATCCTGATTATGAAGATAACCTCAAGAAAATGGAACATATAGATAATATATGACAGGATTAGTAGATAGTTTGAAAGTTATATACCATAACAGGCAGCCTCTTGAGCACTATTCCACTATCTTTCTTTTCTTTTGTATGTATTGTTTGTTTAATAGATGGTTATTTATATGCATAAAGGTTGTATTTTTTGTAAAAGGACATACATGACTTCAGAGATCAATGTCACTGCTTTTGTCTTTAATGTGGAAGAGATGCAAAGCGTCCATATCCAGTAGATTCCACTGGAGCTAGTAAGGCTCCGGGAGAAAGCAAGATTTTAGGTCTAGCCAATTAAATCCTGGTCTGTGATATCCATTGTAGAAGTGTAGAAGTTAACACTCACTACTGAGTTGCAGAACTGCCAGTAAACTTTGACAGCATTAAGGTAAAACTAAATGAATAGTTCTTTTATCAGAACATATTTGATCCTGAAGTTTGACATGGGTAAATTGGAGGCATCCCAGCCTTTCCAAAATAGGCACTCTCTAAAAACTTGGTAGCTTCTGGTTACCTACAACATCCAAAGCTTTCAGCATCCTCAGAGTTGGGTATGCAGGCTGTGCTGAGGCACTCCCTTCACCTGGGTCTCGATACCTGCTGTGCTCCTTATGCTGTATTTTTACAGCTTTTCTTTTTACTATCCGAACAAACCAAACCCAGAAAAGTAAAGCCATGAACTTTACAAAGGGCATAGTAGTCTTTGTTATTGAAGGAAGAAGGGTAAGCTTTGGTCTTGTCTAGGTATTGTGATTTAATTTTATTCAACAGGACAAGATTAATAAAATAGAATTTCTATGCTGACTTAATTGGATACAAGAGTAAGATAATATCTAGTTTAGGTAATGTCCTAAGAATACATGATCTTTTGCAAACATTCGTTAGAGTTCTAATGTATATCCTATGAGCGTATGGTTGAGACTGAACTCTTCGTATTGATTTGAGGACTGGTTGTTGTTCAACTTTAAATTTTGAATACTATAATACTAATACAGGAGTATGCGTACTGGTTAGTATTGGAAGATGAAGTATCTCAACATTGTAAATATATATTTTCTGTTTGACTTTACAGAGTTTTCCTAAAATACAGTGGCAGAACTATAACTGTAATTAGATGTCTTTATAGGACTTTTTATTTCTCGTAAATTTATGGCAGTTTTCTTGTTCCTTGACTAATTCTCCAAATGAGGGCAAAGATAGAATGCCATTTTTGAAAGAATGGATCCTCAAACCAAAAAAAAAAGGGGGGGGGGAGGGGAAGGGGGGGGGGGGGAAAAAAAAAGAGATTTCTCTGAAATCAGACAGTGTCATATAGGTGCTGGAAAAATACGGGGAATTGTTTCTTCCTTTTTTTGAGGACAGATGGATTAGATTGTTAATGCTACAAGTCTATGAGGTATTCTTACGAACAAACATTCAATTACTGACAAGAAGAAGCTTGCTCAAAAACAGTTTATGCTGTAACCAGAAATAAATGCAGAAAAGGTATGTGCAAGATTTTGTTTAGGATATTAAGCTGTATGTTTAGAAATTGTTATCTGTTAAAAAGCCACAATAATTTGCATTTTTTTCCTCTTCTAACTGTTCCTGTATGAAGATATCTTTATAGAATGGTAACTTAAAACTTTTCCAAAAGAATTTCACATATATATATAAAAATATATGTATATGTATATTTATATGTACATGACACTATTAAATTTATTTATCTAATCAGTTTTAATTATTTAATTTATCTAAATGTATTTATCTAATCTGTGTTAAGTCTACTTTAAATAATGCTTTGGGGATCTCTTTCCTAGAAGACAAATATCAGAAAGATTTTCCCATGTAATTCCAATTTATCAACCTAGCTATTTCTAGTGTGTGCCTAAGAACTCACATGTTCAGACACAATTATATGCTACTTCACTTCCTTGTCTGCCCCTTGCTACCAAATCTTCTTTAGAGTTCATAAAACCAGTATTATGCTGGGAAGGGATTTGCCACAGAATCATGGAAAAGGATTCCTGGAATTATAGCAGTCATTCAAACACAGACTTGAAGCCATATTTGCAACCTTTTCTTAGCCAGAAATGTGACGTGAAGTACTGTTTGCATTCTCAGCCCCGCTTGATTATTTTTAGTGTCCAGCACCTACAGTAACTTTACTGAAAACTGATCAGAATCACAGGCTTTTTGTTTTTAGATTCCATTATTAGATGTTGATGAGCCTAAATTCATGAAAGGGAAGAAATGTCCTCTTTTTTTTTTTTTTTTTGATCAAACAGTAGAAACCGATCTTGCAATCTAGAAAAGACCTATGGAAGTTCTTTCCAGGTGTTCATGAGAGTACAGCCCGGGGAGGCAGGGGAGCAGCAGAGCCTTCCCAAGCATTTCCTCCAGGAGTAGTATTCTGTCAATTCTCAGCTCTATAGGACTCTCCTCATATGAGTCCAAGCACGAGATATCCTTTGCTAACTAGTGGAATGTTTGTCAGGATAGATAAGGAAGGGAAGTCCTTATGCAAGGTATCTTGTGATACACATTTCAGTATAGTTTCCTTGCAAGAGAGGAAACTGATTCCACATTATTAAGCTTACTTAGATTTTTGTCCTTTATGGTCATGTACTTTGTGATTTCAAATGTAAACAAGTAATTCATTTTTCTGTTATAATGCAGTTTAGAGGAAGACCTTAATATGTATCCGCAGGTTTAAATTTCAGACTGGCCCCACCACAAACCACAGATGCCAACTTTTTGAATTATCTCTCACTTCTGTCTGATGAAAAAATCACGTCAACGTGAATATTTATTAGAAGCAAATAACAAGAAATAGATGTTCAAAAGTGTTCAAAACCCCTACAGGAAAGGATGGCTGTTTCTACTGATATTTGTAGTAATGAAATTCCAATATGAAAGCAAAGAATTTTTATTGATCCGTCTAGCTTTACAGTAAATAATATTGTGTAGGAAATTTTAAGTGATTATGGAGATGTGTATAGAGTGCTTAAGTGCTGTTTAAGTGCTTACAGAGATTATGCCATTTGTAAGTGGCATAAACAGTAATATATAGATGAGTGAGTGACAATAAACAGTCAATATAAGGCTGAAAACTAAAAAACAGCTTGATGTAAGTTTTCAGTGTAATTGTACTGTATACTGGATAACATGCCATACATGTAATGGTTGCCACTTGATTTTTCACTACCTAAAGAATATCACATAACATTTTACTGGTGCCTTTGTCTTGATCATCTGAGTTTCTAGTAAAAATGGGTTTTGGATCCCATATAAATAATATAGAAGCAGAGCTGGTGTAGAGAAACTTCCGCTGGTGCTTTTTTTTAAAATGGACAAAGATATTTGAACCAAGTGAGACAAGCAAAAGTCTTAAGGTTTTTAACAAAAACTCTAATAAAACAATGTGAGTAATGCGTGTAACTCTGTCATGATAATAAATTACTTTTCTTTCTAAGATTAATATTCAGAGAAAAGGGGAAAAACTGTGAGCCAAAACAGTGCAAAGGTAACAACTGAAAGTTCATTTTTTACCTAAAAGCAGACAATATCTCAATGGTTTTCTGTATACTTTTTTTTTTCTTTTTTTTCCTACATATATGTGTATATATTAGCAAATTATTTATTTATTTAAACTGGTGACTATGTGCTTTGGATATTCTTTCCCCCACAATGGCCATAAGAGGTGTAGGTTGCATCTGGCTTTTTGATTCTGGAGCCTGTACTGACCAAAGCAGAGATTCAGACTGGGTACCACCAGTAGTATCACTGTTATTTGTCAGGCAGGTGTGTTGACATAACTTTAGGAAATATGTGTAGCTAATCTGGTGGTGCTAATACACCCTTCAAGAATATGCAATTAGAGAGCTACCTCAAATTCTTCCTGAATCCATATCTCTGCAATTTCTATTTAATTTTTTTTTTGTGTGTATGTGAGGGAAAAAAAAAAAAAAAAAGAAGAGAAGGAGAGAGAGAGAGAGAGAGAGAGAAGTAGAGAGAAATGGAGATCTTTATTGACTGTATATTCCCGACCAGAGTCAAAATAGAATGTGGTATTCTGTATATATGACATACAAAACAGGGATAATTTCTTGAGCTAATCAGAGTATAAGGCTGGGTTGATATGTTAGCCATTCTTGTGAACTTCAGTATCAGAGGGTTGACATTTGTTTTAATGGAAGTACTTTCTGGAGGTACTTTATTGTACATGACGGGGTTGGTCCTCATACAGGCCAGTTAGACTGATAATTCTACAGAACAAATAATTGTGCTATTGGAATGATGCATTTTGAAAATATTCTACAATCCTTAAAATGCTATTTCCTTATTCCCATGTCAAATTGGGCACCATGTGTTATTTTCAGGGTTGAGATTAAACTGTAGTAGGGATGTGTAGTATGCCCCCTGTTGGATCAAGAGGGTTCTATTTAAAGTATACAAATGCTCCTTAGGCAGTTATTCTCCACAGTGTTTATTGAACCCTGGGGAGAGTGACATTTCTCTGGGAAAGCTGGTTGAGGTAGTGTTATGCAGACTTGATATTTATTTTCATATATGACAAGTCTTTAAAAGAGATGTTACTCTGAAGTCGTATGCATTATAGAAGGCAAAACTTGAGCGACACAGAGTTGACTGATTTTTTTCCAGCATTGAAGTAGTCCAGTGTGGAGTTCTGGTAAAAAATTTGGCTTGTGGAGAATCTTTGTTTTAGTATGCTGAAAGTGTGAAGACAGGAAGGAAATTCTCTGCTAAAATATGTAAAATATATGCTAATATATTTTTCTGTTAACATATAATTCTCTATTAATATAATTGATACATATTAATGTATGTTAATATTTCTGTTAATATATTTAAAAATATATTCATGCCAAAACACAAAACACATGATCCTTTATTCCAAGCATTCAATCAAACCCTATAAATTCAATCTGTTGGAATCACCTGCATACTGTCACTTGACTGTGTGCTTTTATGAGATCCAGGCCACTAAAGAGCTAAAGAGTGGTGACAGGATATGGTGAAACGTGGCAGGACTGGACATGGGCACAAAATGCTCCCTAGTTGGCAGTCTTTGCTTAGAGTTGCTTTTTTACAAAATGGAGTAAAAGTGGAGAACTTTCAGATACTTGTAAAGAGATTAAACTACAGGAAATGTGCAGTAGGCCTGTGGAGCATACCTGCCATATAAATTAGAGGTGGTCTTGATCTGAATCCAGCTTGTCTCAGCACTCAGCTCTGGGAATACAGTTCAGATTTCTTTGATAAAATGAGGCCTTAGCCGTTACAGTTAAATCTTTTCCCCAAGACAGCCTTGAATGTGGGATTTTAGTTTTGACCCAGCCTATAGAGAACCTAATGACATTTTACCATAGGTTTCCAGCTCAGTTCCAGCTTGAGTAATTTACAAGTCTGCTGGCACAGTTTAGCCCACACAGACCATGAAGTCAACCGTAAGTAAATCCAAGTTGATGTAAAAACAATATTGCTAGAATAGTGACAGATGCTGATTATCAAAAAAATGTCTGTTTAAGCATTTTGTATGGATCCATTTCCTCACTGCATACACCTGAAAATTTTGTAGAAGTGACTAAGTAATTGTACTTAAAGATGTGGAATTTTCTTAACCTCATCTGCTAAAGAAATTGTAGGAATACATACTGCAAAAAATGACTGCTGTGGTTATTACTGTCACAGCTCAGGGGAGCTATTCAGATGCCTCATTTATTGGAGCTTAATAGATTAAAAGTCCAAATTGAGTCTCATGATATAAACCTAATCACATTCTAATCTGCATAATTTTCCCATAAGCAGCAATGGGAAATTTGTTTAATTTATGTTTCAGCAGTTGCCAATCATGCAGTGGACAGCATGGTTACTTTTATTTATTAAAATATTTGTATTGATTTCTGTCTGTAACATCCAGCTTTGCTCTTCCTTATTTGACTAGGAAAAAATTACTTTATTTGATATAATGACATAATGTAGAGTTTCACCTAACATGCCTGTATGTAATTGTTAATGTTAAGCTTTCCATTTTCTTTGCATTTACTGAATACCTGTCTTCTGTGAACTAGATAATATAGCTTAATTTATTTAATAAGTTTTATTCACCATATTTATTTATGTTTGCCTGAGGTCTAGATATGCATAGGTGATTAATGAGTAAACCGAGAAGGATTTGGCTTCGCTATATAGCAAAATCTTCTAGCTGCAAACCTGTGCTGTACTTTGATGCTACCAACCTTACACTGTAGAATTATGCGGTATAGAAACCTATCAAATGGCAAATGGAGAGTAAGAACAATTCAAAAAATGTACACCTTGAACATTTAAGTTATAAGTAAAGTAGGTAAAAAAGCCAGAATTATATTTTCTGATGATGTTATGAATTTAACGACATTCCATAGTAAGTGAAGCGTTTTGGATAGTTGCTGATCCAAAAATCGTGAAAGAACAATTGTTAGTCTTTCTTCTTCCTCTTGACAAATACGTCTTTATTTCTATTGATTCTTCCAGAACAAAATTTGAAAAAGCACAGAGTATATCAAGAAAATATCACGACTATGCTTTGCAAAGCAGTGGTAAAGAAAGACCATTTGTTTTGGTAATTTTGAGTTGTGTAAGCTTATGATGAAACTGGGCAGAGCTATGGTCTGGGTAATTACCATGTGAGATTTTTTGTAAAAATGCATTAGTCTCAGAAGGCCTTCATCTGAGTTTTTGTGTGTGTTCCATAGTGAAATTCAAAATGAGACTCATACTGGGAAAGGCCTCATGTACCGCTGTGAATGAAAGGCTCAATGTTATATAGGATTCTGTGCTATGATTAAAATATAGCTCTAATTCTAACATGTTATGCTGTTCACAACGGAAAACAGAAGCAATGTGGTATCATTCAGTCCTAGACCTCAAAATGATGAAAATCCAAGCCTTCTCCTAGTCTTTGATTTTACAGCTGAATTCTGCCTCAGAAGAGCAGTGCTAGAACCCGTAAACCTATAAAATCTTTACAGTTTTATGTGGGACCACTTACACACCCTGGGAGAACAAAGACCAGTGTTACCCCGTGCTTTCCTAAGAACTTTGATTGGGACATTTTCACTGTGAGTATTCTGTAATTTAACAGTACGGGAAAGAACAGATATCAGAGAAGAGCACTTCCCTGGGAGGAAGATGAACAGCTTTTTCTCTATAACCGTGTTTCTCAGCTTTCAGTGCCTCAGGGGTTGTTCCAGTCCCAGATCATTGGAGGCTTGTTACAATTGAAACAGGTATCCTTCTTCACCCTCCACTGTCTGTAGCGTGGCCTGTGTTTGGGCCCAGGCAGGTAAGAGAGCATCTCTGAAGATGTTGCAGTCTCTAAGAGAGCTGGGAGCATACAGTCACATCTGCTCTCCCACTTTCCTCGTCTCTTCAAGAACTTTAGAGATAACCTCCAAGAGACTTTTATATCTTCAGGCACAAATGACAGTAAAAGTCAGAACGAAATCAGAATTTAGGATATCCAGGGTCTAAGGCCAAACTACAACTCTCTGACTGAGATCGCATGGGATACTGACTCTAGCATTGTTTCTAAATTGAATGGTGGTAACAGATTCCCATGAATGTCAGCAGCTCTTTAGCTGCATGACTGCTGCTGAACTTTCCAGGTGTACCCCAGTGGCTGTACTTTGGAGACTAACAGGTATAGTCTATCATTACTTTGAATGCAATGGAATATTAATGGACATTGTCAGCAAATGGTAGCAACGGGATATAGCTGTGAAGTCCTTTTGTAAGTGAATTATTTCTTTTTGTCTGGCTCTGCCTAATGAAAATCCTTGTCTCGTATTCCTGTGCAATAACTTGGCAGGGATGTCTTTGGTAGTTCACCACCTGCGTGCTACTCAAAATATGAATGGCACTTCATCATTTTCAGATGAGCCAGAGCTAGTTCATAGCATGTATGCTTTATAAATTATATTTGTGTGGACTGTAGTGCTTACTGTACCCAATGAATCACATGGCACCTTTTCCTAGGATAGCATTAATTGAAATGCATTATCAATTTAAATGGCACTTTAACGACAGGATCACAACCTTTAGATCTGCCAGGCGGGTTTTCAGTTTGGTAAACTGCATTCTGGTTACACAGAGTTCCAGTTTAGGAAAACATGCATGTTTGGAAAGTGATGGGAAGCAAAGGAGGAAGGGGCAAGAGGCCGTAAAGGATCTTCTGTGACCCTCTCGAATGGAAGCTTTTTTTTTAGAATTTAAAATAAAAATCTGGTTTGGGAATATGCCCATCCGGGTGTCAGTGAAGTCAGTGGAACACAAATGGCGTACATCCATCCAAGAGCCAAAATTGTCTCAACCTCAAAACCCCAGCAAGCCTTTACTGGTGTATCAGCCAAGTAAAAGGATATATCTACTGCTACATAGAGCAGGCCTTCCTGCAGTTCTCAGGACTTTACTCAGTCAAGTGACCTGCACAGAAACAAAGGAAAAGCAGTTTCTGGCCAGCAAAATCAGCAGATCACGTGGCCATCGGGCCAGATGCTCCAAACAAGGCATAAGCAGAGCAAACATTATTGTCAGTGCTTTCAGTGGGCAGAAGTCACTGTTAAGCCATGCCAGCATTTCATAATTTCAGATTTAATCACAGTGCCACTGTGGCTCCCAGAGTACCTGTATGTTCCTGCTAAGCCAGTATTATAGCTCCCCTGAGAGTGCCAGGGCCTGGCTCATCAGGCGCAGGTCTCGCAGAAGCCCTGTACTGCTCATGTGTTTGAAGATGGAATTAACGGAGACAAGGAGGGGTCAGGGCTGACAGGCCCAGCCGAGCTCCAAGCATGGCAGCACTTGTATCTGCAGCAACTCTTGGAAACAGGAGGTTACCTCACTGAGAGGAGGTTTTCCAGGGGTTTTCCTTCCGCAAAACACAGAATGTCTTAAAGAGACAGGGTGTTGTCTCTAATGCAACTGTTTGGTTAGTCCACCCACTTTAGCAGTAGTATCCCAGAGGGAGCTGAGAAATACTTCTTTGCACAGAACCAAGGTGTGGAACCAGCTGCTTTCCACAGAGGCTGCAGGAGGCTCAGACTGCTTCAGTGTAGGTAAAGGATTTGGGACACAGAAGTCCCAGCCTCTCAACATGGAAGGCCGCTGCTGAGAAAGAAGCAGGGACTGCTGGTCCTCATTGACATTCAGCATGTAAGGAGCCCGGGTTCTGTGTTCTTCTCAGAGATGTGATATAGTTAATCCACTGTTTGGCAGCATCTTCTTTCAGAGAAAGACAGGGGCTTGCTACGTCCTGCTAAAGTCTAAGCCGTTTCCTCCCTTGGAGGTTATGGCTGTTAGCACTATCGCCAACTGTGGAGGCATGACCCCGGTTGTCCTTCCTCAGAAGCCCCTCGCTGCCATTGTATTTCCTTAGTGTGCTCAGGCTTTAAGAGGCCACATGAATTTTACTCTAGAGGTTGATGCTGTTAAGCAATTGTAGCTGCAACCCCCTTGGTTGTTTGTTGAGCAAGGAGACACTGTGGTTATAAGAAGATCACAACTATCAGCCCTGTTTTACCATTTTTATGAGCATTAGTGGAACAAGGTTTGGGGACTGAAGGAGAAAATGGAATATGGAAAGGAAAATGAAAAGAGGCTGTGAGGAAAGCATGTCATTTCTAAATGAATGCTCTCTGCAGAGGAATTGAATCTTTTCACAGCTGAAAATGGATCTTAAATCTGATGCCTTAGCTTGTTTCAGCTTCTGTAATGAAATAGAGTTTTCCTAATACCCTGTGACCTGAATTTCTCCCTGCTTTATGGGTGCTATTCCTTGATGTACAAACCTGTATTTTCTCAAGTCAGCATTTGATGATGGATGTCAAAATACAGGTCATGTATTATGCATATAGTATTACCGATTTAAGGTGTTTACTTGTCAAGTTGAAGAAATTCAAAAATGTCACATTCACTGAATTTGCACAGCTGTCATTTGTAGTTTTTCATGCCTTTAAATGAAAGTTGTGATAAAGCAGGTTAGTTTTCCTGCACTTTTTTTTTTTTCTGCTAAAGGAAAAAAAAAATTGAAAGGCTATCTATGGAATTTACATTTTAACTTGGGAGCAGGAGTGTGGCCTGAAGGTTGATGATGCCTTTTGCCTCCAAGCATAGGCACAACAAATCTCCAAGAATTCCAATTCTTCTTTTTCTCAAAATATTCCAATATTTTTATATTATTCAAAAGCAGATTTTTAGAGGTGTCTTCACCAGGCAGGGAAATTAAAATAAAATAGCAGACATTTCTTACATCTCCCCAGACCATAGAATGAAAAATATTAAGGCGTGAGTCCGTGTTTCACTCAAGGAGAAAACAAAATCCCTTTAACATGCTTCCTGCATTTCAGACTGAATGCACTGTGTATGCAGTGTGCAATTATAGAGCTCCCGACAGCCTGTGTCTAACAGAAATGACACTTTTACCTCAATCTTCTAACACCATCATAGGAAGACAAATATTTGAAGGGTTAGAGAGAGGTGTCTGCAAATAGCCACCTATGGAGAGTGCATGTGTGTGTGCGCGCAGTTGTGTGCGCCTGTGTGCACATTGCAGTAGTGGCAGGGCAAGAAAGGTTTATGCATTTAGGGGCAGGTGTGCCAACTTTCCTCAATTTGCTTTTAGCTGATAGGGGAAATGCTTATGTGCTTATTCCATCTGAAGAGCCTGCTTTACTGAAAGCTGTTTTAGGGAGAGAGAGATGGGGAGAGAAGAGCCCTTGGGAAAAGGAGAAAAGCAGGGTCTCTAGGGATGCTCCCAGCAGTACAACCCTAGGGAGTTTGCTTGGGAGCAAAAATAGTTTTCTCTCATATAAGTGAGTGCCAAAAGTCTTGCTGTTGCCATTTTGACTTGTAATTCTTCAGACAACCTGGTCGGCCCTGCCACTGTAACAGTTCAAGTAGTCCACAGCTACTTGAACTTTTTTAATGTAGTGTCACAAAGGCCTTGTGCTTTTCCTGTAGTGCAATAGAACACAAGCCTTAGACATAGGAGCCTGCTGCAGGAGGCGGTCTCACATTATCTACCTGCCCTCAGATAGCATTCCCTTCCTTTGGGGCCCCACTTTAATCTTGTTCTGCTGTTGTGGCAGTGTCACAGTTACCTCTGACCTGTGAAGTGGCTCCTGGAAAATCTCCATTAGACTCACTTTGTGAGTGTGAGGCTCTGTCATGCAGCAGTATGGAATCCAAGAATCAAAATGGCTATCAGTTCCGGTGCCAGACACAAAAAAATGTGTGCAAAACGATAAACGATACCAGTTGGAAATGCAAACCACTGCTACCATGCTGGTCTCACCGAAATAGTTTCAGTGCAATGACTGGTATTAAATGACCAACTGTTCATGTAGCCAATATTTCTGATTGTCTCTAAGAAATCTGCAGTCAAAAGATTTTCTGTGTACTGATAATATGATATAGAAGTGCTTTGCTGTCTTAGGTTTGCCTGTGGCAATGCTTTTATCTTGCAAGACTGCTGAAGATACCACATTCACCTCTTTTCTCTTAAGTAACTCCTTTACAGACTTTTCACTCCCTTATCCTAATGTGTATAGCTTTTCATGATAGAAGGAAATTCGTACTGCCACCTTTTGGAGGGCTGAGTAAGTATCTCTTATCAGTGATTCTAGTTTTATTAGTTATCTATTCTATATTTGATATAGAAAAAAAACTAGGAAGAAGTGAAATGAATGACAAATAAGAATTAAAATCCCATTACATCAAGAAGTCTGGGTTGAGTGGTCAAAATTTTTGGGACAGTTTGGCAGCAAAGGTAATCATCACTGGAAAAGAACCAAAAAGTCCTCGCAACGACCATATAGAACCAGTACCACATGTTAAAAACTACAGTGTAGTTCAGATTTCCTACTTCATAAATTAGTCCTATAGCTGAAGAAAGTAAAGTAGATAATATCACGTCATCTCATTTCGAATTTAGTAGCAGATGAATGCACCAATGAGTTTAACTCAGGAAAATGGTTTCCATACTGCAAGAAAATAACAAAGTTACATCAGGAACGAATTTGGCTGTGATTAATTTAGAACTGGCATATAAAGAAATCAAAAGTATTTCAGATCAGTAATGAGAGCCGGTCAGAAATCTGGTCCTGGATGTCCGGTGTGAGGTTAAAGAACTCAGGCCCAATGTAGGGAAAAAAAAAAAAAAATTCTCACAAATGGGTATTTTGAAGGAAGTTTGGGTCAGTCGTGTTCCAAATGACAAATATTTCCTTAAAAATATCGCCTTGATAGTGGTCCTAAATGAAATCCTAAAGGCAAACGCTGGCTTCACCATCACTTCTGCAGTGATGATGTTAAATGGACATTCCCATGCTTTCTACAACTGTAATAAACAAGGGAGATGGAATGCATGCTAGGCTAACTGTTGCAAGAGGTTTTGTATAACTACCTGTCTTCCACCACCGACAATCAAACTCCAAAAAGCTTTGCCTGGGTATTCTTTTAGTTAAAAAAGAAAAAGAAAATAAAAGAAAAAATGCTCATTGTCAAGGGATTCATTTCCAACCATGCAGAGAATCAGGCTGAAAACACAATCTTTATTAGAGGTGAACCTTGCTGCTCTCCAGCTCTTTTCTTTATTTGAGTGCCAGCTGATGCGTTTCCTCTTCCACCTTTGTTTCCCATACATCCTCAAAGATGTAAGTCTTGTTCTAGTTTCTTTTCACGTGTCCTTGTTAAACATTCTTTGAAAATCTTTGTCCTTCTTTACTCTTTGTTTGTTTGTTTTTCTGTAAGAATGGGCCCTTTCATCCCAGTATTCCTATAACTGGGGTTCCCCATAAAAATGCAGGGTATGGAAGGTACGTCTGAAAAGCAAAAAAACTTTGTCTGCGTTGTACTGCTCCTGGAAAATGACAAATCCTAAATCCTGCATGTTGATCAAACATCAGACTAACTAATGGAAGCTTACAACAGGATAATGGAAGTTTCTTGTGGTTGTACTACTGTGTACAAACAGCACTCTTTATAGTGGTAATTGAGGTTTAAGGAAAGACACCTGTTTAAGGGTTATTTGAAACACAAAATAAACCTAGATAAAGCCAAAGTCCTTTTGTATATTTATTGCTTTTATTCCTACTTAGGCAAGCACAACATTTAGCTACCAAATAACCTACTTTCTAAATGACTTGTATATTTCTGAAGGATTATGCTTTTAAGAAATAATTTGTGAAAATCAAGTCAATTTTTAAAAAAGAAAGGCAGATGTTTTTACTGTACCTTTCCCAAAAAAATAATGGTTAGGAAATTCCCTGCTGATGGTCTCTTTTTTTTTTTTAATTTCTGTCCGTATATCTTTCTACAGCCTAAATAAACTTTTTACATACAGAATCTCCTGTCTAAAATTTCTTCATGTTATTTTGTTTTATTTATTTTTCAGGCTTTACACCCCCTGGGATGGATAGGTCATCACCAGACAACAGTCCGGTCCATGGCCTGTTACGTCAACCTTCCATTACAACAGGCGCCAACATCCCTATTATAACAGAGCTAGGTAAGACAAGCTAACATTTATCCGTTCGTGTACTCTTCCCTGTCTGTTTCCCCACCTCCCTTCTTATGCGACTGCATAAGAAAATTACCTAAACTTTATCTTATACTGCCATGTTTTCTCCTCTGATAACTATTGTGAATTACTCCCTCTAAAGAAAGATTAGTAACCGTTGTTTCAGTTTATGTGTAAAACTGAATTATATTTCTCTCTTTCCTTTGGGTTTTCTCAATTTTCCTAAATAAACACTATCAGACAAGATGCTTTTTACATAGTGTAACAAATAAACAGGGTTCTTTGGGATAAGGTTAGGAAAAGAAAAAAAAAAAAAAAGAAGCACTGTAAGTATGAGCAGACATTTCCTGTGCATTTAATCAATAGTAAGAGGCCATTTGTTTATTTCTTCATGGTCCAGAACTGTTTAATCATGTGTAACCAAACTCTGTATAATAGTATGAGAAATTTTACCCCTGAGAATATGATGATGGTAGGTAACCAGGCTCTGATTTCCACTCTGGCTGTGGGTATTTATGTTGTCAAGTGGTGTGATGTGAAGTGCAGAAGCTGGTCTGTTTTTTTCATGGCAAATACAAACCTGATTTGTGGTCCTTTGTCCTTTTATTTTCTTTCTCAGTTTTATTTTTTAGAGCCTTACCTGTCTTTTTCCCTTACTTTATTCTCTTTCTGTACTTTCTTTCCCCCCTAAATACTTTACCTATTAGCTAAGCCTGGCAAACTTCTGCCTTTGGTTTCAATCAGTCAGGAAAAAAACAGTGGAACCCACATTCTAATGATAACTGAACTGGGTAAGAAGTGCCTTTTTCCTTCACATCACTGTCTTATTTTCCACTGTTGTTGTTCTTACTGTCATCAGCTTTTTCTTTATTTATCTGGCTGTATCAGAGGGGCTACCCTCATGGCACTGCTTTGAATGTGTTTTATTTGTGGTTCTGGTTGAAATTGACTGTCTTGTTCTGGCCTTTCTTAATGATTTTTTTTTCATGCAGCATCAGTAAACCTTTGATCACACTCGTCTGACCTGCCGGCTGTTTTCATAGCATCTTCTCACCAATTCATTTTCTCTGACCTGGATTCCCACTTCCCAGGCGCCCCCCCCCCACCAAGTTTTCTCTCCTTTTCTCTCCTTCTTTTTCTACGTTTGTTATTTCAGCCTATTGTCAATTTGGTGGACATGCCCTAGCAGTTCTCACAGGAAGTCAAAGAAGAAGTAAAGAAACCAGGAAAGAAACCCCAGTACCACACTTTCCCTCCAGCTATTTGTTTATTTGGGGGAGAGCAGGCCATCTCTCAGAAGCTCGGATTTTGAAGCTGCAAAAAAGCATCCAAGCTTCTGTGTTGTTCCCTCTCAGTAAAGAGAGACAGAAGCTTTTTCGAGCAGTGTTTGATTAGCATTTCCTATGGCGCAGCACCACACATTCAAGCCTAACTCACGTAGCCTGAAGACCTTTCATAGAAATCATAGCAGCTAACTTGCATCAGGCAGATAAAGATATCGAGGATGAAGCTCTACTCGCAGGATTCACATTAGATTTGTAGTACTGTGGAAACTGACACCACGCACGGCTAGCAAGTGCATGTCAAAGTCAGGTGTTAGTCTGCCAGATGTAAGTGGAAAAAGAATGCTACTGTCAATAGCGCCTGCTTTCAGCTAGCAAATTAAACTAGGGCACAAGCTCTTCAAAAAGTACATTTTGAAACGATACGTCAGGCTTTCAAATACTATTTTGTTCAAGATCCTGGAGGATAAATTGATAGCCATTGTACAAAGAAAGGAGTAGCGTAGGTATCAGTGTTTGCTAGGGTGAAAATCTTCCGACTCACAGAGCAGAACACTTCTCCATTTAAAACGCTGAGGTGTTATGCTCACATGGTTACGTCTGGGAGTGGGAAGGCAGGGTTTTTAAATCCTTCCTCAGCTCTGGTCCTGACTTGGTGTATGATCATGGCCAAGCACTATCTCAGCAGTGCTCTAGAAAGAGTATAGCAATGCTCACCTCTTTCTGAAAGATGTAGCGAGGTTTTCTCTGTAATTATTTGTTTTCTGTAAGCTAAGCACGGCAAGTGCAATAGTATATACAAGTTGGAAAAAGATTGGGTGGAAAATGAAACTATACAGGAAGGAAGATCAGAATGGCAGGCAGAATGGCTAAAACTAAAGAGTTCAGAGCCAGAATGTGATAACGTTAACAGCAGCTCTCATGTTCATTTCCAAGCTCCCTGTGTTGGCTCAGCAGATGGGCTCACACAAGGAATAGGGACATAGTCAAAGAGCTCAGTGGCAAATTCCAAAAAAAAAAGTTTGTAATTTCCTTTCCTTGCAAGGGTATTTGAATCAGTTTGTCATTTACTAAGGTAAATTGTATTGCAATAGCATTGCTAAGCAATCAGTGCTTTCATGCCAGAGGAGGACTAATATGGAAATGAAATATGCAATGAAATATGAATCACTCGATAAACTGATCTCAGGGAAACAACTATTTTTAGTGGCATGAGGTGGAAGCAGAGAGCCTAACTGTGACAATGAAATGCCAAAGAAAGACTGAATGACAAATGTGACTTTGTTTGGGCTTTTCTTTAAAGTAGCCTGATATAGATCCTTTTTCATACTGGCTAAGACAGAGTTTGTGGAAGCGAGGTTAGGGAGACAAATACGTGAGAAAGGCGATGCTGCAAGAGAACAGCTGGAGTATTGCTCATGCATTCAGACAGGTGCCCATTGAAGGGACAGTGTATCCTCTTTTGAGCTGTAAGTGCATTAACACCGCTCCAGCAAGAATCACAGCAGCACATGGGACGGATGCCTGTGGGCTAGATCAGAGTTTTATGGGCAGCCTCGATTTTACAAAGGGGTTCAGACTTGCTGTCTTTTGATAACATTTCACTACACATGCATACAACCCTAGCCACTGTACCCGACCAACACCAAGATTGTTTCAATATATAAAAGAGCCCTGTGGATCTCATGTGGAGTGCAGGCAGGTGGTGCCAAGAAACTACTTTTACGGCTAAGGGATAGTCACCTGTGAAGAGCAAGAGAGTCACCTCTTATGAGCACGATTCTGACCCAACGATTTTTAAATGCACGTTTTCACATCCATCCTGATTTTAATTTCAGTGATGTCAAAGACACAAGTCTGTGTTTCCAGACATATGCCGTTTCTTTTTCTTTCTGACTGTGTAAAATGTGAGGTCACATGCTGGAGATGCAGAAGCACCTTATGATTTTATTATTATTATCATTTTCAGTAAATGATTCAAACGTTCAGTTCTTGGACCAAGATGATGACGACGATCCAGACACAGAACTGTATCTCACGCAGCCCTTTGCATGTGGAACCGCATTTGCTGTCAGTGTGCTGGACTCTCTCATGAGCGCAGTAAGCAAACCAAACCTTTTTTCATTCTCCTCCACCAGACTTTTTGTGAAAGAGTATGAAAGTGTAATCCCTGTTCCGCAGGTAGTTAGGAAAAGGTACTTTTTCCCCAGATGTCAAGAGAATTCCAGAGCATAAGCAAGGGTTTTTTTCAGTTGGATCCAGAGACCCTTAAGTAGCTGAGATATCCAGGACCACCACGAATCCACGATTTTTAAAAGCAAAGAGTCTCATGTCCAACCTGAAGGCTAATAGTGTCCAAAAAATATTGTATCTCCCTTCTGAAACCCAGACCCAAATTCAGTGTTAGTCTCTGTGCTCACTGTTCATGTCCAACAGCGTCAACCGTGTTTTAAGCTTGTAATTAGGAACAATTCTGTGAGTGCTGAGGAGCACCGATAGAACCATATGAAAGCCAATGTACACATCAAGTGAACTGTATTTATGTGAAGAGAGGTCATACTCTTTTTTCACGAGCAGCCTGGTGAATCCAACCATAAATTCATGCCACCAACTACAGATGGTGGCCTTTGGTTATGTCTACAGTAGGGTTTTGGTTTGTAGCCATAGTACAGTTTCAAATCAAACGTCTCAGTCATGCTCCTGTTCACCCTCCCCTGCTTCATATTGGCTATGTTTTCAGAACAGTTTTGCTCCATGCAGGCTGCACTTCTTTCAGAGGAACCCTAAGCTCTGCTAAATATAGCAAGGGTGTAGCCTTTTGAAAATTTGAGCGTAAGCTTTCAGAGCTCCCCCTGGAATATAGTTCCATGGTGCTGGAAATCAACTGTTGTAAAACCCACATGATATTGGAAAAGAGCAAACGGGTTTCTTTTAAGGAGCCAAGACTGACCTTCACCTAAAATCAGAATGAAGCTTTCTGCCTGTAAGGAAAAATCACATTGATCTTTATTATTTGATATTTTATTCACATTTCATATTTATGTACCTATATTTCAAATTTTTATTCTCTGCTATATGCCTCCTATGATCCATCCGCAGCTGAGTAGTATCAGTCAACAGTGACAACATTTTATTCTAAAGCAGCCTAGGAATTTGCAATAAGCTCAGAAAATACCTTGTTGAAAAGTTATTGGCTATGTTTTGCAGACTTGACAAATTCAGAAAGCCTAAGCAAACACACCTAAACGCTATACCTTCTGTAATTAAAATCTCTAGGAATAAAATACTTAGCATTTTCACATTGTAAATGGCAGTATTTAACGGGAAGGTTCCAAGTTTTATACTGAGAACTGTTCACCTACTCTCATTATTCGAAGCAATGTCCCCGAATGAATCTCTCTGCAGGCCACTTCCAGAGTCCTGGAAGAAGTTGGGTTAATTTTTCTGATCACCACTGACATTTCCACAAAAAGACAGCAAAATGTTGTGTACACCATTGCTTTCTTGTGCAAACATACATAATGTAGATAATAGAGAGTCAGTAAGGAATGTATAGAACAATACTCTGTAGAAATTTCTACCTGGAACTCATCACATGATCCTCACAAGATTTTTAGTTATTGCCATCTTTCATTCACGTTTAGATTTTGACAACACGTCCCTCCATTTCTGTAATTCCTTTCTTCAACAGAGACCTTTTTCATACAATGGCACAGCTAAGTGGTCATGTTATATGTAGTGTGAAGCCAGAGAAGTGTGATAACAGGAATTGAAAATTCCAACCAAGAAAGAAAAAAAAAATCAAGAACATAAGTTAAGGATCAGCCACTTAGAATTGGTCACTGTTCCATCTTTTCTTTCACCACATTGCTGATTTGTGGCAGTGTTATTTTCTCTTTCGTTCCTCAAAGGCCTAGTAAAGAGTTGGAAATGTAAAACTCTTCCTAACCCTCCAGAAAGTGTAAGATATGTGAGATGGTTTCCCTTTACTGCCCTTATTCTCATGGGAAGGATGTATGCTTCTTCCAACAGTTCTCCAAGGAAAGGAGCATTTCTCACGCAAACTAATTTACCTGCACTGTATTATCCCTGGTTTTCTAGAGTGCGCTCGGTTTTGGGGTCCATCATCTATATAGTGTGCCTAACTTCAACCCAGTAATGGCACACCAAACCCCAAATCCTATAAACTGTGAGATGTGCAGTTGTACATTCATCCTATTAGTTGCAGTCTGCAATGCAACTAGGTGGAATTCTGTCAGAAGGAAATAAATCACATTCTGCAGGCCTTTGCCAATTCATTTTGGGACAAGAAAATAGTTCACTATTCAGTCCACTTAGTGATTGAGTTTTATTGTTTCCTAATTTTTATAGCAAAGTTCCAATTTATGATCTCTGTCGATATCTCAGGAATGGCAATTCCTCATGTGTGCTAAAATACAAATGCACACTGCGTGAACTGCTTCATTAAGAATGAATCGCTTCTTACAGAAGTGGAGTTTTGCGGAAAAACAGGTGTCAGAAAGAGTAGAAAATAGAATAAGAGTAGACAGTGGCATACTACCCATTCACACAGTAGTCTTTCCAACATCCAGGCAATTTGAAACTTGAAGGAAGTTTATATGTAGAAAAAGAGGGTCAAAATATGTATTGCACAGTAATCCTTTTCTATGAAGTGTCTATGCAGAGTTGTATCCTCAAATCACATTGCCTAGTATAATGCGTTGTTTAAAGTATTCAGTTATGGAATACCAATTCAACAGTATTAATCAGTGCTGAAATAGTATTGTAGTATATGTAACTTTATTAATATAGGAATAGTGGTTTAAACCCTACTCGCAAATCCCAAAAAACCTGTGGTCACTTACTGAATCAACTCTGAATGCTGGAAGTCATTACTTTTGTGTTATTGTTATTTCCTGTACATGATAGTATTAGACATTTGAAATTTGAAATTGTCTGATATTTTCCTAGATCAAAGGTAAAATGCGTAATTAAGTGTACTTCTCAAAAGGCCGCCTACAGGCTATCTCCAGTTTGTCCTCTGCAGCAAAGGCAGAGTATCGCAAAGCCTGTGATTCACACTGTGGCAGTTTGAAGATCATTGCTCAGAAGAGAGTAATGAGCTCAGAAACTGCACTGCCTTCTGATGACTTGGTAACAGTCATCTCTCCAGGCTTTAGCTGAAGTGCCTGATTGTACTCTGTGTGAAGACCACACGTGTGGTTCAAGTTTCAAGTGTGGCAGTGGCTATTGTTAAAGCACACCAGCTAGTTATTGTTATGTCTGTGAAGAGACATCTGCAGTCATCAGAGACTTGAGCGATATAGTAATATTGGTTTTGTCATAACATATGCAAAAACAGGGAAGGAATATTTGTAGTCAGACTCAAGGTGGGGCCAGTCCTGGAAAGCAAAGTACATTTTCTTCACCAAAGTAATAACCAGGGGATTAGAAGCATCTTTTAGACAATGTGGAGGTTGTTGTAAAGAGATTGTTTTCATCTAAACAAAACTTACACGACATAAGAGAAGCAAGGTGTTTGGTTTTCTGAGGAGAAGGACTTTGTCTTTTTCTGGGTTATGTTGAGATAGTTATTTCAGAAAATCCAGTGCATGTGAGCAAACCAGTTTTATCAACACGCAGTACTTTCAAAGGCTTGCAAATCTGGCCTGAGAGCCAAAGCTTGCCTGTGTTTCCCTTTGGTGCCTAAACTAGGAAAACCAGAGAAGCTCTGGCAGGTTGGCATTCCTGTCATACATACTGCTGGCATTAGACCAGATAGCATCTGCGTTTCTCCCTTCCGATCTCCAGAACCAGACAGTAAAATTTAACAGCTGATATCCTAGAATGTATGTCCTTGTGCTAGAACTTCAGGTCTAGGTTTTTCTTTTATAACACAAAATCCTATTTCTGCATATAAGCAAAAGCAGCAGAGTGGAAGAAAGTGAAACAGGTAAAAGCAACTTTTCAGTACATCCTGTATTCAATAGTTCTTCCCTCTTCAGAGTTCCTACAGTCTTATGTAGGAAGAAAATAAACTGGTTTAATCTATTATATGGGTATTGTGAAACGCAAGACTCTTTTTGCGCGAGTCTGTTCAGGTGATTAGCAAACAGCATCATTTACCACAAAGTGCTCCAAACTTCTTTATATTTTGGACACTATTTTGAGAAGCAGTACACTGTCAAATACCGTAAAACCCTGTTGTTTTTTTCTGCTCTTTATTCTGTCCTAAAGAACTGCTTAGTAACTGTTTAGTAACTGTTTAGTAAGTTACTGGTGTTAGCTCAGTCGTTCCCCATGTTTGGATATACATTATCCATTCAACAGAATTCCTCCGACTGCAAAAGAAAAGGGAGTTAAAACAATTGCATGAAAGAGATGGTAAAAAACAGCACACAGTAGAGGAGGGGCCTTCCTAGAAGAAATCCATATTAAAAAACACCCTAGCAAACATTTTAAAAAATGGTGATATGACTTGGAAAATGACAATTTTAAAGTAATTATAAATGAAAAGTGCTATTAAAGTTAAAGCAATGTTATTAAAAGATGTGCTAATTTTCAGTTAAATTTTCTGTAAAAGACCAATTAGTTTAAGAGGCTTGACAGCATTAAGTGCAAAACATAAGCGCTCTGGTAATTATACTTTAAAAAATGATTGAACAAACAGGAAAGTGTCCCCAAAACATCAGAAAGAGCCGCACAACAATTCGGGCACATAGGCTAGGTGGCAGTGCTACCTCAGATATCTATGCCAGGATTTCCTTGCTGTTTACCTGGCTTTAGTGTCTATCATGCATTTCATTTTTTATTTTATCAAGCTGGTACCTATGTCATATTCGCATTGCAGACGCTGATTATAATGACACTATACAGATGTTCATTGTGGGGTACGGATAATGGCAGCCGCAAACAAGTCTGTCTTCAGCTCTGATTTTACAGCCAAGAAAAGGAAATCACTGCCATTACTGGAGAGTGCCGTGTTACTTTAAGCACAGCAGCACCTTTCCAAAGTCATTCTGTGGATTGCTTCCTTACAAGTACTGGCATATCCAGGCCATGTACCCTCCCACAGAGCAAGTACAAGATCACTCTCAAATTAATTTCAGTGTATTATTATTCCAAAGGAAATGGATATCAGCTAGTTCAGCTTTTCAGTGTTCTCCAGCTCCAAACTGGCAAGAGGCAGTGAAAGGAGTCTGATTGCTGTCACAATTGAAAGCAGGGGTGGATGGGTTTTTCCTGAGGAGCAGTAAATATTAGTACAGCAGGAAGCAACCCTATTTAGCAAAAGATGCCAAGAGACCACTTCCTCCTCACCCATCCTTTCTTGGTAACGTCTGGGCATTTTCCGGTCAGTTGCAATGCCAACACAGTCCATCCTGAAAGCTGTAATCTTTTCACTCATTGATGGCAAACAAACAAAACCATCATTTGGCTGCACTCATCCATCTGATTAAATGGTGACATCCACATCAGTCAGGCGAGAAACCCAAAGGAAGCCATTGTTCCAAGAGAAATGGTGTCTCCTTTGCTAATAAGTGTCGTAGCTTTGCCTCAACATTTGTCTAGCAGTGGGAGGCCCTTCTCGGGTGACAGCATTCAGTTGCATTGACAATAGACCTGATTCGTTTCTCATTTGCATCAGTTTCATAGTAGTGTATGGCTCTCAGAGTTACTCCTGGTTGGCGTATTCTGACTTAAGTCAGAATTGGGCCTATTTTTGTCCTAAGTGGGTTGCGGGGGGTGTGTGTGTGTGTGTGTGTGTGTGTTCAATTTTATTTTATGTTGTTTTAGTTTATTTCATTGGTGCCAGTATGTTTGTGACTGGTGCCTGACCTGATAAATTGTTGTACCACTGCTTTCATTTACAAGTTTAATATGAGATCTGTAGTAAACTGAGTAATACAGCCCCAGTATAATGTGGAGTGGAAAGTGTTGCCAAAAAGGGCACCTGTGAATCCCACCTCAGTGACATCAAGAAACAAGTAATTAATTGAAGAATAAACAGTCACACCAGGTTGTCTGGTCTCTCACTTATTAAACGTCATATAATCACTCCAGACTTACAGTCTCGCAAGGGGTCACAATGATTTTTCCATATGTTTAGAAAGGTTTGAATTACACTTGAATGGTTACATAGCCCATCCACATATGTAAGAGCTGTTTAGAGAATAGCTGTTGTTCTAGACCGATTCCTCCTGAACCCCAGGTAATGTCACACTACTCTTCACAGTACACTTCGTATTTGAAAATACATACTGCCTTATCCAGGGTAATTTAAACATTTGGAGCTAATGGGATGGAAAGATTTGCTTTAGGACTTGCATAACAGTAACAGTATTTTCCTCTCATTCTAATGTTGTCAAGAGGGGAATGGCATATATGGCTATGGAAATAAGCAGAGGTGCCTGAAGTTTTGAAACTTCAGTGTAACGGTGAAAACCATTGCCATGTAGAATTCATGTTCGCCTGTTTTATCTGTCATATCAAGGAAACAATGAAACTGAAGTTTCATTATGCAACGAAAGACTATTAGAGTAACATGGATAGGGAGTCTGGTCTGCATTTTTATCTCAGGATAAAACATTTCAGTCTGTACCTCAGTTTACCCATGTATTAAAGAAAATTGCACTATATGGATAGAGCAATGAATGTCATTGGAAAAGGTTATCAAGGTATTTGGATAACAAGTGCTCTTTGAGAGTGCAGTATCCTTTTTCACGTGGTTGGAGTAGATTTGTTCCAAGTTCTAAGTTCAACAAAAGTCATAAGTGTAGTAATGTGAATCCCGTGTACTCTACAGCTAGCTCATTTTCTTCTCACACATCCTCCACACTCGCAAAGCTTCTGAAAACCCACACATTGGTGTTGGCGTAAGCGATGGTGTCTCCTTTTTCTGTTGATCATTATTTTTTTTCCCAGTATGTTACACTGCAGATACCTAAGTGCGTCTCTCTGAACTATACCAGTATACTTTCAAGTGAACTTGAAAGTCATTCATCCGGCATTAAATTAATATTTAAAATGCCCATTGTTTGCCTGACAGACCAGCAATGGTACAGATGCTGGCAAAATGTCAGTGTGGAGTAAATCTTTCCTAATAAACCACTCTTACCCTATACCCTAGAGTTTTTTAAAAGGACGACCAGGATCCCAAACTCATCATACATTTATCTGGAATGAACTCGAGATGTTTAATTGATACACGCTTATGTCTGAACACTGTCAAGTCTCGTAATAAGATGTTTAGTACAATACCTCGGTTAGACTGCTAGAGTCCAGCCGTAGTAATAAGTAATGACATTTGCAGCACAAAGGCAGCTCCCCAACGAATTGGTGACAAGAGTAAAGAGGCAATCTAGCCTGCGTAAGCTGTAAATGTGGTCTGAATTTTACAATTACATGTCCTAAAGCCCATTATTAGACATGAAGGCAATGAGAAGGAAAGCAGTCATCGCATCACTACTAACACCAATTATAGGAAACATAAATCATTCAAATTTTTGTACTTTAACAAAAATCAGCCTGAATTGGTGTTTAAAAGGAAGGATCTAGTATAGGAGCCTAATGGGATAGAAGCAAATAGAGTAATTGGAGGCTGCTGTCTTTTCACTTTCTATATAAAATTATTTGAAGAGACAGCCGAGAACTTTAAACAGCAGAAACCCAGAAAAGTTGTAATTTGGATGTCTTCGGTTGTGACTTTAATGGTATTTGCCTAAAGAGCTTTCTTTTATCTCGGCAGACATACTTCAATGACAATATCCTCACACTGATACGGACATTGGTAACAGGAGGAGCCACACCGGAGCTGGAAGCACTGATTGCTGAGGAAAATGCATTGAGAGGAGGTTACAGCACACCACAGACACTTGCAAACAGGGACAGGTGTCGAGTTGCTCAGTTGGCTTTGTATGACGGGCCATTTGCAGACCTAGGGGTAAGATCACAACAGAGAGGTAGGACCAAAGCCGGTCCTGTGATCTATGTGTTGTGTCTGAGACCGAATCAAAAATCTATCCTAATTGGTGCATCATTCTGATTATTTGGTTCAAATGTTTTGGATGGTTTGAAACTTTACTACGCAGCTGTCAGGTTTGCTCTTACGCTTTTTAAGAAGCTACATTACCTCCTAGTGTACTTTCCTGAGTATTTCAAGCAGAGTCAAAAAAAGAAAAGCTTGGCTCTTCGTAGATGTCATCTAAAGAGATGGATGAGCCAATTTGGAGGAAAGAACCCTCCTAATCATAATACGCTGTAAACATGAGCAATATGTACACCCTCATCAGGTTTTGATAAGTTTATTTAGTTTTTGCACGGAGCTTTCAGTTCTCAGTTAAAATATACGTATTAGCCTGGGAACCAAGCTGCAAGGTTTGTTTTCTGCTATGGATGAACTATACTGAAAGCCTAATTTTCCGACATTCTCACTCCACTACCCTAAGAGAAAAGCTAAAAAGTAATTAGTTAAAAACTAATGTGTTTTGCTAGTCAAAGCAATTATTTGATATCATTTATGAAATATGGCATACATATCAGCATTTTTTTAAAGTGGGAGAGGTTTTAGTATCCTTTTAACTCCTCAGATCTCTTATTTCAGTTGTCTTTGTCGGCGATTTTATTTGTCAAGATGACAGTACAGCTACTGCCAAAACCAGTCAAAACTATGAATAATAGTAGGACAACAGATAATATAATGTGTAGAATTATGCCTCGTTTGATATCCAAATTGCATTTCCATCCGAAAGCAAGTAATTCACTCTTACCACTATGGTAACTTTTCATGGACCAAGGCTGTCAAAAATAATGATCATTTTATATATTTGTTTTTATGTGAAACGAAATGTGTAGTTTATTCATTGTCTTGGGTAAGGAAGTTCATATTAAAAACAGGCTGTCTATACATTGTCGGTTTTGTAGAAGATCCTACTGAAAATCCACTGCACTGTCATGGTTTTAAACGAGAAAAGAGCAAAAAAGTGCTGTTCTCTTGTTTCTCTTTACCTCCTTTTTTTTTTTTTTCTTTTTTTTCAATCCTAGGATGGAGGTTGTTACGGAGATCTATTTTGTAAAGCACTGAAAACATACAATATGCTTTGCTTTGGAATTTATCGATTAAGGGATGCACATCTAAGCACTCCCAGCCAATGCACTAAACGGTAAGTCCAGTCCACCAAAGGAGTTGCATCCGTACGGATTTGGACAAAGTGGGTAGAAGTAGGAATCAGTGTAGGTTGACACTGTACTTGCTATACCTGGGATTAGTGGTCATAATAATAAGAGACTTCCGTCCCTGAGGCAGCCAAGCCAGATCTCTTTCCAGCACCGAATGCATTTGAAAACAAACCAACAAATGAAAAAAGAAGTGAGCTTTGTGGTTTGTATTCATTTCTTGCCCATACCAAAAATTCCTGTTGCTTTGAGCATGTACAATGCTTTTTGCATGAAAGATGTTAGCATTGGGCTCTTTCCTACACTTCAAAGTGGATTGGTTGAAAGTGGTGGAATCTTGAAATTGAGAAATGTGTATGTGAGGCCCGTGATGTATATTAGCAATGTTGGATCCTTGTACGTGTGGATTTCTCTTTATAAATGCTTGGTGATGTCACGAATCCACAGGTGGAATGGAAAAAAAAATAAAGTGAAAATAAATTAACCTCACTGCCACCTTCCTGATATACTTGTGTTAGGTACAGTCATTAGCCAGACAAATAATTGTATTCTTTGCTCAGATGACAGTATTTAAATATTTAATAAACATACAGTAAATATATATTTGAACCTGCTTGAAAATGACATTGCTGGTAGGTCTGTTTTTGCTTTTTATCAATATGGGAATCTGTTTGCTAGAGTCACTGCATTCCAGTGCAGCTAGAGATAGGAGGGTGAGCTGTATGCTGTATTCTCTGAAAAATCATGATGCAGTTCCCTTGGAGAACATCCTACTCAGTATGTCTGTCCCACTCAACAAACATCCAGAGAGCGATATCTAACATGAGATGGCACCAAATAATTGGTAATATGTCAGCTAAAATCAGGTATATATTGAAGAAACAGAAAGGCAGAAATCTGGATAAGTGTTCATGAGGTAACATCTCTAGAATAATTTTTTAGGTGAGATCTAAACCTGCTTTCTCTTTTTCTTTCTTTCTTTCTTTCTTTCTTTCTTTCTTTCTTTCTTTCTTTTCTTTCCTTTTCTGTCTTTCCAGTTACGTTATCACAAACCCACCGTACGAGTTTGAGCTTGTGCCGACAGACTTGATCTTCTGTTTGATGCAATTTGACCACAACGCCGGCCAGTCCCGAGCCAGTCTTTCTCATTCCTCCCATTCCTCCTATTCTTCCAGCAAGAAGAGCTCATCTGTTCACTCCATCCCATCCACAGCAAACCGACCGAACCGCACCAAGACCAGGGATTCCCGGGAAAAACAGAAGTACGTGCAGGAAGATAGACTTTGATGTGTGTACCTGCTCCCACTGTGTGTGAAACTTGCATTCACCTCCCATTCTCCCCAGTTAATGTGTCCAACAGTAACGTTCCCCGTTTTGCCATGGAGCTCTCCCTTTTTGTACACATTTTTTGCATATGTATGACAGTGTGCATGAGATTGTCATTTTTATTTCACCACCATAAAACCCTTAAGCACAACAGCAACAAAGCAGACGGACCAAAAAGTTATTTATGATGCTAGGGGAGATAAAAATTCTAAAACCCATAGGCACATTGAAAACTTAAATAACTCACTGCAGTTACTCTACATATCAGAAAACAGAGTGTATTTAATGTGAACACTTTTGATGTTAGAGTTACACAAAAGAAGTCATTAGCACAGAAGCGTTGATGTATGTTGCTGTAGGTTTTTATAATCATATTTACAGGAGTTACCCCATGTAGTTGAAGCTTACAAAACTAACCAGCTGCAAAACAACAACAACAGCAAAAACACTAATTTTTCACTCTCAAAGCTTATATTGTATAGGGCTTACACTCTTTGTATAGATTATCGCTACGCACCTGCTTTATACCAAAGCAACATCAGGGATGAAGTTGCTCGTTTTATGTTATTCTCTGAAATACAAGCCTTTTGGAGATAGCGGTTTTTTTCCCCTTTAATCCTGAAATTGTCTGGGAATGGAGTTGTCAAACTCCAATGGTTTAATTTCAATTTAGAAAGAGTCTAATTGCATATTAAATTATTATTCTGTCTATTTATACAGCCACAGAAATAGCTATATTTTCTTTCACTTTTGACATTTGGGATAAAAAGCCATATGTATCATAAATATCAGACGTAAGTCAATAAAAACTGCCTTGCTGGGACTTTTACATCTTTAAAAGGTGAATTAGTCACCTTATGTATAGAATAAATAATGTTCAGAAAAGAGCAAGCATTTTTCTGTGCTTAAGTATTAGTTCTCGGGGGACTTTATTCCTTTCCCCAGATGGTAGTTTAGTGTTTCCTAGTTAGAGCGATGGTATAAATCTTCCAACGAGAGTCCCAATACGCAAGGACCCTCTGGAAATCCCAGGCAATGTTCCAGCTGTTTTTTTATAAGAGGGGTGTGCCAGTACACGTTAAGCAGGAATACGAGGGAAGACAACAGAGCACCTTTGAGATCTGAGAGGTTCCTCTCCCAATTGGAAAGAAAAGGTGCTGCACCCTAGATGGCTAACGAGCAGAACAAGAGGGCCGGGCTGAAAACATCCACTATTCCGAGGCATCATGTTCTAGGCACATGCCAGATTCTGGTTGTTGCATATTCTCAGCAATTACTCACCCAGCCAGAGATTGTGTCAAGGAGGTAAATGAAGTAGTGGAAAGGAATCTATCCTAGACAGCCACAAAAAGGATACTCGAGGACTAGAGTTTAATGTCAAATGCCAACGTTCCAAAATATATAGAAATAGTTCTAGGCGATTTGAAGAGGTGCCCAGGGTAATGAGTAGGAAGGCCAGGAGAAACATGCCACATCGCTACCCAGCAAGAAAGCGTACAGGGGGAAAATAAGTACTTTGACGCGGGAGCGATGAGCATTGTAACAGCCAACCCAGACAAGGTGCTTTTATGGTTAGTGTTGTTTTCTACCTTCCCCTTCCCCAAGCATGATAAGTTTGAAGAATTGCTTGCTGTGTGATTTGACAAAGAAGCCAAGCACTTTTACTGACAAAACCTGGAACCATCTAAGCGGGCTACGGAGAGTGCCGTGCAGTGTTAAGCACGATTGGAATGCAGTATATACGTATGTGTGCATTCAAACGCATCTGTAACTCCTGTCAGTGAAATATGCGGCAAATTTTGGTCGCTCCCCCCCCCAAACAAGTATATTACAGTTGCTCTTGATCATAAAGACACATTCGTGTGTTTCTTCTTTCAAAGAAAGTTATCGTGTTTTGCCCCGAGAATATTTATGACTACAAGGATGTGCCAGTTAAAGTGCTCAACAGGAAATATGACAGTTTAAAAGCATTGTAAAACTTACATAGCTTACTTCTTTTTCTAAAGTGCAACAAGGATGAATAGAATGGGCCAAGGTATGATAATTAATGGTTCTGCATGACCTAGCAACTGCTGTGGGTTTCCTTCTATAACTTTGTCCTTGTGAAAACTTGTGAGATTAAAAAAAAAAAAAAAAAAAAAAAATAGTAGTTACAAACTTTATGCAGTTATTGGCTTGTATGTTTGGGTGTTTGTTTGTTGTTTTTTTTTTCCTTTTTTTCCCTCCAAACCGGAAGTAAAACTGGCTGCTGCTGCTGCTGTTGCTCAATCCTTTTTTATTTTTGATCCTCTCATCTGCTTGCCTTTCTAATTGCACGTGTCCTCTCGTAAACACCCAGGTTCCCGCCCAGTGAAGACGCCTACCCCGGTGCAGACATTACTGTAATTTCCCATTCCTCATTCTAGCCCCGTTCCTCCCCTCCCTGCTATCCCGTCCCTCGTGTATGCACATGAGCATCTTTTTATGTTGGCGATATTGACGGAAAATACCGGAGAGCAGTTATGCATTTTGGAGGAATGCTGATGGCTTTGACACCAAAATGCTTTTCCATTAATGTTTTATCTGTATTCCATTTAGTAGAGGAAGGAAGAGTGTTAATATGTAGCCACTTGTCACATACTAAATAATAATGATTTTACCAAAAAATGGTGTTTGTATAACAGTGCAGCTCAAATAAGAAAAAACATAAACAGTCTGCATTAGAGAAACAGCTTGTCTATTTTGTGAGCAACAGAAGAGAAATATCTAATATCTGAAGTCTTCAGATCATATCGAAGTTATTTTCCTCTGTCCTCTGACCTTAAGTCTGCAGGACAAAAGTTGTGACTTTCAGTTATGCCTTGAGCAATTTTCACCATTAAGTGACCCAATAGTTTCTTTCAGTGACAATGTTCCGATACGGAAATAGTAAGGACTTTGGAAGGTCGGTCATTAAACGTAGAGGAACAGTCAAAGTTTTATACTGGAAAATACCAAGAAATCTCCTGTTTGTTCAGACACCTATCCCAAATCAAACATTCCTAGTAGCTACCCTTGATAGTTGTGAAAGTGGAAAAACTGCACTATTACCGATGTCCACAGATGACAAATGAGAGCCTTAAATGGAGGTCCTGTGATTTATCTCAGTCCCAGCATGGTTTCTACAATGGAAACTAGGATTGTAAGTGACTTTGTGGATCTGTATGTCGACACAAAATAATATCTTGCACACCCGCAGGCTCTCGGCACGGGTTCCGACTGGCCTAAACCAGCAGAGTCAGACATTTTCCAGTGAAATCCCCTTGTCAAAGTAGGGAGTTTGCCACTTGAAAAAATGGAAAAAAAAAAAAAAAAAGAAAAAAAAAAAAACAAGAGGAAGTCCAGAATAGCATTTCTGTCCCAAATCTTTAACTGTCTCAGAGCAAAATAAAGGCCTGCCCAGAAGGTAAGAATAGTTTCCTTTTTTTTCCTCTATCCCTGCAAATTACTTCCTGCCTACCTCAAGTGAGATATGCATCTGCCAAACCAAGAATCGCTAAGAGAGCAGAGGAACTTTCATTTAATTATTCTCAGATGGGAAGAAACGGCAGAGGAGAGTTTTCAGCCTAGTTTTAAACATGCTACCTGGGCAGGGGCTACCCAAACACATGGCCACGCACGCAGTTGAGATGGAGGTGTCACAAAAAGAAAAAAAAAATAAAATCCTTGTTTAAAGGATTGTAAACTAACCAGGAATTATGGTGAGAATACAGATTTAATAAAACTTTGCAGCATGTTTAGCCGGGACTTTCTGTGCCTCTGCTCAGATGAGAGGGTGTTTCACACTGACACTTATTCAAACATGATTGCTCAGGCCAGAATTTTTAAAGCACCAGAGCAAAAAATTTGTTCAGGAAAAGTGTGAGAGTCCAATGGAACTCGATGAAATGTCGATTTTGATCATTGTACGATTAATCATTGATATATGTTGATGCCGCAGGGAAGTCCTACACAGGATAGTAGTACCTATTGATTTGCAATACAAGTATGAAGCCCTGTAGACCTCCACAGACGCATACAGGCACTGATAGCCCGTTACAAACACGAGCACACGTTTGAGAGGAAGTAAATGTTTTCCGCTTCATGATACTTGAAGGTACCTAGCTGTTCCAGCATCTCCCAAGTGATGTCAAAAACAAATCCGTCAAGTAGAGTAAGAAGATCAGGGACTCTCTTGAAGAGCTCTGTTTAAAAAAATAGGAAAAAAGGCTCGTTCTCTCTGTAACACAGAAATGCATATGGTAAGGATCAATATCCATGTGCCAGAAAGGAGAGAAACAGACAGAACGTGACAGAGAACCACCACTATTTTGGAGGAGAAACCAGTATGTGAAGACCTGGAAATTTTTTGTCTGGACAGATTTAAAGGAAGAAGGCTGTGGTTTTGTTGGTGTAATTGTTTATTAGTAAGAGACCTAAAGCTCTGCACCTAGACTTTGAAAGACTGAAAACATAGTAAGGAAAATATGGAAAAGCATGTGAGGGATCAAAGAAGGGCATTTAGTAACTGAGAGCAAAACACACCAGTGGCCCGAAGTGACGATGGGGAGTGTCAGTCACCTCCCATTTCAAAGTGTAGAGGGCAATGGACAGAACGGGCGTTTTGAACAGCAGAAAAGAGCTGAGACAGGTGTAAAGCCGGGTCCAAGCATAGATGCTGGAGATGATAATGCCCGGATCGAGGTCTCACCTAAAAACGAAATGTAACCAGCCAAAGAAAGGAGAATCTACAGGTTTCTGCACTTACTAATTATCGTCCGTATTAATTACTTGCCAAGCGAAGGCAGAAGGAGACTTGATGGTGTCAATTTGTGAAGATCAGCTCTCTGACATGAGTTTTATTGTAAACAGTAACACATAAAGAAGTGGCTTGCGGTACACATTCCAGGGAAAGAAGGGGCAATGGAATCACTATTCGCTCGCCACAGTTCATCCCAGATCCATAGTACTAGCACCGTTCTTCCCTTTCTTACTCTAGAGATCGCAATAACTTGCAGCAAGTTCTGTTGGCAAGGAAAGTTTGTGCACCGTATGGTAAAAAGTAATCTAGAGATAAAAGTTCACGGCGCTTAACTCACCTCGAAATCATTTTAAACACAACCCATTAGAAAACTGTTAGTTTGAAATTGTTTATGTGATCTATCAAGGCTTTTAAAATATGATAACCATCACACTTTACACCTCTCGGAAAGGTTAGTTTAATCGTAGATCACATAAAATTGGTTTCCACAAATGCATAATGGTTCATGTGTCACACTCAAACTAAATGGTTTTTTAAATGGAGCCCAAATTATTTTGATGTGTACACATTCCCAAAATTTTTTTTCCTACAACCTTTCCTAAACCAGCCCCCATCAGGAGCTGTTCCCTTAAAGTCTCATTAATAATTCAGATGTTCTGATGACTTTAAAAGATCTATGGAATTGAGGCCTGCCCCCCCCTCCTTTTTTTTTAGCTGCCTGACAAAAAGATAAATGAATGTAGAAAGAAGCAGTAGGAGTCTGGCAAGCTGTAGATCATCTCCGAACAGATTGTAACTTTATCATTGTGTCAGGAAGAATAATTTAAAGCACTTAATCAGTTAGCTTCGGTGTGCGGGATGTAACATTATGAATTCCTATCGTCCAATCTGTTCAAATCAAAGGGAACTTAATTTTAATAGGTAAGAGAGAGAGAGATGGAAGAAGAAACAACATCCCGACTCAGGCAACTGTAAGCGGGCAGGAAAACATGTACCCTAATCTGAAGTGAGCGGGATAGTGTAGAAAGAAGAAAAATCTAGTTTTGAATATAGGAATAGAAATGCAGCAAATCTGCCTACCCTCAATAAACAACCCCTAATAATTGATATAACTTCTTTCTCTAATTTTTTTTTATATTGTTATAATTGCATAAGCACAGGTGACAAATACATCAGTAAAAAAGAGGGATTAAGCCCTCACGAGTTTGGGGTTTCGTGCCTGCATTGCAAGTAGACACCTTAAATATGTAGGAGGTTTCATTGCCTAAATTTCATATTCACCAGAGTGACTGAGAAGGTCAGTAAGTCAGTAAATCCATGCAGCTCTTCAGAGCCCCTACCTTTGAAGCTAGTCGCTTATTCTTAATGCATCTGCGCTCAGATGGTTGTCCCTCACTCTTCCCGGTCTTCCTATTTCTGTTCTTGGCCTCACCTCCCAAGCTTTTGTGCTTGGTCTGAGGTGGATTTAGTTGTGTGTGTGTTGCGTTCGGTTTGGTTGTTGTTGTTTTGTGTTTCGTTTGTAAATGAGCACCCCACCCATTCCTGCCCCGATTCCAGCCAGGATACAGCAGCATTTCAGGGGTAAGCAGAAGTGCTAGTTTGTATCATATGGTGAGAAAGCAAGGCCTCCAAAGCTATTTGGGTTCCCCATTGGGATGAGAAGCAGTGTATAAATGTAAGCGCAGCAGCTCTGTGGTGGCTCACATTAAACATGACATGCAGCAATGGAAACGCCACCGCTGCAGAATCACCTCTGCAGAACCACGTGAGCTCATTGCTCTGCACACCCACCTCTGGAAATGAGGGACAGAGAGAGGTGGGAGAGCGGAGATCCTCCTCACAAATCTGTGTCAAAGCACAAGCATGCAAGGACCATAAGCCACAGAAAGAAGAGCCGTTTCCAAGTCCTTGTATGGAGCTATCCTACCAAGTTCCTTATCTGTCAGTTAGAAATTATACCAGTACTTGCTCTCTGAAGCGCATAAGAAAATCATGGCGATTTTGTTTTTTTCCACTGTGAATTTTGAGAAGTTTTTGTCCACACCTGCTTATGAACAATGCAGGATGGCAGCCGCAAGCCTAAGCAGTGAGGTTGTAGCTGCAGTATTACAGCCTCTCAGCAGCCACCCTCCTTCCCACATTGCTCCCAGCCCACCCCAGATCAGTATCGTAGAATTCCTTCTATGATCGGGCTCTGCCAAAAGATATGAAAGAAGCAGGGTCCCCTCTGATATTCCTGTAAGGACATTCTCACTTCCTTTGCCTTGCTGTCACGCATCACTACCAATCCATTCAGGCCTGACACCCCACTACAGTCTCCCGCAGCATCAGGTAGGTCACACACCATCCCAGACCCGAGGGACTGGCAGCCGGGCAGCTGAGTCACAGCCATCCCCGGCAGGATTGTGTCCCTCTGGCCACAAGAGCTGTGGGACACCCTGCGGGTCTTCAGTGTGCATGAGAGCAAGCACCTGCAGCTGAAACAGTTCAGAGACGTCTTTGACTTTTGGGGTACTTCTCTGTATAGGACTCACATGCTCTTTCCTACATCACTCTTACTCCAACCGCTCTCCCTGGCTTCTCAGTGTAACCCTTTATTTTTAGCATTAGTTCAAAAAAGGGATCAGATGACGTTCACCCGAGCATGAAAAAAAATAAGTACAAAAGCTCTCACGTCCAACAAACAAACTGCCAGTTTTCTTTAACTTCTATCAAATATGCCAACACGTCATGTTCCGTCTATAAAAAGTATTTTCAGAGGCATTAATCTAATGCACTGTACCACTAGTAATTAGTCAAAGTCACCTTCTATTGATTGCCCTTTCTCTATAGACTTCACTGACTGCTACCCCCTCCCCTTGTTATGGTGTCTGTGTGTCTGTGTGCTTCACTAATGAGAAATTCTCATTTTCCCTCCTTATTCTGTCTCTACCCACTTTGCTCCCTAGCAGAAAAGAAATGGTTTACAGATGAGCCGGATAATGCCTATCCCAGAAACATTCAAATCAAGCCCATGAGCACTCACATGGCCAATCAGATCAATCAATACAAATCCACAAGCAGCTTGATACCACCGATCAGAGAAGTTGAAGACGAATGTTGACTCCTTCAAGGCCAGAACTAATTTTTTAAAGCCCGACAAACTTCATGAACGGTGACGTGACATTTATTCCTCTTACATGCTGAACCACTGATGGAGAAGTTACGAAGGGCAAGCGTAATGGGGAAACAAAGTAGACAGATCTTTGTTTGTCTGCCTTTAATATTGCTTCCATGTATTTTGGAAACTTTCAGTTTTAAATGAACATAATCAGAACTAGTCATGTATAGCCTCTAGCAGTTTAAATTATTATTCTTTATTAGGAAAAATATATATTTTTTTCTTTTTTTCTTCATTGTAAAGTATTTTCCCTTTCAAAAACTGCAGATGTGGCCGGACTCCTAAAACAGGAAATAATAACCAAAAACACCACACCCCAGTCTTCGGCCTAAAGGAGGATGATGGTCACAGTTATAAGGCTATATAATCCAGGGAGACAAAAGAGATATTTACAAAAAGGAAATAAGTGAAGGCCCAACTTGTATTGTAGTAAACCCCAAAAAAAGCAAGGAAAAAAAAAAAAAAGAAAAAAAGAACAGTCCACAACATGTTTCTTTACGGAAGGATGTGTATTTTGCTCAGCATTGACACCAGCTCTTAATAAACTGAACCTATTTATTTTCAAAGGTGAAAGTCATATTTTTGTACACATAACACTCTTGAGACATTATTGGTTTTACTACCATATGCAGCTCACCCTCATTGCCAGTGACATGCAAGTCCAACCACCCCACGCACTGTAGTGCCCCAGCAGAAGCCCCGCATCGTCAATAGCCCTCCGTGATGTCAAGTGTACTGCGGAACATCACCACCGCAAGCTGAGGGACGCGTAGGCAGGGCGCTCACAGGCAGCACTTGTTATAAATGGCAACCCCGGCATCAGCAGAGGCTTATTCCAGACAATTCCTTCTTTGCCACGCGTTACAGCACTGTGAGCTGGAGCGCATAAACAGTGCGTGAACTCATAAGCCATAAGCGTTCTCATCCACCATATTCTGTTGGTTTCTTACCTCTGAAGTGCTGATGGGTCCACATCAGTCTTGCGTATCCGACTCAAATTCTTCCTGATCTGCAGCAAGCTTTAGCCCCAGACCTGTGGTGATAGCCCAAGCCTCTGTGAAGGGCATTGAATTGCCTTTGCTGAGCGCTGATCAGGATAAAAACCCGTGGCTTTGCCTCAGCTTGACAACATGTCAATGCACTGTTGTCAGTGATGTGCTGTACCAAGTGACATCACAGTTTGGCAGTGTCTTTTTTTCCCCGTTATGTATCTATTTTAGTTTGCTTTGTGGGGACACCACGCTTAAAAGTACGGCAATAACCAAATCAAAGTAAAAATAATGAATGTATTTATTCTACCTTACAAAAGGCCATCGACAGGTGCCTTTTGTGTCAGCCAACAAGCTTTCTAGCCAGCAGACAGAAAAGCGGTCTCATATCTGTGCTGCAGTATCTATTCACCCAAGCATTTGGTGGTCTAAATGATTCAGTAAACCTGTCTATCTCAAAGTAGCAACATCAGATACAATTGTGTGAATAAAAAAAAATAAATGAAAAGGCTGTGTTACTAAGGAATAAAACAAAAACATAGGAACCAGTAAGTAGGAAAGGCAGCTTTTCATGGTGCAAGATAACCGTAGGCTCTGTAATTCCGCAGAATTGTGAAATACTGCAATAAAACATACCGTGGTACTTTTATCATTAGAGAAATATCCGTGAATCAACCTGATACAAAGCAGATTAATATGTTGTCAAAACAATGATGTCCACTATGTAATCCAGCATTTAAGCTAAGCTCTCTCAGCCTCGATGTTTGTCCACTGGCTGCGGTACAAATGTAACCATACTACCACCTAATAGGCTTTATGCTGGAGTGACTTCTTGGACTGCGACTACTTTGTTGTTACATTTTGTAGAATAGGTATTTAAAGAAAATAACAGGAATTGTTATGCAGTATATGTAGAATTGGATCGTTTAAAATATTTCAATCTCCTGCAAAGAAACGAAACAGTTTAAGCAGTTTCTCGTTACTATTTAGACCATGTTTATCTCATTTCACAGTCCCAGAACAGAAGATGATTTGGGCGCGTTCTTCCAATCTATGCCACTCGAGCTAACGACATGTTATAATCTGCATCCAGTTTCTGCAGTGGATCGTGTTAGGCCTTTTCATTGAAGTCAGCGCTCCTTTTTCATTTATGAACTGCTTTCATGCTAACCTCAGTGGAAAAAGCCAGTCCCGCGTACAGGAGAAATCTCGAAAACGGTGTTGGACCTCACCAAGTGCACATTAATTGTCTTTTCCTAAGACTGGTGTGTAAGCTATGGGCATAGCAAATTACACCTATGCACACAGTGCCAGTTCTGAGCGTCCTTCCTTCAGAATAGAGTACTCAAAGTATAAAACACACTAACGAATCAAACACCACCGTCATACATCGTTAAGGTTTGTGTGCCTGTCCAGGGTAACCATCATACATTGAAATGCCAAGCTGCCAACTGCACACAGGTAAAGGACAAGTTCTGATCACTCTCGCAGATAGGTCTGTATATAAGGGTAGGAAAATAGATCAATAAATGAGAGACAAGCAGGTATAATTGTGCTGTTTGGACTTCCCAGTTATAGAAAACATAAGAGAAATCAAAAATACTTTCTTGCTCTTCTTCTCAGTGATCAAAGGCTCAGGACTGGCTTCTAGCAATTAGATGGAGGAGTATGTAGCTAGCCTCTCAGCGATCTTTGACCTCAACCATTAAACACCATAGTAAGGTCAGCACTAAGGTTTGGATATGCTATGTGGCATCACAGCGAGGGGCTGGGAAAGCCACCTAAGGACAGCTGATGGGCAATATGAGGACTGAAGGAGAAATGAAATTTTGAGGTTCCTGAAGAAATCCTACCCCTCTCTCAAAAGAGAAGGAAAAAATTGAAGTTGTGCTTTCGCAGGAGTTGCATGCACGACCAATCAAGGCTAAACAGGCTTTGGTGTTTGTAAATCAGGTGGTGGATACCATGTGTGTGTTTTCATGTGTGAATGCACACACACACACATATGTGTGGATACAGATACATGTATATGGGGCGTGTGTAAGTATTGGGTACAGGTCAGAACCACCACCAAAGGATGACAGTTTTGTCTTTTTTTTTTTTTTTGGGGGTGGGGGAAGAGATGGGGTGAAGACGTACACAAAGAGAAAGGGCATACATTACCCAAGGGCTAACACATGGAGGAAGTGTATCTACTGGTCTCACATGGTCTGAACACAGAGAAGCCACTCTAGGTGGCTAGCTGCATGCCGGCCGTACGCTTACAGTGTGCTGCCAGCCCTATGCCCCACATGCACGTGGTGGCATGCTCGCATAGTGCCTGCAAGCCAGCCGGTCTCTGTCTAGTGGGCAGTATTTTAACTCAGCCCCTGAATCGCACCAGCACCAAAGTAAAAGGACAAAATTGCCTGCTGCCCCGGCATTGGACAGGGTGCTGCCTGGGCAGAGCACCGTGCACAGCCGCCTGACAGCCACACACAGCACAAGTTAATGCGTAAAGAGGATAGTCTGAGCCTAAATGCAATGGTTAAGGCCTCAATGTGACTGTTTCAGTGGTGCATGTAAGGCAATGGGCATGCAATATATTGTTTGGTAGGGAGAAAATTGGAAAAAAAAAAAAAAGGCAACCACAAACAGCTTCTCGAATACTGCAAAGACTGTCTAAAAATGCCATCCATGTTGACAGCTCTTGCGTGTTGAACTCAGCATCTGTGGTTAAACAGCAGGCACATGTGGCTCAAAGTACAAGCTTCTTGGCTGGGGACATGGTCACTTAAGCAGCACTACAGGTTCATGAACAAGGTTATTATTCCACCTATGGCACACAGCGACCCTAGCAGCCCCAAAGACAGGCGCGTGAGGACAGGGAACAAGCAAGAGCACGGCAGGGACATCCAGGTCCTCGTACAAATGTCAGTGTGTAACTATTTCCCATGTGTGTATGAAGGGAAACTCAGCGATACTTACACAAGGTGAAGACGGTAAAAATGACTGTAATGAGGACCCTGTGCAGCCTTATCGAGCCACACAGATGTCTAGTCACTGGGTTTTCAGAAGCCTATAGGCTGTTGTAGCAGCTGTGGATGTACAGGAAGCCATGTTTAGACACAGTAAAGAATATTTTTTTACTATTTTTCACTTGTAAAGGAAAAGCAACCCAATGAGTCAGATCGCATGCACAGGGAAAGGCGTAATTGTCCTCGGCCAAATATAGAAAATGGGAAAAGGGGTTGACGCTGAATATGCAATGGGACACTAGAACAATGGTGTCTAAACCCTTTTTTTACAGGTCGACAGGTAGCGAGAGGAGACTCTGTTGGCGTTTGTTTGTTGTGTGGTCTGGTTTTGATTTTCGTTTTGCCAACGCAAGGAGTATTTGCACATCCTGAAGTCTTTATAGAGTAAGAGAAGGAAAGGAAAATGTATTCAATCGCAGAGGATTATTTTTGGCAGTTCTGTTTGGGTGCGAGCTAAGTCTAGAAAGTACCACAGTAACCGGATGCGTAAACGGATGCATGATGGAAGCAGTAATGTAAAAATCCTACATGTCTGTCCTCACTGCCCGGTCACTTGCCATTTAATCCATAAACCTGTTAACAACTTCCCCGGGACAGCCGACTCACACGGACTCAGAAAAAAACAGAGCAGGCATTCACACGTTCTCATCGCAAAGCATGTTCCTAAAGGCTACTGCAGAGCAATGTATTTGAAATGAGAGCATACCGAGGATGGGGTGGGGGGAAAAATTCATGGGGAAAGCTGTTATGGTTGTGAATTTCCTCAGCATCAAAGGAAGCATGCGTCCCACCTTTCATTTCTAGTTCAAAAATCTGCCTAAAAAAAGCCAACAAGCATGCAAAAGGGGAAGAGCAGAACAAAGCGAAGACAGAAATCCTTTCCTTGTGTCACGAGGGCCTGGGAACATCAGCCACGGTCAATGGCAGATGTAGAAGAAAAAAAAAAAAAGAGGAAAAAAAAAAACAGGTGAAAGAAGAGGTCTGTGTATTCCCTCATTTGTTGTCCTCTCCCCGCCATCCGAACCACCATTGACCACAACATTTGAACATGAATTTTATTTCATGTAGATTCCAAAGGTGCTTTACCAATCCCACGCCTGGCAGACTGTTTTGTTTTTAATTTCATTATATATGTAGATGTCATTTATAGATCCGGTAATATTCAGTTAGCAGGCATACTATCTGTAGTGTTTTTGTAGTGAGCTGTAGCTGTCGGTACAGCCCCCATCCAAAACAAAGAAAGGAATCAAGAAGCCACTCAGCTGTGGCCACCATTTGCGACAGTAATGAGGCCTCCAGTGGGGTCAAGTCTGCCTCAGCACTTATCGAAGCTATATTTATGCAACCAGTGTAGCTATCCTGCACAGAGAAATATTCTCTGCTATAGAACATGCAGCCATAGTGAAACTAAGTAGTCTCTAATGTTCAGTAGTCTATAGAACCAAGGAAATTCTACTGAAATCAATAGATTTCTATGCTGCTGGTATAACGTCTCTGTTTTATCTAATGCTGTACTACTGGTAACTGTCAAAATGAGAAGGGGGAGGGGGAGGAAAGAAAATGTGAGAAGTACTTGTGTATCACTTTGGGTCTAAATAACAGCAATAGCTAACTTCTTATGAATCTGAAAGACGGTAATGCTGCATCCAATTAGAATCTCAGTGAGGTTAAGGGAAAGCTTCCTTCTGCCTCAGTCAATGCAATTTAAAGGAGAGCTTTATAACCTAAAAACAACAGCAATGATATATAGGCAGTTGAGTGCATGTAATAGGAAAAGAGATTTTTTTTTTTTCAGAAATCAAAAATGGGGCATACGAGCATTGTGTTGACTAGACAATTACAAAACAGAGCCATGCAAAAAGGTCAGCAGAAGTTACACCAAGTAGCCGTTCAAGAGTGCCACTACTGTGACGGTGTATCTCGGGACACACATGCCTAGCCGATGCAAAGAATGTCATGTCAGTTTAGGGGAAAAAAAAAAAAAAAGAAAAAGTAAGAAAAAAAGGAAAAAGCAAAAGAAAAGTCAGTGATAGAATGTGACTTTTGCATTTCTGGAGAGGTCACAGCTAATTTTTTTTTCCTCTTCTCAGAAAAATAAATAAGTAGACAATTAAAAATAAAAATAAAAAGAGGCCAAGAAACCACACACAAAGTCATGTATACAGCATATTTTGATGCTACACCTGTCTATGTAGTTGTAGGTTGGTGTGGGCTTGGAGAAAAAGTACACTGAGAAGCAGCTATCAACTTACAAGGAGGTTCATGGAGAAAAAGGAGTATGACTTCATCATTTTACATTTTAACATGAAGGATTGGCGAGAGAACAAATGGTGGTGCTCAGAAATGATCTACCTGACTTTATCACATGTAATAATCATGGAAAAATATATTGTCCTGTAAAAAGGGTTTGTACATACTTGTACATGGTTTCATTTTGTATTTTTCTCAGATTAAAATTTATGTATTTGTGTTCTAAAACAAGGAGAGATTTCTCTGTTTGTGTGTTGCATCTTCTTTGAGACAGGCCATGTCCCAAAACATTGTGTAACTTGTAGCACCAAGTCACAAATAAGACTGTAGTTGTGAAACCAGTGCTATTAATACGTTGAACTAAGAGGAACGCAGGCGCCTAATGCCCTCTTGCATTTTCCTGGACTAGCCATTGTCTAATAATAATTCATATCAGCTGATGCGGAAGGTCCCGCGAGAGCTGTAAGGGAATAAGTCTGCTGTAACAACTACTGTCACCCTAGCACCAGTTACATAGTTCTAGTCACGGCTGTCATAATTCTGGCACAATTCAGTTACTTTCAGCGGCTGAACACAGCATCTCCTGACAACCTCGGCTCCAATTGCTCAGGTTAAGATGGACCCAAAACTTTGCCGGAGGATTCTGATTTCGTATCATAAATTTATGTAAAATCCAATGGCAAAATTTGGATTATGCTTTCTCTATTGCAGACAAGGAACCAGGTATAATCCTATGTCCAGATATGTGTCCATGAATTATATTAAGAAGACCGAGAATCCCTTTGGAGTCTATAAGATTACCTACAAGTGTTTGGGATTCTGCTAATTAAAATAACTGTGTCATCAAAGCTGACATCAGTAGTTTTCAGTACCGGGGCATCGTATTGGTAAGGAACCGCAGTACGATAGACCCTGTCTGCTATAAAACCATGGAGAGGAAAGATGGAGGGTAGAGCACTGCAAGCAGTTAGTTTGCTTCCGACTGGGAGATGAACAATACGAAAAAGCTGGGACCGAACGTCAGCACTGGCGTCAGATGCAATCCAGGCAAATAATAGAGTGCCCCAGGGAAAAAGCAATGCTCAATAGTACCTGTGCAGAACTCTGGAGAACTGTGCAACAATGTGGTTTGGTACCACCCTCAGCATAGCTAACTGGTTTCGACTTCCCTGAGTGCACCTCAAAGCCATGCTTAAATAATCTCAATGGGGAAAGGAGGCCACACTGTGCCATAAAAACTGAAATTTCTGTGTGTAAAACAGTGTGATGGATGAGTGCCTAAATGTTAGTAAATCTGCATAGAGACATATACTGAGATGATAGATACTGTAGCTGGTCATACCAGACCTCATACCCTGTCGTGGTCAGGCACTAACTAGTAAGGCCAACTGCTAGAAGTACTGAAGGAGAATGAGAACAAGGGAGTGAGGGACTGGCTCAGTAGTCACTGTGAATGGGTATCTGTTGTGAGATGGGAAAATAAGGGTCAATGCAGGTGTAATGTGACGCCTGGTCCCCGCACAAGCATCTGGCACAAAGGAGATACTTGTCCAGGTGTAGTTGTCTGTGAATATATGTAGATGCATGTGTATATGTACATATGTGCAGTCTAAAGGTAGAGGATGTTCAGGCCTGTTTCTAAGTACCAAGGACATGGCAATTAAAGACCCTAATTAAAAAGTGAGTCCAGAGCCAATGAACAGCTGTAGTGCCTCACAGCAGTCCCAGCTTTCAACTGCGTGAGCCTGCTGTTTGTGACAGTGGCAGTGTGTTGTGGTTTAGCCCGGCTGGCAGCTAAACACCACACAGCTGTTCGCTCACCCTCCCCCCTCCCTCTCTGGGATGGGGGAGAGAAATGGGAAAGTGAAGCCTGTGAGTTGAGATAAAGACAGTTTATTAAGACAGGAAAATAATAATAACAATAATAATAATAATAAAGATAATAGTATTAATAATAATAAAGTGTATGAAACAAGTGATGCACAATGCAATTGCTCACCGCCCGCTGACCGATGCCCAGCCTATCCCCGAGCAGCCGGCCCCCCACCCCGGCTAGCCACCTCTATATATTGTTTAGCATGACATCAGATGGTATGGAATACCCCTTTGGCCAGTTTGGGTCAGCTGTCCTGGATCTGTCCCCTCCCAGCTCCTGCTGCACCCCTAGCCTGCTCGCTGGCAGGACAGAGCGAGAAACTGAAAAGTCCTTGGCTTGGTGTAAGCACTGCTCTGCAACAATTAAAACATCAACATGTTATCAGCGCTCTTCTCATCCTAATCCAAAACATAGCACCCTACCAGCTACTAGGAGGAAAATTAACTCTGTCCTAACTGAAACCAAGACAGATATCCACCCCTTATTCCATACCATTTATGTCATGCTCAGGTTACACTCTTTCCAATACCTTCTAATTAATCACCATTTTCATCTATGATATATAGCAATCATGGTACTGATGACATACAGTATTATATAATAATTAACATAATACAATTCAACTCATGGGCTATTCTCACCCAGTATTAAATCCCCTTGAGGTACACACTGGACCTCCCCATTCTTTTGCATTACCCACCAAGTGCACCCAGGTCCCTGAGCAAAAGCAATCCCATGAATGGGTTTGCCTTTTCCTGAGGTAGGAGTAGCCCAGACTGTCTTACCCAGCATGTTTCTTACATGTACTACAGGAGCTTTATCCCCTTCTACAGTGCGTAACAGGTTTGATTGGGCAGGTCCAGCTCAGTTGGCAGATCCCCTAGTATTGACTAACCAGGTGGCCTTTGCCAAATGTGTATCCCAATTTTTGAATGTCCCAGCACCCATTGCTTTCAGTGTAGTCTTTAACAGTCCATTGTATCATTCAACTTTCCCGGAGGCTGGTGCATGATAGGGGATGTGATACACCCACTCAATACCATGTTCTTTGGCCCAAGTGTCTATAAGGTTGTTTTGGAAATGAGTCCCATTGTCTGACTCAATTCTTTCTGGGGTGCCATGTCGCCACAGAACTTGCTTTTCACGGCCCAGGATAGTGTACCGGGCGGTGGCATGGGGCACAGGATATGTTTCCAGCCATCCGGTGGTTTCTTCCACCATTGTGAGTACATGGCACTTGCTGTTGCGGGTTTGAGGGAGTGTGATGTAATCAATCTGCCAGGCCTCTCCATATTTATATTTCAGCCATCGTCCTCCATACCAAAGAGGCTTTGACCGTTCGGTTTGCTTGATTGCAGCACGTTTCACAATCATGAATAACCTGTGCTATAGTGTCCATGGTCAGGTCCATCCCTCGATCACGAGCCCATCTGTATGTTGCATCTCTACCTTGATGGCCTGAGGTGTCATGGGCCCATCGGGCTATAAATAATTCACCTTACTCCATACAGCAGCTTTCCATCTCCGATGCTTTCCCACAATACAACAGGACCCATCAGTGAACAGGGCATATTTCTTCTTATTTTTCTGGTAGCTTGTTGTACAGTGGGGCTTCTTCAGCACGGACCACCTCCTCCTCTGATGATATCCCAAAGTATTTGCCTTCTGGCCAGTCCATAATCACTTCCAAGATTCCTGGGTGACTGGGGTTTCCTATTCGAGTCCGCTGAGTAATCAGTGCAACCCACTTGCTCCATGTAGCATCAGTTGCATGATGTGTAGAGGGGACCCTTCCTTTGAACATCCAGCCCAGTACTGGCAGTCGGGGTGCCAGGAGGAGCTGCGCTTCAGTACCAACCACTTCCGAAGCGGATCGAACTCCTTCATATGCTGCCAATATCTCCTTTTCGGTTGGAGTATAGCGGGCCTCAGATCCTCTGTATCCCCGGCTCCAAAACCCCAGGGGTCGACCTCGAGTTTCCCCAGGTTCTTTCTGCCAGAGGCTCCAGGTGGGACCATTCTCCCCGGCTGCGGTGTAGAGCACATTCTTTACATCTGGTCCTGTTCGGACTGGCCCAAGGGCTACTGCATGAACTATTTCCCGCTTAATTTGTTCAAAGGCTTGTCGTTGCTCAGGGCCCCATTCAAAAGCATTCTTCTTACGGGTTACTTGGTAGAGCGGGTTTACAATCAGACTGTAATTTGGAATATGCATTCTCCAAAACCCCACGACACCAAGGAAAGTTTGTGTTTCTTTTTTGCTAGTTGGTGGAGACATAGCTGTTATTTTGTTGATCACACCCATTGGGATTTGATGACGTCCATCTTGCCATTTTATTCCTAAAAACTGGATCTCTCGTGCAGGTCCTTTAACTTTATTTTGTTTTATGGCAAAACCGGCCTTCAGAAGGATTTGGACTATTTTCTTCCCTTTCTCAAAAACTTCCTCTGCAGTGTCACCCCACACAATGATGTCATCGCTGTACTGCAGGTGTTCAGGAGCTTCCCCCTGCTCCAGCGCAGACTGGATCAGTCCATGGCAAATGGTAGGGCTATGTTTCCACCCCTGGGGCAGCCGATTCCAAGTATATTGGACTCCCCTCCAAGTGAAAGCAAACTGTGGCCTGCACTCTGCTGCTAGAGGGATGGAGAAAAATGCATTAGCAATATCAGTTGTGGCATACCACTTGGCTGCCTTTGATTCCAGTTCATACTGGAGTTCTAGCATGTCTGGCACTGCAGCACTCAGTGGTGGCGTGACTTCGTTCAGGCCACGATAGTCCACTGTTAGTCTCCACTTACCATTAAATTTTCACACTGGCCATATGGGACTATTAAAAGGTGAATGAGTCTTGCTGATCACTCCTTGGCTCTCCAGTTGACAAATTAGCTTATGGATGGGAATCAGGGAGTCTCGGTTGGTGCGATATTGCTGCCGGTGCACAGTTGTGGTAGCGATTGGCACTTGCTGTTCTTCAACCCTCAGCAACCCCACAACAGAAGGGTCCTCTGAGAGACCGGGCAAAGTAGACAACTGTTTAATGTCCTCTGTCTCTAAGGCAGCTACGCCAAAAGCCCAGCGGAACCCTTTTGGGTCCTTGAAATATCCTCTTCTAAGATGCCTATGTCTATGCCAAGGATGCACGGAGCATCCGGGCCAGTCACAATACGGTGCTTTTGCCACTCATTTCCGGTTAGACTCACTTCAGCCTCCAATACAGTTAACTGCTGGGATCCCCCCGTCACGCCATAAATACAGATGGGCTCTGGCCCTTTATAGCTTGATGGCATTAGAGTACATTGTGCACCGGTGTCTACTAAAGCCTTATACTTCTGTGCGTCTGACGTGCCAGGCCATCGAATCCACACAGTCCAATAAACTCGATTGTCCCTTCCCCCCCCGGCTGGAGGCAGGGCCCCTCTAGTCCTGGTCAGAATCTTCGTTTCTGTGTTTAAAGGACTGCCTGCTGGAAGTTGGAGCAGCAAACTTTTCAAAGAACCCCTTTTTCCCGATTGTTTTCTTTTGCAACTCACGTACCCGTGCCTCTAGGGTCGCAGTAGATTTTCCATCCCTTTTTCTCATGTCCTCTCCATGGTCACGTAGATAAAACCACAGGGTGGCGCGGGGTGTGTACCCACCATATTGTTTTCCTTGCATGGATGAACGTTTACTCCTAATAGCTGAGACACTGGTTTGTACAGGTGGGGAAGAAAATAAACTCTCTTTAAGTTGGTGGACCTCTTCAGAAAGTTTCTCCAAAGTATTCTCTTTTAGTTGGTGGACACTGGTTCGTTCAGGTGGGGGGGAAGATAAATTCTCTTTAAGTTGGTGGAACTCTTCAGAGAGTTTCTCCACAGCCGAGACGCAGGCCTGTAGGGAAGAGGAGAGACTTTCTTCGTACTGCCGGAGTTGTTTAGCCAATTCATCCACTGTAGGTTCCTCATCCTCTTTCCACGCTATTATTGCCAATGAGCTGGCATATGATGATGGTGCACTCCGTACAAACTTCTGCCACATGGGTCGTGTACACTGGACTTCATCTGGATCTGTAGATATTTGTGCGTCGTCTAGGTCCTTATAAATTACTTCCCGTATGGCTAATTCCCTCAGGTACTGAATTCCCTTCTCCATGGTGGTCCACTTGCCTGGTAGACATACAAGTTCTTCCTTGAAGGGATACCTTTCCTTCACAGCTGACAGGAGACGCCTCCAGAGGCTGTGAGATCGTGCTCCATCTCCAATTGCTTTGTCAATGCCTGCGTCTCTAGCAAGGGATCCCAGCCGCCTGGCTTCCCTGCCCTCTAATTCCACACAATTGGCTCCGGTGTCCCAGCACTGGAGCAGCCAGGTGACAAGTTGCTCACCTATACCAATTTTAGTTTAACACACTCTGGTCAAATCTGTCGATATCTCAACCCTTCGTGCCCCACGTTGGGTGCCAAAAGGACTGTTGTGGTTTAGCCCGGCTGGCAGCTGAACACCACACAGCTGTTCGCTCACCCTCCCCCCTCCCTCTCTGGGATGGGGGAGAGAAACGGGAAAGTGAAGCCTGTGAGTTGAGATAAAGACAGTTTATTAAGACAGGAAAATAATAATAACAATAATAACAAAGATAATAGTATTAATAATAATAAAGTATACGAAACAAGTGATGCACAATGCAATTGCTCACCGCCCGCTGACCGATGCCCAGCCTATCCCCGAGCAGCCGGCCCCCCACCCCGGCTAGCCACCCCTATATATTGTTTAGCATGACGTCAGATGGTATGGAATACCCCTTTGGCCAGTTTGGGTCAGCTGTCCTGGATCTGTCCCCTCCCAGCTCCTGCTGCACCCCTAGCCTGCTCGCTGGCAGGACAGAGCGAGAAACTGAAAAGTCCTTGGCTTGGTGTAAGCACTGCTCTGCAACAATTAAAACATCAACATGTTATCAGCGCTCTTCTCATCCTAATCCAAAACATAGCACCCTACCAGCTACTAGGAGGAAAATTAACTCTGTCCTAACTGAAACCAAGACACAGTGAAACAGTGCTCAGGTAGTGACAGAAGTACTGACAAAAATCTGGTGAAAGTATGCACTGGTACCCTGAGATTACCAACAGTATTGTTTGCTAGACCAAGTGTGCTGCCTTCCTAACATTGGACCCTCTCTCCCCCTGAATACTGATAATCCTTAGGCGTAGTCAGGAAAAGAAGTCAGGTAAAAATGAGAAATGGTATTCCTGTCACCAGACCGTGACTGTGGAACATGCATGGGCAAGGTACGTGCAGGTTGTTGTCCTTTAACCTCCCCTTTAGTCACGCATGGTCTTGTGAGGAGTAGCGCTGTCAGGTCATGCCATCGCAGTACTGCCTGTTGTACAGCACTGAAACAAAGCACATCACAAATCGGTGGCACCTGGTGTCCTGTACGGCACACAGTAAGAGAGTGGCAGAAACTGCAAAGCCAGATAGATGTATACAGGATCAGGTCATCTTTCCACTTTCATGAGCACCAGGAGAATGGACTGATACATGGTATTATATATGTGTATATTTATATATATATGTACATATATACACGCGTGTATATGTATACACGCAGACACCGAGATGGCGGTCAGCGCCTTTTTTCAAGCACCGAGGCCCCTCGAAGCAGCCGCGGGAGCCGCCGGGCCCCGCAGGCCTCGCAGGGGCCGCTGACGAGGCGTGGGCGGGGCGGGCCGCGCGCCGCCGCGCGCGCACAAAGGCAGCCCTTAGGGAGCGCGGCGAGCAGAGCCGGCAAAGAGGGGCAGTACGCGGCAGTTCGCGCGGCGGGCGGGCGCGGAGCTCTCTGGCGGCGACCCCCTCGCAGAGAGCCGAGCGAGGGTCGCGACCCGGCGGAACGCCGCAGCCTCGGCGTCTCCAGGGGCCTCTCCCACGGATTTGCTCTCGCGGTCTCAGCCCACGAGCCGGACGGAGGAGCCACGACCCCGCGGGGGCAGATGCCTACGTGCAGACACAGCCCTTGAGGACTGAAAGAGCTTCCTGGCCCCGAGTTGTGGGGAATTCCACATTCCCGAGGTCTTCCGGGGGCCCCAGGGCTGAATTGGGCATTGTGGGTGCAAGCATGTCCTGGTGGATACAGTTTTTGAGCAAGTGGCCATCTGGCGAGAGGAGCTCTACAGGCTGCGAGGCACCTGGCGACCCAAATAAGAGATTGACACGTGGTGTCAAGCGCCGGCACCAGTTGAGCCGCAGTACTGCCTTACAACCTCTCAGGAGACTGGTGAGGGAGCCTCCAACCCTGCATTGGCATGATCAATGGGCTCCCACGATGAGGGAGGCTGGACCCTCATCTTTGCTCAGAGCAGACAGAGGAACCTCCCCCTGGCCCCTGAGTTGCCGCTACACGCTGAACGTGATGCTCAGGGGCTCATACAAGTCAGGGATAATAATAACACCAATAGGGGCTTCCTGGTTTAGTTCCTCCACACAACTACCACCCGTTCCTACTCTTTCATTTAGAGACAACTGAGGTCAGTACAAGGAAACTACACTGCATCAAAGGGGACTTTCAGTCCCTTGGAAAGATGTTGAACGGACCAGGCACTCAGGTATGGTTCTCCTTGATCCTCCCTGTCAGAGACTGTCACCCAGGGAAGAGGCAACGTGCAGATCAGGTGAAAGATCAGCTGCACAGCTGGTGCCATTCTTGGGGCTTCAGGTGCTACGATCTCTGACACTTTCCTGAGAGGCCGGGAATGCTGACGCTGGATGGGCCCCACCTGACCAAGTGGGGCGAGAGCTTGCATGTCTGCTGGGAAAGCTACATGGCAGACAGCAAGCACTCCGGGAGACTCCTGGAGTGCGCTGGGAACAACACCTACTTCCTCATCCAGATATTAGCCAAGCCAAGCAGAGGAGAGGCATTTCTGGACCTGGTTCTCACCACTGCGGATGACCTCGAGACACACAGGGTTGGAGGCAGTCTGCGTTGCAGGGACCTCGCCCTGGTTGACTTTGTGATCTCAGGGAATGTGAGCCTGTCAAAGACCAAGGTCAGGATCCTCACCTTTAGGGGAGCACACTTACTTCCAGTTATTCTCCCCATTAGTGGAGGAGAGTCCATGGGACACACTGTCCTTGGGGACAGAGGATCTGATCGGAGCTGGCAACTCCTTGGGGATGCTTTTCTGAGAGCAAGCGCCAGAGCTCTCCATTCCCATATACAATAAATCAGACAGGGAGGGCAGGAAACCAATACGGCTGGGCGATGCCCTCCCAGTCAACCTTAGACAAAAGAAGAAAGGACCTGCACAGACAGTGGAAACAGGGCTGTGTGCCCAGGGACGAGTACAAAACTGCTGTCGGGACATGCACAGATGGGATCAGTAGAGCCAAGGCACTGAGATACCTAACTGTGGTGAGGGATGCAAAAACAAACAAACAAACAAAAGGGATTCTGCAGGTACACTGGCCAGAAAAGTAAACGACTACAGAGAGGAGTGTACTGCCTCTAACAAATGTGGTTGGAGGTCTGGTAATGACAGGAAGGGAAAAGGCTGAGGTACTTCACGGCTACTTCTTTGCTACAGTCTTCACTGGCACTCAAGCTGCCCACATCACTCCTGTTCCCAAACCTCTAGGCACAGCTTGAGGGAGCAGAGTCCCTACCAATGTAGGCAAAGAGCAGTTCAGGACCTCCCGGTGCAACTGAACAGCTATAAGTAAGTCTGTAGGGCCCGGTGACATACATATCGGGGTTCTGAGGGAACTTGCTGATGTAGCAGCCACACCGCTCTCCATCAATCATTCATCATATTTGAAAAGAAAGAAAGAAGTCACAGCAGTCAGGCAAAGTCCCTGGTGACTGGAAAACAGCACACAACATCACTCCCATTTCTCAAAAGGGTAGAAAGGAGGACCTGGAGAACTACAGACCAGGGAGCTACGCCTCTGTGCCTGGGAAGATCATGGACCCGATCCTCCTGGAAGCCTTTTTAGGGCACTTGCAAGACCAGGAGGTGATACAAGATATAGCTGGCATGGCTTCACCAAGGGCAAATCATGCCTGACCTACCTGCTGGCCTTCTGTGATGGAGTGACCACATTTAAGTAAGCAAGTAAAAGTAAGCAAGCAAGCAAGTTGACTTAGGAAGACCGAATGATGTACCTGGACTTCTGTACAGCTTCTGACACAGTCCCACATGACATCCTGATTTCTGCCTTGGAGAGATGATTGATAGATAGATATGGATTTGAAGGGTGGACCATTCTGTGGGTAAGGAATTGGCTTGATGGACGCACCCAGAGAGTAGTAGTCAATGGCTCCACATCTGGGTGGAGGCCGGTGATGAATGGTGGCCCTCAGGGGCCTGTCTTGGCACTGGCGCTTTTCAATATCTTCATCTATGACGTAGATGATAGGATTAGGTAAGTAAGTGCACCACCAGTAAGTTTGCAGATGACACCAAGCTGAGTGAGTGGTGCCGTTGATAGAAGGAAGGGATGCCATCCACAGGGACCTGGATAAGCTTGAGAGGTAGGCCCATGTGAACCGACTGAGGTTCAGCAAGTCTGAGTGCAGGCTGCTGGACCTGGGACGGGGCAATCCTGGGCATGAGTACAGACTGGGAGAAGAACCTCCTGAGAGCAGCCCTGTGGAGAGGGATTCCAGGGTTCTGGAGGATGAGAGGCTCAACATGAGCCAGCAGTGTGCGCTTACGGCCCCGAAGGCCAATGGTATCCTGGGCTGCATCAACAAAGTGGCTGGCAGGTCAAGGAAGCTGATCATCCCCCTGTGCTCTGCCTTCGTGAGGCCCCACTTCCTTGGAGTACTGGGTCTGGGTCTGGGTCTGGGGCCCCTGGCAGAAGAAGGGTGCAGACCTGTTGGAGAAGGGCCCCGAGGATGATTGGAAGGCTGGAGCACCTCTCCTATGAAGGCCGAGAGAGCTGGGGATGTACAGGCTGGAGAAGACCAGGCTCTGTGGAGACTTCACTGCTGCCTTTCACTAATTACAGGGTTCTTATAAAAATGACAGGGAGGGACTCTTTCTTTACTCATGTAGACAACAATAGGACAAGGGGGAATGGTTTTAAACTGCAGGAGGGGAGATTTAGATTGCATGGGGGGAAGACTACCTTTACTCAGAGGCTGGTGAGGCACTGCAACGGGATGCCCAGACAGGTTGTGGACGCCCCATCCCTGGTGGTGTTCCAGGCCAGGCTGGATGGGGCCCTGGTGAACCTGATCTAGCAGGTGGCATCCCTGCCTGTGTTGGGGGGGGTTGTTCCCAGATGATGTTTAAGGTCCCTTCTGACCCAAGTCGCTCTATCATTCTATGAAAAATGCACTACTTTGTGGATTGATCAGCAATTCCTGCAGCTTTGAGGTCTAAACATCACTACAATTTCTTATATTACAGAACATATAGAAATAGTACTGTGAAAAGTACTACTAGACATCATAATAGATACTCCTCACTCTCCCAGCTACTGTGCAACAGCGGCTGGTAGAGTGAGGAGTGAGAACCAGCCCTGCAGACCCCAGGATCAGTGCAGAGGGAGGGCGGGAGGTGGGGCAGGACACCCTGCAGCCTGTGGAGAGGCCCCTAGTGGAGCAGGATTTCCTCCTGCGGCCTGTGGGTCCCACAGCAGAGCGGATCTCCATGCTGCGGCCTGCGGAGGAGCCCTCGGTGGAGCTGGTGGATCTGGCCTGGAGAAGGCTGAGGCCGGCGGAGAGCCCCTGTGGGAGCAGGCCCTGGGCCTGCTACTATCCAGTTAGTATCCCTGTCGAGGGATCAAAGGGAGACGAGCATCTAGCAAGTGATAGTTCCCTGTCTATCCTGTCACTTAGCTGCCTTTCTTGTTGCTCAGGAGGGACTCCGGTTCTGATGCCGGTGCTATTTTTCAGCTGAAACTGTACTGCCTTATGCTGGCTCTCCTATTGATCCGTGGAATCGGTTGCTCCGAGTTAGTATTTGGACTTACTTTGTTTCATGTACTGGCTATGTGTGACCTTTACTTTTTTATATAACAAGTAAGTTTGCAAGGCTTCTGAAAGACCTTCCGAAGAGGTGTGATGTATTTAAGAAATTCCAGCTATGAAAGACAATAGGGAAAAGGGTGAACAAATAACGATATCCAAACACAGTAAATTGGAAAGTAACCTAGGCAGATTTGATCCGCAAAGAATTTGTGTGGTCCTGGTTAGGTCAGAAAAAACTTACTTTAATTACATATCTGTGAGGACTCATGGTATGTAGTGTTTCTGCAGTTATGTCAGGTCCTTCACGTGATTTCTGGCTCTGGTATGTGACTGACATCTTTAAAAAACACTCCTTCCCTCTGTTTCCAGCCTCTGCTCCACCGCATAGCCTAAAAACACACTTACATTATTCCAACATCTTTTTGGACTATCCCTTATGCCAAACTTTTCATCTACCTCTGAGTGCGGTTGGCCTGTTTCTACTTTCTTGTTGATTTCCTGCAACGAGATGCTAGCGTCCAGTAACCAGGCACTCTCAGTCTCTGTCAAAAGATCTTATGATCAGTGGGAGAGCGAGTTCAGAGCATCCTGGTGGATGTGTCTGCGAGAGACAAACTCTCCAGAGCACTTTTTTTTTTTTTTTTCCCCTTTACTTAGTTCTCACTTTCTCTTTCCACTTGGAAGAAGAAATCCTTATTTCCAACATCTTTGCCTTCTTAGACTCTCCACAGAGGACTGCAAATCCAATCACATAAAATATTTGGAAAATAACCTCTTAGGTTTGATATTTCGCATTGTTGAGAAACTGTAAACAGATTTGTGGGTGTTTTTTTTTCAGTGTACTCATTCTAGTGTTATCCAGCACACAATTCTAGTTTGACGTTACTTAAAGTACAATATATGTTTTGAAATGCGTTTACTTCAGGCAACAGTGCAAAACAAATCAGTAACTGTTGGTTTCAGCATAAATCAAAGACTTTGCACATAGGATGCGTAATCTGTGTGTGCAGGCTGAGTTTGGTGCCTCCCGGCCTTCCCCCACCCTGAACTTACAGCTTGAATGCAAAGCTTTCTTAAAAGCCAGCATTGTGGCCATTTAATGTCTGCAACTGAAGGAAACGGGACTGGTTCCTTGGTGGTTACCTTTGGTAATATCAGCTAAGGCCAAGAAAGGTGATGATTTGTTCATACATAATATTTTCCTGCCGAGGAAGGAATCGCTTCGAAGATAAATTTTCCTTACAATATACTTTCTGAGGTGTGCCATAAATTTCATTTCCAATCCCCCACTGCGCGATTAGCCATCTCTGTTCTGTCTTTTCATGACACAGTAACTTCACCGCTTCTTCTGCGATGTTATGGTCCATACTGCACACTCGTATCCTTCATTCATCCTGCATATAAGCGTACATGCAAAGGAGAAATAGAAAACTGCAAAAGACAGGGGAACGTAGAGAATGCAAAGTCATCGGGCTAGGCTACTGTGTAGTCTCATGCTCTGTTGAATGGCTTTCTGAGAAACAGAATTTGACAGATTCTATTCTAATTATTAAACAACTCCTGGACTGAACTAGGGAACCTGCAACGAAACAAAGAATTGATGCTTAGGTGCAGAGACAATTATAGCTAGGAAGGTTTAATAGAAGATGGGATTTGGAGCCGCATAGATTTTGGTAGTGGGGTAACTAGGTTGTTTGTGTGGACGGTACGCGTGACAAAGAAACCCCTTTAAAATCGCTGATTGATTCGGCATTCCTCCTTTCCCTACAGTGTTGGATCGGTTTCTGCGAGGATACATTGCTTCGTAACTTTAGGTTCTGCGGATGGTTTCTCGTGCTTGGACTCTGTCCAAAGATTTTGCAGGGAAGATCATAGTTCCGAGCGATGACACCTCCTACAGTCATTCGAATCAATTTGCTGTAGCTGGACTTTCAAGAAACGGTTCTGTTAATGCAACCTTGAATGACTGCAGAGAGTTTTGTAGGGAAATCAGCAGGCAGGGCTTTGTAATGGTTCTTGGACGTCTCAAATCTCGGTGAAAAGCGAGCGCTCTGCCCAGATTGAAACCTACTGCCTACTGCATGCAGAAGCTTTAAGGATTATTGTCCCTTCTCACTTACATCCTTTCTTCAAGTCATTTCTCATTCTCATGTCCTTTGCTTGCAAGAGGCAAGTCAAAACTGTCTATAGATGTGAAAATCTATACTTGTTATAAACTATGCTTTACATTAATCTTTATTAGGAAATTCCAAGATACATCTAGAGGTCCATTTCAGAAGGCAAAGGGTCGTGATATGCCATGCCTACCTACGGCATACTTTCCTAATGCAAATAATGCTACATTCTAGTAGCTAAACATTCTCGGTTTTGTCCCCTAAAATGCTTAACAGTACATTGTATGTCATGCTGTTTATTACTTGTATTATTTTCGACTCCTAAGATACTCTTGAGGAATACAGATCAGAGAAACCCTCTACAAACAAGCATCTTTTATGCCTCAAGCTACAGCGGATATGAGTCCTGGAAGACATGGATGTAAACTTTATTCCCATTGTCCCTCTAAAACGTTGTGGTGCGCTGCACAGTGACCACCAGAGAGTTTATATGTGGCCCAAGCTGTGCTGCGGTTTCCTCCTCCCATGCGAAAAAAGCCCACAAGCTGTAAAAGTGCTTGCACTCACAATGACAGCTGTATCCATGGTACAATTTGCATAGTTATCAGCTAATTATTTTTTTCGGTTCTATAGGGTCTCTCATAATCAGGTTCATGCTGTTGGATGCTGTGGGATCCACTCGTCGTCCTCCTGCGATTCTCTCGTTACTACACCTCTGACCTACAGGCCTATTCGTACCAGGACAGACTCTCCCGCTGGTTATATCTCCTGTCCCCTGATGATAAATGCTGGAAAGACATAATTATAAGGACTAGACTGAGGCCATTAATTTAGAGCAAAAATAATACTGTCTGTTAGACTTTGATTATTTTAACCCCGCAGACTGAGCAGCACAATTCCAGTAAAACTCACGTTGCTGGAAACTGACCCATTGCTTTCTCCAAATCTTGCACAGCACGCTCCAAAGCTGTTTGCTTTCCATGACCTCTACAGTTTTCTCCTTTCATATTATCTCATTTTCATAGTATCTCTCAACGTATTTGTTCTGTTGCTCTACAACCACTGTCTTCATTATTTCATTTGTTTTTTGTTTGTTTGCTTAGTCAGAAAAGAAACATCTGATGATGAATTATGGACCTTTTGTCTTGCCCTTTCACCCTAAATGCTTAGGTATGTAACTTTGTTTACCTTTTTCTTGATCGCACGGTTGACTTAAGGGATTCTTGCGCTTTCTCCTGTCCCCTTTTCCCCACTGGAGACATATCAGCGTCCAAGGAAATGAGTCAATATAAACACATTCCAGAGGGAATTTATCTTCTCTACATGCTTCCCCTTATTTGAAGCTTTCACTTTTGGGTGGAGGCCCACGGTATCACTCTACTTAGGTGTAGTTCTCAACCTGTGGAGCTTGGCTGAAGCGTCAAATTGGTATCGGATGTCTAACCTAAAAGTAACAATGAAATTTCATGGCCTGTGACCTGCTGCTATTTATATGTGTAAGGTAGATCTCATATGTTTGGCAGATTAAAATAAAAAAGTTTGGAAAAAAAAAACCACAACCTCATTAGACCAACAGCGGAATAAATGTTGCACCGTTAAGGGTGAGGTGAGGAACATCATAAAAAAGGGTTACATCCAGGAAAGTGGTATGGAGGAGACAGAAAATAGCGACACACTAACATATACAAGCAAAAGTCCCATCTCAGACAAGGAAGCTGACAGAAAACAAAGGGTGGAGGGGGAAAAGGAGGGAGGACCGTTGCGAAAGAGTTCAAGATCAGTGCGGAATGATCGGGCCAAAACTAATGAGCTTTTTGTCAGGCTCTAAAAATCAGCAGATCTGCCATGTGCTTCAGCAAACTGCAGTTCTTTCCATAGCGAGGCGGATGACTTTTTATCAGAAGTGTCGCTCGGTGAAATAATTGCCAGTGATAATGGTGCGATAGCAGCATACTCAGAGCACAATTTATCCATGACTGTTCTATCTTTCACCTTCAAAGCTTCTACTGCCTCGCAGATCACATCAAAATGACACCTCTGTCGTTAATGACAGTGGTCTAATGGGATATGGAGCAGTCAAATCACTTCTCCGGATAGACAGAATGCTCTCGTATAAAGACTAGACACGTGCACAGGTCCTGACATTTATATTCAGATTTGTATTTGTGGGGAAGAGGGTGGTTTAACATATAGATTTATTCATATGTGAAACGGCCTGATTTTAGAAAGCACAAAATTTACTGTGATTAGAAGGCAGGGGGACCGAGAGCAGCATGCGGGCATTTAATTACTGCATCGCAAATGCCTGGATTTAGGAAATTTCTGTTGCCGCAGCCTCGGCACTGGTTAGACCTTGTCAGAGGTTGGAGATGTGAGCCGTCTTTAAAGAAACAAACAGCTAAACACGACAAATAATGATAAACATACCTTAAAATGCACAGACTGCCCTTGTAGGCAAAAACAAGTATTTTCTGGCTCCGGTAACAGGCCACACTGCTGTGAAGCTCTTCATGGTGGTCATTAGTCACAAAGAAGAAAGCCGGCAAACTGCGGTTCTTAAAAAGAAAGAATTGTCTGTTTATATTCCAGTCCTGGTTCGCACTTACCATAGGACAATAAATCTCTAGGCATGAACAGTATTTCTTTTGCTTTTGCAGTATACATAAACACGCATGCAACTAACACAGTGGCAGGAACGCCATACGATTAAGTTCCATTAGGTTGTGTAGTTAAAAGCCTTATTAAAAGGCTCAGTTTCTCACTTCGATGATTAACTTTATTGCCTAAAGGTTAAGTAAAGCTTCAAAGGGAAAAATGAGTTTTAGGAGTATTGTCGTATTTTACCAACTTTTCCAAAGGAAATGTTTCCTGAAAAGGCTGAGTGGGTGGAAGGTTACGACTTGATCATAGTGTGCATTTCTGTAGCGTTTTATCTAAAAAATAGACAATCTGACAAATTAGCCAGCTCGCATCAAATGGCACTAACAACCACCACAAAAATGCTGCTTTGGAGACAAAGAAAGACCAATTATTTCAACTTTTAAATTTTTTTTTTCCCTAAATATTACTGCTAATCCAAGAAAAAAAAAATCCTAACTTCTTTCTCAGGTTAGGTGTTTGGCTTGCAAACATGAAACTTTTGTCCGCAGCCATTAGCCGTATATCTTCATTTAAACAGCATATAATGCCAATTACTGACTATATGTCAGTGTACTTTGTTTTATGTGCCTCTGGCCTTGACGATCATTGATTTTATGCATATCTGAGCAGTTTACCTTGAAAAACCAGTGCAGCAATTATGTGAACCGGATTTTGATCCTAGAACGGGATTACAGCCGGGGGGCCGTAATGCTTCTGTGAAGGTAGGTCATGGGATACTGTGTTTTGCAGAGGTAAAGAAATGGCTCCCAGCTGTGCTCAAAAAGGTGGGTAGACCGTTTCTGCAAAGTTCTCATGATTATTACTTCACTGTCAGCCAGACAGCAAGATTTTCTTTGGGTATTTATTTTTTCCTTTAGCTGACCTACAAATATGACATACAGAGACTGCCTCGCCTTGCCTTTTCCTTTCCCTTTTCCTTTCCTTCTCCTTTTCCCTTTAACTTAGTTTACTTTAGCTGTGTTTAGCTTGTTTTGTGTTATTGTTTTGAATTGCCCTGCTGTCTCTTCTAACTTCTTCATACCCGCTTCCTTGGGAATAAGTACCAACTTGGGAAGTTGGAGCTGCTGTTCAGACTGGGCATGTCCAGAAACCATAGAGTGCTGTGCAATACGGTGTTCTGTATTTTTTTCCTGGCCTGGACTGTAGTATCGTGCGAGTCCTTCCTTCTTCCCAGTGTCTGTCATCCTATTGCTGAGGACTAAAAGATACCCAAACAGATGTTTTGGGAAACACCCTTAAAGAGTGCTGTCTCTACAGAGGCAAAACATTCCGTGGATTTCTCCATAAATAACTGCCCTCCGGCATCTCTCGCCCAGGCTCGTTGCTGCCAAGCAGACTGAGCGTGAAACAAGACGCTGCACATAAACATTACATAAAGCTCTTAAATTGTTTACCTTTAGTTTAATTTATTTGGGGAGCCCCGATGGCCTAAAACCTCTATTTTCTCACAGGTCGGGAGTGGCGCGGGAGGAGTTACCGGAAGTTTATCCCACAGGTCCTGCCAGGATGGCTTGCCTTTTACCTACAGTCATGTTGTCTAAGGCCAAAGAAATAATTAGCCTTTGTTGCTGTTTGTTATCAGAGTTTCTATTTTAACCTTGGTATGCTGTCCACACTGACACAGTATTACTAGAACATTTGATACCAACTAGATTGTGCTGGCCAAAACATTTCGCTATCGGCCGTCACGCCATTTGTGAAACGCGGATGCTTTTCCGTCCATTCTTAGCACCTTGTGCGAATGCTGAACAGTAAATTTAAAGGGAAAAATCCCTGTCTTCCCATGCCCGTACCTCGTACCTATCCTAAAATGATTTGCCCATTTCTTTGCACATATAAATACTATATATGCATTCGCATTTTTTTTTTTTTATTTATTATAGACAAGCTTTTACTTGCATCAACAATGCCAATATCCAATTCCAGGTTTTCTACAAATTTTTGGCATGAGGTTCTCTGGATAATGATTATCTTAAAATGCCCTACCATTTTAATGCACAAAAATTGCTTTCCGAAGAAGAGGTATAACCAATGGGACTGCTGTTTCTTCCTCATTAAAATTCATAACATTCCGACTAAGCCTGTGTAACAAATACAACATCTCTTGTCTTGAGAGATATTGTAACAACACATAAAAGCATTCTGCGTTTTGTACACAAAAAATCCCTGCGTTTGGTACTCTTGATTCCTCCCCTCAAGTTCCCTCAAAAATGGGAAGTGAGAAACAAGGCCCCGGTCCAAACCGTCGTGGGGTTCGGGTAATGTCCATCTGCCCTTGGACGGAATTCATGCCATTGCTGGACTCCATACACAGTCTGTTTTTTCATTTGACTGGACTTCAACGGCTGCTTTGCTATTTCATTCAATTCTTTATGTTTATGCATGCCATAAATGGTCTCTTTGTACAAATACACAGTGGCTTTATATAGAGACCTGCTCTGTAAAATAACATGGACGTGTCATCCTTTTGACTCTGCGTTCGCTTTCTCTGTAGGTCAGGAATTTCTGTGCCTCAGAGATGCCTTATACGAATCTCTCTCTGCAGTGTTCACCCTTATTTAGGCTTACCATCATCTGCTTTTTCCGGTGTTACATGTTGAGCTTTGTTCTAAGGCGTGACCATTGGTAGTTGCTGAACCGAGTATATTTTATCTATTTCAGGTTCCGGATTACACTTTACCTAAAGGATCGCTGTGCAAAGAATCCACTAGATGTAAGTGAGCGGTTCCTTCTCTTTAGAGTAGTAAGCATAGAAACGTTTGTCTCCCGATGATGACTTTGTAAGGAGAAATACTTCCAAAACTTCTGCCATGTAATCTTCCCAGAATCCTAACTAAAAAGCGCTTTTGGAGAATGCAAAGGTATACTAGTCCCAGGATGAACCTGCCCTACAGTTGCATTTTGTGCCGTACAGACATTTGGGAGCTTATCCTTGAAGACGCATTAGTCTTGATTTAAGGTCTTTTGACACATTATTAGAGCACGCTGCCATTGCTTTGCACCTGCCATTCTGTCAGTCAGAGGAGAGGGAGGGGAAACAATTTTGATGTCAATCACCAAATCCTTCAGGAGGTGTAACCTGTTAAGACATATTACCCTTTGCCCGATGCGATTTACAGACTTTGAATTTAAAGGACATGTGCCAGAAATAATTAGAGACTAATCTTTTTGTACTTGCTTATGAATGAAGGCATTTAGTACCGCTGGCACATTTATATTGTCCATAAGAAGAAAGAAACAGAGGAGCTGAGCATGGAACTACTACCATTTCGTTTTCTATTACTTGATCGTGCTGGCTAAACGTTAACCTCTTCTGTCCTCATGGAAGAGGTATTTACAACTGTAGCTGTAACTTACACCTAGATTAAAAGTCCTGGCATGGGACAGATGATGCCGGTGGGATGTGTGATCCCTACTATTGTTTATGAATCAAATTTTTTAAAATTAAAAAAAAAACAACTTATTGAAATACTAAAATCTTGAAAAATTAAAAAATAGCTGGCTCTTGCATTTTAGTGACTTCAAAAAACACTCTCAACCTAGAGAATTACAAGTTGCATGGGCGTGGCTTGGCTCGCCTTGCAACTCTTCTACTGTAATTACTCACAGACATCAAAAGAATAACATCAACGTCAAAATCTTAATTTAGGACCTAAATCCTGAGCTGAAGGAGACTTTTTTTTTTCCCCTTCATTCTGGGTTTTCGGAATAACGCAAAAGAAAAGAGACATTTACGCAGCTCGCTTGTTACTGCTTGCAACTAATCTCTGGAAGGAACATCTTGTCCTTAGACTGACCTTAGAGCGGCAAGCTAAAGAAAATAGCTACAAAACGAGAATAACTATGGAGTAAATAAAAGAACAGTCAGGTCAGGTACTGTATAGTCCAGAGAGAACTGGAATAACACAGATTAATTATATTGTAAATTTTTTACTCTGTTGCACTGTATTACTGTATGTACAGCTTGTTTGAGCTATGACTGGGATGGAGCTGTGGAAGGTCTGACATGCAGCTGCCACCATGTATTATCACATCACTACCACAGAGAATGGTTTTGGTAGCTGACCTGCAAAAACTTCAGGCGCGTTGTTCGGTAGGCAAACCCTGTGACATTCCCTAATTATTACAGCCTTAGAACAAGGGATATTCCATTCCTCTCAGGAAACACGATCTTTTCTACATCTTTCTGCCCTCCCTCATTTTTTACACACACGCACACGCGCTGGAAGAGAGAATGTGGAGTTACGGAGAAGAAACCAATTGCTCTCACCTGTGCCACAGACATTAGGGACTAATACATCGCCTTCCTAGAGAAGCCAATATACCATGGCATGCTCTACTGATAGATAGTGTGGGTATCAAAATCGCACGCGATTACGAGCCACGTAGTATTTGTATTCACCATTTGAATTCTCCATTTGTATTCACCAATTATTTTCATCGGGTAGATACAGACTAACACATGGACACTTGCATTAGGCACATATTTGTTTAGTACTATGATCTGAAGGAATGGAAGAGCTCACATTTTTGCTGGGTGATAGCAACTCAAGTGTGCACTTGTAGCTGATATCTTTCCTTTGCGTCGAGTCGCTTTCTGCAAACTAAGTGAATCATTTTACAGTGTGAAAGACTACACCTTCTCACCTCTCATAGTTTAAACAGGTACCCTGAGGAAGGTGGGAACTTGAAACGCAGGGAAGTAGAAATGGGAGTTGGATTTAGTTTTTACCTTGTGCACAGAGGGAGGAGGAAATCAAGTGCTTCTTCACTGTCCATCTCCCTTCCCTTTTAAATGTGTCACGTATCTGTCTAGACGCTCTTTGCCTTTTTCCATGTAATTATGGTACCTGAGCACCTCAGGCTATATCCCCCCACACACCCCCAATCCTTTTCTCTCTCTGGAAGCGAGTCGGACACGACCATGTCAGCTAGTCCTTTAGCCTCTCTGATTCAGCTTGCTGTGGCATTCGTTTACTTAATATATAACACTGGTAACTGTCCCTTGTCCTTAGGATATGGTGAACGTGAAAAATAGTACACCGGTTTTAACACTACAAGCTAAGACTTTCTAGGATGGACCGGAACTGCTGCTTTTAGGAAACATCGGCGCTCACAGCTACGTGTAAGTCAGATGCCGAAAACCTATACCTAATACGAGAGCAAAACACTGTAAGCGGCATTGTGTCTCATATTTTATGGTAGTACTAATATAAAGAAGCTGTATGTTTCCTGATGGCAGGCGATTGCGGATTCTGCTTTTATTTTAATAGCCGTAAACCCATTTTGGACTTTTCACAGGCAACGGAGGTGGTGGTAATGGGATTTGAATCGGACTCCTGCTTTGAACATGGTCAGCAGAGAACCTCGTCAGTCTGGAAGGCTGTCGAATATGCTGTGACATTTAATCAACTGTTTGACTACAGGCTTACCTCTACTGTCTGTGGTGAAGCGAACATGATTCTTCTCACCGTGCTTCACATCACACATCACTATTCAGTGCACTGCCTTAGAGAGCTGCGTTACAGCCTTTTTTTTTTTCCCCTGAGTGGGACAGAGTAACAGAGGTCAGCTACAGTCATGAATTTTATGAAAGGTTTGCTGGGAAACCACATTAAATGGCAACATTGGTCCATACATCAGCTCTGCATTGCTCTTATTCTGAGACTCTGCAGCCGAGTGATTTGCAGTGTACTCACATTTCATAGCCATCATTTTCAAGCAATGTCATTTGCCTTGGTATCAGACATTTCAGCTGCACCAGAGTCCACCCAGCTGCTCGTGATAAAGTTCTTCCAGAAAAAAGTCTTCACTGGAAACATGCTCCTAGGATCCCCAAACCTCTGATCTTAGGAAACATGGGATATAAAGCCTTGCGTTTACGCTTCAAAATACAAGAAAAGCTGAGGAGGAAAAGCCGAGAGGAAAATTGTTATTCCCAGGATTCAGAAGTTTGACAACTTTGGATTCAGAAATGAAACGGTACAACTTCCTTGTACGAACCGTCTGGCAAACCTTTCCTCCATTTAGAGCGGCCTAGCAAAATAGCGCTAAACAAACATTCGTCCCTCTGAATACTGATTGTCCCTAACCCAGAGAAACACATATCTTAGGCAAACAAGCAAAAACGACCTAGTATTACTATTTGCAGCGCATTTGCCTCTAGATCAGAGGCCCCCTATATTAGCCTCCACACGGGTTTGGATAGGAATAAGAGGAGGATAGCTCTAGCAGACCTGACGCCATGTTCAACTGTTGCTGCGATCGCTGCGGTCCTGATCTTGCCATTTATGACAGAAAGGTATTTGATTACTATCGGTGAGGTCCGCAGGATACTATTTGCACGTAAGATGAGATCTATACTACCGATATGGCAAACACGATGTTTTGTAAATTTCTGGTTGGAAAATCAACGCTTGCGATGTTTTTTCCTGAGAGTATTTTTTCCAGAAATATCACCTCTGTTCCCCATGATACCATGTTTTCTTTTGTGTTTCATCATATTATTGGATATCAGTAGAAGTCTTATCGTTGTAAAATATTCAGTTGCAGATGTAATGTTGTGTCAACCACCTCACGGAACCGCCAAACTTGTCTCTATGCAAACACTGAAACAATGCGCCTCTCGGTCCCTTACGAGAAAGAAGCTGCTCTAAAAGTAGCAATACTTACTCAAAATTGTAAGGAATTGCGGGACCGCTTCCACATCGTGGAAAGGATCTCTATTAAAATCGGTAAACTTCATAAAAAACTGATAGGAGTAGCAGTCCTACTGTTGTGTCAATGATAAATGTCTCAAAGTGCTAAACACTGGGATGTGATCTTTATGGAGATCTTTCTTGCATCTGGGAAAATGTTTACTGACATATTCGGGAGGGTTTTCCATGAAACTTGCCACATACCTTACAGACCGACTCATTATTGTAACTGCAGACCGTAATACATCTAATGGCTGAGTTAATTTTAGTACTATCACTCCTGCTGCTGCAATGCAACAGGCATCAAATTGTCTTTCATCTGTTCAGAAAGCCAGTTTTCACTCCAAACCTTACATTTACATTGTATAGACTAAATGTGTCTGTCTCCCCGGGACATGGGACAGTCCAGAACTTCAGCTGAGATCTTGGTTGTTAAAAATACATCTTTAGAGGCCAGAAACGTGACCTTACTATAATGCATTATGGAAGAGTCCCGTGTGATGAAGCACCCACATGCTGAAGGAGACGCTAGTTGTTGCCATCCTGAACTAGCGGGACATGCACAGAAGACCGACAAATTGACCCGTGAAGCCCTCAAGGCACAAAGGAATCCTAGAAGGACGATTGCCATGTGTGAATCTGAAGTCTCAAAAAGGGAAGGACTTTAACTCTTCTTGCAACTCAAGAAACCTGTCTCTAAAGTGGCTTGATTGTATAGATTTAAGGGCCAAATATCTTGTAACTATAGCAGTAATTATACATGGATGTACAGCCCTCCTAATTTCACTTACGGATCCTTAGGCCTGAGGTCTGTCTCCACAACTGGAAGAAAACGGAGCCCACAGTTGCTGCTGTGATTGCAGCATGGTATCTAGCCCGGTCTTTTGGAAGGAGATGAACTCTTAGTTATTCGAGCAAGAAAGAGGAGAGAGGCTCCCGGTAGCTATGTACCCTTAAATGTCGGAAGAAGTATCTGTAAATGCTTTCCTCAGTCTTCTTGCTTCTTCATATATCATTTCTAGTGCGGGTTTTCCAAAAATCACTGTGCCTGCGACATCACATCTACTCCTCTGAAACAAAGCTGCTTTACCGGAAGGACTTATGTGGTCCGTTATCTCCACCTGGTTAGGTAGGCACTCTGTATCCGTGATGGGGAAAAACCGCACCGCTGAACTCAACTCCTGTTAACATTTTGATGGTTATGAAACCCTACTTCTAGTAGGCCCATTTGCACCTAGGGTTTACCGTCCCGCCTTGCTCTTCTTCCTCAGTCTCCAGATGTAGTAGTAGAAAACATAGCAAGAATGGAGAACTTCATCCTTTTGATAAACTTTTTTTTTTTTTTTTAACCCAACATATCTAAATCATTGAAAAAGCCCTGCTCATCACAGGAGTTCAGAATTACAGCAAAAGACACCAAATCAGTTAAATGAAGGCAACAGTAAGGTGGAAGTGAAAAAATCATGGTAAGTCTCCTTCCTTAAGACACCTTAAGAAACTTTGTATAAAGAGATACTTCGACCACCTCAAATCTTCTCTGTATCCTACTTGGGAATCAGGAACTATTCAATAAAGTATTGGCTGACGCATAAACCTCTTTACACTTCGGGTAAAGGTTAGGAGCAAGTGTTTACATGGGAAGATCAAATCTGACTGTGTTATTTGAGCTAAACCCAAGGAACTCGTATAGGAAATTTCAGCATGGTATAGCATTTCTCAGATGTTACACTGCAAGTTGGACTCTCCTCCAGTAAAACACAGTAATTCTCTGATGATGTCTCACAGACACTCAGAAAATGAGTCCTCAGTGTAGGTTTAATGCTTAATATAGAGGACACAGACACAGACACAGATTTCTAGGTTGGAAGAGACCTCAAGATCATCGAGTCCAACCTCCGACCTAACACTAAGTACTCCACTAAACCATATCGCTAAGGGCTACATCTAAACGTCTTTTAAAGACCTCCAGGGATGGCGACTCCACCACCTCCCTGGGCAGCCCGTTCCAATGCTTAATAACCCTTTCGGTAAAGAAGTACTTCCTAACATCCAACCTAAAACTCCCCTGTCGCAACTTTCGCCCATTCCCCCTCGTCCTGTCACCAGGCACGTGGGAGAACAGACCAACCCCCACCTCACTACAGCTTCCTTTAAGGTAACTGTAGAGAGCGATAAGGTCGCCCCTGAGCCTCCTCTTCTCCAGGCTGAACAAGCCCAGCTCCCTCAGCCGCTCCTCGTAAGACTTGTTCTCCAGACCCCTCACCAGCTTGGTCGCCCTTCTCTGGACTCGCTCGAGCACGTCCATGTCCTTCCTGTAGCGAGGGGCCCAAAACTGAACACAGTACTCAAGGTGCGGCCTCACCAGAGCCGAGTACAGGGGGACAATCACCTCCCTAGACCTGCTGGCCACACTGCTTCTTATACAGGCCAGGATGCTGTTGGCCTTCTTGGCCACCTGAGCACACTGCTGGCTCATATTCAGCCGACTATCAACCAATACTCCCAGGTCCTTCTCGGCCAGGCAGCTTTCCAACCACTCATCTCCCAGCCTGTAGCTCTGCTTGGGGTTGTTGCGCCCCAGGTGCAGGACCCGGCACTTGGCCTTGTTGAACTTCATACAGTTGACCTCAGCCCATCGCTCCAGCCTATCCAGATCCTCCTGCAGAGCCTTCCTGCCCTCAAGCAGATCGACACACGCACTTAGCTTGGTGTCATCTGCAAACTTACTGAGGGTGCACTGGACGCCCTCATCCAGATCATCGATAAAGATATTAAAGAGGACCGGCCCCAGTACCGAGCCCTGGGGGACACCACTTGTGACCAGCCTCCAACCAGATTTGACTCCATTCACCACAACTCTCTGGGCCCGGCTATCCAGCCAGTTTCTAACCCAGCGAAGCGTACGCCAGTCCAAGCCCCGAGCAGCCAGTTTCTTGAGGAGAATGTTGTGGGGAACGGTGTCAAAAGCCTTACTGAGGTCAAGGTAAACCACATCCACAGCCCTTCCCTCATCCACCAAGCGCGTCACTTTGTCATAGAAGGAGATCAGGTTCGTCAAGCAGGACCTGCCTTTCATAAACCCATGCTGACTGGGCCTGATCGCCTGCTCGCCCTGCAAGTGCCGCGTGATGACCCTCAAGATAATCTGCTCCATGAGCTTTCCTGGCACTGAGGTCAAACTGACAGGCCTATAGTTCCCCGGGTCTGCCCTCCGGCCCTTCTTATAGATGGGCGTCACATTGGCTAGCCGCCAGTCAACTGGGACCTCCCCCGATAGCCAGGACTGCCGATAAATGATGGAAAGCGGCTCGGCCAGCTCCTCCGCCAGTTCTTTCAGTACCCTCGGGTGCATCCCATCCGGCCCCATCGACTTGCGCTCATCCAAGCTCCTTAGCAGGTCGCCAACCATTTCCTCATGAATAGCAAAGGCCACATCCTGCTCCCCATCCCCTTCCGCCAGCTCAGGGCACTGGGTATCCAGAGAACAACCGGTATTGCCGCTAAAGACTGAGGCAAAGGCGGCATTAAGCACCTCAGCCTTTTCCTCATCCTTAGTAACTAGGTTTCCCCTCGCATCCAGTAAAGGATGGAGATTCTCCTTAGTCCTCCGTTTCGCATTGATATATTTGTAAAAGGATTTTTTGTTGTCTTTAACGGCAGTAGCCAGGTTGAGCTCCAGATGAGCTTTGGCCTTTCTAATTTTCTCCCTGCACAGCCTCGCTACATCCTTGTAGTCCTCCTCAGCGGCCCGCCCTTTTTTCCAAAGATTATAAACCCTCTTTTTTCTGCTAAGCACAAGCCGCAACTCTCTGTTGAGCCAGGCCGGTCTTCTTCCACGCCGGCTCGTCTTTGGGCACGTGGGGACGGACCGCTCCTGTGCCGTTAAGATTTCCTTCTTGAGGAGCGCCCAGCCTTCCTGGACTCCTCTGCCCTTCAGAACCGCCTCCCAAGGGACTCGGCCAACCAGCATCCTGAGCAGCTCAAAGTCAGCCCTCCGGAAGTCCAAGACAGCAGTTTTACTGGTCCCCTTCCTGGCCTCGCCAAGAATAGAGAACTCTACCATTTCGTGGTCACTCTGTCCAAGACAGTTTCCGACCACCACATCTCCCACCAGTCCTTCTCTGTTTGTGAAGAGAAGGTCTAGCGGGGCACCACCCCTGGTGGGTTCACTGACCAGCTGCGTCAGGAAGCTATCTCCCACGCTCTCCAGAAACCTCCTAGACTGCTTTCTCCGTGCCGTGTTGTGTTTCCAGGATATGTCCGGGAAGTTGAAGTCCCCCACGAGGACAAGCGCCGACGATTTTGCAACTTCTGTCAGTTGCCTATAAAACTCCTCATCCGTCTCCTCATCCTGGTTCGGCGGTCTATAACAGACCCCGACCAGGACGCTAGCCTTGCCGGCCTTCCCGCGGATCCTAACCCACAGGGATTCAACCTTATCATTCCCAGCCTGGAGTTCCACAACATCAAAAGATTCTCTAATGTAGAGAGCCACGCCACCACCCCCTCTGTGCTGCCTGTCCCTCCTGAAGAGTCGATAGCCAGGCATTGCAGCACTCCAGTCGTGGGAGCGGTCCCACCACGTCTCCGTGATGGCAACCAAGTCGTAGCCTTCCTGCTGCACAATGGCTTCCAGCTCCTCCCGTTTGTTACCCATGCTGCGTGCATTAGTGTAGATGCACTTCAGCTGGGCCATCGCCTTCTTCCCCAGCCTAGCCATTGTTTCCCCCGGCACGGCTCCAACAAGCCTTGTTTGAGCCCCGTCCCCCTTCTCGCCTAGTTTAAAGCTCTCTCTATGAGCCCCGCCAGCTCCTGGCCTAGGATCCGTTTTCCCCTTGGAGATAGGGACCCGTCTGAGGCCATCAGGCCGGGTGCCGAGTAAAGCTCCCCATGGTGAAAAAACCCAAAATTTCTGTGCCGGCACCAGTCTCTGAGCCACCTATTAACCACGTGAGCTTTCCATGTCCTCTCCGTGCCTCTCCCTCCCCCCGTAGGGATAGACGAAAACACCACCTGCACTCCCGCTCCCTCCACCAACCGTCCCAGCCCCCTATAGTCCTGTTTGATAGCCTTGAGGCTTCTCTTTTCAAGATCATCACTGCCAGCCTGGACTATCAAAAGAGGGTAGTAGTCAGAGGGGCGAACCAGGTTTGGAAGCTTCCTGGTAACGTCTCTGACCCTGGCCCCAGGGAGGCAGCAGACTTCCCTATGCGTGGGGTCAGGCCGACAAATAGGGCCCTCTGTTCCCCTGAGTAGGGAGTCGCCCACAACAATCACCCTTCTTTCTTTCTTGGTGGAGGCAGTCCTGAGGCATGGAGTCAAGACACCTCATTAGAAAATGGCCACCACAGTAAATCCTTCCTGTGATACTTGCCATTAGTCATTACCGCAGAGGAAGAAAGACCAAAAGACACGATTGGGAAGAAGGCCAGAGTTCTCATTTCATTCATTGCTGGCTCTCTACTTGACAGAGAGGGCAAACGGATGGGGCAGCTACAGAAAGAAACCTGCCTTCCTTCTCTTTACATTATAGCTGTTACACAAAGCTGGAGAAATGCAGTCTTTGGCACCGACATTCTGATGTTCTTTGCAAAAGAAACAGTAAACATGCGCCTCTGTAAATTTCAGCAGTAGAAAAAGTTTAAGAGGGTGCTGTCCCCTTCTTCGTGGTATATATAGCTTGGTAAATAACGAAGAGAGAGTGGGCTCTTGGCAAAACCCTTGGGCATTCTGCGCTCAGCCTCCCCTCTCGAAATAAAATACAACGCTAAGTTTTTCACGCTGCTTGTTTGATGTATGGCTCTCTTCTACCTCATCATTCTAGTATGATTCGACAAACATTAGAGAGAAATTCTTCCGTTTAAATCCTTTACTGCAACAGAAGTAAATATCTTACTTTTAGAAAATGCATTTCTTAAAGATAAAATACTATTCTACAATACTCTTTCAGATAGATTTGCCATAAGTCAGATACTCTTGTTCAAATAATAGACTACGAACCTAATTTATCTTGTGCCTTCAGGAAGTACAGAACTTGCTCTTATTAAGGTGCTCCATTATGAGAGTCTGACTGATACGATTAATTGTTTTTCAGCTATGCTGTAGTTGTCATTGTAAGTCTTCTCATTGAAGGAAAAGGCAATTAGGGATGAAAGTATTTAACAAGAGACCAAAATGAAACGATACAGCTTTAGGGGTAGATCGCGATTATGATGACATTTACATTGGCATTCAACTAAAATAACATAACGACATAGAGCTGCATGGTACTCTGGCGAGGGTGATGGGAACAAACCTATTAACTTAGGAGGAAAAAACGCATCACCGCCTGATGCTGTAATAATACTTCTGTATCGAGACCGTCTGTTTTTCCGCTTCCCTTACACTCCTTCCTAACTTACAGATGCAAATAGGAACAAATACGTGTTCCTTATTCAGATGAACTGACTGGATCTATAGCTGGATGACTGGGATAACTAGATGAAATTTTCTTACCTTTTGTTTTCCAAATATGAAAATATGTTTTTCCAAATATGAACAAGCTTTCTTCTAAATTCCAGGGGTTTGAATATGCAACATTTAAATTAGGGGCGAACCTAATTTTCGGTGCATACTAAATCCAGAAAAACTAGCCGAGTTCTTCTGTCACTTAGAGGATATAACTCTGTCATACATGAGGAAACAGTCCCTGTGCTATGCATAAATATAAACGATTGTACCAGTTGGTACTCTACAGCATAAAAGAGGTACATGGAGGGAAATAAAAGCAAAGCTGTGGAAGACACTAATAATAGCTGTTCCCGTTAGAGCTAGACTATGCATTCCATATGGTTTGTGTCTCCGGAGGTGTAGATATCTGAGATTTTCTGTAGGTTTTGCCCAAAGTATCGTGAAGTTATACCTAACCGTTGTTCTTCAACATATTGTTTCGCCAAAGGACTTGCTCACAAGAACTGATGTTTCCAGTACTTCCTTGTAGGACTGATTCTGGGTCTTCCTCTATTTGCTTGTTGACTTTTATTTGACATTTAAATTCGGTTTCCTTATTTCTTTTTATTTTAGTGCCAAAATTTGGACTAAACCAGGTTTGAGAAACTCAAAAACTGTGATCATTCAAATATTATGTCCAAATGCAACTTGACTTCATCTCTGGATTAGTTCGTGCTGCCTTTAATCGCACCGCTTAATATCTTTTTCAGAGCCTTCCCGAAGGGCTTTTTGGAAGAGACAGCAAAATCTGAGCTTCTAATTTTTGGTTTTAATTCTGCTGAAAGGGTTAAATACTAAGTCAATAGAGTTGTGTCTGAAACTTTCCATCCTTCCCCTAACACAGCTATCGCTACGAAAGCCAGCTATGCTTCACTTATTAACTTCCCTTTTTCTTCCAAAACAATAATAGAAATGTTAGCAAACGAATGAATCTTACCAGCTGCCTTTACAGGACTTATCTTTCATGAACTACTTTTCTAGAATTTAACGTAGCAGGGCCCAGCTCTGACCTCTTTTTTTCATACCGAGTCATACTTCACTCTCCTCTTGTCCTTTCTACCCATCCTTTCCCCAAAGTCCTACTCAAGTTGTGAAGTTAGGCTATTGTTCACACTGAGTAGGGGTCATATAACACATTTCTTAATGACTAGCGGCCTTTCAAGTTTATCAAAACGTGTACTTTGGTTTTAAAAGAAACATCATCCAACAAAGTTTAACTTGCACCGCTACTGACAAGCGTTTCACTCCATATATCCTTAACTTGAATCGCTACAGAGCAAGCAAAAGGGAAATTAGTTGTGACTGCAAAAACACCGCGGGACCAATTCGCATCTGACATGAATTAACTTCCACTGTGAGCGTAAGAGTATCTCTATGAATACTGGAAATGTTATTTCATAGGGGATAAAAACATATTTTAAAATTATTTTCCTACACCAGATAAACCATTTACAAGTTGGGGGGTTAGTATAAAAAGGAACCACATAGCTGTATACAGATCTTTTTTTTTTTTAAATGAAACTAAAGATCAAAGAGTTGAGGGACAGGCTGAAATTTTATGTACCCTGATTAACAAAAGAATACATTTTAAATGAGCTTTCTAATTATGGAGGGATATAACACACTGATGTAGTGCTTGTTAAATCTCACAAATTAAAAGGCAAAAGCCAAACTGCAACCCAGAGTCTTCAGAGCAATATCAGAGCTTGGAGAATTCATAAACCAAGTAAACCTTCTGACATAACTATAAAATGTGGTATAAACCCTAGGAAAAAATAGCCATCTTGAAAGGGTAACAGCACTTTTATGAGAATTTCAACTGCACCATGGCAACATCAACCCGTCAAAGCAAATGAAGGGCAGTAAAAGTAAAATTAAAAATGATGAAGGGGACACCAGCTTGCTAACAGCTTTACAAGCTGTAAAGCTTTCAAATGTTATCTCTTCATTGGTTTGTTCAATCACACATGCCGGTTACCAAGCTTTATCATATTATGTATCTTTCCCATCGCTGCAGGCTGCCAGGTTTTGATGGACCTGTGCATAAAAATAATAATAATAATCTATTCCTTCTTGATGCATGCCCTTCTTCCTTTCTACTGCCTTCTTTCCTCTTACTGGTTCTTCTGTACTGGTGCTGGTGGTGACTCCTCCTATTAGCTAGGGCTGTAAAAATGATGAGAGTAAGTTCAGAGGTTTCTTGGCTACCTTCTCTTCCCATTCCTCTCTCTGCCTTGCTCCACCTACATACCCTGGAGTCTGTCACCATGGATTTCAAAACCCTAGCTAGGGGAGGCTGCTCTCACAGGTGTGCCTGTATCATGGCACCTATTGCTTAGATATCCTCTCTTTAAATGTTCTATCGACCATACAATCAAATGGCAGTTTATTAGTTTGTAAGTCATTCGTTGCACTGTAATCAATTTATTGACGTGTATTCAATTCTTCAAATCATTTTGAGGAACAACATATTTTTTATATATATTTATTTATTTATTTATTATATAAATAGATGCAGAGTCCCACGTATAATATGCGTCTACTCTGAATCTCATTCCTCCTCTATGGACTAGTAGTAAAGAACTAAAGGGTTAGTTCCTGTGATTCATTTATTGGCGTCACACAATAAATATTTTTGCATTGAAGAGCCACGGTTTTCTGACTGGGCATTCGTTCCTGCAATTCCTCTCATTTTTTTCTTACCTGCAACATGACTCATGCTTTATTAATGTTCATGTTTAAAACAGTATTAGATCAGATCATAAACAATGCATGTATGTTTTGTTATCATTACAGAGATCTTATACTGCAAAAGGAAGTGTGTTAAAAGAGAATGTTAATAAAGTTAAAAGTAGAAATCTTGGGCCTTTACCTTTCAAAAGAGAGGATTATTAAATCAAAGATTTCTCAAAATCTACCTGCTACAGCTCCCTCTCTTTCTGGCCTTCTTGGGCTAGAAAATCTTTGGACTCTTTCATATTTAGTCTGTCATTAACGGAGCAGAGTTGAGATTAGGCCATCGCATGTACTGTGTAACGCATGCTCTATTTCAGGTTGAAAACAAGAAGGGCTCTGACAATGTTAGCGCTACATATGAACAATATTAGATCTGTTCATTTTTTCATTTCTGGAGGGAGAGATGCTTTTTGATGTTTCGCCAGTCAATGACTACCATTGCAGGAGATGAATGACTGTATGAAGAAACATGGCATAAAACCCAATGGGGTGTAATCAGTCTGTTTTCTTGATGGTCCTACAAGGCGACAGCCTGGGAGCCACGTGAAGGTATATTAATTATGGACATATATGAAAAGACTGTGAAGTAGGACTGAAAATTTACAGTAGTGATTCCCAGTAGTGGTAGCGGTCCCCAGGCTGAACATTGTCCAACTGATTTTTGTTATGCAAGATTTTCCTCAGTGAGGCATTGCTTTTTTCCAGTGCAAATTAGGAACAACAACAACAAAAAAAGATTTTTTATCTCTAAAGTAGTTGACACCTTTTGCATATGCAGTACAGCTGTTCGCAATATTTTGGATCCAATACTACTAAACAAAATAAGATGTCCCGATTGACCGAGATCTACTCCTTCACGATCATTCTGCCTCATCAAAAACCTGAGAGCTACTTCTTCACGCTACTTGTGATATTGAGTATGCCCTACCAGCTAGCCTTATCAAACTTCCATGAAACTGTTGTGGCGATGCAGGACTAGAGAATGATCCCAAATATAATTTCCGTTAACAAGTCACTTGAGCTAATAGAGGTCTTCATTCATATCAGTATATTCGGATCAGACATGTAAGAAAAACCTATTATAATCTCTATAATCTATCTAGAGGTAAAATTTCCAACTATCGGTACACATTCTTGATCGTGATGAATATTCTAGAAGGGGTATTTAATGATTGTTAATGAACATTTAATGAATTCGGTGACTTTGCACCTCCTGCAAAATGCATTTTGAATGTGTTTCTTTCTGTTTATCCATCGACTTCAAATTAGATAAAATGCGAACACTTTTTTTTTTTTAAACAGAAGTTTTTTGCAAACTTGGCTGAGGTCAAAATGATTACTATTTTACAATATGCTTTGAGTAAAAAAAAAAGTTTATTTAACATTTATTTAAAAAATTAATAGCTTGCAGATTAAATTTTCCTGACGAGGAAAGAAAAATGTTTAGTTGAGACCTTTAGTAATCCACATTTGCTCTTATCCAAGTGCCACCATTTAACGCCTACAGGAGTGAAATACATTTTCAAATTTGGAGCAATCAAACCTACTTATGTGCTTTTCTATATGTTTGCTTTATATTGCTGAACAAGAGAGTTTAACTTTAGTTGTGTTTCATCCCCAGGGAACATTTAGAAGGATTGCACTCCTAGCCCAAGTCAACAGCTTTTTTCTTTTTTTTTTTTCTCCTAGACTTCCACCTGGTGTAGGCACAGTTTGCCTAGATTATCATTTGTCTCCTGTTTCGAGAGAACAGTTTCTAGGTTCTAACTGTGCAGCTCATGCAGAATTCACAGAACATAGAGTTAACACAACCTAGACTGACCAGTATGATGAAATTCATCAACAGTGTTGACTTTACAGATAGCCTTATTCACGTGGCATCTTTTCTATCCAACGTTTGGTTTCATACAAACAAAAATGACAAAAGGTAGCATTATCCAAGCAAGCATGGGAGTAAGGTCAATAACAGCAGAACCTGAGGAAAAGGATATCAATGGGGAGCTCTGCTGGGTTTCTTCATTGCACCTGATGGTTAACATAAATGTCCCTCTTAGCATGGAGATGGGGGGTGCCGTTTTTGTTAGGGAACCGGCAGGAACACCCTCAGCTCATTTGTCGGTCCCTTCAGGATCGGGACAGACACCTGAACCATTTGAAAGGTTGGAGTGGCCATAAAGAAAATCATCAACTTGTGCTACATCTGAGGGATAGACACAGACACAAAAAGCTTTCTTTTTGCTGCAAGAAAGCTTGCAGCAATTGGATAGTTTATAGGCTTCTCCAGTTGCCAGTACCCGTTTTCTTACTGGTCTCAATTTGATATTGCAGGAAGCTCCATAACAGGTCATACTGTCACTCGGGAGGTCCTCCTCAGAGCTTCATTCTAGCTCTTTTCCTTACATCATAACTATTTTATTGTTCTGAGTCACACATAGAGGATATAGTTGGAGTTCCTGCTGTGTCAGCTCCTGGGGAGACAGTGTCTATGCTGTCTAGATAAGTGAATGAGACTGAGACTTAGATGTCCAGAAACTGGTTTTAGTCTAAAGACAGAACTACTCCTGCTAGACATTAGGCATTACTGGCTATCAAATACACACTTACATTTAGAAATACCACCAATTTTTGGTTCTAACACACTTTTCAGAACCTTACGGCCCAAGTATTTCCCCATCAGTGGAACCAGTGCAAAGAATTACACGCTTACAAATGTGCAAAAATAAAAACAAATCACAAGCATATTCTGTATTCAGTGAGGATTCATGCTTTCACATTCCAAATAATAAAATAATTATGATTAATTCCATTTAAGGAATTCTTTCTCCCAACAGACGTTGGCATATACTTTCTTGCAATTACAATAAGGAGCACTGAGGAGTCCTCCGGTAGCAATAATACCTCAGAGCACTAGTGGTGATAGATTGACACCTGTTAGTTTACTCGTATAAACTTTCACCTTTAAAATCAAAACAAATGGAAAATTAACAATAAAATAAATGCAGTTATTATCCTTACTATGTCACATTATTATCCTTATCATGTCATTATCCTAATTATTATTAACTCATTGGATGGGGGGGTCTTAAATGTAAACAAACAGTTGGCATTTATGAGTAGCTGTGTAGCCCCATGGAACTATTTGTGCGTCATTGTAAACTATAAGACATATAAATGACTAATAGACTTTCTTTCCTCCACACTCACACGCTGTTAGGCAGCGGAATGAGGTACTAGCGATGACATTTTTGATATTTAACTCTCTTTACCCAGCATATCTGCCAAAATGAAAACTGATACTGTGCCTAGTCTTGCATTTGAAGAATGGACAGAAAGGTTTGAACTTGGGATTACAGCCATAATTGAGCTTAATGCAGCTGGATGCAGGACAGGAATCCCAGTATCAACTGAAGGGAACACAGGACTAAGAGAGCAGGAAACAAGGAGAGAAATTTCTGTGGCTTGTTTCAGCATTAACATATTAGACCTGCCTGGGTGACTCTGAGGCAGAGATGGAAGGCCGCAAAGGAGAAAAGGAAAGAAAGCAGCTAAAGGATCAGGCCTGATATAAGTTCTTGCACTATTCCTCAAATTTAGGGCAGATAGTACTCCCAGAAATATTTTTCTAAAATATTTCTATAATAATGAAAAGCCCTTTGGACTAGAAGGTGGTAACCATGCTCTCTAAATCAGTTTTAATCTACTGTTTCAGGCACCCAATCCCGTGTAGTGCCAGAACAAATATAGAATGAGCAAGAAGAGAAATTGTCTCCAGGTTATTATGTTTAGGCCTCCAAGGCTTTCTAACTTTTAGGCCAAACCTCAGAGATAAAGGGCTTTTTTTTTTTTGATTGTACTTTTAGGAATAAGGATCAATGATTTCCCTTCGGTCAGGCCCGCAGCTCTGTTTGATTTCATTTTCTTATGTTTTTACTGTGTTGTGTCTTGAGATGTTTGTTTGACAAAGTGCTCCATAAATGGGAATTTTTATCGTTATTGTCATTGCACTTCTTAGGTCCCAAACTATACATTGTTGTCATACTAGTGTTTTAGACTGATTTTTTCATTGCTGAGGAGGATTGATCAGTCCTGTTACACTTGCTAGTGGGACCAATATATTTGGTAATTAATAGAGTAGTCTTCAGTAGAGCGCTATGTTGGACTGGGTGCCTGGGCAGAGAGTTATTCTTCTTTACACACAGCTCTGCATTTAGTCTGATAATAATATCATGTCAGTAAATAACAGGATTCTGAGAGCTTTTCTGTTTCTTTGCTTTTTAAATCAGGCAGCAGTCCATCCCACCCAAAAATACTACTGGCTGAGACCTGAAAACACCAACACTTCTCAAAACAGCTATTAAAGTGCTTCAATGAAATTCTCCATCAGAAATAAATATTACATTTGGATTTCTAATATGAGCAAAGGATATGACAGAATAGCTTCTAAAGATGCCATTTACTGTCTTTTCAAAAATACACAGATTTCACAGTCTTTTTATATTATTCCTCTCATTTAATGCTTGCTGTCCTACAGCCTTTAGTCCAAATTCTGTTAAACTGCACAATGCCGTTGGAGTACAGCACAAACGGGAGACTGAAGGGGCTCCCTTGAAGTCGAGTTTGGTAAAACAGCCTGGAATAATTGGATACACATGCTAGAGTAGTCTGGGTAAAATGCATAAGGATATAAATATGAAGTACGAGTGTCAGATGATCAGGAATATATTCTAAACAAACAGGTAGTGTGATTTAGACCATCGTTCACGTCAATGCTGAGTTTTACTTCATAGACTTGAATGTGATCACAGTTACGCTAGCAGAAGTCCACAGAAATTCAGTTTAAATCGACGGAATAATAGAAGACTGAAATCAAAATAATAGAACAGAATTTGCTTATCTTTTCTTGCACGTGCATCCTAAAATAGATCTGCTCACTTGACTGATACAAATACATTTTATCACTTTTTATTATTGCGGTGCAACTGGCTCTGAAGTGCTACAGCAACTGGAGCGTAATTCTTTTCAGATCACACATAATCCATACTATTTTTAAACAGGTACTCTGTTTAGACTTTGGACTAGAGAATAGCTTCAGCCAAGCTATGGAAATTTCTGCCAATTCTCAACTTTTATTGCTAGGGTCAAAATACGATTCCAAAAAGAAACTGTTATTCCCCGTTCCCAAGTTAAATTTGCAAAATTGGCATTTAAATGTAAATATTATTTATCTTGGTTGCAAAATGAGCACAACTAGTGTTGCATAACAATAAATACAAAGCCCCAAATGACATAATAGAGCCACTTTCAGTGCTGTACTACACATGCAGCTTAGAGCGTGGGTGAGCTACAACAGAAAGTGTTCTAACCACTGACAGACTAGGAAGAAATATGGATAAATCTGGATTAAAATTATGGCAGTTTTTACCTGTCTTGCTACAATACTTTTTTCTATTTTATAACTAATGGAACATACACTTTACATACTAAAGACAGTAAGTAACTTGTGAATTTCTACCTTGGTTCCTTTCATCTTTCAGTTTAAACATCCTAGAAATTGACAACATTAACAAAAAACAACACTCCTACCCTTTTGTTGTGCCCCTGAGCATTCGGTCCAAAATTATCAATGCATAACATTCACGATAACTAGCAGCAAGACAGTAGTAAAAATATACTAACAGTTACAAAGCAGTGATAAGCACTCAACACCAAGAAATAAAGAACACAGAGGAAAGGAGTCCTAATTACCAAAAATTACCACTCAGGAAAGAGATACTAAACTGCATTGTTCATTTAGGTGTTCACCTTAACGTATAGAGCACAAATAGAAAGAAGATACTTGTAGGAACCCGGCAGTCACTGCATAACTTGTGCAACATGACAAAGGTAATTTGCAGAACTACCAATAAGAATACATACTCATCTTGTAAGAAGACCAGTGGGATACCAGAGATGGACAAAAGAAACACATAGGTCCGCTACTAGATGGGGAGGGTCTCCTCACAGACAATGACATAGGCAAAGCAGAGACGTTTAATGCCTTCTTCGCCTCTGTCTTCAATGCTGATGATGGGCTTCGGGACCCAGGGTACCCTGAGCTGGAGGACCATGACGGTGGGAATGACAAACTCCCAACCGACCCTGAACGTGTGCAGGATTTGCTGCTCCACCTGGATCTATACAAGTCCATGGGTCTGGATGGGATTCATCCCAGGGTGCTTAAAGAGCTGGCTGACATCATCGCGGGACCTCTCTCAATTATTTTTCAACGATCTTGGTAATCTGGTGAGGTCCCATTGGACTGGAAGCTGGCAAATGTTGTGCCAATTTTCAAGAAGGGTAAGAAAGAAGACCCTAGCAATTACAGGCCTGTCAGTCTCACGTCAGTGCCTGGTAAAATTATGGAGAGTATGATCCTTGAAGTTATTGAAGTGCACCTGGGGGACAATGCAGTCATTGGTCCCAGCCAACATGGGTTCATGAGGGGTAGGTCCTGCCTAACAAATTTGATTTCCTTTTATGATAAGATCACCGATCTAGTCGATCAAGGGAAACCAGCTGATGTGATCTTTTTGGACTTCAGCAAAGCTTTTGACACGGTTTCCCACAGGATCCTACTGGACAAAATGTCCAGCATACAGCTAAACAAAACCATCATACAATGGGTGAGCAATTGGCTGACGGGCAGGGCTCAAAGGGTTGTGGTAAATGGGGCCACATCTGGCTGGCGGATGGTCACTAGTGGGGTCCCTCAAGGCTCCATTTTAGGGCCAGTCCTCTTCAATGTTTTTATAAATGATTTGGATGTAGGACTAGAAGGTGTTCTGAGCAAATTTGCCGACGACACTAAACTTGGAGGAGTTGTGGACTCGGATGAGGGTGGAAAGGTCTTGCAGAGAGATCTGGACAGATTGGAGAGCTGGGTGATCACCAATCACAAAAGCAAGTACCGGGTCCTGCACCTGGGACGGGGCAACCCTGGCTATACATACAGACTGCGATGAGACGCTGGAGAGCAGCCCTGCAGAGAGGGATCTGGGGGTTGTGGTTGACAGCAAGTTGAATATGAGCCAGCAGTGTGCCCTGGCAGCCAGGAGGGCCGACCATATCCTGGGGTGCATCAAGCACGGCATTGCTAGTCGGTCGAGGGAAGTGATTGTCCCGCTCTACGCTGTGCTGGTGCAGCCTCACCTCAAGTACTGTGTGCAGTTCTGGGCACCACAGTACAAAAAGGACATTAAACTGTTGGAGAGTGTCCAGAGGAGGGCAACGAAGATAGTGAAGGGCCTAGAGGGGAAGACGTATGAGGAGTGGCTGAGGTCACTGGGCCTGTTCAGCCTGGAGAAGAGGAGGCTGAGGGGGGACCTCATCGCAGTCTACAATTTCCTCGCGAGAGGGTGTGGAGAGGCAGGTGACCTATTCTCTGTTATCACCAGTGACAGGACCCGTGGGAACGGTGTGAAGCTGAGGCAGGGGAAGTTTAGGCTGGACATCAGGAAGAGATTCTTCACCGAGAGGGTGGTTGCACACTGGAACAGGCTCCCCAGTGAAGTAGTCACTGCACCAAGCCTGTCTGAATTTAAGAAGAGACTGGACTGTGCACTTAGTCACATGGTCTAAACTTTTGGGCAGACCTGTGCGGTGCCAGGAGTTGGACTTGATGATCCTTATGGGTCCCTTCCAACTTGGGATATTCTATGATTCTATGACTGTGTCAGTGTTCCTGCTAGCTTATGCCATCCCCTAGTTAAGCCATTGCTTATGTACATAGCTTCACCTTCCTTAACTTGTACAGTACTTTTGAAATCAGAATCCCACTGCTTAAAATTGCTTTGCATACTTCTGCTGTACTGAGTTTGAGGTCCAGATTTGTTCTAGACTATCATTTTTCCTGTTTATTTCCTTCATCCAGGGCTCGCTACAAGCAGACAACTCCTTGCTTTGTAATATCACCTTTCTATGTCTCTGAAACAAGCTTTCATGATAATCATCAAACACCTATGGTGAGGTATTTCATATACAGGATCCCATGAGTACACACTATAAAATCATCAGATTTGTCATATTAAAATAGCAGTAATAAAATAAATTGGTAATTAAAGGCATATTCTCCTCCACAGAGAAGACAGATCTCAGCATCAGACAGCAGGCAACTGCACCAGAGAGAAAGCACATTTGCTGGCTCATGGGAATTTTCTTCCATTGGTGAATTTTACTAGTTTCAGCAACCATGGGAGGATTAGGTAGAAGTAAAAATCCACATCCTGATGGTGGCCTACAGAACTGGGGTAAGGGCATGCAGTCTAATTCTATGAATGGGGCAGGCAGACAGTAAATAATGTAGAAAATGATTACTTTCCTATCTAGCTCTAGGATTTTTTTATTATTACTATTTTTTCCCTCCCCACCTGTGGACTGAAATCATTCCCCTTTCAGGAAACTATAATCATCACGCAGTTTCCATCAGGTACTCCTGCTCAGCTCAAAACCTGCCATTAAAAATATCATGATGATAAATGGGCACAGGGATTTTGCTGATGAATGGATAGTACCAAATTAATTAAGTAGAAATGAGGTTATTAAATGAGGTTAAATAAGAGCAAGTGTAGAGTCCTGCACCTGGGAAGGAACAACCGGATGTATCAGTACAGGCTGGTGGACGACCTGCTGGAGAGGAGCTCTGAGGAGAAGGACCTGGTGGTCCTGGTGGACGACAGGTTGACCATGAGCCAGCAATGTGCCCTTGTGGCCAAGAGGGTCAATGGGATCCTGGCGTGCATTAAAAGGAGCGTGGCCAGCAGGTCAAGGGAGGTGATCCTCCCCCTCTACTCTGCCCTGGTCAGGCCTCACCTGGAGTACTGTGTCCAGTTCTGGGCTCCCTGGTACAAAAAAGACAGGGATCTCCTGGAAAGAGTCCAGCGGAGGGCCACAAAGATGATACGGGGCCTGGAGCATCTTCCCTGTGAGGAAAGGCTGCGAGACCTGGGTCTGTTCAGCCTGGAGAAAAGAAGACTGGGAGGATCTCATCAATGTGTATAAATACCTGAGGTGTGGGAGACAGAGATTTGACCAACCTCTTTTCAGTGGTTTGTGGGGATAGGACAAGGGGTAACGGCCACAAGATAGAACAAAGGAAGTCCCACACCAACATGTGAAAGAACTTCTTCACAGTGAGGGTGACGGAGCGCTGGAACAGGCTGCCCAGGGAGGTTGTGGAGTCTCCTTCTCTGGAGATATTCAAGGCCCATCTGGATGCCTACCTGGGCAGCCTGCTCTAAGGAACGTGCTTTGGCAGGGGGGTTGGACCTGATGATCTTTCGAGGTCCCTTCCAACCCCTTCAATTCTGTGATTCTGTGAAATCATGACCAACACTGGCATGAATATCACTTGTGCGAAAGCATGAGTTGACTGAAAACACCAAGAGAATGATCATCTTTATCGCGTAGGCTTTTCACACTAGAAGTAGTAATTTAGTGCACCCAGGCAGCAGATCCAGGAAGCAGCTGGTCCAGCCCTACCTGAAAACAGCTGAGGAACAGGAGTCTCATTTAAAATAATCCAGCCCACAAAGACAGATGAAGTTCCATTGAAGAAAGCCCTAACAGAAAAGTCCCGTGGGAACTTTCCATAGAGAAAAGAGGACCTCTCCCTGCAAAGCTTGTCTTTCTTCAGCCCAGAAACAGCTTGCTTACCTGCAAAAGGAGCTTCTCTTGTTCGATGGCTCGGATTAGAAATCAATAGGCTCTGGCACTGCTTCCAACTTAAGTAATAACAATCCTGCCACTGATTCAGAGTGTCTGGAGCGTGATACCTAAGGATGTGATTACTGTATTTTCTGGTTCCTGAAGGCAGCTGCACAGATTTTCATGCATCTCCCCTCCTGAACAGATTGCGGAAGGGGATTTATGCAACAGAGAATGAAGAGGCTTCCCGAGCTCCGTGAGACCAATGGGCAAGGAGGGGCAGGATTTGTGCTCAGGAAGAGGAAGGGAGGGAGCATTGCCACATTCTGCAGCTTTTATCTAGAGGAATACTATCAATCAGATGTTACTGAGGGGACCCATAAATGGATGTTGGTAAAGTATACATAAGAGGCGTCACCCAAATTCCTGTCATCCCATATTTTAATAGTAACGTGGTCCTTTTTTTTTTTTTTTTTTGGTATCCATACAGTTAGAAAGTCAAATGGTACGGTGAATTACCAGCTGATATTGCCTTGTTCATATCTACCACTTCTGAACTTCTTAAAATAAGTAGGGCTGGTTAGAGAGACTAACTGCAGAAGTCACTTGTGTGGGCTGGAAGACCATGACAACTATAGCCGTATTAAATATCTGAAACCCACCCACAATCCAATGCTATGAGAGGGAGACGCTAGAGCTCCAAATTTACTGTGAATATGCTACGCTATTTCTAAGAGATATCTCACCAAACTATCCTACAATAAATAAGAGGATTTAAGCTGAGGTTAATCAGAGATAGATCAGTCCCAACACCATCTGTGAGTACAATTACCTTCCATGCTATCACGTGAGGTTTCACTTAACTTTTATTTTGATTTTATTTCCAGAAGTGGGACACTTGTGTAGCACACAAGTCTCTGAGCAGCTTTGCCTTAAAGCTAGTAACTAAGCAATTACCTTGTAATCAGACACAGTGTTGACAATGCAATCATGTGGCAACATGTAATTACATGGCATAACATTGCACGTAGTATTTTGCACTGCGCCTTGAAAACGTAGTGCTGCCATATTTTTTTCTCAAGCTGAATAAGACTCCAGAGATTCTAAACAATGCACTCAACCTGAAAACATGATTCTCACGGCTTTTTTTGTTGACATAAGTGAAATGCCCAGACAGGCCAATAAAAGGAGGAAAAAAAATAGAATATACCTTCTTCACTTTCTTTTATTTAGGGTAGTATGAAGCATCTTAAAGGAAGAGTTTGGAGACCAAACCATATATCTGTATCTTCCCCCTGGGGCAACTTCTCCAACCACTGCCAGCTGGAAGACCCACTCTCTGCACAGGCAAAATTTAGCAATTCATCATGTCAAAGAATAAGGAGAACTTCTCTGACTCTAGGGATCGATCTTAACACCCAAGGGGCACAAGGGCAGGATATAAAGTCTCTGAGTTACTGTTAATGCTGCCTTCTAGTAATAAAGGCCATCCATTCCATCCACTGTTGTTAAAATTCTGAACATACTGTTTTCTCCTAGGAGAAAGCACACGCGCTTTTGGGATGTCTGAAAAGTAACCCAATGCATATGAATTAAAAGAAAAAAAAATACCACAAACACCAAATACTTACAGATTGTGGTTTAAAAGAATGACTTCTCCATAATTTTAGGATAAATGTTTGTTGCACTTCTAATTTCTTGAGTGCTCCAGACAGACAGTTTAAATTGATGGCTTGTTAGTGAGGACTGGCCCCTTTGTGAGATGTTTTCAGAATGATTGATTTACAATAAAGTGGCTCTTGGTGGGTGCACGCAGGTGGAACTGATTCAGATCGATTCCACAGAAGCTGACTAATCAGCTGTTTAAACTGGCAGAGTGCTCAATGACAGAAACAGCGCAGCTATCATTTTCTATCTAAGATTACAAATTAACTTGTTCTGTTTATCCTGTATGCCATCAATATGGAGAGAAGCAGCTGAGACGGAAGTGGGATTCCAGACTGATGGTCTACAGCCTTCCCTACAGATGCACTTTTAAACATTGACAATGAAGGCGCAAGGGGAAATCTCATTACATATTAACGAAACCAGTGTCAAGCACCACCAAAGAGGAGGACTCCTTAAATTAATTAACTGGAACAGGAAGTCAACATTATTTTTAAAACGTGACCACAAAAGGATAGATCAATCCCCAAATGGCCAAAAGTAAATATGTACTGGCACTTCCTCCCCTGTCCCATACACTAGCACGTACCTCATCAGTCTGTCCCTCTCTATGTACATTATATGCACACCAGAAAAGTAGCATCGTTAGAAACTGGTATTTCCAGAAATGATTAATGCTGGTAATCAACATTTCAGCCTCTACAGTCATATCCATGAAAGTGTCATTTTTACAACAAGATGAACACCTCCATGGGGAACACAATGTATATGGGTAAGTGAAAGGTGTCAGAGAAAATGTGGGTAAGTGAAAGGAGAATAGATTCTTCCTGCTTCAGAGCTGATAACAAGAGCAGGGGTGTGAGGGGGGAGAGGGCTTAGAAAAATAATTTTAACCATCTCTCATCTATAATGTTTCCTTCATATAACATCTCTAGCATTTGAAAAAACATCCTTGATTTTTTTTTTGTATACTTCCTCCTCCATTTGTCAGACATACCCCTTATTTTAATTACATTTAAATCTGCAGGAAAACACCAAGCATGCCTTAGTGTGAGCTGCAGTTCTCATCTTGTTTACAGCAGGGGGTACAGATGCTGCTGCTAGCAAATGAGTTTTGGCCAACCTACCAGAAAAGTTCTGCTTCGGCAGCCTTTTAGGGCTACCCGCAAAAAGTGGGGAGACAGAAAAAAAGGTTTAGCCTCTCTGAACCCTTTCAGTCCTTAGTCTCTCTACTGGCAGCAATTTCTGATATCTGTTTTTTGATCCCTGTATGTTCTGAGAACAACTAATGGCACATTGAATACCTAGAGTTAAAAACAAAAACAAAAAACCTACCTGACAAGAGTTAATAGCTACCACACTGATTCAAATTAAAAGTAGTTATTGAAAAGTGCTGCACTAATGCCATTACCTTAAGGAACAATAACATAAATACATCGATCCCACTCATTGCTCACAGACATTTAGGGACCCCGAGATGCGTCCCAAATCTAAACTGCTATTTCTTTTTAACTTGTGAAATGCATAACATACTACCACACTGTCATCTGCTTCCTTCAGGTATTGATAACAGAACTAAAAATTGTAAGCAGACACTGACTTGAAATTTGGTGGCCTAAGAGGCAAATATTTTGACAGATGTACTGCTAAAACTACTTTTTATTACTACGGAAAGGAAAGTACAACCTGATTGTCAGTAATAAAGGAAAACAATGTATTACCTGCATTGTTACATGCATACTAAATGTCAAAATTGTTGAACATGTCTTCATCATGAAATAAGCTTGTGAAGGGCAATAAATTTGTTTCTATGAAGTAAAATCAAAACAAAATTCTTTTAGGCTGATCAACCATACATCTGGATGCTCACACAATAGACAGTACTATTTGCCGAGTAACGCAAAGACCCTCATTTCAGAGAAAGCAACTAATATATATAATAATCAGGAAGCCACGTGCAATCTGTGTATGCATCTCATTGGTTTCTCTGATTATCTGTGCCTGAGATTAGCCTCTTAACCTTCTCTTATTTAGCTTAAAACTAAAAAACAGCCTAAAAACACTTAAAAGTGTTAGATGCCCAGCATACTGAGGTAAAATTTAGCTGCCTCTCTGCTGGCTTCCCTTTGAGACTTCAGCCCTGACCTGAAGGGATCTTTTCTGACTCTCAGACTTCTCCAGAGAGAAGAAATAATTCAGTGGTCCTGAAGGTGTAGGCCTAGCTCTCTCCTGAGCAAACTGCCAAAGCCAGCTGATTTATGTGCACTAGTATTGTGGTGTGGGCTGCTCACAGCAAATTGATCTGATAGCACTGAAGTCATTTCACTCCAGACCTCAGGTTGATATGCAGCCTCAGAGGTGAGATAAGCTACCTGGTTCAGAACTTAACAAGACATGTTTCTTCAAGATAAGATTGGCAATTCAAAAACAGCTGCTGCTTGGACAACCAAGTGCAGATGTTGACCATGATCTATCACACAGAATTTGGTTCACACACATGTAGTACAGACACAGAGAAACAGAAACTCATGCAGCAGACGTTTGAATGAAGTATCTGAGGTTATCAATATATGAATGTATTGTATACAAAATCTAGTTGAAAAGACAAAAAATGACTTATCAACTATTCAAGCAATATGAGGTGGTAAGAAGGGAAGAAGAAACCCAAGACACAGACTCATTCTGTATTTAGAGGAGAGCAATAGCAATTCCAAACTGAGCTAGTGCATAGTGTCAGAGAACTGGAGCTGGCACCTTTACATCTTCTGGATGCAAGTGATGTCAACTGATTCCCACAGCGACTGAAAGACAGGAAATACCAATATGCACTCTTAATGTGGCCTGTTCTCTAAGGCTGCTCTAAATTTATTTTTGACTGAATTAGGACTGTTTGAATATATTCTGCAGACATTTATGCACTCAAAGGATAACCCTGAGAGTGCTATACATGCTGCAAAAACACAAATGTGGAACTCTGGGCAAACACCATTGCGCTGCGTGTGAGTGCACAGTTCTGCTCGAGAAAGAGCAGAGTCCCCAAAAATGTTTTTTCTGTATGCAAACTTGGGATGAAACCTCCAGTCCTTTTATCATTGACCCACTCCAGCAGTGTCTGAGCTGTATCAAACTGACACCAGGAAAGTCTTATTTTAATGAATTTCAAATATATGCACTGATAGTCACAGAAAGCCTCTTCATAAAAAGCCATGTATTTTTGCTTTTAGTTTCATGTATTGCCTTTTAAGTACATAGAAATTCCTGTGTACTTATGTTTAACTGTCTGTTCCCTGTAAGATATTGGCAGTCATTTCCCTTGTTTCAAAATGTAATTGCTAGGATTTCCAGGGGAATATTAATTATTCTGTAGTTATCTATTTGCTAAGGAAAAAAATACTATAAGGTTGGTTGAACAAAAGCACATAAGCACTGTAATCAATGACCTAATTCTTTACGTCCTTACAGGGGACTGGGCCACATTACACCTAGCAGAATCAATCTTGCTAAAACATTTCCTATGTCAACAAACCTCTGGACCTGTGGGTAAATGGTAATTTTACAAAAGTACAAATATCAAGAAGACACAGTCCAGTAAATCTATGTGTTTAGGGAGCAGGATTTACCCTCATATTTTCTTGCTGCAATCTAAAAGAGACATTGAGAGAGAGTCCTTCCCTGTCTGTCCTGTATTTTGACTTCACAACCTCATTCAAATTGAAAATCAACTTTTAAAGTGAGAGATGTGGTCACATCTCACCAGCCTCTTATAAAATCTCCCCAGATCAAGTGTAAAAATGGACACTAACAAATTACACTAGAAAGTTTTCATATACTAACTGCAAGCTAATGGGAAAAAGTATTAAATAAAGTACATTTCCTGGATGTCAATTCAGAATGAACAGCACAACCAGCCTAAACCTTTAGGGTAAAGCCCTGTTCTTACAGACCTGGCACAGACCTGTTTGTTGCTGCTTTTTTTCCCCCCCACAATGACTCACTTTCATGTGGTACATATGTATCTTTCAAGGCCCCAGATGAGCTAGGATTCATGACCACGCACTGTGAGATTCATCCGCACGAGCAAAAACTGGGAGAAAATATATTGGCCTTGAGGATTTCCGTGAATTTGGAAATGTGTTTTAAATACAAATGATCATAGCATCCCTCAGATGCGAGGATCTGGGTGGAAAGGACACCTTAAGCAAAATTCACAGGGGACTTAAAGCTAGAGATAAGTAAGACTTACATAAAACAGTGCAAATAGTGGTAACTGATGCAAACTCTGTTACTCAAACATTTGGGGAAAGACCTGGAAAAGTCAGCAATGATTAGTGTGATGTTGATTGTCAAGAGACTAAAGGAATTGTCCTTATGATAAATCAGACATTTAATATTTTAGGTACAAGACTGTAAGTCCTCAATGAACAGTTATCTAAAATAATTTCTTAATAAAGAAGAGTTAATAGGACTTTTGAGGATGAGAAGTTCTCAAGGTACAAAGAGGTGATATTAACCGTTGAAACAACTAAAGAAAACTGCTTGTCAAAGATATTTCTTTTGATGTGTGTAAACTGTTGAGCAGTCAATCATGAGCGGGTTTTTGGTGCTGCTTTTGATCTTGAAATTGCATGTGTACAGCTTAATTGCACATTGGCAAGAGCTGAGGGAGTAAGTTGTGGGTTGGTTATTTTTTTAATATATATTTTTTTTCCTATTCAAATGAAAAACAGCTGTCTTCTGTATTCAGAAGCTGTTGGTCAAACCAAACCTTTCATTTAATGTTTCTCACTGTGGTGTGTGTACAAAAGACAGAAGTAAAGAGAGAGCAAGTATGGAATTTTTATCAAAGATTTGCACTGCAGGAAACCAGCTTTAGATCTAAATCTAGTCAAGAATGCAATAGGGGTTTCTTCCCAGGTGGGGAAGAGGATAATTAACATAATTCAGGGAAGAAAATTAATTGTGATAGATTAGAATATTTTATATCAAATGCAAATTTCCCATTGATTTTTGTACTCGAATTCTAACAGCTATGATATATCGAAGATAGGGAAGTATAATAATAATGATGACATTAATAGCACTCTAGGGTAAAGAATTATTAAGACTTAAATGTGATACTTTTCAATAATGGTAGATGAACTGATTTTGAGGCATATTCAATGAGAGCTTCATGCATTTAATTTAGTTTTATACCCAGTAAATTGGACTGATGGCATGTCACATCACTATCCTTAAGCTTGAAAAGTAAGCAAATTGAAGGATTTTTTTTTTCCCACCCCCCCCCCTCATCCAGAGCCCATTAATAGTTATGTTGTTTCTGGGCAGTAATTTATGTTTGGTACTATGTTCACTATAAACAAGAGGATAACAGAACAGTTAAGGTATATTGTTTTGGCACTAAGAAGGGGAATATGCCTGTTTTCTCAGAACTACTCGGAACATAACATGAACCGGGTCTGCAAATGGGGATCCTGGGGTCTGGGTAGGGCTATTCACATCCAACTTGTATGAGAGCTACAGAAATTGTCTATTTGTATTAACCTAATGGGCCAACCTAACTGGGAAGGCCCCTTTGTGTTTTGTCCCTGAGCACTACATAAACTATGTATGGCATAGTATGTTACAGCTCTCTACAAGAAAACATTTTTATATGAAAAGATAAAAATAATAGAATGTGTGCAATTATCATGTTCGTTGCTTTTATTTTTTAAATCACATTTCTGCATGATACTTATAAGAGTCTCTTCCTGGGATGAGAAGCAAAAGGAGGAAAAGTTTAGAAGTGAGGCCTGGGTAGGCCATCAAGTCCTGAAAAAGGCAAACGAACAGAGATTCTGCTTTGGCACAAGAATAGGAAATGACATCTACCTGTTACTATTTTTTATAGCATTTGAGTAATACCATAGGAGTTGTATGAGAAACAAATAAATGCAAACAGATCTTAAGACTGGTGCAAAACAAAGATGAAGACTGTCTTTTCTGATGTGGGTCAACAAGAGAAAGAGACTTCAGGGGAAACCTGCTGAATTTCAAATGGAAGGTGAACCTGGGTGCATAGCAGATGCAATTGCACCTGAACATAGACCTGAAAAGCCGCAGTTTAACAGAGGTGAGCAGAAGACCTACATTCTTAAAATGCGGCAAGTATTTCGTACCAGGGACTGCTCTGCATCCAGGCTATCAGGTCTGTTCTTGTTGGGAGTGCAATTCCCTGCAAAGATTTCCTAGCCCAAGCAGAAGCTTACCAGAGTCTCTGTGTTTACCAGAAGGTGGTTTTGACTTGGGGCTTGGTTACTCAGCAGGCCTGCCAGCAGGAGAAATCTTTAATTTGTGGATGGAGTCTTTATGCTCCCGTGCTGTGGGGTCATGCCCGGGCATTAAAAGAGGTTGATTTGACCTTGAAACAGAGGTCAGAAAATCAGTTGAGATGCAGGATCAGTTCTTCAATTTCAGCTTTGAGGATATACAATTTCTGCAATTTTACAGTTTCCAGTATTACTTCCCATTTTAAATAAGAGGTACAGATGCAGATGGAGGATTACTATATTCTAACTTAACAGGTGAATAGGAATCTGTGGTTTTGAAAATGCATTTAGATATCAGTCTTATCTAGTACTCTGATTAGCAGCTTCCTGGAAAAGTATTGACCAGTGTTTGAAATTTCTGATTTAATAAAGCAGAGGAGGTAGAGAAATTGCTCAACTTTTTTTTTTTTTTAATATAAACAAATTAACATATGCAGTTTTCAAAGAGAAATTTTGCAATATTTCCTCTTAGTAGGTGTAGAAAAGAAGGCCCAAGGTTCATTTCACAGTATAAGCATGTGGCTATATGACATTTCTATGTGAATGGCATCCCTTTGAAATACTGTAACAAGTATAAACCAATGCTCATATAAAATACTGAATTATGACTCCATTCCAAATCTAACTAAATTGCTAAACATGTTAAAAAAATTAATCATATAATTAATGGGTGTACTGATTTGTGGCAGCTGTCCAGAGAAGTAAGGCAAGTGGTTTTTTAAAGCTATTATTTAAGCTATTGTATCAACATGAAATAATTAAAAAAAAAATCCCAGCTGTTTTTAACTTAACTTACTTCTAAACATACACTGAGTATACAAGCAATACAGGTGAAAATTCATCTCACCTAATATACGCCATTTCAAATTAACCAGCAACTATAAGTTAGTTGTGAAACTCCCTCCAAAACTGAGATACAACAAGAGCTACTGAGGATGATTAATTCTCCTTACAAGTTAAACACATTTTTTGGAATGACTTAGATTAACTTTTGAAAACTCTCGTTTCTTACAGGTAAAACCAGAACTCAAGCTAAACAAAAACACATCACCCACACAATAAATGGCATAAAAGTGGCATGCACTTATTTCATAATACCAAACAGGTATCGTTAAAATTTCCTTTTAAACTCCCTTGATGTCCAAATTTGTTTCTTACTATATGTTTGCAACACTTCACGAGACAAAGGATATGATCCATAAGGCATGAAAACAAACTTCACCTTTATTCTGCATTGCTAGAAATAGCTCAAGAAGTCATTTTGCTCTAATTTGGAACTGTAAATACAACATGTCACAGCATGCTTTCTTTCCAAAGCAGGATTGAGGTAATTCCTGGGATAACTGCTTAAGTTACCTCCAAATGCCTCTTTGAAATGTTTTTCCACTTTATTTATTTCTTTGTATGGACTTTTTTTGTCAGTTGTGTATGTTGTAGTATTAGTTTTTTATAAGAAAATTTCTAGAACACTATTTCTAGAATTGACTGGGGTATTTTCTGGCAGGTTGTTGTTATTATTAGGAAAAAGTGTACTAAAATAATTCTCATGAAATGTAATTTTACATTGAAACATGCCATTTTAAATGAAAACTTAGGCAAGAATTTATGATCAAAAAAAATCCACTTGAAATTTACAGTAGAATCATTGAATTTGGCTCGAATGGATCTAAGTCTATTTGATGGAAGATTGAAGTCTTGCAGCCTATGGAACTGAGCCAAAATACTTCGAGTCACAAGACACATACTGCATATGCCCTCTCAAAAATACTCCTCTCTGAAATAACAAATAGAGCATACTGATGTCTGAGATCTATTTCAAAAGAAAACGAGGTCTTTTACGTCCACCTTTCTTTAAAAGATATATAGCCTGAACCAATTACACGCGGCTAGAGTCCTTCCTATTAAATGTTATTGAAAAAAAAAATAAAAAAATGCTCATTTATGCACGAGAAGGACTGCAAGGTCCTGGGGATGCTGAAAGCCTCATGACAAAAACAACATGAAAAAAAAATTGACAGACCAGTTCTCAATGTGCTTCACCTAGACAGAGAAACAAACTTGTACATTGACTGAACTTACAAAATTTGACACAGATCCAAACTATGGGCTACATTTTGTAAAAGACATTCATCATCACAAATCTCTCACTCTTCCATCTGCTAACTATGGTCAAACTCCATTGTGAAAAACACCACTGTTCTTTGTGATAATTACTTTACCTTGTAAAATTCATTCTGTTTACAACTGCTAGTATACAATAATGAAGTTTTAATTTAGAGACTCAGATTTGTGACTTCTGTGCTGAACATCTGGGTAAGTAGAATATTATTATGATACCCCAAGGAATTATTTTTAAAAAGCTTTTTTGATTCAAAAGCTTTATGGATTTCAAATACCTTGCAAATAATAATCAATAATATAAACTGTAATGAATTTTGAATATACAGGAAACATGAAGAGTATTATTCATTTGGAATTTAAAAGTTTAGCAAATGTATTAAATTAGCAGCACATTTAAATATCAGATTTGTTGGTAAATTCTCAGAAAAGTCACTCAGAATGAGCAAAGGAGATAACTTCATCAATATTAATAGAACATAGTCTTTAATAAGTAGAGTGCCTGAAGAACGTGTTAGTAGGATGATCCAGCTTTAGCAGGGAATAGCAAAAATGCTTCCATAATTCATAATCCTTTCTAAAGCACATTTTTCAAATATAGAATATATTTTCTCTTGTGTAATTTCATCTCATAGGATGTTTTAGATATTTGACTCTCATAGGTTAAAATAAATCTCCCGCAGATTTTTATTTCATTTCCGAGAAGGCACACTTTCATTCTTAGCATGGATTCAATTGCCTAAATTTGCTACAGTACTGTCAGAATGATTCAGGACTCCATTTAATGTCTATTTCAGAATCTCTTTGACAAACACTTTAATTTTATCTCTTTCATGTAAATCCATAAAACAGCATGATCTGAAAATTCCTAACAAACTTATTAATGAAAATTTAAATATGCATGCATTACTTATGCGGTTTTCAGTTAATTACATAGCAATAGTCTCATATATACCTTAATTAAATTAATTATTGATTAGTGCACTTTACACTGATATTTCATTAACACACAATAACTGTCTCATTATATCTGGATGAAGTTTTAATTAATTAAAAGTGTGGCTGGAAGTACAAAGTTAAGGAAAGAAATGCACCAGCAGAATAGTTTAAATTCAAAGAACTGAGTAAGTGTAAGCATGTTAATTACACTAAAAAAGAAGAATTAGTGAATAAAATACTTTGACAGCTTAAAGAAATTGATTCAATAAAGACAGTGCATGAGAATTTCTAAAGGATTAGGATTTAGGATTTAGCAGTAGGAAGTGTAAATTCATCTACGAGGCAAACCAGGAGAATTCTTAAAATATCGTTGTAACACTTGTAGGATTTTGTCCTTTGGTTATTTCTGACAGACTCTCTTACATTTTAAGCAGCATCCTAGATATCTAAATATGTAATTATGACTGTTTATTTTCACACTCATCAGCTATGAGCTATTTCAATAGGGTGATGCTGTAATTCTCACAAGATCTAGCAAATGATTCACAGCACTTTTATGTTGTCATTAACTGTCACATTTCTTGAGTTAAATATGAGCCCTGTCACTTGAAAGTCGGAAAGCCGCTTCTAAATTTCTCAATTTCATTAGCAATTGATTCAAATCACTTCCATAAAAGAGCCTGGATTGACATATGAATTGCAGTGGTTCCACAGCTTAGTGATTAATTAAGCGAGCTCACATTCAGCTATTTATTAACCTGAAAATTCTTGCTTCATTATACAAGGTTTTCTAATTATTACATGTAATTACTGTATTTATCTTTTCTGGGTTTTGAAAAAAGTTGATTGGTGGAAGATAATAACAAACTATCTGATCAGCAAAGCTTTACCAGCAATAACAAAAATCTATAGGCAGACCTGAAGCAATGTTAAAACTCCTTGACGCAATGGACTGTGAAATGTATTGTCAACATAAAAGTACATATTTCCTTAAAAAATGGAAAACGATGTCAGCATGTGATATTCGAGGCATACACAGTGCAATGGTGCAGCTGATACAGTGAAGTGCATGCTTTGCGCTGGGCTATACATCCTTCATGGTATGATTTGAATGTAAACAAACATACATACATAAACACCCTTCTGTTATCCTTGACAGTAAAGAGAATTGAGGAAAAAATTGACTTATGTTTAACCACACACATGCCATAAAAAGGAGATGAGATACCACAGAGTAGCTGGATGATGATAGCAACTCATTGATTTGAAAATAAAAAGTTAACTTCTAAGTCCTTTAATATTACAGTCTTTGTTGTTTTTGAAGAAGGAATCAATAAATGTAGATATTCTGCACCTGAATCCTTTCCACTTTCTTTTCCTTAAAATGATGTGAGTGACACAGTGTCTCATCTAAGTGCTGAGAGATTAGCTTGCTTTGTATTCTTCTTCTAAGTATCTACAGAAAGAGAGATTCCAGAATCCCCTTTGCTAAAGCTAAGTTAGGTTTCTTCTAACAATGTCACTTACGTTGCTAGCTCATCACCTAAAAATTTCTCCAGACGTAAACCTTGTAAGTGCCAACATCAAGGAAAGCTTAATCAGAAGCTGTAATTAAAAATGAGGCTGAAATATTTAATCCTGTCTGAATGCTACTGTTTACAGCATTGCTTTTAATTTACGGCTGGATGCTCATGTTGATCATCTGTAGACCACAGAAAATGCAAGTCATGACAGAAACAATGATTTTTCAGATCATGCCCCAATATAATATTTACTCATTATTATGAACAATACACCTGAAAATCCAAAACCCATTTTCAGCTTCTCAGACAATCATAGATTTTGGATAGTAATCAACGCTATTTCCTTGGGTGCTGTGCAAATATGACAGAGGGAGAACCCTTCCACTGAAGGTTTTGGTGTTTCAGATGCTCAGGGAGAGTGGTTTAAAGAAACATGCAAACAAGTGTCTTAATACGTCTCTACCTTAAGATTAAATACATTTTCTGAGCACAAAGGGAAACTGTTGGTGTTGTGTTTTTTTGCAACATGCTTGGACTAAAAATCACCATAGGCCTATATCGTACTGTCATATTATAATTACTTTCTGTCAATAACCTTGGAGCCAAATGCAAGCTAGTGACCTGGAGATGAAATACTCTATATCCTATTGCACTCTGCAGCGTATGCTGTTGCATTAAAGCTCAAATGAAATTTGTTTCCTTATAGGACTGCGAATCCATGTAACATTCTTATTACATTAATGAAACTCAAAACGCAAGTGTTAAGATAATAAAAGTTGTTAGCTGCAATTAAAACAATCCAATAAAAGAAAGTAAGTCTTCATATTCTCAGAGCAATTTAAACATCTTGACCTCACGAAGAAAGGTAATCGTTCTTTGTATTGTAGCTTTATTCAGAGGCCACAATCAAAACCCAAGTCCATCATAAACATATTCTAGGACATAGTCTTCACTTAATGAAGCCATGCAATCCAAGGATGATCTCAACAATAGAAAGACCCAGAGAGTTATGAGCGTTTAAATGCCATTGCACAATGGAAGTCCTGAGGTCATTGAAAATGTTTTCCGATAGAGAATGGCCAATACAAAGAAGGTTGGCACAGAGAACTGAAATAGCAGGTCCACGACAGCAGGTAAAAGCTGAATAAACAGAATTTAAGTACCAGTACAGAGTCCTATCTGCTGAAACTGGATTTTTTAATCAGGTGCCAGAGGCGTGTAACAGCATAAATCTCACAGATCTTCAGAGTCAGTTACGCTCCTAAACCGCTTTTGAAAACCCCACCCTGGACTATTCTGTCCAGTGGCTGTTATTGAACTACTTTTGATGTTTTTTTATAACTATAAGCAAGATTATTTTCAGCTCTGCACCTCAAGATGTCTTCTCAAGAGAACAAATTGATTTTATGGATTATTGGTTTTAAACTCAAAGAGCATAGCTGTAGGTTCCTAACAGCTTGGGGATCTGAATACCTAAGAAAGCCTACACTGAGCAGACTTGCCTGCTCAGGACTGGAAGTCCCATGGCAGCAAAGATTTCTTTCCGTACTGTTTTTTGGAGCAGAGCAGGACAGACTGCAGTGTTTTAGAACTTATGCTCACTTTACCCTTCCAGCTATATGGCTGACGCAGCTTTACACAGCTCTAACATTTCTCAGTGATGTAGTCATGTTCACAGAGAAATAGACTTTGCCCATTCACCGTGACTGCAGCAACTTAAGTAAAGCATTCTGAGAGTATATTGTTTTGAATGACATTACTTTCACAAGAACGGAGATAGCAAATCAACGTGTCTTCTCACAGACAGACATATTCAATTGGACTCCTACTTCTACCTCCTAAGTGAATCCAACATTAGTCAGGCCCACTATACTTTTCAGGAGGTTGGCTGTGTAAGTTATTTTTACAACATCAGAGAACGCAAAGAAAAATTCAGGGGTTCATACTTTAAAATTACAATAATTGTATTTACTTGACAATAAAATGTACAAATTCAAAAAACTCAAAATGTTTTAAGGAGCTACATGTGGTTAGATTTGAGTGTCAAAACACAGTGCCACTGTCTACAAGATCACAGTTGCCACCATATACCTCCTGTAAGAACTAAAATAGCAGTTTTATTTAATTGGTCTATATATATTATTCCTGTGACAATTCTGGCATTCATTAGATGAGAAAGGGCAGCAGCAGGTTTTCTCACTACAGTACATACAATATTGAACTTAAGTTACAGCATCTTTCGAAACATGAGTAATGACAGTAGTTGTAATAAAGACAGAACTGGCAAATATCTTAGAGAAGAATGATAAAAAATGTATTCATGAATTACTGTAGTAACAAACTTCCTAAAGTAATGAAAGTGCAATATCAAGCACGTAAAGCAGCTGGCTTTTCAGTTCTGAAACTTGTTTCTACCAGAAAACTCCAATAAAACCTAGGCCTTTCGACATACCTAACGTTTATTAGGTGCTTGTTCCACAAAGAATTCCTGTTTGAGTATGATAACCCTAGCACTTCACTCTCTTTCCTTCTGACTCACTTTCAACCACACAGGACTTCAGAGATGTTGGCATGGCATCTCAGCCCCATTGCATCCAGCTTGACCTCCAGGTGGAAATACTTCCCATCGCTATAACAAATCTACAGATTCCCTATGTCTTTAGTTTTCTACAATAACACAAAGGTGTCAGAAGAAGGGAATAGGAAATGCCCTGCAAATCATGCTAACACTGCTTGATTATTTTTTTTTAAACAAACTAAGGCATTGCTGTGGCAAACACCTGGAAACAGCATAAGATCTATCTAACCTTGAAGAAGCATTTTTAAGTTGATCAAAAGTAAAATTGAAACAAAGGTTAGATAAGAGGCTAATTATTAGTGCTTATGTATCAAAAGAACACCAAGAATTCTGTTTGACTATTTTTTTTAAATTAATGACTATTAATTTTTTAAAATTAATGACTGCTTTGAAAAAAAAAAAATCACATTCTTAACTGTTACTCCAACTACTAAAAAATAAATGCTTTATTCCTCTTGATTAAAATACACTAAAATATTGATGGCAACTTTGTCTAAAGGGCTGTAAAATACCATATAATTTTACAACTTTCATGGATATGCGATCTACCTAGGAAAATGCAAGATTACTGCACACCTGTATGCCTTATTCAAAGATGTTTTAAATGAGTCTGCAACTTCCACACAGTGGTCAAACACAAGTAAGAACTGGAAAACACATTGGTTGAACTGATTGTCATCTAAATGAGAGCCAGATTTATAAGAATGCATTAATAATGAAATGCCTTCCGCATTCCAATATAAACATATATTTACATCACTGATGGTAATCATAACTGTTACAGTCAATTGAGTGAATAATGCTGTCTATAAACAGGGTTCATAGACAAAGTGGAATTTGTAATTGTTAGTGTTTAATAAAAAGTCAAAGAAGGCTTGAATGTCCAAAAACTATGTAATAAGAATAACTAATATTTCCTCTCTGTATTAATTAATGTTTATATAATGACATAGAAAAACATTTGGTTGATTTAAATGGGGGAAGAGGATTTGAAGTCAGTCTCATAACAAAGCCCTATGAGATAAATATTCTCATCAGTGTTGTAAAACAGCCTTAGCTGTATTTGCTACCATGGCCAGCACAAAAAAAAAAAAAAAAAAAAAATCAGTGACGCAATGCAATGAACCACAAGATACAGTATAAGCAAAGGCTTTTTTTACTTTCCATGCTGACAGACTTGCCACTCATTGCTGTGTGGTAGAAAACAGAAAAAAAAAATTACAGGCTGTAGTAAAGCTGCTAATAGCTCATCTTAGCAAGTTTACTTCCAATAAGAGACTTTGAAAGAGAGCAGAAATCACCATACTCCTTTGCTCAAAACTCTACTGACTTATGAAGACCAGTCAATGCTATAGCAAATGCAACTGCAGACAAAATGGAAAAGTTGCAACTGAAACAGATCAAAGCAGCCATGAGACATTTGAATGAATAAATCAAATAGTATTGTTTAGACATACTAACTTAACAAAACTAAGTTTAGCAAAAACAAACACAAACAAACAAAAAAACAACACCCACAGCCTTTACCATATGTAGAGTATGCTTTAGGAAATTTAGAAGTTTTCTTAGAAATGGTTGGAATAAGAAAACAGGAAAAAATTTGCAATTTCTCAGAAGTACTATAGCAAAGGTAGTAACACAAATACGGATTGAAATAATCCAAACTCAATTCCACCCACTCCAATGAGTTTGATGAACCTTTTGCTGTTCACACACTGGCGCAAGAGAGAGGAAAATCAAGCCAGGAATGCTGTCGCAGCAATTACATCAATTCATCTTTAAAAGCAGTTGCAGCAGACCCTTAGCAAAATGAAGGGTTATTTTATAAAGAATACTTCCAGGCATCCTGCTTCAAGGAAGCAAAGGTACCTATACAGGAGATTAAGGTGATCAAGGACATGTACTTCCCTACTCTGTAGCCACAGCTGTGGGCATTCTGCTAATCCCCAAATACCATGTCACCTGCACCTGTCAACCAGGGCCCTGTGCTACATCACATCTACCTGAGAAGATGTATGCTGGCAGCTACCACAGCACAACTGCTGTCTCATGAGTGCACTCCTACTTGCTTTCCGGCAGACTGCTGGAGTACTTATAGCTTGAGATTTAAATAAGCAAATGCAGGAAAAAAAGGAAGAATGGATGATGTGTCCTGCTGAAAGAAAGACAACAGTATTTTCTCCATAATGTTTTCTCCAAAATTTACCTTCAGGAGTGTCAAGAATGTATGAGCTGGACTGAGGTCCAGATTATGAGTACAAGGTTCTACTTAAGCTTTTGCAATTAAATTCTGTTCTTTGGTTCTGTTCTTCTGCTGTCCCTTTTACAGGAGGAAAAACAGAACAAGGGTAAAAGGCACTAAAGAAACTCAAAAACTTGGGGAACCAAAAAGAACATCCTTTTGAATGACAAAAATAAAGCTCTGTCTAGTAAAAATCTTCATTTGCTACTTGATGCTGCACTCTGCTAAAAGACACGGGGAGACCTAGGTCTTTTCCCTATGGCAGGGTAAAATAACTTCTCACTGCAACATGGCAGGTCAGCTAAACAATAAATTATTTATATCCTCTCCTTAAAAACCAACCAAACAAAAACCACTGTCCAACTCCCCTTAGCTAAACAAATGCTTCAAGTGTGCCAGAAATGTTACATTTTCAATAATATATTCAGAGGAATAATTGCTCATATTCTTACTCTCCACGAGCTCCACCTAACTGCCAACAGATTTATACTTTCCCAATTGACTTCAACAGAAATATCTTTGGGAAATTCTTATTTTCCATTACTACTAAATGAAGTGCATTTCATATACAATAATAATAATAAAAACCTAAGCAAATTATTTGGAAGAGCTGGGGCTTCTTTGTGCTGCACAACAGGATGCCCTCATATGAAGTATTGTATGTTTTTGCCTCACCAGAAGTACAATAGAGTGGAATTGAAGAGATCCACAAAAGGGAAATAAAGCTTTTGAGAAGCATGATGGAACATACATCTATTAAAAACTGGCAGAATTCATAGTTATTCTACTTGGAAAAGTTGGATAGCTACAGGATACTTGATTGCAAACAGCAACATGAAAACTGATCAGACTTCAGTTTTGAGAATATTTGGTACCGTGCTATGAGAAACAAGAGTTATGTTATTATAAACATCATAAATGAAAATTCAAAACCAATTAAAGTAGATATTTTGTGTGCAACGTATACCTGGAACAATCTGTCTATATCATCTCTTGTGAAATATTTCTTAAAACTTCAATCCTGGTAAAGAATCTTTTAATGCTACCAGACTGGCAATTGGAACTTCTGCTTGAAAATGTGAAGGTACTGGTTTCAGCAAACAAATGCATTCTCTCCTGGAGAAAACAGATATCTCATTGGTGTCTCATATGAAAAAAATAGTTATAGCAGTTGGCCAGCAACAAGCAGCTGTTCAGACTGGGACCAATCATTACAGTTAATGCAAATTCTGGCATAAAACAGGAGGGATTTATTTTAGAAAACCTCCGTTGTCTTTTCTGTGGCTTCATGTTGAATATTCTGGGCCTATGAAATTACATATCACAAACAAAAGTAATCATATCAAATGTCCACTGAAATTACAACAAGTAGATCACTGTCCTGCCAGTAAAAACTTATTCATCATTCTATATTTACAAGTTCTTTGTCCAATCTGTTTTTAATTGTATAAACTTAATCTGTAACAGTGTGGCTGCAGATAGGGTCTAACATGCCTCATCACAAACAGAAATCCCTTAGTGGTGGCCTATTTTCCGTTCTCAGTGGTTTTAAAGTGGCACAAAAACTGGTGCATCATATGACTGATCATGATTTAAAAGCACCAGCTTTAAAAGCTCCATGAATACTTGGCTTAACAACACTCTTCTAAGACTGCTAGGCATACAGAACACCTTTATGACTGCTGAGACATGGCAAGTAAAGTACACAATCAATACAAGAGCTGATCCATGCCTCAAAAAAAATTGACTTTTTTTTTCCCTTTTGTTTGCTTTTAAACACACTAAGTCTTTCATTTGGGGTTAAAAAAAAAAAAAAAAAAAGATTTGCAATTCATGCTTAGTTGAGACAAATTCACAGCACACATATCATCTTTCTCATCTTCTAAACTCGTTCAGATGCAAGGCAGCAGCTGCTCTAGTTGCAGTTTGTGTTACTTTGTGTGCACTGTCAAGTTATCTTTTTGTCAACCAAGCCTTAAAGTTCACACTTTGTACCTAACATAATATCAAATGCTCCACCAGTGCTTTTTTGATTTTTAACTGTAGTAACAGCAAGATTGTATAAAATGCAGAAATACCGCAATAGAATAAGAAAGCTTAATGGATAACTTTGTCTTCCCAGACCTTACATCTTCTCAGCAGACCCATCCTGAAGTTTCAGTTCTTAGCTCTTGGAGATAATTTGTAAAGTATGAAGTCCTGAAACATTAGTGCTTAGCTGTCATGACCAAGTCTTTCCACACAACACTAGTTATAGAACTGGCTTTAAAATTGTAGCAGAAATCTGGTCCTAGTGGTCCAAATACATGTATTATAACTCTCCAAAAAGGATATTAAACAAGTATTTATTTGTTAGTTGGTTAAACTGGTTTCAGATTGAGTGTCCTTTAAAGAAGCAAGAGTAGAACCATGTCACCTCAAAGCAGTCCCAGGGCCATAAAACCCTACTGTCTGGTTTAAATGGGAAAGATAGCCCCTTTCCTATAAAAGCCCTTTCCTATCAAGCTCTTTCCTAACTCTTTTCCCCCTTTCCTACCAAGCTCTAACAAGGATCCCAATTTAAGCCTACCAGGACAGGACTGAAGCAGTCTTTAAAAATGTAGAATTCATTTTTATTGGTATTCAAATTTGGATTTTGATAATAAATAAATAAAATAAAATAAATAAAATAAAGCTAGGTACACTTTTAATTTCAATGTCTTAAGGTGTTATTTCAGCTGCACGCAGTGTCCCTTTTGGCTAAATGAACATTCTAGTGCCATGTAAGTATTCTGCAATTATGCTGAGTTATCAATTTCAAATATGTTTGAATTTAAAGTGACTCATAATCCCATATTCACTCACGCTTTAATTTGAATCATAGGTACTAGGACATTGATACAGCAGACAACAAATTGTCGATTAGCAGGTTTACAGTGAATCTCTTCTGGAGTCCGTCATTTTAATATTTACTTAAACTCCATATGATCTACTTTACTGTAGTACATATTCTGGTCTTTGCCTGTCTGACATAGCCGTATAGAAGTGCATTTTATTTTGTACATGAGCTGTGTATACATCTCACACATACACACATTAATAAATGTAAAAGATTAATCCCTAGAGAATTTAAAAATATGAAATGGTGCTAATTACATTTGTTTATGCTTGATTATTTAAGGTTGACAACCTCAGGCTGTATTTTTAATAAACAAATAACTGTGCATGGCATAAGTTAGATTAGATTTGCATCAGGGAAGGAAGAATTCCTGGGTTCTATTTCCTGTTGCACATAACAAGCAGCTGCCTTGGACATTGGACAGAAAATAAAAGAACCGTTTCTTGTCCTGGTCAAATAATTTCTTCTGCCTAATGGAACCAAGCACACTTTTGCATGTGTAGAAGTCAAGCAGTGAACACAGTGTTTCCTTAGAGTCTCAGATCCTGCCTAGTTCCAGAGCTTACTCAGTACAAGATATACTTGCTTATGTAATGCTGGGCTACCGCTATCCATGATTTTCATTGTTGCAACAGAGGACTGGGAAGTTCTAAGCAAACAAAAGCTCAGAATGTGAACCTGACAAATATTTTCCAAACCAGAAGTCATTTTATAAATTTACTTTGGCTCAAGTGAGCCCTAAAACAAAGGATTTCCGTAGTACAAAAAGGCACATTTCCCACATTGAGAACAAACCCAGAGCCCACTGAGAAATAGGCCTAAATGCAAATACAGGAACTGTATTCTGCCTGTATTCTAATTCTGTCTTTCAAGAATAGCTCTTCTCAGAAGATTTCAGGCCATTCTATACTTGTGAAGGATTTATTCCTCTCCATAAAAACAGGAAATGTAATCATAACCATCTTTGACCTTAGTACATCATTTGAAATAGCTGATCAATGAAAAAACCCGTAAATATTTGCGTCTGCAGTTCCAGACAACATTACTGGAAAAAACCTTCCTAGCTTGGCTAATGAGAAATAAACCTTCAAAAACCATGATTTTTGCACATCTTTCTCAAAGGAGAACACCACAAAGAGCATTTGGTACACTATACCATGCAGCGAGGAACTGTACTGGAACTGTACGACAGTATCTCACCAAGAATGCTTAGAATCAAAGCAGATGGATTAATGACTATGTGATCAGATGAAAACCAATGACACGGTGCAAGAAATATTATTCAGTACTTTCTCAAATATGGTGAAAGGCATTTCATTATTCATTAGGTTAAACAAGGAAGTCAATAAGACACATCTGTCAATAACCCAAACTACTAACTGGTAACTGGATAGTTATACATTGGATTGAATGAAGAGAAATGGTGGGTGTTACTACAGCTAGGCACTGATTTCACCGTCTAATTCAGTCAGACATCTTAAGATATAACAGATTCTAAGCCTGGGTATCCTTGCAACACGTAAGATGAGGAATGAAGAATAAAACTGAAATAAATCTTAATCTTCAAATAAAACCCCCTTTTCCTAAAGTGCTACTTCTATAGCATCATTCTTTCATTCACAGCTTATGGTCACTGGCTAAGAGCTCATCTTCTATTGACATGTTTTCCAACAATATTTCCTAGTTACTAAGCCATATATAAAAGATGATTCTTCACGTAAAAAACATTGGGGGTTTTCTTTTCTTCTCATCAAAAATCAATGTACAGGAAATTGCTCAAATTTGTCAGAACAACCACTTCTGTTGCTGCTTAATCATTACATCTAGCCTGCAAGGGAGCCTGCTATACTGTTTTTTCCAAGAAATCAGCTATCACATCTTACAGACTAACCTGTTAGGACTATTTGCTTCCTATCGGTGGCTCTTTCACTCTTTTTTGTCAAAATCACTGGTGAGACCATGCTTCTTTCAGCCTGTTGCCAAATGTGGTGTACTGAGAAACTAATTTCTAGAGACAGTAAGATCAAACTATCACACGCTCATATACCAAATGCCAGAAGGAAATGGCTGAGAAAAAATATGCTTGTTCTGGAAAAGGGAGAATATAAGGTTATAAGGTGTGAGGTATGTCTTATGTTGCTATTATATTAAAGGTACAAGGAAATAGGGGAAAAAACAATACATTAGTTACAGACTGCTACACTTCCAACATGATCCAGAAAATGTCCTGTACACCAAATAACTCTTCCCCCCTGCCCGCCCCCCCCAAAAAAAAAAAAAAAGCTTTTCTTTGATGGTTATTCATGTTTCATATGTGAGGAGTATTTTCTTCTGTTGTGTTTTGTGTGTTTTTTTTTTTCCTTCAAATACAAAACACCCTAGATTTCTGGCAAACTATCTATATCAGAGAGAAAAAAAAATATAAAAGAAAACAAACAAACAAAAGAAGCAGTGGCACTTTCTTCCTTTAAAGTTAAGAAGCTACTTGGGCCTCACAAAATACCCAGACAAGACGGGTCAGTACCCTAAGTCACTATGGCCTTTTAATTCCTGTTGGCCAAGCTGTGCAGAATTAGCTGCAAATTTTGTAAGCCTGATGAATGGTCAGTGATTAGTATTACTGAGGTGGACTGCTTCATTGAAATATTCAGCTTCTCATATCTGTGTCACACACCACAGCATTAATGGGATCAAGATGCAACAATAATAGTTTCCATGACAATGCAGTACATGCACTCAGCAACACCTCCCTGGGTAAACAGTAATCCTTCAGAAAAACAAGAAGGTCATTACAGCAACTTGTCAAATCAATGCAGAGAGTGTCTGAGACGATTAAGCTATCTTCTCTCAGCTCTGACATGGTGTCAATAGTACTGGGCCACTAGTGCTCAGTCAGATGACTGAAGTGAAATGCCCATCAGTCAGGGAGCTGAGGTGGACTAATGATTCCCTGTGCTGCCTATTAGAACTACATGACAACTCAATCCTGTTTGTTTAAAAAAAAAAAAAAAAAAGGAAAGAAAGAAAGAAAGAAAGAAAGGAAGGAAAGAAAAAAGTGACCTTGTTGCTTTGTTTGAGGCTGAATTAAATTGACAACAGCAGCTAATCTTTACCTAGGGCGATTAACAGAATTAAAGTACAACAACAAAGGCGCACAAGGTTTTATGGCTTATATTCTTATTTTGATCATGCTTGCAATCTACTTGGGGCCTTACAATCAAGTACATCAATATAAATATATATTAAATATACATTCCAAGCCAAGCTATATTTGAATGGACCTGAATTAATTTCTTTGTAACAGGAGTTACAAATTGTGAATAAATGTGCAGAGACAAAGTATAGTCTAAATACAGTAATAATCAGCTAGTGGTTTAATAACAACAACAATAAAAGTGAATTTGATGTCAGAAGGAAAAAAAACGATTCTGTATTTGCCAGTCTACACATATGGGTCCTACTCCAGATAAGCAAAGAATATTCGATACAAACATTACTTCAAAGATGGTTTAGATCTGTAACTTCTAGCGTAACCATACAGTATCACGGTATGTCCCTGGTATACGTGGGCACATTATGTACCTTATTTTATAGCTATCATGAAAATGTTTAACAAATAGTCAATATAAAAAAAAGCTGTGTAAGCATGTAGATATAGATACGTTCACCAGAGGCCATTCTAAAGTGATGAAGATGATGAAAGTCTTCATGTCCACACCTTTTTTCTCTGCAATTTATCAGTTTACATTACTGACCTACTCAATCAAGAGGAAGACAGAAGTTACAAGGAGGAAAGAAGAATCCCAGGCAGAATGCTTTGTGTGTCTTAATGAGAAAATCTGATCTGTTAGTAGAACTGAGAGATTATTTTTACCACTCGTGCACACATCTATTTAAAGATGTACTTTAACTGACAAAATTGGCAATAGATTTGAATTGAACCTAACCAGTTAGACTTCTGAGACACGCACTGCAATGCTGAGCTTGAGCTGTGGATTGCACTGAGGAAAAGGAAGAATACACAGCTGCACAAATTCCTTTCATTGAAGATTCAAAGCCCAGCAAAGCTGGAGCTAATTGACATTGGTGGACTTTGAAACAAGTTCTCGTACCAATAGCAGTTTTTTTCTTTTTTTTTTCTTTGGATGATGTGAATGAGAACAGACTAGGGTTCAAACCAACAGAAAATCTACCATACAGATATGATACAAAGCCTGTACAAAAGCTGCTGCAGAGTAACAAGCACTATGAGGACAAAAGGGATTTATGTTTACCAAGAAATAAGTCATTGGGAGGACTAAATAGCTCAAGGGACTGGTACTGAGTCTGAAAGCTTTTCACCTCTTAGTATCAAACTCAGATCTAGCCCCAAGCTGTAGCTATTGAAGGTCATTATCATCTAGTGGCTGTTCAATATTGTGAAAACAGCCCACTTCTCACTGGACAGGGAGTCACATTTCAAAGACAGCAGCATTTCTGAGGTTCATTAGAAACCATAATTTTGGTTTCAGCATAGAGCACTTTATCAGCTGCTGAGCGTCATGCCCTCCAGAGGTTAACAGATCAGACGGGGAAAGTTTGCAGCGCTGCCATAATGCTGGTCAGGCTGTATATGACAGAGGATGTTTGTTTCTACATCTTAAATCTATCAGACTCTGAACCGTAACTGGACAAGCTAAAAAATACAGAATTAATTTAAATACCTCAGTGTTTGATTCAGGTTTTATTCAACAGGCAGTAAAAAAATTTAAACAGCTGGTTACTCCCACAATCCCAAATAGGAAAGGATAACATTTTAACAGTGGATTCCTAATCACATTTGCCTTGAGAGCAAATGTAATGTAAATGTAGTAATAACATACAGTCATATGTGCAGCATTTACTTTAATTCTTCAACATTAGGTTTTATGATGTGTGTTTCTCTTCACCAATTGACAGCTGTATTCTTATCTTGATTAGTTTATGTTGCACAAAAGGTTCACATCAGTGCTTGTTACTTTGCATAATTGGATAGAGCACATACACATCAGTAAACCTGTGCAATTTGCTTCCAGGCAAACTGAAAATTTATCATTTGAGTACAAATTTACCATTGTAGCATGAAATTTCTATTGATATAATCATATGTTATTATTTTGGTATATTTTACTTAAATGTTTTTCATAAAAGATTCTCTAGATAGAATCATAGGCAAATATACTGCCCATGGTATTCAATAAAGTACAGCTAACACTATTCTTTACATCCACAGTGGCAGTCTGTGTTATACGTACTAGATCTGTACAACCCAATAGCAAGAATTTAAAAGTATTAAGGTCTTTCGCTGGGAAAGTATTTAATTGTTGGTTGTTAATCAACCTGACCATGTTTCCCTAATCTTGAATTACTTTATAATCTGACAGTACATGCACGCATGAGAAAGAACACTGGGAAAAGACAGGTTTTTATATATTAATTCTGAAACATGACTAAGAGCTCTCATTTTATATGATGATTGAAACTCCACTTCAAGTTAGCCAAAAAATGAGGTAAAATGATCTATTTCTAAACTAAGAAATTCTACTCTATTCTATTCTTCTATTTCTAAGTGACTGTAGGACGACCTGCTGGAGAGGAGCTCTGAGGAGAAGGACCTGGTGGTCCTGGTGGACGACAGGTTGACCATGAGCCAGCAATGTGCCCTTGTGGCCAAGAGGGTCAATGGGATCCTGGCGTGCATTAAAAGGAGCGTGGCCAGCAGGTCAAGGGAGGTGATCCTCCCCCTCTACTCTGCCCTGGTCAGGCCTCACCTGGAGTACTGTGTCCAGTTCTGGGCTCCCCGGTACAAAAAAGACAGGGATCTCCTGGAAAGAGTCCAGCGGAGGGCCACAAAGATGATACGGGGCCTGGAGCATCTTCCCTGTGAGGAAAGGCTGCGAGACCTGGGTCTGTTCAGCCTGGAGAAAAGAAGACTGGGAGGATCTCATCAATGTGTATAAATACCTGAGGTGTGGGAGACATAGGGATTTGGCCAACCTCTTTTCAGTGGTTTGTGGGGATAGGACAAGGGGTAACGGCCACAAGATAGAACAAAGGAAGTCCCACACCAACATGTGAAAGAACTTCTTCACAGTGAGGGTGACGGAGCGCTGGAACAGGCTGCCCAGGGAGGTTGTGGAGTCTCCTTCTCTGGAGATATTCAAGGCCCATCTGGATGCCTACCTGGGCAGCCTGCTCTAAGGAACGTGCTTTGGCAGGGGGGTTGGACCTGATGATCTTTTGAGGTCCCTTCCAACCCCTTCAACTCTGTGATTCTGTGATTAAACGCAAATTAAAGCTGACAAGACAGCACACCATTCTAAAGGAAAATAAAAAAGCAAACAAATTCCAATAACTTAAAAAAAAAAAAAGCTACTTTTCTTAAAATTAAGTAGCGTATTTTTCATTAATCATTAGCTCTGAGAAGACAGAAACTTGCATTTGTGATATCACACAGATCATAGAAGACAGTATGAGGTATTCCTTTCAGTTTTGTAATAGGCATAGATAACATTAAAATTGAGTCATTTCCTGACTGCTAGGCAGGAATTCCTCTGGGTAGTTCATAATTATCAGTGATGACAATTACTGTCTCTATCAAGAGACAATATTTTAATTTTCATTTGAATGGTGCCCTCACCAATGAGAAGGATTAGTGTGAAAAGAAACGTAAGTTTGCTGACACATATGTAAATAAAAGTTAGATTCTCACTACACTAAATCTTAGATCAAAAACTAAAATACAAAGGAAGATTTGAATAATGCATATTGGAGAAAAATATTTTCAACAATGAGTCTTTTCGCATGACGCTTTATGTATGTCTACTTAAAGTTCTTGTTCAAATAGTGCTGCTATTTTAAGACGTTTTGTTTTTTTGTTTTTTGTTTGTTTGTTTGTTTCCCTGTAGTTCATAATTCCTCCAAAGCCACAAATGGTATTTCATCGTCTCATCAAAAACAAAGGTTACGGAGACAAACAAATTCATATTTCTGTTTCCTAAATCTTGTTCAATCTAAGGCACAATCTAGACTCGTATTCCAGATCATTTTGTACCTTGAAGCGACTGAACAAGCCCTCAGAACACTAATTTTTATTTTACAGACATGTGTAAATGTGTATTTGTGTGTAAACTTTCATTAATTCCTTTCAGCAGGGTCATCTATAATTAAACTAAATAGATATTAGCAACAGGTATATATTTTTTAATGTAATTTATATGGTTTTAATTGTAGGACATCCTTTTAGAAGTTTTTTTGCAAAAAGAGAAAACTAACAAGAAAAATAACCTCATATTATTAGCATAAAAATCTGTTTGTGTCGAGATAAAACTAGGACCAAGCATCTGTTACCTGCAGCCAACCAAAGTGATCCTGAAGCACTGCCATAGATTCAGGAGCATTCAGGAACTGACATTAAATGACGTGCAGGACTACCAAGAGATACAAAGATGGCTAAACAGAAAACTAAGAATAAAGGCCCTAACTTATCAGTGGTTATATGGAATACGCGCCTGCTTATCTTGTATTGCCAGTTCAGGCTCTGTTAGGTGTAATCACTAAGCATATCCCCAGGACAGATTTCTCCTGTGAGCAAGGCCCGAATCCCTCAAGAATACCATTTGAACGTTTTGGTCCCATAAATGAAATTTCAGAAGCCTCACAAATAATTTATGTTCTTGCAAGTTCCGTGAAATTTGTGACTCAAAAAGAACCAAAGGTTTGACTGAGAGAAAGGCTGTTTTTAAAATTAAAGGCGTCCTTTAGAACTATACCTTTGCTTAAACCTCTTTTAAGTTCCACAGGAAGATGTCAAGAGCTTTATATACTTATTTTTTTGAAGTTATCTTTCTGCCTCCAATCAGAGCTCTCTGCTACTGCAGCGTAGTAGCAGAATAGTCTGTCAAATTCCTGGCTGTGACCACATAGAGTTAATGTGAAAAATAAAAAAGAAAGGGATAGCACACAAATCTCCAATGATTAACGTGCATCTTCATGCTTCATATCTTCTGACTTTGCTTCAGTAAATTTTGCATCAGCTACTGAAATGGTTTGGGGAGATGTGTGGTACTACCTCATAGATGAGTTCAGGTTCTGTTTTCATGACCACTAATTGTAGTTTTAAGACCACTATTACTGTTCAGTTACTGCTCACACAGGAGTAAGAAAAGATATACTTCAATAATTAACTTCTGTTACAATAATGTTATAAGCTACACAGCCTGACTATTATACAAAGTGGGACTTGGTCAGCTTCAGAAGAACAATGTTGAAATTCCATGTGGTACCAAGCTTCTTCCTGAAAGCTTGAAAGTATGGCTAATGCTGCTAAGAACTTTCAACAGGATCAAACATTAAAAAAGAGGGGAAAAAAGTGTATGGAAGCAATTATTTGGTTAACGATGTTTCACAGAAAACCTGTAGTTCCCGTGAGTTTTGTAAAACTGAAACTCCTCCAAAGGATTTTACCCAAGACTCTAGTTTCATGACTTCCTTGGAACACAACTTCAAATACAAGGATAATGTCTTCTGTGGAAACAGAATAAAAGCTACATTATATGTGGACAGTAAGTGAAGAGATTGCTGAAAATGAAGATTAACCTATGAGCTTATAAAAAGTGATGACAAGAGGAACACTTGACACTTATAGTCTTCTATGGTAGGCACTGAAGAAAGAAGTTTTTTTTTTAAATGGAGACTCAAATTTCTGTGAATCTTCAACAGTCAAAAAAAAAAGTAGAGTAATTCCAGACTAGTACTGACAGAAGTTTATTGTATCTGTTACGTGTATATGTTGGGGGTATATTTTTATATTAAAAAGAACTAAAAAGGAAGTCGTTAAGGTCATAAGACATTTCTGAATATGTCAGTTCAAGATGCTGTCATACAAATTTTTCTCTGTATAATAAATCCTTGTATGTTCCCATAGGACATGATGTAACAGACAATAGCATTCATGTCCATGAAATCATGTAACCCAATGGGAATCATAACAGAGAACTTGTTAAACATTGTCAAGGTTTTGAATGACTGTAATTAAGTAACCTACTTCTCCCCTTGTTCCACCATGATAGCTGAGGTCAGCTGCAACACTTGAGTCCCTAAATATAAATGTCAGGGGATGTTGACAGGAAATTCTCAGCAAAGGCCCTTCAACTCTGGAACTCGCTTCTCTTATTATAGCTTTGAAAGAGCCCAGGTCAGTTGACAATCAAGAAGTATGGCAAGGACTATTTCATAATACTTCCTAACAGAGCCATAAAGACGCCTTTTATAACATGTTACTGCAGCTGATTAGTTACTTAAGCACACTAAATTCTGAATTAAATAACAAACCATATTCTGATTTCCCTGTATTTTAAACTTAACATACATAACAAGAAATTGGGTCTCTCTTTTTTCTTAATCCATTAAAAATTACTGAGAGAAGCTGTATATTACAGAGTTGAATGGAAGGCTGACTGAAAACACAACAGACATGCGATGTTTATATCTGTAATGAGAAAAGCAGAGAAAATGTACAGTAATGAGGGGTAATTTGGAGAATAATCAAAGTAATATTGTAATGACTATAACCAGCATATCATGCCTGAAGGGAAATATCCTGAAGGGATATCTTGCCTAAAGGGATATGGTCTATACCACAAAAGCTTGGAGCCATTGAAACCCCCAGAGAAGGATGATAATGGCTGTACATAAAGTATAATTTATTTACAATTTGAGGAAGGCTTCCATCAAGTCCCTAATGACAGGCTTACAAGTTACATTAAAAGCTGTGCTGATTCGGATAAAGGCATGAAGTCAATAAAATAAGGAAAAAGGATCTGCAATACAAGGAGAAAATGGATGCTGCTTACTAGTAAAGAAAAAATAGAAATCTGGGTAGCAACACAGTCTTTTTAAAAATTTGTGTATTAAAAGAATTCTCACAGCTCTGTTACTGACAGGGGAGAAAATAGCTATGTAAATAAGGCCACTTAAAGAAAGCGAAAACAATCCTTTTTCCTCATACATGATCTCATGGCAGCAGACAGATTGTACTAACTACTTATCAGCAAGCATGATCTGATGTCATGATCTGATGTGGATCTAACAGCTCCATTATCTTAGAACTATTGAGACCATTACAGAGATCCATCTATATATTTCTCTCAACATTTTATTCTTACTCATTCTTTGCTAGTGTTTTAACTGTTATTTGTGGGAAAGGGGAAGTGAAGGAATAAAAGTCTTTCGGCTATTCTCACACTTTCTGAACAAATGAGACAGCTGTCAGGAGATACATGGGTAAGGATAAAAACGGAGAAATTAAAAGATTACTGAAAAAGTATACTACATGGAATAAACAACAGGAAAGCGAAACCTACTGAGTCAAATTTATTTTGTGTAAGAAAGGAGTTTTTTGTCCTTCAGTAATGTAAATCATAACATACTCTATTGAAACCAATCTAGTTGCACTGGTGCAAAATTAGTGAATTAATAAAGAACACCGTGTAAACCAGACTTGTATAAGGGTGCTGCAATACTGAAAGAGAAAAAAATGCTATCTTCTCGAAGAAAACTGGTAGAGATCTTACTAACTTGTGCTTATATTTTGTCACATTACTGCATCAATTCAGACATTCAAATCTTACCAGTCTTTCCTATTCTACAGTCATAGAATATCCCAAGTTGGAAGGGACCCATAAGGATCATCAAGTCCAACTCCTGGCACCGCACAGGTCTGCCCAAAAGTTTAGACCATGTGACTAAGTGCACAGTCCAGTCTCTTCTTAAATTCAGACAGGCTTGGTGCAATGACTACTTCACTGGGGAGCCTGTTCCAGTGTGCAACCATCCTCTCGGTGAAGAACCTCTTCCTGATGTCTAGCCTAAACTTCCCCTGCCAATTCTGCATTACGCTCAAAATTCATTCTGAATAAGTGAATAAGCATCGATATTTTAAAACCTTGCCCTACTCTGCTCTTAGAGGGATCTTAATTCTATGTCATTAAAAAAAAAAAAATCTTTGTTTAAAGATCATAGGATGTTAACCAAGGTTGCTGGGAAGGAGAGAGTAAAAAAAAGGACAAAACTTCAAATATGGTGCAAGTATCTTGTCTTCAGTCTAAAATGATTTTACAGTTGCATGGAGAGTAATGACAAAGTACCACCACTACAGCTACAGCCAATTCATTTAACCTCATGGAATATTTAAGATGTAAATTCTAATAGCTGGATTGCTGTGATGTGTTTTATAGATCACACCTACAAAAGGGGAACTCCTTAGGGAAGAAATGCATTTTATTACAGTCATAGGTTGTATCACAGTTTTTTGATTTACGGAATTAAATAGTTTAATGAATTAATTAGAAGAAAACCATCAAGACTTCTCCGCATGTGTCACATGTTGTGTGTCCGTGTCCCCCGCCCCCCCAACTTTTCATAACAATCAGCTGAGACAAATGTCTTCATCTGCCTCCTGTAAACAACAGTCCTTGAGCAGAGTCTGGGACTGAAACCTTACACCTGCTCCCACTTGCAACCACAGAGTCTCAGAGCTGAAGGATCATGTTCTCCCACGAGTCCACCCATGAATCTCTAATTATATTATGCAAAATATATGTCATCGCAGCCAGGAGAGCACACACTAGAAAATCCTATGCAGGACTAAATACTAGGGGGCTCTGGCAAAGAACCAGTGAGCTCTGCAGAGGTGGAAAGAAAGAGTTTCAAACCCAATCTCCATATTCCTTATGGAGACATGTATCTCCACATAAGTCAGGTACTCCCCTCTCCTGAATTTCCTATAGCATTTTTACCCCCCACTGAGGATAGTATATGCTGTAGGTGCTGTTTTGAGATTCCTAACCCTGCCCACGTGTTGAATATATAATTTGGAGATCTCACTTAACTCTGTCAGTACCTGCCTAGGAAGGAGGGACCTTAATGAGTATCTGTGGTACACCGCCTATACCTATTTCTGATTTTTAGTCTAGTCCCTCAAATATATATGCAAGACCTGAAAACTAAAAAAAGTATTTAAATGTGTACATTTAGATGTATTTTTTTTGTTTCCTTTGAGGAGTCAGTAAATTGTAGGTAGAAGAAATATCAAAGAAATAGGATGGGCTAAAGAATAGAAAATTGCGTGTGTGGCAGGCATTTTAGCAATTAGTCTCTATGAGCAAAGTGTCATCGAGATGTTACTTTTTCCAATAAGCAATTAGTCAGGAGCAGAAGCATTAAATGCGTGTTATAAGCAGGACTGAAACTTTCAATGGAAAAAGCAGTAACACAAGGTGGAGGAGTTGGTTCATGGATAAATAAGCAAGCTGAAAAAAAAAAATGCACCCTGATTCTAAAATTCAGAAAATGAAGAGAGAGGCAGGAAGGAGATGTACATGAAATATTGAGTTCTCATGACAGTAGAAAAAGGCATAACAGAAACAGGTAGTCCAGCAGATCAGTGAGGATTCGTAAGGAGTCCTTCACTCATGTGAAGGCACTTTTGGGGAGCAGTAAGGCAGCAGGAAACAAGAGACATTTATTTGAAACTGTAAAAAGTGAGAATAAGAAATACTGTAATCTTGAACATCCATCAGAGCATAACTGTGGTTTTCCATTTAGTGGTGGAGTACAACTTTCCAAGGGCTGCTGGAAGGATCACCATTTCACAAGAACAGCTCTGATGAAAAGCAATGGTCCTAGTGTCCTAGTAAGAAGCTTTAGTATCTTTTTTTCCCCTTCTTGCCTTCCTCCCTTTCTCTGCCATGCTGCCAGTTATAAAAGCTTGGTCTAATCCCCAGAGTTTATAAAGAAAGTGCATTAGACATAAGGAAGGCAAGGCAGACATTGGTTTTGGCAGTTTGTGTGAACTGATGAAAAGTAGCAGCAACAAACTCCCTTGATGGACCAAGAGAAATGCATTCCCCTTTCAAATTGCTACACAGACAGTACAAGAACAACCAACATAAGTTAAAGTTCAATATGTCTGTCTGTAAAAATATAAATTAACATATAAGTGGGTAATATAGTTCCACTAGAAAAAAAAAGTATATTTTTTCACTTTCGGTTTACATCAAGTCTCTACATGCCCCTACAATCCCCCCACCCCCAACAATTAGCTTTTAAAAACATGAGTCTAATCAAATGAAAATGTAATCATCTTTTTTTTTTTTTTCTAGCTATACGATGAAACTGTACTCAAATTGGGATGCAGTGAATTCAGATATTTTCAATTCTGACTTTCACATTCTTCTAGAATGGAACTCTCATAATGAAAGGAACAAGTAATTAAAACAATGCTGTTCGGCATTAGACCATCCACATTACTAATGTCAAATTATACACAGCAAAAATTCTCAGTCTAGATTAGCAACATTTTGTTTTCACAAGGTATAAGAGGAAAGGTCACACAAAAAATATGGTGCAAGTAAGCACACTGAGTTAGCTCTGAAAAAAACAAAACCCAACTAGTTTTAGACAGTAAAATATTGCTCCAAGCCCCCACAAATAAACATTTACTTGAAAATTTCCCATCCTTCTAGCAGCACAGCCTCCACTTACAACACCGTATTAAAATCCTCTATTTTATCATGAATCTAAGCCGTGATGCATCTAAAATCTAATAAGATCTACAATAGAGTTTTTGTTAGATTCATTATAGCTTGATGTCAAGTGATGAAATCCACTTAATTCTTTTCTACCGGTAACTTTGTGTGCATTCCCTCCGTCAAGCTACGCTATAGACTAGAGTTAGTGGATCTGTAGTACGTTCACGAGTCTTTAGTAAGTCATTATAGATACTAGAAACAAGGCAAAATTGTATATATATGTAATATATAATAGAAAATAAAATCTAATATTATTATATAGTATATTTATAAATATATTCTATATATTATGTTTTTAAAAAATAAAATACGAATTATAAGTTTATATATGCATATATAAAAATATATTTTAAATCCTTCTCACTAAGAGGAGTTTGAACCAAAAGAAATTAGCCCGTTCTTGAATGATAGTAATGAACCAGTACCAACAATGATGCTATTTAGTTACAAAATAAGTGTTTCACTGAAACAGCCTAGCAACACATAATTTTAAAAATTATATATACAAATTAGTCCTACACCACTCCTCTATGCATAAGAAAGTTTCTTGAATTTGAGCCTTAGTACCTGTATTATCATACCCTGTGTGTGTGTATATATATATATATATATATATATATATATATATATTTCTTTTCTTGGATCCTTCATCACAACATTATAGAGTTTACGTTGTAATGCAGGACTGTAATATGTTTCGTTTGTGAAATAACCGTGCTGATAGACACTGATCATGGACTGTACAAACATATACAGCGGTGCCTACCCTGAAGTCCTCATATACCTTTAAAGCAAGTCTCAAAAATACAGCGAGCCACATACTTGTTTCATCAGTTCTACTTGAATAGAAGCATGGACACTCATTGGCTTTATAAATCCATAAGAAAGACAAGAATTCTTAGTGTGTAAGCAGTTGCTTATTAATTTGCTTGAATGTTTTAAAATGCCTACAGAATTGACTACCTTTGATCTTAAGTCAGTCTTAAATTTATTCTACTATGACAATACTCAGCTTTTCCTGAAGAGTGACTCAGAGACTGATCATAGAAATGTTAGTTGGAAAAGATATCTGGAGGTTATCCAGACCAGCCTCACATTCAGTGGCATCTCTAATGCTTTTCATCTGTTGGAAATCTGTTGAAAATGTTACAGTATGTTTAACACTTGTAGTGCAAGCGTGCTGCACACTTTCGTGTGTGCATGTACTTCCACAAGTGCACAGATACTTATAGTATACCAGTTTTAAATGATTAGTATCATACCAGCTATGACAGTATGGGTTATTCTATAACAAGATTAGAATATTGATTTGCTGTATGTCTGAAAGCAGGAAGAAAAAAGCACACCATTTTGTAAAGGATCTTGCAATGTCCCTTTTCTGCATGCCCCTTTTCATACTCAGCCCTTGTTGCCAAACACAAACCTGCACAAGAATCCTACAGTGGGCTACCACGCAGACACAAATCATGAGTACTCTGCAACCCAGAGTAACTGCAGTAATAATTATTTTTGTAACTCATTGCAGATATAACAAATACATTGTACAACATAGCTAAACATCTATGGTACTAATCTGCCACAACAGCAAAGAAAGATGTGAGGTCTCCAGTGTTTTTTTGCTGGCGAACCCCACCGCTTCCATGGTAGAGAGCTGTCCCTGCTTCCTCACGACAGACTACTGACAACAGTAGATCGGGTCAACTGTGTTGTCTAGCAAGTTCTAAGAGCCTTCAAGCAAATTGCCCAAACTCTCTGGATCACCTGTTCTATTGCTGCACTACACTACTAATAAAGATGTTTTTCCTAACAACAAAACAACATGTGAAGTTACAAGATGTGACAACATAGGGCTTTGTATTTACTGACCCCTGGCTGACTGCATTCTGCATTACAACCTTACCATGCTGATGGGCCAGCTAATAAGTGATTGCAATGACCAAAATGAGAGAACAAATGTAGTTTGGGGTAGAATTTCATTGCCTCATCCTGATTAATGTAGAGCTGATGGGAACTTAAAGTGTCACACTTGCACTCCTCCGTCCCCATGCTAACAGTTGTATTCTTACCACTGATCTGTGGGCCGAAGCATTGATTACCTTGAGAGGTAAGGCAGCTCCAGACAAAAGTTGTGAAGCAAGCTGGACTCTTTCCTTCCACCGCACCATACCTCATACCTGGTGTTGCAGAGGAATATGCCAAAGGTGGTTTTCAGTTGCATTGCCACAGTTTCATGACATCTAAATCCAGACTTCATTTTTTTTTTTGCTGCTGCTTGATTAACTAGAGGAAAAAAATAAGAAAGGAAAAATAAAATGCAGTATGAGCAATACACACAAGTATTTGTCTTTAAAGCATGTGATAGTGGCTTTCCACATCAGAAAGCAGCAGGAGTCTTATCACACATTTATTAATATAAAACCATACTTAAATTGTCTGTACCACCTAACAGACAGTGACTGACAGAGTGAACATTTTAAACTACAGAGAGCATTTAAGAAGGCAAATATGGAGGGGACAGGTGAGGACACGGAAACTACAGCTGTCCCCACTAGCACCACTCTGGCATGGCAGCACACAATTGCATAACGCTCCAAATTTGTTCCCCCTGCTTCCCAATATGCAAAAATGCCATAGTGCAGAAGACTAAGGTGTGGATATGGTCTCCCATTTAAGTAATTATTTCCTAACCACAGAGAAATTAAGTAATTATTTCCTAACCACAGAGAAATCATCTTATTTATATGGAAATCAAATATGTTCAAAAGATATTTAGCAACTACACAGATTTATGTCAAAAATACAGTATTCCATGGGTTAAACAGAAATCTTTCTGAATCTGATGGCAAAGCTAAGTACTGCTTCACTTCCTTAATGAAGCACTTAAAACTGTTGCCACCACTACACTTCTGAGCGCTCCTTCCTCTTAGAGCTCCAAGGAGTTTAATGGGGCACCATTATCATTACCTTATTTGCCTCAATTTTATCTGTAGCTTAGAAGAATGCAAATAGCAATATTATCTGTAGTATTCTGATGCAGCACAACAGTTCTTATAAGTTCTTTTTTTCTCCCCTCCTTATTCTTGTCAAAGAAATAGCAACAGAATCTTGAAAAGGGCATCCTGATAAGGGAAGAACACCCAAGTTTTCTGAATATCCCATGAAACTAAACGATCTCTTCTGAATAACAGATGAAATTCATTCTCCTTGCAGTCCAACCCAAATATAGGTTCTGTAAGATTTTTATGAAGTTTTCACCAATACACTGCAAGAGCTGATATTTCAGATTCACAAACAGTATTATTTCAATTGACTATCAAAAACACCAAACTCGAAAAGCCACAGGCAAAACAGAAGAATAAAGAGATGCACAAGGAATGATTTCACTACACATACAAGCAATCGAGGAAAAAGTGATAAAAAATAAATTTACTAACATTTAGAGAATATAAAAAGAGAACATTTGGCATGGATGAATTCCATGGTCATGAATGGGAAACTGAGAAGCACACAGATATAATAGCCTGAGCAAGCTCTTGGATAGTGGAAATGTTAGAGTTCTCCCTGAAGAGAGAGTTTCCATTTGATTTATCTAAGTTACAGAGATCTATCCCCAGTTTAAAATAGCTGCAGCAGTTGTGAAAGCACTTATATACAACACCTAAATGCACCATGATGTACCATGTGGTATGAAAGTAGGCGGCTGGTATTTACAGCAGAGAGTTGATCAAAAATAAGACAGCAGGAGACATAAGTGAGTAGTATTTATGAGGGGTGTATGATCACATTCACCTCAGGAACCAAACGGTTGGTGTCAACCAGTGACATTCATCTTGAGATGGCTGTAATAAGTGATAATGATGAATGTAATCTGCACAGCCAACAGCGTTACTAGCAAGGTAAATCACGTTTAGTATTCTCCACTTTTGAAGGATGTGCCCTAAATATTAATTTACAACCTTCCATTACTCTTATCTTACAGGCAAATATTATTCATGAACTAATTTTTATTCTTTATATTATCGTATTATTCTTCTGGATACTTTTAAGCAGCACTGAAACTACTCAAGCTTTTTTAGATATTGCCAGACATTTTCTGTGCAATGATTTCATATAGAGAGTAAACTAGACTTGGGCCTCAGACGACAAAACATTTCTCAAATAGCAACTTAACTAGTTGAACTAAAAGATATCGCTCTCTCTTAAAATGGGAAAACAACACAAAAGGACTTCATTACAAACACTCTTACACAGGATATGAACTTTCTCTCTTAGGTAACATAGGAAGAGGGACCCAGATGCATGATAAAGTAACTTCCATCTACTACCAATTCTCACAAAATAATTTTAAACCAAAAAGTTTTCCATTATGTTCATCAAGCCGTCAGCAAATCCCTGAGCTGGAGGTGTCATCCATGGACTTCAGAACATTTGATTTGGTGAGAATTACTCATAGTTACACATGGAGAAATTTGAAAAGTCTTTTTTATTTATTTATTAATGATTCTTCTCTCCACACACCTTTTCAGTTCTATCATTCCAGATTAAGAAATCTCACTAAATTTAGTTTGAATTTAGAATTTCATATGAAATTCTTTCCATACCTTAGAACATCCTTGTTGACTGTATGACTGTATTTTTCTGAAGTTTGTTCAATTTATTTATTTTTTTAAGTTGGAAAGATCAGCGCTGCAGTGTTAAAGATGTATGAATACGATGAGTTTATAGAGCAGCATTATCATTTCCTGTTTTGCTTTCTAACCTTCCTAGTACAATGTAAATTTTTTTTTTCGCTTTTTCTTTTTTAAGACCATTACAGAGAATGGAAATGCCATTTTCATTTAACTACCATAAACCCAAAGCCTTGTTTTTTAAGTTAAGTAATTAGTGTTGTTCCTGAATATTCATTTTTATAGAATTATCAAGCTAATAGCCTAATTTATCAAAAAAAGTCACCTGCTTCCTTGCTTAGAAATGTATTTTACTATTTTGTCCCCATTTATAGTTTGCCTTGCTATTTAATTCAAATATATTTTGAACACGGTACTTACTGATTCATTGTTTGGAAATTTTGCCTTTTTTTTTTTTTTTTTTTTTTACATAGCCATTTCTATATATAACAGACAACTGGAACTAATGAAGATGTAAATAAGAGATCACGATTTGTTCACTATCCTCTTAGAAACACAACTAGCACAAACTGCACTATTTAAAGGTGCCACATTAGATCTGGTGAATGTCTCCGTTTGCCAGCCAGCTACATGGTTTAAGTCCTAAACAAAGCAATCAACTTTTAAAAATAAAGGGAAAAAATGCTTAAAGAGAACAGCTTGCCCTACCTCTCCCCCTGTTGTGCTCTCTTTAAGCATTTGTTGCTATTGTGTGGACTAATTTCTTTATTGGGATTTAAACAGACATCTCTTATGACAATGACGATATATTTTTTCATTGGCTTATTTCACATAGTCTCCAAAATTGTGCTCTAAACTTGATGAGACATCTTCCTTAACCCCTTTTTTTCAGAACCAGGGGTTTATCCTCTCTCTTCTTACTATTTTGACAAAATACTAGCAATGCCCTATTTCCTTAGAAAAAACATTACAACAATTCTTTCAGCCAAGTTCTGCCTCCTGAAATAACACAGAATCACCAAGTATTCATTTCATTTAGGCCACTAATTTTTTAATAAACAGCAACTCTTTTTGGTCACAACCTATCCGGACAGCAACTGAAAGTAAAAAATATGTTTCATCACCAGGTCTTTCAACAGTTCTGTTCAAACTGAAGGCATAAATAAAAATTTGTAATAATCTGAACAGCTACACAGCAGCAGTAACTATTATGACATGAAGATCTGTAAGACTCGGTATTTTATGACATGAAGATCTGTAAGACTCGGTATTTATCCCATTACTGCAAGTACACATATCTTAAACAGAGGAATTGCAACAGGACATTACTGATGATTAAATGAATTCTTAATGCAATGACTATACATCAGCATCATAGCAAAAAACAGTTGTATATATGTATGGAAGGAGACAAAATAACATAGTTCTTTAATCTTATGTCCAATAAGAGTGTGATTCAGTGTAAGATAATGTATCAAATAGTGTGTCCTACTCGTTTTGGACATTAATCCTGACAGAAAAATCTTTAGCTTTGTATGGATTAGTCAATGCAAATTCATTAACTACTTGTCCTTCTTCTAATACAAACTGCCCTGACCCTAAAGTCTTGACAGTGTAGTGTTAATTAAATCTACACAAGATCCCATACAAACAAAACAATCTGTTCCAGGTTACACAGTGTTTTTCCCCTAAAAATAAAAGGGGGCAATAGAGTATACAGGAAGAATGTTGAGAATTATAATAGTAATTTAAGATCATTAAAAAAAAAAAAAAAAAAAAAACCTTTAATGAAATTTTATGTTGTAAGAAAAAAAAGGAAAATTTTAGTTTGGTTATTTTTAAGAGCTGCATCTAGAAAACCACCACTTCTTTAAAGCATTAAATCAGAGTTTTAACTTAAAAAGTAAGATAAAAATATATCTAAATTCCAATGAACATGTTTTTCCTTCAAAGAAAATATTTTTGGGAAATATCTGAGGAACTTGTATGATTTCAACTACCATGCCATTTCAGTATTGCTTTGAACTTAAATCTTGCCTTCGAAGGAATCATGTAGCAAGTGCACATCATATTTGACTGTCTTGAATTCCTAAACCCAAGAGATCAGAAATTCATTTACTTCTGAATTAACTAACAGCATCCCTTAGCTGAAGAATGGCTCTCAGACTTACAATCCAAAGTAGATCATCTTATCTTTTCCACTTCTAGTGTTATTTTATTATGAAACGTGGAAGTCTTTAACAAATGCAGTTTACAGCCATATATTGTAGACCAATCTGTTTTTGATGACTTAAACCTTTTAAAAATTGTTAAACAAATCATCAACAGTATTTGCCTAATTAGTTTTCTCAGACATACCCAAAAAGAAGAGTAAATAATGGCTTAATTATCAAAATAATTCCACTTAATAAAAAACAATCACATACAATAGCTTTTCTTTCAGACTTCTATGTCTACCTTCTGGTGCCAGGAATTTTGTCTTACCTATTTGACCATGACTTAACATACAAAAGCTTCCTGGCTTTAGTTCACTCCCTAAGTCTCTTACTGAAGTGATACATTTTAGAAGTTAAATATGTCAGACTTGCTAAAAACAGCTGTATGTACTCAGTTTCATCAAGTCCTCTACTCCAGATGCAGCCAATTAACAAGGAAGTGTGTCATCAGTTCCAATACTCAAAATTTAGTGCTTTATTCCATTACAGCTACAACAGTTTAGATGATTAAACTTGGTATTATAAAGCATAAATCTGAGCCTGCTTCAATGTATAGCCAACAGGAGTCTACATGCAACATGTACAAGTAATATAAACAATTTCTCATCTTGTTACTATTACTATAAATTTGCTCTGTTATTTCTGAGATATCAATGAGGAGAGAACAACATAAGTAACATTTTCCTTATTTTTCCAGAAGTTATAGGAACTTGAGAACACAGTCCAGAATTATTGTTGTTGTCTTTGGTATTTTCACAGGCACGTATCAGGTACATGACATTTTTTGGCAATATTTGATGTGAAATCAAGCACTCAAAAGCCACAATGTGAATATCTTAATTTTCATGAGAATCATTCTGCAGTCAGTAATGGTATCAATAACGGTAATTCTGTATTGATATGAGAGTACTTAGCTCTCCTGGTATTGTCAGACTAGAAATTATTTGACTAGATTTGACTGATAAGATGTTTCTATTGTCAACTATTAAATGAACCAATAAATAGGGAGATAAACAAATTATTGGTTCCTAAACCAAGTATAAAGCCTAGGAGATAACACTACAATAAACAACTGAAAATACCATGTATTTTAATTGCAGATGGTTATATTCATTCTATAACCTAGTGCAGTAACACCCTAGGGAAACCCATTTGCAGAAACAAATATCATTTAGAAGTTTATGAATTACACAAATTTAGATAGGCCTGCATCCTCATTTAGCAATCATCCTTGCATGTGACAACACTGAACTACCATTTTGCTGAACCACCGCTTTGTCCATCTTTGTGAGCACGGAAGGCAACACCAACACTTTCAGGCTTTATATTTCAAATACATACAGGGGAAACTTATATAGCCTTACATCATATATCGGAAAACAATCTGTACGAAGAGAATAACATGCCATGGGCAATCAGTCTATGGCATCACAGCTGTGATGAGATTTGAGTACTTGAAAACGGTGTAGCTTAGCAGAAAGCATGACATTTTAGGATGGAGCAGGGAGATTTCTTGCTAGAGGAAAGATATTGAAAGAGCAGCACATGAATTGTAAAGAAGCAGAACATAGAACAAGTTCATCCTGAAATGTCAGCCAGGCTAAGCTAGTAGGAAGTGCTTATCTAAACAATGAATAGCTCCTATTCCCCTTGAAAAAAATTTCATAGCATTTTCTTTCATGATGTGCAGATCCAGGAGTCATCTTGTCCGAGTGCGAAGCTTTTCCATGGAGTCAGATAATTTGACAATATCAAAAGTGTGTCACAAGCCTTTGAAACAACTGTTTAAGAGAAACAGTTAAGCAGAAAATCAAAATTCTGCTTAAAAAAGGGTAAAAGATTGAAGGAGCTGCTTACAGAAAAACCGACAATAACAGAGGAATTAATGCAATAAAGCATTGGTTTTATACCTGCCAAACTAGTTCTTATTTTAACAATTTCTTTTCAGTCTGTCATTTGATGCCTTTGGCCACAGATGGAATTCATCTCACTCTTAGGATTTTCATCTGTTTATTCACTTTCCCCATTTTTATTCCCTTTAAAAAAATCTTTAAGTAGCTCCTTGTCCATAAGGCTGTTTATGGATTTATCTTTGTAGCTGAAGGCGGTATTTCTAAAGCAATTTTGTTAGTTTCTGACGCATTTATTCATCGCTCCCCCCACCCTCCCCTTTTCCTACTTCCTTAATCAGACTTTATTATTGTTATATTATTATATATATACAAAAAAATATTCTGCTGGTTATATTTGCTATCTTAAGACAGGTTCTTCTGACTGTAATTCATCTACAGTTTTGCTTAGAAGGGTTTAAATATATAAATCTCAGTATTGTTACCATATCTTATTTCATGGTTTGCTCTGCCTTCAAAAAGAAACATCTTTAACCCCATGAAAGTAATTCCTTGCACAGTCATTAGGTCTGCTCTTAATTGCATACACGATTTTAGAGCTTCTGTAACAGTCTGGCATCAAAGTTGTCTTTTGACACTGAAGAAAACGTGAAGTCAGTGAACATTCCAGTTGTTAAGGAATGAAAGGCCAACACCAGATAAGATTGTCAAACTGCTACATGTAACAAAACTTCACACCTTAATACACTACAAATTGGCGTTTTTAAAGTGATAAAAGACAAGATTTTTTTGAAGTAATTGGCTTATCCAGTAGTAGTTTGTGTTCAGCCACTTAGCATAAAGGCTTTGAAGAGCTTTCACTATATAACTTAGGAAAAGACTGAAATAATCAAGAGTAAAACAAATGAGACAATTCACAGATTCCCTTTCTCATTTACCCAGACACCCACTCTGAACTCTCATGCAGAAAATGTGGAGGGCAAGGAAATTCCTATTTGCTGTCACCCCTTTGCTACACTAGTTATTGCCATGCACTTATTCTCAACCACAGACCAGAGGTTCAGACCTGTATGCTGAGAAAAGCTTTTTTGTCATTATGTATAGACACTCAGTAAATTGATACTAATAAAGCACTACTTCTAATTCAGAGAGTGATTTCTTTCTGACAAATTGGTTTGCTCCTCTAGAAAATCATTACCTGGCATTTCCTTTTTTTTTTTTTGTTAACTTAGATACAGTACATATGAGTCTTATCTTTTTCTTTGTTTTCCTATGATAATATTATTGACTGAAGGAAAGTATTTATTCAAAGGGTGACACCTTAAGTACATATTCTGCACATGAACATCCATCATGAGATGTCATCCTCTACTCCACTTCCCAAAAGAAACAAGTTGTGGCCGAAACTAGATTTTTATTTCATTTTTTTCCTTTTTACAATATCCACTTTTGATAACAAAATGGCTATAAACATTAGAGACATTTCTGTTTGCAATTGTATGGGGACAACAAAATGCATCTCCCTCTCCCACTCTGTTTAAATAGATCAAACAGAGACTTTTAGATATATATTCAAATTTATTAGAATAGGATGCCCAGGTAGGTGGTGGAGTCACTGTCCCTCGAGATGTTTAAGGAAAGGTTGGACGTGGTACTCAGGGACATTGTTTAGTGAGTGATATTGGTGGTTGGACTAGACGTTCTGTTTTGAAGCCTCAATGATACTGCAGACTCTCGTGTTAAGAAGTCAACTCCACTGTTAAGAAGTCAAGGGACTTTCATTAAATGCCCATTTCTTCAAAAGAAAGTTTAGAATTCATCAATTTTGTCAAGTATACAGATTATGCAATCCCTTCATGGTAGCTGAAGATCTCAGACTTATGTTCTTCCTGCTTTCTTCTCAGCTAAACCTCTATCTCCATTCCATGGAATAATTACAATTTTCAAAAGCTTGTTTAAAAAGTCTCAAATTAAAGTGTTCAAGTGTTAGATTTCAAAATTGCATATTAATAACTGGAAGCATTTAAGCTATATTCCAAGTAACAGTCTGAATCTCTCTGTGGGGTCGGGTGAAAGATATTCAGTTCTTCGCAGCAGCTGTCCCTGCAGTGGAATTATAGTTAAAACATTATTTTCCACAGGAAATTAGGAGAAAACATTCTGAGAATGTTTGCAGGATGGATTTTTTTAAAGAAAAATGCAGTGATATAAAATAGCAAAGCCTTTTATTTTGCACCAATTTAACTGATTGCATCACAAGATTAGGTACCTCACAGGTAGCTAGCATTTGTTCTCTCTCTATGGGCTTTGTGACTACCTTCTTACAGAAGATTCTGTATTCTTAGTGAAAAGTTTTAATAGAGAAATTCTAACCAGTTCTTTCTATTTACCAGGAGGATGCCACATGTGATAATGTGATTTGGACTGATACTGTAAAAACTTCAAAGTACATACATAAACAGACTTTTTTTTAGAGTTCGTAGGGCTTCCACCAGACATAATGATAGAGACCCTCCAGCAGTCTGCATGAAATGGATAGATGCAACCAACCTATTTTAATTTAAGAAGAAATGCTAGCCACATCAAATGTCCTGTGGGCAACAACAGAAATCTTGATTATATAGCATTCCCCCTCTGCTTCAGCAAAGATGAGATCTAAGAACAGCTCAGTATTCAGAGTTCTCATCATATGCCTTACAAGATATCATTGTATGTAGATTACCTCCACTACTTAAAAAAAAAAAAAAACTCTCAACAGAAGGATTGTCATTAAACTTTTTTGCCCTGAAGATTTCATGATGCTCCTCCTATTCATCCATCTTGCCACACTTTTATTTTTTTTTCCTCTGAAAAAAAATCTTCCTTTTGGATTTAATAGCCAGAAGTCTAAAGTCTATTGCGTAGCTATAGCAAAGCTGGGGGAAAACTTCCCAGTCAGGCTCGCTACATCTTAGACAACTTTTTTTTTTTTTTTAAAAAAAAAAAGAGACTAGAGCTGTGGACATATCACTATGACCACATCTTCTCCAAAACCAATGGCATTCATTCCTGAGTGGTGCTTTCATTCTGACAGCAGGATGGCCATTAGCAAAAGAGGTAAAAGTTTAATCCAGCTCAGACATTGGCCTGTTATATTTAATGAAGTTGTCAAGTGCAGGGTTAATTTACTGCTATGTGGCAATGAGACTAGCCCAGACACATGTAAACTGAGGTTTTGAACAGATATACCAATTATGGGGTTATTTAATGGTTAATAAGAGATGTCCAGTTAAAAATCAACAGAGGAAGGAGTTTATTCAATCATTAACAGGAGACTAGATAATGATTGTAAGGTGGAATATAATGAAGTAGGCATAGCTAGTGAATAATTTCCAAAGTAATTAACTAATAATTAACTCAGAGGAGAAACGAATTTACATAGGTTACTTTAACATTAGTTAATGTGTAAATCTGGTTATGAGCTGTTAATATGCAATTAATTAGCAATTAAGTCAAAGGATGAAAAAATTAATTCATGATTGATGTGGAAATACTAGTTAACCCAGATTGTTAATTAGTGAAAATAGTGACGTAACAAACTGTAGCTTCTTTACTGAAGAAGTACATATTAATATTATCAGAGCTTGAATGACTCAGATTTACACTAGTTTTGCCACTTGTAAGTAAACTTTTTAAATTTTGGAATACTGAAAGAGGCTTTATTTATACACATCACAGCTCATTGTTCACTCTTGGGAACGTGTATTTGATAAACGAAAGCAAAATTATTTTGAAATACATGTTGCTCTTTTCCCCGACCAAATCAGAGACTTCCTGCCCTTATGCTCGGCAAACACAGAGGGATGTTCATTTTTAAAGATTTCATCTTGCAAATGTGCAACTTGTCAGCTATTTTGTGAATATTTGCATATTAATGAGCCTGACATCTGTCATAATTGCATATTAATTATTTTGGTTTTAATTAGATAATTGATTTCTTATACTGCTGTCCCCAACACTAAGGGAACATTCCTCAGAGAAAATGTGTGTATAAACATGAATTTGTTCTCCTTACAGTATTCCCCTATTGGTAATCTGTAAAGGTTTTGCTGCTGGTTTTTAGTAGAAAAAGGTGCCTGTTAGAATTTGATCCAGTGCTTGTTAAGAGGCATCTGAAAGACTCCTACTTACTTCAGTGAGCTTCGGCTCAGGCCTTTAGTCAATGTAGCAAACCATTTCTGAAACAGTGGAATAGCAAAAATCAATGGGCTTTTTGATTGTGAATCAATGGGGAATTACAATTCTAGTATATAAATTATACAGGAAGAGAAGATTAGGTTACAGAGGTGGGAGAGTAACTCACACTGGATCTTAAAGATGTACTGATTCCTCAGTACAGATTCCAAATGGAGATGGTAAGCTGCAATTTAACTAAAGATGAACACGTTAAAAATGTTTAGGTTCTTAACTTCCCTAAAATCAAGACAAACTAAATTCACTAAATATTTTAACTTCATTAAACTGTTTGCTTCCTCACAGATGGTACATAGGCATTTTATGCATTGTCAGAAAACTAGGTTAAGCAACAAACAAGAACAATCCTTCCCAGAGAGGTTGTGGATGCCTCACCCCTGGAGGTGTTCAAGACCAGGTTGGACAAGGCCCTGGATGGCATCCCTGCCTATAGCGGGGGAGTGGAACCAGATGGTCTTTAAGGTTCCTTCCAACCCAAGCCATTCCTTGATTCTATGAATCCACTACTAACTCAAAAAGCCTGAGCATGATGCTCGTGTGATGGAAGACAGCTGGGTTACCCATGTCAAATTGTATATCCACTTTTCACTGACAGGGCAAGCAGGAGAAGAAGGAAACAACATCACAGGTGATCCCCAGCAAGTAAGCCAGGTCAGAGGAGGCCACAGAAAGAAAGAACATTGCTGCCAGTTCAGAGTAATGAGTGTTCAACTGTTTGCCAGATATGGTAACATCTGAGGCCTAAACCTCCCACGTTTTCCCCAAAAAAAGTTAGCTTTATGCTTATAAGAGCAATTTGCCATAAAGTGAAGTGAACTTTGAATCATTAGAAATCCAGATGTACAAGTAACCGCTTATCCGCATTCCCACAACTACATTAAAGTCAGGAATGGCAAAAGCCTCGGATGATGCTCTGCCTTTACCTCATGGCTGTAAGACTACAGTATATTTCACTTTACATTTCATTGATACAGTCACTTCCAGTAACTTGTATTATATCTTCAAGCAAGCCTCTCCTAGCAGAGTCTAACGGGCACCAATATTACTTCAAACCCTGCCAGGTTCACTAGTCACACCATTTGTAACTTTCACATAATTTCTCATTCACAGTTTAGACCTTGAGCAGAAAAGAATCTGCATGGCAGCCCGCCAAAAGGAGTGTTTATTGTTTATAAATTATGAACAACTTGTGTATTTCTGCAATTAGTAATTTCTATCTTAAAGAAAGCTTGATTTATAAAAAAAAAAATCTTGTTTTGTCCTGTGTTATGGCAGATTGTCTTAGATGATGTAAAACACATATGCACGAGTCACGTATAAAACAGCTTCGGTTTGTCCAGACCCAAAGGATATGTTCCAATTCTTACATTATTAAAAACCATTACTGCTAATAGGGATACAGAATTCAAGCAAACAGGTTCAGGACAAAGGTTCATAATATTTCAAACATACCCAGTGGGAACCTCAGTACTTTTCATGACATTTACAGTTTTCCTCATTATGCCTTGCTGTTTGCAACATCACCTGACTTCAGTACAAATCCACAAATGGAAGATGACAAAGATACTTTTGATATTTCAGTAATCAGAATTAGTATCACTGAAATAATACTCAAAATATTATTTAAGAAATAATTCAGTTCTTTTTGCTGCATTTACTGGAACATCACATTTATTTTGTCTAACAGATACATCAGAAATTGGTGGACACAAAACAAGTTCACTAATTTCTTGGTAGCTTTTCAAAATGTTTGCTGTTTCTTATAAAGAGATCGTAAAGGATTAGAACAGAGAGCTATTTTGAAAAATACCTACAGCAGCGATGCAAATATTGAGTAGCTTTGAAGCATTCATTTCCAAATAAAAGCTTGAAACAGCAATTTCAGTCCCTGAGAGTAGAATCCAGCAATATAAGAATGTAATGAGAAGCAATGACTTTCTGCCTTGATAAATATCTTGGGAATATTGCCACAAAGCATTATGGCTTTTTAAGAACTGGCACAATATGGTTTTTTTTGAAAGGCTAACTTATATTTAAACTGTATCTTGACTACATTATTCGAGTTTAATACAGTCACACAAAGGAAGAGCTGGAAGAACGGGAAACAAATGAGATAGAAAGAAAGGGAGGCAAGTATAAAAGGTGAGAGACACAGACAGAAGAGGTGGTTTGGGAATATATCACACTGAACCAGCAAGAATAGGAGTCCTCAAACACTTGTGTAGTGAGACTACTGGGATAGGCAGACAAGAGCATTTCCCTTCACACTGGTAGGAAGCATAGACACATGCTGCCATGCACCTAGATTGCACACTTGTCCTTCCTTACAGCATTACTAGCATCCAAAGCTGTCCACACAGAAAAAAGCAGTGGTTGTTTTATTTATTTATTTATTTTAAGTCTGGAATCAAGAACGAGACCATGAGGCTGATCCAGAGTGTGGCAAGCACCTGCATTAGAGCATGAAAGTAATTCTGCTCAGTTTCAGAGCTAAAAGACACCCAACCTGAGACGTGAATGCATTACCAGCCCAGCCAGAGTACAGTTCTGGGGCATAAAGAGCAGCCTATCCCTTGTATTAAATAAATAAATAAATCCAGGTATAATATCTTGTCTCTGTTCTCAACATTAAAATGAAAGCCATCAATGTTGTAATTTTCACCTCCATCCCTCTAGAAAGCAAACTCACAAAACAGCAGTTCCAACACCTTCTTCCAGAAATCACTAACACCACCACAATTAGGAGAAAAGGAGCTGCCCTCTCTTGAAAGGCTGGACAACCTCAGCGGTGAGAAGGCCAATAACTCATTCTTACTTAAACAAGAATAAGGAGAACATGTTATTTTGTATTAAGAAATTTAGAGAGATATGTTCATGTAAAAACAAATAAGTCATTTACATATTTTTCTAGAAAGATACCAGCATAATACAGACATATTTTGCAGCAGAATTTCTCCCTCTAATCTGGGACAAAGACATTTTTAAGCAACTTAAAGACCAAGTTTTATTGTCCTTTAATTTCCATATATAACAACTGTGCACACCTAACTTGGAAATTTTGTTTAACCGAGTGCACAAGGAACTCACAAGAAAGTACACTGCACTGAGTTACTGAGATGTTCTGCCTGTTAGCCCAACATAGCACGATTAGGACAAGAACATAATTAAAAGTTAAATAAATACTGTGGCATGGCCTTCCTAGATGCCTCACAACATTTTAATATCCCTGACAGAGGTATCTAAGTGGCAGCCATTTTAACTCAGACACCTCACTTACAGCCCTTATAATCTCTGTACTCCCATGTGACTCGTTCTCCAACAGAGAGGTAGCTTCTGAACACATGTAGACTTTTGTCCTATTTTGGCCCTCTTTGATTCATTCAATCTCTCAGTAGCCAGTAATTATAGCTATATGTATAACCTTTAGCTTTCCAGTGATACGTATAGTTACACCTCTCTGCTCTTCTGTAAAATCATTTTGCTGAGTGTTCTGAATTCATTCCTCTTTTGGGGATAATGCATGTCTCACTGTTTCTGCAAGGGTACAGATCAGGGGCTATGGTGCTAATTTAGCATCAGCATCACTACCAGGGAAACAGTTATACCCTGTATTGACTAATTTTTCTCCTGTGACTGTATTGAACCTGCTCCTCAACCTTTTCTTCACAGAATGCCATCACCATCTAAGTAATACATCATCAGTGCAGTTTACTCTGATGATGTATTGTACTAACATATCATTAGTGCAACAGCAGAGCAAGGCGCTTTGATGATGTATTAATGCAATACATCATTGGAATGAGTCACTCTGATGATGTATAACTCAAAAGATGGTACTATCCTGGGAAACATGGACATTCAATAAATCAGGAACAACATTAAAGAATAAAATCTAGGACACCTTCTAAGGAAAAACAAAGCTTTGGAAACCTTTGAATGAATATAGCATGAGGCTTTTCTTTAAATAAAAAGAAAATGCACCTGGTAAACTTAGCAGGAATGTAGATTTCTGTTGAGTACAATTACCATGATAATCAAATTTGAAATCCCTCCTACAATGACACTAGATATGTGCAGGACATTTTAAGATAGCGTGACACACAACTGGTAATGTAACCAGCTAAGATTTATGTTATCCTACCTGGAAGCAGAGAAAAACTCAAGCAACTGTTAAAAAAAAAAATCCCCTCAAAAAAAAAACAAAAAAACTGCTGAAAGGACCAGTTAAAGTCCAGTGTTAAGATTTACTACATGCTCTTCACTAATCTAACAAATCATTCTATTGACATTAGTGTAAGCAAAAGTGACAAACTTTAAATAAGTACTGAACTAAGGATTAAAAGGCCATAAATATTAATATCAATATGCTAGTTCTGGTAGATGTACTTACTAGAGGGGAAAAAAACCATATTGCTTGTATGTTGATTTACATACCAGATTTCAACCTATCAAAAGTTCAAAACCCAACTACAGTAACTGCTCATAAGAAATCTAAGTGCAATTCTGAGTTACTTGCAAAATTCTCTGGGAAATTTCATTATCAAGTTAAAACAAATAAAAAAAAAAATACAATTTCAACATTCTGAACAAACCTACTATAAAGCAAGAGGGTTTTCACTGGTTAGACAAATTACTTATTTTGGAGAGTTTACAAGAAAAAAAAATTTTGCTCTTTTTCTCAGCCTTCAGGTTTTATGGCAGGACCAGAATATAACCGCTGTAAGATCACATAGCGCCCTGATTAAACAATGAAAAGCTCCTCTGCTGTTACACGTTTATTTCTGGGATTCTTAATCAAACAAACACCCAGCCTATACTCACACATACTTACATATACAGACATCCTCCTACTTGCAGTATACCTTAATTTTCTTGCACAAACATGCCTTTTATACCATCAGAGCTATTGTTCTGAGAACAGCTCTGCAAATTCCCCTTTCCCCCTGCCGGGAAAACAGGCTTTTTTTTTTTTTGTTGTTGTTTTGTTTTAAATTGGCCTCAGCTGCATTTGATTGCTCCAAGCTTGTGGAGAGTCTCCAGCTGAGGCCCTGCAATCCCCGCTAGGATTTAACTCCTCAGTCTCACTTTCCCCAGCTCTCCAAATCCCAGCTCTGCTGATAAGAATAATGAGTGTGCTCATACGTGTGCTCATGGCAGACAGAGGTAAAAATCTCAGTGTTTAAGTTGTAACCCGAAGCACTCACATTCAAGGTGATGTCAGGCTCTTGCTGATGGCGGCACACTGTGGGGATTATCACACCCTCACCAAGGCGTGAGCTAGGCCCCGGCAGGCGTTGCTGCCTGTCCCCTCGCAGAGTGAAACTCTGATGTCTTGAGAAATCCCAGACACATCATCAGACTAAAGCACTTTGCTTCAAGCTTTTCAATTAGTAACAGCCTGTAGAAAGCAAATATATTTAAAACACATTCAAAATACCCCTGAAGATGGAATGGAGGCCTGTAAATAGTGAGGAAGTGGAGCCACTTGGCACAGATTCATTTCTGAGCACCAGCATACTCAGCTAACTTCAGCTGCAGTGTCAGGCTCATGGACCCAAACACACTGACCCTCCATGGATGAAATCAAAGGTGTAGGTGCTTGGTGACTGGAGAACATCAGTGAGAACATCAGCCCCGGTCAGCTGGTATCCATTACGGAGTCAGCGCCTGCTTCAGGGGCACAGCACCCCCCCCAACTTGCCGCTGAAAGAAAAAGGAGTTTTTCCCTCCTGTGACCCCTCTCTAGCTGGTGATAATAATATGAGTAAAAGTCAAAGTCTGCAGCAAGCTGCAGTACTGCTGTTTGTGTTTAGAGCTGGGCATGCTGATTCAGAGCTCCAGGCCAGGCTGATCGCCATTGCACAGCATACGCTGGGGTTAGGGAAGAGTCCACACCATCAATAAAACATAGGCACCCTGAGGGGTATAAGAAGCATACAGGGTTCTTAACTGCCTCAGCAGTAGTTAAGAGAAAAAGAATCTTTTATTGTTCTTAAATACAGAATCTTCATACACTGTTTTAGACTGAACCAAACATATATCCTGCCAGTACTCCTAGGGATTTGCAGTTGCTTATAAGCATTTAAAATGCCTTTCTAAAACTCAGTTTTCTGTGTGCTTTTGTTGGCTGAAAACCATAGTTTTACATTTTTCTTTTATGTCCTTACACTTTCATACCACTATATGAACTAACGATAGGTATTTTTGTTTAAAAATCAAAGAAGCATCGAAGAAACCAGCTAATGTCACCATGTTTTAACCAATGGTGCCAGACCATGAACTGCTGTGCAACAGTGCTGAGGCAGTTGTGTCAAAAGAGACCAAACCACGTAGAAATAGTTCTCTGTTCTACTGTACCTTACACTAATACCTAACACCTTTTCTATGGTGGAAGACGAACGCAGAAAAAAAGCAAAGACTGACCTCACAATTCAGTACCAAATGTGAAGTAGTGAGAAATTTCTATCAAGGAAAAATATTCTTCTACTCCCACTTATTTCGCAGAAGCTGTTCATTATTTACTTTAGAGCATTGTTCTTGTTGCAGAATTAAGAATGGAAACAGAGCATCTTCCATTTGGCTTAGTTCTTGATTTGGACCATCCTGCACAAGGGGAAGGAAACACAGGTGAAGAACTTAATACCGAAGTCCATATCAAAATCAAATTCAAGTAAATTGGGAGTTTTAATTATATCATGTGTGAGTCAAGACCTTGTGATTCCAGCCAGAGGTAAGAGGATGCTATTAACAAGACTGCGGTGCTATCAGTAAGAAGTATTTAGACAAGAGAAACACCTTTACTGGTGGCCTTTCGTGGTGCACTGAGGCCTTGCACCTGTCCTCGGGGAGGGATGGCCTCGGACAGATAATGGCCGCCGGGGGCTGAGCCTCAGGGGCTGCTCTTCAAAGGACTACTCCTCACAGGGCTGCGCCTCACAGGGCTCCCGTGAACATGAACACAGGGCTCCTGAACATGAGCTGGCAGTGTGCCCAGGTGGCCAGCAGTGTCCTGGCTTGTATCAGGAATAGTGTAGCTAGCAGGACCAGGAGGGTGATTGTCCCCCTGTACTCAGGTCTGGTGAGGCCACACCTCAAGTACTGTGTTCAGTTTTGGTCCCCACACTACAAGACATCGAGGCCTGGAACTTGTCCAGAGAAGGGTTTCGAAGCTGCTGAAGGGCCAGAGCACAAGTCCTGTGAGGGGTGGCTGAGGGAACTGGGGTTGTTTAGTCTGAAGAAGAGGAGGCTCAGGGCAGGCCGCACTGCTCTCTACAGCTACCTGAGAGGAAGTTGTGGGGAACTTGGGGTCAGCCTCTTCTCGCAGATAACTAGTGATAGGACTAGAGGGAATGGCCTCAAGTTGCACCAGGGGAGGGTTTAGGTTGTAAATTAGGAAACATTTCTTCTCAGAAAGAGTAGTCAGGCATTGGAACGGGTTGCCCAGGGAGCTGGTGGAGTCACCATCCCTGGGAGCATTTAAGGAAAGGTTCGAAGTGGTGCTTAGGGACATTGTTTAGTGGGTGACATTGGTAGTAGGGTGATGGTTGGACCAGACAATCTTGGAGGTCTTTTCCAACCTTTATGATTCTATGAATCATCTGCAGGCCGGGAACACTGAAAATAGAGATATTTCAAGCAATTGCTCACTCTTGATCCCTTAATGCCGCCAGCCAAGATTAACCTATCACACCTTCTAACTAATAAGAATAGGACACAATTTTAACTTCTATATCCTGTTTTTTTATCCAATCAAGAATCCTGAAGTCACAGGAAAGGACAAGTCCAAACAGTGATCAAATAGTGCATAAACATGATTCTAATCATGCGATTTCTACATCATACTAGTTTCTTGAACACTGTACTCTTGGTTTTGATGAATAAAGCCCTCAGGAGGGCTTTATTTATTTATTTTTTCTTGCAGTTAAAATGATTGGAATTTGATGTTAGAAACTTGCCATTCTATTGAGACCTTTGGTCCTAATACCTTTCTGAGGTATGGAAAGGAGCATTTAGAGAACACTCTTCTGCTCATTCAACAGTATTATCCCTTCCAATACTGTAGACTCTGTAGGTGGAAAGAAGTTACTTGACTTCAAGGAACAGAATACTGAATGTTGAATTTCAAACTATCCTGGAGATAAAACACAGATTAAGTTTTGTTGTTGTTGTTTTGTATGTTTTGTTTTGTTTTTTAATTTATACATCAAAGTCGGGAAGGAAAGTGTTCAGTCATTTTGGTACTATGGTAGAAGCTATGTCAATCAGAAACATGTCTCTTGAGGTCAAATCTCAGGGAACTTGTACTTAGATGTTCAAACAGTTTTGTTTTGTTTTGAGGGTTTTGGTTGGTTTGGTTTGGCTTGATTTTACATCTAAGCAGAAAATACTTGGGACCATACCCACCAAAGCTGATTTTAATCTTCATAGAGCTCTTGATGCTATGGTAAATATTTACACAGCTCATGAAATTATGCTATTGTGACACAATATTTTATTACTATTTTTCATGTGTATCGTGGCATCTTCTGGGATCCTGTAACAAGAATGACTTTCCACCCTACCAGCACCTACAATGGACCATAAAATAACTCTGCTTTGAAAATTTTGCTTCCTAAAATAGGTGGTACTTGATCCAATAAACAAATAGAAACTCAAAGTTAAGAAGAATAGAAAGATCATCTAATTCCACTAAATTTGAATTTCATTCTAAGAGATGTCATTATTTAGTGAAATAAAGTAAAGAATTATTTAAATGGATGAGCATTTACCCGATAAAGTTCTGATAATACTAAGCATTAAATACGCTGCAAGTGGCTCTGTGAGAAAGTCAACTTGTTCAAAAAGTTTCCCATTCTTGTAGTAATAGGTAGACAATAAGTTTATAAGTTTTTGAGACTGGATTTTTGTAATAAAGTTACTAGGCAATATGCATATATAATCATGTTAAAATTTTTGAATGTCATTTTAAATTCAGCTGCAATAAATAAAAACCTCCCTATATTATTTTTTTCCAGCAGTGTGTATAGTTTTACAAGATGGAAGTGTACGTACTAATAAAATATATGGTTTAATTAACTAAACTTATGCTGTGGTGTACTTTAGAAGTGGATGATTTACAGAGTGCTATCCTCTTCAGGACAGAATAATGCAAACAGAATAATTAAAAGTTGATGAGAAGTATATTTATTGAGCATACAGGAAAAATAGACGCTTAGATTTATGATTCACAAAGTGTACCTTTCATTTGCAATATTAACATTTTAAAGCCCAAAGCGTCAGCATAATGCACCCAAACCTTTCGATGCAGCATCCATATAACCTAGCCCTGTTAATCCTACCATTGCCGATAGTAAATTACGTGACCTGAACATATACTGGTGTAACATGATCTATTGTGATATCATGATTATGTTCATTGAGATGTCTGTAGAGGACATATATTGCATTTGCCTGTCTGTAAGGCAAATAGTTGAAGGGCCAATCACTTATTTGTGAAATGGATTTCAGTGCTTTAAGTTATAGACCCATCAATGCAAAAGAAGAAGCTGCTGTTTAATTTGAATGTAAGTACTTTTAGAAAATACCAGCTTACATTTATGTTGATAAGGACCTATTTAGGCTTGGGTACTTGACATATTGATTGTTCAGCGAGCGCACAGAAGTTCTAGAAGTTAAAATGGATATTTTTACCCTGAGAATTTTAAAACCTGTAAGCTAGGTAGAACACAACATCATGAGGCATTTATTCTGTTATCTGTAGATATTATACTCAATCCATGATTCTCATACTTGGAAAAATCCAGTTTTTGGGTGCAGAGACACATACCATGCACAACAATTATTGTCTAAACACTACTGAATTATTCAAAGAGAGAGATGCACATATATCATCTACAAGATATTTTTTTTTCAGTATCTAAATCATGAGGTCGATGTACTGTCAGCCAGTTGTAAAATCTGTTACGAAACAAATATTTGCCTCCCTTCTACATGTATTGTATTTTGAACAGTATAATGCACGAGGAAATGCTTATAATGAGACCTTAAAGATCCATGTTAAAAAACAAAACATAACGGCTATTGTAATAAAACCAAATTTCAAAGGAGAGGGCAATTTTCAAAGAAAAAAGACCTCCTTTATATAGAACCTTCTTCATGTGTGCATTCTTTACAGAAAATATATTCTTGAAAAGCTGACAATAGAGGAAAAAAAGTCGAGTTCAATTCTTTCTGAAAACTTCAATTTTCTTCACTCTTTTCACAACTCAAAATGCATTTCCAGCAAAATCTTCAGGCTATGAACTCATCTTCAGTAAGAACAAGTCTGCTTATATAGATGAAAAGAAATGGTTAGTTATTAGATTGTTTTCCGTATGTAACATGATTTTCATGAGAAGATGTAAGATGCTGTGCCCTACTATAATTAAGAGTTTTCTTTTTCATTACATACATTTATACACACTAGGGCAAACTTCCTGGGAAAATGGATGGCCAGAAGGCTAGGTATAAAGGACCAGTTTTTGCCTTTCTCATTAGTAACGCTTAATAAAACTTAGGTCCCCAATTATGCGATAGCAAATCACAGGTACTTCCATTGTTGTCATATTTCTGAATGCATGCTTAACTGTAGATGCACCAGCCTCTCACCCTAGCCTTGTAATGTACATGCTTACAGTTAAGTAATATTTTAAAGTTTTATATTAAGATTTTGACAAAGGTGGGAGTGTAATCATAACTCGTGCCCCAAAACTCTGCTCAGCACACTGTCCTTCCTCTCATAGAATGACTTGGATTGGAAGGGACTTTCAAGACCATCAAGTTCCACAACCACCACCACCCCGCCATAGACAGGGATGTCACCACTAGATCAGGTTGCCCAGGGCCCCATCTGACCTGGCCTTGAACACCTCCAGGGATGGGACATCCAAAACTTCTCTGACAACCTGTTCTGTGCCTCACCAGCTGCTAAGAATTTCCTCCTAATATCCAATCTAAATCTCCCCTCTTTTAGTTTAAAAACCCCTCTGTCCTATCACTATCTGCCCATGTAAAAAGTCACTCTACGTATTTTTTTATAAGCCACCTTTACTTACTGAAAGGCCACAGTGAGGTCTTCCCAGAGCCTTCTCCATGCTGAACAACCGCATCCCTCTCGACCTCTTTTCATAGGAGAGGTGCTCCAGCCCTCTGATAATGTTTGTGGCCCACCTCTGGACCCACTTTAACAGGTCCACATCTTTTTTGTGCATGGGACCCCAGATCTGGAGGCAGTACTCCAGATGGGGCCTCACTAGGGCAGAGTAGAGGGGGACATTCACCTCCCTTGACCTACTGACCACTTCTCTGTTGATGAGGCCAGGATGCAGTTGGTCACCTGGGTTGCTAGTGCATACTGCTGGCTCATGTCGAGCTTTTCATCCACCAGAACCCCCAAGTCCTTCTCTGCTGGGCTTATCTCAATGAATTCTTCCAGTCTGTGCTCATGTTTGGGATCGTCTTTGAAATCCTTAGAAATCTGAATGGCTAAAATTACACATCCGATCTTAACTACAGACTTTTATTTTTAATTTGATAGAGTCTCATTATAAAGTGGTTAGCAAGTACTAATTACTAATGATTTTTTTCCCTTGTCTGCCTACAGATGGATAGAGCCAATTTCATCAAAAGTTTAAAAAGAAAGTCAGGGTACTCATTTGCTCATGATAATTTCAACTTGGATTCATGTAGGTTTTTTTGTTTGTTTGTTTGTTTTTTCACCATTGTGTATGTGTGTGTGTAAATGCATAGGACTGACAACAGGGTCAGAAATAAAATTGATCCACTAAGTACTCTCCAGATGAGAAACCTGGGATTCCCCTTTAACAATATCTTCATTCTTCATTATAGTTTACAGCTAATAGAAAGAATAATTTATGGTTCTGGTACAGATTTGCTGTGAAACTTCGGGAAAATCACTTGAACTCTTTTTAGTTTCTTAATCTGTAAAAAATAATAATAATAAAAAAAGATTTATATTTCTTTGAACCACTTGAAATGAACAAATAGGCAACAAATCTCTAAGGATTTTTGGTATTAAGGCTAATATAAATCTATTCATTGGTGATGATATGCTAATTGAATTATTATTTTCAGCCATAGTTTTTTGAGGGCTATTTTCAACCCTAAAAGTTGTGAGCAACCTCAGAAACATGGCATAAGATATCTAAATTAAGTACAAAGAAAATAGCATAACCTCTTATTCACAATCTGTTCATTGCAACTTTTTTTTTTTTTTTGAGTTTATTCAGTCTTGCTCAAGTTACTTCTACCGTGTTCAGGGAAAAAAAAAAAAAAGAAAAAAAAAGTGAGGATCAAGATGCAAAGATCCACATTACCAATCCAGAGACGGAATGTTACAGCTTGAAAACTAATTTGTCGGTCTTTTCTTGGGAATGATCAACATCAGATACCTAATATATACAAGCTGGGCTTACTTTTGCTTAATGGACAATGCCTTCTCAAGGGCAAATCATGATGTAGCAGCAGACTGAATAAAATATATTTATGATGGTCCCTTTTGGATGAGGCTAATTTTTCCTCAAGAAATCTGCAAAATGTGCATGTAATAATGCAGCAGCCAACTGTACCTAATTTCTGAGGATAAGTTTTCTCTTTGGAAGTAGTGTCCATACATCCATTTTAGTAAAATAATCTGATGTCTTTTTCTGAGGTTTTGACATTTTTCATGAAACAGATCTTTAATAAAACAAATACTTTAGCCAAACTTAAGGAACATACTATTAGTCATTATACTTGTTTTGAGTTTGATGCAAGGAGGCTGGTTTACGGCATTCTTTTTCACTTACTTTTTCTTATGTTGAGGACATTTTCCAAATTGGTTTTAAACACATAATACTTTGGCAATGACAGAAATACTGGATTTTCCATACTTTCCCTTGTATTCCGTAGCATGTGAGTCACAAGAATCGAGTAAGGGTTTAGGTATGGAGATAAACTGACTAACGTACTTTGTTATAAATAGCCAATATAACACCTACAGCACCTGCTTCAAAGCCAGGTTCACTTCAGTTACACAAAGGTTGTTTTCAAAGTTGTATGTTTTTAAAGTTTTCACCTGCAGCACACTCTGTACCTGATGCAGCTCTGTGTTTAGATGGAGCTGTGTAGCATACATTCTGATCTATAAAGTGGTTTACCCTTTCCATCATGCAAGGAGAATTGTTATAGTCGCTACTACTGATGTCCATCCTCGTTGGTGAATATACTGTCATTTAGTGTGTGAATGCTTGCCTTTGCTGCAACCTTTTCTGGCTACCATCCATAAGGTGAAATGGTAGTAGTGTCTTTTGCCATATCTCAGTAGTACAACATTAAATTTCATGTGTACATCCTATAAATATTTTAGGGGCCTGATATAACTGTTTACCACTCAACATGAAGAAAATTTTACAGCATTATTGGCAAGAAGGCAAACACAGAATTGCACCGTACCTACACTATACCAAGCAAGACAGAAGAAGTTTTACTGACTCGGTAAAAAAAAGGCTTGTGATCATTTGATAGAGTGAAAATGCTGGATTCTCCTTAGACTGAAAGATAGCTTTGGGACAGTAGACCGCTTTCTAATTACACCATTACAATATCTCGTATCTTCTATGAATTTTGATTTGATGATATTTAGTCCTAGATATTAATAGAGTAGTTCAACCTTCCTCCTTTCATTTGTTAACAATTCCCATACACAAAGTCAATAGTTCATGCATTTCTGTAAACATCAGACCTCAAAGGAGAATTGGCTGGTATCTAAAGAGAGGAGTCTGAAATCCACAAAGAACTCAGCCTTATACTTACTGCTTGTCAAGAATCACTCAGATATGTGTGTATTTTTATGTATATTTAATTTATTCAAAGAATCGGTCATAAGTGTATTTAAGAATGCAATGGGTATTAATTAATATTAATATTAATTAATTATTAAGTCCAATTAATTTGGACTTGAGTGATTTCTTGCGTTAGGATTGCCATGAGCATTATTTATTTATTATTTATTTATTTTTGAGTAGGGATCTTTCTGGGGGCCAGATGCAGGGATCAGATTCATGCAATTACATATGGAGGAAAAACTTCCCAAATTAATAGGAGCTGCATCCAAGATATGATTTTTACCTATACATACAAAATAATTTTAGAGTTGTGTAGACTTACTCTTTTTTTTTTGGTTTTGTTTCTAATGTCACATGGTAACTGTACATGATATCATGTTACTGTAAACCAATTGGGAATATAATTTAAACACAAACCTTTGAGGTAACATAAGTCCAGATGGTAAAGAATACATTTATTAGTATTTTGGTTGAAAGAGAGAAATAGTCAAAAAGAACACTAGGTTCAAGGACCTGGAATTTTTCTGACAAAGACAGGTCTGGAATCTGAACTCAGATAAGAACCTGAACTTTATGGCTGGCACTTGACTGCATTTTGGACTGCAGTCCAGTGAAGTAAAAGAATGCTTTTAAACTTTGAAAAGTTCAAAGTCTACTCTACACTCATTTCTAAGTAAAAGTGAATTACAGATACTAACTGAAGTACCTAACTCTGATTATCTTCTCCTCCCAGGAGTTAGTCCTTACTCTTCCTCAGGTTAGATATGGTTGGTTTGGTTTTTGTGATCCCCCAGCAGACTAAAGCATAATTACAAAATGAGTCTAGGAACAACTGTTAACGTTCTTGCTGTCAACCCATAAATGGTCCTGAGTGTATGTCCTGCTGTGATCCCACACACAGCAACCATCATTCTATACTCCTGGTCTCTATCTTCATTCCCATCCAAGAGTCACAGCACACCCTTCTGCAAAGGGACAAGGCTGGAGAGTCCAGTATGGTTTTTGGCAGCAGCAACCTCATAAGATGCTTACTGCATTCTCTTCTTGCAGCAGGGGTGCAAAGTATGCTCAAGATCTCCAACCTGACAATTCATTGCAAACACATTCCCAGCTAAGGCATTGAACTCAACACAACAAGTGGTTTGTACCACTGATTCTTCAAAACTTATTTTCTATCAAAAATAGATCAAAATAATAATAATAAAAAAATATCTAAGCACATTTGGAAAGTGCAAACAGTATTTTAAACAGTTGGTAGGAAAATCCTTCTTAAATCCTTCTTTGTAATGAACTCTATAATAAATCAATATTCAGACTTGCATTGTCTAAACTTAGACTGGTTAAAATCCAAAGGATACGAGAAACAGAGCACTTCTGAATGAGCTGAAAGATTTGCAGGTATCAGAGGGTAGGAGCTAGGTGTAGCTAAACGTGTTTCAATTCTTCCTACTTCATGGATATTTTTAAGGCAATTTTGTGGATATGGTGACCATAACCATTAGCAAAACAGCTGAAAAAGAAAAACAGAAGAAAAATAAAACAAGCAGCTCCTCAACCTCGGTAAATTGCTGTAGGTCTGCTATTATCACCAGACAGCTGTTGATGGTCAGACAGTGGGAAGGAACAAGACAAGAGTTCATCCATTTCAAGGCTTGCCAAACAATCTTACCAGCTTGTGTAACTGTGCACATCTTACTCCGACTCCCTGCAGTTTGTGTACATTCAGCTTTTCACTTTCAAGTGCTTCCTTCACCAGTCCTTCTGAAAAGCCCCCTCCATTCTACCCCCAACTTTCAAGTCCAGAGAATGGTTGTGGGAAGGAGAGGGGGAGAACACATTTCCCTTTGTTGTGGGTTTCTTCCTACAGGCTCATCCAGCTTAGCAGATGGTAGCACACCAGACCCTTTTTTCTTCTTTCTTTTTCCTCTTTTTTTTTTTTTCCCTCTGATGCTAAACATGATTTACAGGCCTGAGTTATTATTTATCATTATTCATTTTCTGTCACCAGTGCATTGAAGGTTAATAGAAATGCCAGCATGCTCACTGATTTACTTAGTAAAATATTTGTTCCAAGGTTTAGGTCAGATGATTGGTGTCTGAGCGAGCTTCAGGTTTATGCATTATGAAAAGCAAGCTGACTTGACCTTGAGCCACTAGCACTAGCACTATATATTACTTTAGTGGAGTGACCTTCAGAGACCCAAGACACACTAGATATATTCAACACATGTTTTCTTCTCCCATACTGCTGACATTGTATACATTCCAGCTGAACCTATGTAATGTAAGATGATACTCACTTTTCATCTAATGAATTTGAGTAGGATGACACGTTCAACTAAAACCCTCCACCTTGGAGGTAACAAACTACCTTGAAATCCCAGATGGACTGGGGCTCAGCAAGTACTTCAGATTAATTGACACGCTTTGTCACACAGAGCATCCTGTTCACCAGCCCACTCAGGAGAAAGAGTGCCTAATTCTGATACTCACCACTGTGGTGTAATTCCAGTGATATCCACTGAATTAAGTGAGAGAAATATAAAGACCATGGGCAAGAATTTACAAACTGGCAGGATTTATGCCTGGATTATGGTACTACTTAATACTTGAGTTAAAGTGGCATGATCTAGCCCTGCATGCCTCCTCTTTCCTTCCTGTCTAAAATGACACTTAAGTGTGCAGTGGTGTTGCAAGACAAGAATACACATATGCAACCAACGGTTACAGAAATTATTTCCTTACCCTTGATTTTCACATTGACCCTGTCTTTCTATTCTTACTTGTTCAGCAGTATATAAGTATCTTCAGATGATTTCTTTTTGTTCTATTTATTCAAACAAGCAATAGCCACTATAACCAAAATGAAAAAATCTTAACAACACTGAGATTTAACCATTACTTAATTTGAAAGGCTCTCAGTTTGCTGTCAGCTACATTGGGACAAAGCCAGACTAATTCCAGAGTCTTTAGTGGATCTACTCCAGATTTACATCAGCAAAAATAAGACCAGAATTTGGCACAATATATATATTTGTATTTTTTCCAGCTCTGCTTTAATTCTTCCCAGGTATCAAGCAGAGAAATATCATCTCTAAAAAGAATTAAAAGCAGAACCTTTTGCCTCCATACCCTGTTAGGATAGAAACACCTTCCTAATTTTTCATTTCCCCCATACACAACATTTTGAGATAGCTGAGATTTATACAGGCAGATTTGGCAGCCTTTTCGTATTTACTTACACTCAGAGATAAATCAAATCCAGGGCACTCTCTCCAAGACTAAGTTATTTGTTATCTGACTAAGTATGTGTTAGTGGATCAGACATAGGAAAGGTATTTCTATTATAACTGTGTTGTTTGGCTATGATTTACTGTGGTAAATGATACTATTTTTCATTCTTGATTACACAGTGTATTCTCTTATTGTCTTATGTATTTCAACAAAGTTAGTTAATGGGGGAGCAGAAGGGGTGGTAAGGGGAGAAGGAGGCATTTGACACATTAACCAAAGGAAAGAAACTGAACCCTCTTCAGCAGGAGGAGAGGCCAAGAAAACTTAATCCTGCTAATGTTGAATCAAGAGCAATTAACCTCACCTGCTGTTTACCAAGAAAAAAAAAAAAGGCACCTCAGGAAAAAGCATGGGTGAAATTCAAATTTATAACTGGATATCAGCATTAAACCTGCAAAAGTCCCTGAAAGGAAAATGCTTAAATAATCTGGGTAGTAACTTAACACCCTTCTACCCTCCACTCTGAAGACGAACTGGAGAAGATAACATTATGTTCTCAGGGTGTCCTAATTCTTTTAGTGACTTTACTATTTGTCCATTTAAAGGAACAGCATAAAGGCTTTACATCTTCTGAGAGAAAGGTAGCCAACGCTATATTATCAACAGATTATATTTTTTATGATAAAAGACAGTCTCGACATCACTCTCTTGCACTTCTTTGTATATCTTTTTCTATCTGTACTAACTGTCTTTATTCATTTCTGGAATGTATGAGCTCTCTGAGTCCCAATGTAGCTTCACATTTGGGTCTCACCTCAGGGTAGCAGTTTCCTCTTCCATAAGCAGACTTAAGACTTGTCTAAGACCACATCTGGCATTATTTCTCATCCAGAGAAAAGCAGGACTTCTGATTCCTAGAATTCAAGTGGCGATGAGTTCCTCCTCTTCAAAAATCAAAACAGTAAAAATACATTAATTTTTGTAGGAGCATTAGAAGGCAGTCTTATGGAGGGGCACAAGATTGGTTAATTTTTAAGCTCGCCCTCAATAACCAAGAAAATCAAAGCCATTACAAACTTAAAATGAAATCCAAGATCAGAGTTTTGGTGAGAATCAGTAATACCATAAGACTAACCTAAATGTCCTTCCTCTTCACTCAAGAAATAATTACTCACAGGATAAAACCATATCAGCATCAACAGAAGTGATAGCATCATCATCCATAACTTCCTTGATACAAAGTCTGGTGGCTCAGTAGACAACAGCCTGTATATACTGTAGTAGACAGCGCTCTATATTCCTGCCCCTCTTTTCTTCCTTTTCCTCAGCAAGATTTATTTCCCCACTCTTTTTGGCCAAAGATAGGTTCATAGACCTGCTCACATTACGGTGCGTGGTTTTACTATTATTAGTAACTAGCATGCTCTCCATTAACCTGTTCTGTGTTCTTTTTTTTTTTTCCCTTGTTCTGTTTCCAGCAGTTTCAAGAACTGATCTAGAAAGATTCAGAAAAATAAAGAAAATATATGCCAAGAACAAAAACATTTTTAAGCACACCTATCTACCAAAGCCATAAAATATGATAGATACTTTAAAACTAAATGTATGTTAGTCTGGTTGCTGGAGAAACCACAGAAGATAAAACACTTCTTTCAATAACAAAACTGCTAGGAAGAAACTCATATCCTGTGCACTCACGCTGTATTATTTACTGTTTCTATTAAAGTCATTCAGAAAATCTCTTCTGAAACAGTGCTGTAGGAGCTCACATGCAAAGTCAGTGTCCTCAGAGCTCATGGTCCAAAGACAACAATATTAAAGTTCCTCAATTCCCATTTAGGCACCTAATGAAGGTCAGCTTTTCAAACCCCTGGAAGAAGTCTGTGATATGTACAGCCACTTTTCAAAGATCTAAGTATGCTGAACTAGTATGACATTTTTCATTTTTTTCTCCCTCCTTTCCCTTTCATTCTCTGCTCACCGATCAACCTGGCTTCTTAATTGGTTGCATGATGGAGAACTGAGCTTCAGAAAAATCTGTCATTGTTCGGACATGCTGGGCCTTCTGACAAGCCAGATCTGAGCAAGCAATGCAAACTGTGATGCAGCAAAAGAGGGTTTGCAGTAAAAGGCACAAAAAACCCAACTCTGAAGTAAATGGAGGCTAATTAGATCTAAAGGAAAAAGGAAGGTATGGTTAAAAATTTATATGATTATGTAAATCAGTCAGTCATCAAGAAAAAAAAAAAAATCACATCAATTATATTGATGTCTGTGAGCCTCTTTCTAGAAGAGAAAGAGACCTACTGAAGCTGAATTCTTGCCCCTTCCTCTTTCTGCTTCTGCGTGCTTTGTTACTGCCCAAACACTGCTGCTGCTACTTTTGTGTTTTAGACATAGGGCACTGTGTATTGGAGTACCGTAAGGTTACTCCAGAAGGATACTTATGAGAGTTTATGATGAAAATCTAGTCATTATTGTATTAATAGCACAAATTCACGAAATTATAACTAGTACGTATGATTTCAGTGATCTCAGTAGTAAATAGCCATACAAGGTTGGAATTTTGTTGTGCACCTTCAAGCAACAGAAAAAAAAAAAACACGTAACATCCTAACATACACAGAATAAAACCAGATAATATCACCCATCTTGATCTAAACCAAGGTGACAAAGTCTTTATATTTTGCACTTCACCTCTACAAAGAGCTATTTTGAGGCATTTAGAGGATAAAGGATCAGCAATCTCTAAGACATGCCATTAATTTATTCTGTATTTGCCTTTTCAGGACTACAAAATATCTCATAGGATATATCCTTAGGAGTCATTAAAATATGACTAACAATATAGAGTATTTAAGACTGTTTAAGAATAAAATAAAAGCACATTCCGTATTTGTTGTTAGAAGTACAAGTAATGATACTAGAAGCCTTTGCTAATATTGATTGTTCTGTGACAACTCACCTTCCTGACCAACAGGAAATCTGTTACTTGTTTTAAGCTTAGCGGTTGCTCACTTAGCCATAAATTTCCTACAGTGTCATCAAGGATATTGTCAGTTTTACCAGAAAAGCTGAACTGTTAGGGAAAGGTAGCATCACAGGTGGTGGTGGCTAAATTAGGCTCATTTAATCTGCCATTTTACTCTAAGTTGCTTGGCCTGTTTATGAAGTCCACTTGACCATGGGACAGAACTTCCCCAGCACGGAGGTCAATAGGAGTTGTGCAGACAAAACAGTGATGCTGCCTGCTAGACCACTCTTGTCAGACTAGAGCCAACTGATTTTACCTTGGTGCTCAAAATCATTTTTTATGAATAAAAGGAGAGTATCAAAACCTCCTTTGAAGAGAAATGGTACACTGAATGATCTGGGGCCTGAAGACAGGGAAGTACAGTCCCTAAAAATACAGAAACATAGCAAAAAAAATGTTGACAGCAAGACCACTGAAAGGCTACAGAGCTGTCGCTCAGAGATTCTGCCCAAACCTTACTGATACATTTTGTAATAACTCCTGTGAGCTGCAGGTTGAGGTGGGTCATTTGGACTAAAACTGAGTTTAATTTACATACGCCGTAGTTTAACTGAGGCAGTATTATTTAAACACAGCTCCTTGTTTTCAGGCCTTACTGGGCTGCAGGGTAGAAACAGAACATAGTAATTAACGAGATGTGAAACAGATGGCCTTTCCTCAATAATACTGAATTTCCATGCCCTTCCTATGGAGGATCTCCAACTGCTTAAAAAAGCCTTACCTGCATTAATATGCATACTGCCTTTGTGGGGTGAGCAGTCTCCGTGCTTCTCACATGGGGAAGCTGTGATGACAGGCGCCCCGACCTCCCTGCAGTCGCTCAGCAGCATCTCTGTAGCAGGGCTTGGAAGGGACGCTAGGTCTGCCAGCTCTGCGCCGTTGCATGCCTGGGCTTTGCACACCAGAGAGCTCTCACTCTTTCTCCCATTCTTCCTACTAAAACAATGAGCTGTATATCCCAAACCTGAAAGCCTTTGTTCCTTAAAAGCTTGATTAAACTAGTTACGCTTTTTTTGTCGCGGTCTGAAAAAATGTATAGGCACAGCAGACACATTTCTCATTTTAGATATGGTAAATGCCAGTGTTTATGCTTTTGTTAGCTAGCCTAATTATTGTGTGTCCTCTAAAACTCTCTGTTGTAATTACCACTCACCATACTGACACCTACTGCTAAGGAGAGAGCTGATCAGCTGCTGGATTTCTTTAGTCCTGGACCCAGCCAACAAACTGCGTGTGACACCAACAGATGTTTCTGGTTTTAAAACAGTGGGAATTTCATGAACTGTTTTCCCCAACCTCCCAGGAGTAAATGCCACCATAGTTGAAAAGTTGGAAACGTTTGTCAGGCTCTGAACAAAGCTGTGAACGAATGCTACAGTAATTTACTTCTTCTACATTCCCCCCTCTTTTTTTTTTTTTTTTTTAAACAGCAGATGAGGTTACAGAAAAGACCATTAGCAAAAGCAGTACTGTGTGGGGTTTTGCTAGTACAGACATTGTGTTATCTACATATGTATTACAGAACATGGGGAAACAGCTAAGGAGAATATCATTCAAGAGGGTGTCTGTAACTCGGTGTCTTTTGTAAGGGAAGCCCATTAACTCACAGGGCTGTTCTGAATTGTGTTTGCAGCATAAAGGGAATAGCTTGGCTCGGATTCCACAGTTGTAACAGCACAGGAAGAGGGGTGGAAAAAAATCAATAAGTTCAGTGTAATCAAAGTCAGAGCAACCTTTAAAATAATAAGACAAATCAATTTATTTCACAAATGTCTTTATTTCCAAATGCCATTGTTTGGTGCTTTCTGCTGTCATTGCCCGTGACATTTGAGAAAACTTGGCTCTTAGTCATTTAGGTGCAGCAGAAATTACCATGTAACAACCATGTGAAAAGATTATACATTCACCTCAGTGAAGATCTGCTGTAACAACCTTGTCCTGTGGGGTAAAGGCGGTTTAGGAGGAGGAGGAAGGCAAGACAGACAAGTTTTAAATATGGACAGAGAAGCCCTATTTTATTGCTATATACAATGAAAAGTAATTACAGAGAAAAATGAAAGCTGCTTCTTGCTGTTAGCAGGAAGAATAAGGGAATTCTGTTCCTTTTTAAAGCTTGGAGTCCATTTTGATATAATTGGTTCCAGAATTATTTATGACATTAATTGCTGCATTATCGACTGCCTGTCAGCTCTTCTGGCAGTTAGTCCATCTTTCTTACCACAGAAAGCTAGCTCAGCCCAAACTAGACTGACAAGCTAATTATACCCATCTTCCCCTTCAATGACAAATGCTGCTCATCGGAAACCTTTCTAGAAATAAGCTTTCATTCTTTCCCCTTTTTCCTGAGCCAGACACAACCGATATCTCAAGGTACAGATCACAGCTGAAACTCTGCTCACAGGGCTATTAGCTCTGAACATCTCACTTGAGCCAAAAAACCTAAGCATCTTATGTTATCAAACTGTATGTCATTCCCTGATGCTAGTTTTCAGTGGATGTGCACTGGGCCATACCTGTCACTCAAAGCTGTGGCAGATGGAACAAACCTGACTGCATTAGCTGGGCCCTGCTTAACAGCTGAGGCAGCCCTCTGACAGCAATTTCAAGGCTCAGAAGAAAGATCTTGCATTTTCCTCATGTAAACTTACAGAATCAATATTTTACAGCTTTTATTTTCCTGTATTCCACAAAGGAAGTGTGACATTGCTCAGAAAAAAAAAGAAAAAAAAAAAGAAAAAGTTCTTTTGGAGCAGAGGAATGGACCGGAAGTAATGCTGTGAAGGGGAAAATGAGGGGAAATGCCAGAGGAAAAAAAAAGAGGGCCTGGTCAGCACGACACTCTCACATCCATCAGAGATCAGGATCGTGCTAAAGCAGCCCAGTGCCCTGGATGTTACCTCGTTAGGGCCCCTGCGTTGTTGTGCCATATGTAAGTGGCAAACTAGTAAAAATTCCTATGCACCACTTAGTCCAAAGCCACTGCATCAGTTACTGTGTCCCTTTTTTAATATTTTTATTGCAACCATAAAGATTTTTAACTTTTTTTTTTTGGTTGGTTTGTGGGTTTGGTCTTTTTTTGTTGTTGTTCTAAAGATTAGACCTTGAAACACCTAAAATGTGACAAAATCTGTCAGTTCTTAACAAATTTGGGTCCTATTTGCATAGAGGGCATAGTAATAAGAATAATGATGATCACAACACTGACTTAGGTCTGCACTCCTCGTTATCTATGGTTTTGCCCTCCAGTTTACTTCCTTGTCTGTCTAAGAATTCAATCAAAATGGATGTGGTTGCTGGTAAGAGAACAAGGAGTCAACATCTCTTCCAGATGGAAACAACCATATACATACCACGTATTTATTAGATACACACAACTCATATAGTTCAGTCCAGTTTTTACAGAACAGGGTTCAGCATTACAACTGTTACTAGCAGGCACCCCCTCCCAGTTAGTCTCCAAATAAAAAATAAATACCGAATTACAGGCTTGCCTAGATGATGCCCTTTCAGATCAGTGACAAAGGATGGTGGCAGAACAATGCAAGATGGCTAATCTTACCACTACCTAAACCTGCTATCCAATGCACTCAATCTGACAGCAATCAGCAGCACTAAGTTTACTGAAATTGCACTGTGAATTTCCACTAAATAAAATTCAGGTCAATATTTCAGCAGGCCTATAGTCAAAAATGACCATGGATGTTTTCACGGATGTTGCTGTGGGAACTTCTCATTTTATTTAACTGCACAGTAAGAAGTTGCAGGGACCTGCACAAATGGTAAGAATGCCTATTAAAATAACCACAGTGCTGCCTTGATTTACATCCTGTCCTTTTCAGAGTACATTTGAAGTCCTTATTTCAGAAAACACTTGCAGTTCCTTGCTTGGGCTGAACAGGCTCCCAGTCTTTTTGGGGGAATACCAAGTTGCCAAGCAAAGTGGGGACAATAGTTGACTAGAAGTCTTGTGCATTTTACACTTTGTCTAGGTAAACTCCACCAGAAAAACAGCACATAAATTGACTCTGAAGCTTTACAAATTGGCTATTTAAACCACTCCACACCTATAAATTGTACAGTGCTGGAGGCCATCCTTCTTTAGACACTATTCTTTCATGACAATAAGATCTAGAGGAGAAAATTCAGAATTCAATAAACAGATTAACTATATGCTAAAATATTGTGGAGAAAGTAAGAAAAAAAGGAAGGCACATAAACCGTCTGCTCAGTAAGTGATGCGGCAAAGCTTGTGTCAGTGCTGTGTGTTTTTCTGTTATACTATGCACACTGTTATGAGCAGAAAGCTACTACATTTATGGGATTCCCAAGATTTTGAAAAGATATGAAATGTGTCCTTTGTATTTTTATAGCATTTTTGGAATCAAACCAGTTATGATAACAAGAATCTGTTCTAAAGTTATGAAATGCAAATGTGGTAATTTCACTTTGATTCGCAACCCAATGTGCAATATAGTATATTTCTGTATATTTTGTAAGGTAATTTTAGTTCTAGATCATGCTCATATTTAAGACAAAAAAAAAACTAGAGTAAAAACAAAAGACTACTCACTGGATTGAGGTAAATTCTGTAAAGTGTAAATTGTTTATAAATGCACAAGATTCCTTTATTTTATTTTATTTTTTAATTTAAATTCCTTGCTGATGGCTTTCTGAGAGCATGTAAACCTCCAGGAAGTCATAATTAATGTGATATAATATAATCTACAGGTTTTGTTATTGGTGACTAAACCTAGGCTTTCCCCCACCCCATCATCTATCATTTTTTTCTATCATCTTACTGATCATAATTCAGGTAGCTGATACAAAGTTGTATACTTTTATTTGTTTCACTATTGGAATGTTTTTTTTTTGAAGCTTCTTCACAGTAAGCATCAAGTACCTCTACAGAAGAACACCAAATACTTCAAAAGAGGAAAATATTTTTTCATGTAAAACCATCAGCAAATATATAAAGTAATAGTCAGACAGCATGTCAGCATTTCTGCCCAGAAGTATAATGAGGTGATAAGTTACTTCAAGAGCACTAGGTATAGTAGCCCACTGGATTTTCCTTTTTTGAGGTTAAATGAATAGTGTTATGCTCTAAAAGAGTGCCTTCCAACCACCAAAATCAGTGTATGCTTTAAGGACTCACTGACAGCTGAAATAAAGTCACTAGGGCTTGTATACTGCTGACCTTGATAGCTTTTCAGTTTAAAACATTTTAAAGGTACATGTACAACAACATTGGTGAGGGAGGAAAAAAAAAAAGAAAGCAAATGCCAGAAGATCTAATAGAAGCAAGATGCATTTGTTTTTGACTTCTAATTAATCAAGATAACATCTCTTTCAGCCATTAGACAGTAAAATCAATAACCTGAGCAGTCTGACTGCCAGTTAGACTTATACACCAACACCTATTATTGGCAAAACTGTGATGTATTTAACCATTTCATCCTTTATTATATTAAAAAAGGTAACCAATCTCTGTGAGAGAGATGAAAAAGTCCAGCATCACAGCAAGTTGCTTACCCATCCGTGGGCAAATCTCCCACCAGTGCTCCTCCAGTCCTGCTCCCCACTAAAACCTTTTGTAACTGTAACTTTGCTTTACTGGAGTGACCGTTACAAAAATAAACCAAAATAAAGCACCCCGAGCCTCACTACCAGCTCTTAAAGGAAACTGGAAATATGCTGCTTCTGGGAATCAGTGGCACCCTGAGTTAAGCAGAAAACACCCAGAATAATGTTGCAACAAGCACTAGGACTACTGCTGCAGAAAAAGAGGTGGCATCTGACCATAATAACAGGCAGATCTCAGAAAGGCTAATCATTACAGTGGTTTCATTTCAGAGGCAATTTAAATGGATTCTTTTTAATAAACTGCCTATGGTGAGGTCCTGCAAGCTCTTCCCTTGGTCAATAATCCCATTAAGTCCATGACATTCCTACCAAAGTGCCAAATCCTGAAATCTTTTTTCATTAATTAGCTCATTTCCCAAGCAATCTCATTGAGTTTAGACTCTTTAATCAATGCAGACAAAAATGGCCAGTTCCCAAAAGAAGAAAAGATCCAGGCCATTTCATCTAGTTTTAGGAAGGCTTTCAGGCTTAGGCTTACCTTCATTTATGAGATGAAAGTTTTTTCTAAGACTGTTATTTCAAAGGCCATACAAACTTTGGAACTCCACTTCTTTTCACGAGCCAGGCAATCAGTGCTAGGACCAAGAATCCTCAACAGACCAGGAAAACTAGTAACTCCACTCCAGACCTGCAGTTAAGAATACTCGATTTACCTAAAGATTCTGGTCCATGACATTATGACTTACTGCTGCACAGCACAACGTCCATTTTCTTCTTCTTCCCTAGCAAAGTCTATTTTCCAACTTAATCTCTGTAGAACTAGGTTTACCACTGCAAGACTTGAGTCCACAGATTAAATACATAAATTTGCTTAAAAGATTCTTAGAAAGTAAAAGTCTAGGAAATGACATTATAGAGTGGCCCCAGCACACTTTATTGGGGCTGTTTGTTTTCATTCCTTCTCACAGGTTGCCATTAAAAGAACATCTGAAGCCAAAAATGTTCGTAGAGAAGACTGGATCTTTGTAATCAGAGTAGGATAAGCAAAAAGCAACATAGCTCAACACATTCAATCAAATTACTTTGCATTTGCATATTTACAAAGAACAATACAAATGGACCGGTAATTATGATATTAAAGTGTTTTTATGCTATATTTGTCATTTTCTATTATGCACCGTGATCAGATGCACAGTTAATTACAGTTAATAATGATAATGATGGCTTTATTTTACAATGCAGCAAATTAACTCTATCAGGCATTTCATAATGCATAGAATGCTATGGAAGTTATTATAACAGAAGAGAAATATTTAAAATCAACATTGCTCTCTAGGGGTCTTTTGACTTAGCTTCCTTTGCTGTGCCAATGATCTATTGTACCATGTGGGGTAACTCCCATTAAGGCAAATAGGAAATCCCTAGTTTACATAAATCCTCTGGAATTATCTGGCAGGGAAAAAAAATACAAATGAGTTTCCGTTACAGAGAGAAATAATGAACACAATAATTTGAATGAAGACATTCTTTCCCGCACTTCAGTCTATTTTCTTTGAACTGATAGCTCATTTATGATAATTGGAAAAAATAACCACACCCTATTTTCAGTAGTAGATGATGCACAATGAAGAAGAAAACTTAGGAGTGGGCTTTCTGCCACAACCTTAACTCTGCCCTGTGGAACACAGTCACTGCTAGAGATCATTAAACATTTCTACATGATTTATGAAGATTGCCAACTATAGCCACAAATATTAGAAAAACAGTTTTAAAAATATTTTTTCCACCCACTGTCTTTCCCACTGTTCATCGTCATTACTGTAAAAGAATGATGCATAGTCCATGCCTTTTCCCCTCTACAACTTTCTTCTTATTAATTCATTTTTCTTTTGTTACTTTCTAATTTCACTGTGTGTAGGACCATAAACATGCAAAAAGGTTGTTGGAAGAAGCAGATGTGCAGCCACAACGTTTCCAGAGTCCAAGAAGCTTAACAAGAGGACATGATCCAAAAGAGAAGAGAACCTACAATCTCAGCTTGCACTGCGTTCTCTTATTCCAAGTCTGTTGTGCATCAATCACCAATACACAGAAATGGTGCACAGCCTCAGCAAAACAATTTCAAATGTTATTCTCTGCCAGCAATGAAACCACCTTGCACTACTAATTTACATTTATGCTGACAGTCAAAACCAGCTGAAAGTTGACCAAGGCTTATTTTCTCTGTGATATGCCATAAAGAAAAATATATCATTACCTTGGTTTTGCTCTGGTATCTCTGTAGGTCTTGACTACATATCTTTGAAGAGGAGAATTTTGGAGGTGAACCCAGCCTCCCATGGGCGCTTCAATTTATCTGTCCTGTGCAGAAAGGACAGAGTTTCAAGCTAGTATGTTTTCCCCTGCACTGGTACTGAGGCAAACAATGTGCTGTACAAAGGGAATCTCTATGGGCAGGTCAGCACCTACCTGCTCTGTCCCTCAGCAATACTGGTGCCTGCTGCAGCCTCCTCCCCACTGAACTATGTGCCTCACCAGTCTCTTAATTTAGACACAGGAAGAGTTCACCAGGCAATACCTCATGAACATATCCCTCAAGGCATAAGAAATCATGTAATGGAGGAGTCCAACTCTGAGCATCCTTTTCTTCCAGAGGGCAACCAAGTCAACCAAGTTTGAATGTCAGTATAGCTGGTATTAAGGTTGTCAAAGGGGGAAACTCAAAGCATTCAGAGTTCAGGTCTAAGTTAGCATGCTAACTTGACTTCTCCTAAAGCTGTATTTTATACGAGGATAAAAAAGAGGTCTTTTGGGATATATTGTTTTCATATTTCTGACCCAGGACAGAAATATAACAATGTGGGGTTTTTGTTTTTGCTGTTGTTTCAACATTTTCAACTTTTAGCTTTAGTTTTGGATGCAAACAGAAAAAGAATGTTTAAAAAAAAATTTAGAACCTCAGACAACAAAACTATACAACATTCTTCTCCAGTAATGTGATGGATGGATTTAAGGTAACAAATTTATTTGTCAGTCCTTTCATAAAGTTGCACAAAAAGTGTGTGTTTTAAACACATTCCTTCACTGAACCTTCTTTTCCTCCATCCTAACATCTATAATGTCTGTTTTAACATACAGAAGGAAATACTGTTAAACCCATGCTTGATTTATCACTATGCCTAGGTAGCCAAAAGATTTAACTAGAGACCAGTCCAATAGCCTGTAGGTACCACTGACTTTTTAATACAAAAGATTTTTTTTTCCAACTTCAACTTGCCAGGGGATTCGCATTATCAGAGTCTGATTGTATTTGGAAAATGCTAAAATTGAATCCTCTGTATTCACCTCCCAGGCTGTTAAAGAGAAAGGTATCTCCTATGTTGAACTGGAAGTTAGATGAGGAGCAGGCGCTCATCCACTGCAATCAATGACAAGCTAATGGGCTGCTGACCATAAATTCTCTGGAAACCTCAACACAAAGCTCTTGATTCAAGTGATCTGTGCTGCAGTCCCTGAGCCATTACAAACAATCAGTTTTATTTGCACAAACTTTTGGGGCCAGCATTAAAAGATGCACTACTTCAAAGAAAATATCAACATGATAGCTTAAAAAGAATGTTATTTTTAAGTTGTCTGCACCTCAGATTTACAAGGATATAATCAGAAATGCAGGCTGGAAAATATCCAGAGGTAGTACAATCAATAAATTCAACTCTTTGGTACAATAATCATCATTATTGGCTGGATCCTCAGCTAGTATAAATAAGTAACATGGGGGCACACATGACAAGTTGCTTCATCAGCGACTGAAGCCTTGTTGTCTTTATATGTTTTGATTATTAAGGAGTTTCTTTGGCAAGTCAGTGCTATTTCTGAGTACACAGTTCATGTATTTGGGTCACCCTTACAGAAAGCTTGAAAGATTTATCCTTCTGACTTGGGGGAAAATTTCCGGAAAAAAGGGTGCTGACCTCCTGTCTGCCTACTTGGTGGCTGGTAAATGTTAGTACAGCTTGATAATATCAATTAGACTGGGAAGCTTTATTTTAAGTTTTTTGAACTATCACTACTGCCTGTGTCCATTTGTCTTTTTTATTCCCTAGATGTGCCATGACAAGGATTAAATGCGACACACACCAAACTTTGAATGTCCCGCAGCCAGTTCCAATGGCTTGGATGCTGTCATTTCGAGCTACATCAGGAACAGTGGCTCAATGGCTGCATCTGTGACACATGTCAGAAACTTTTAAATGTCTGCTCTTTTTTTTCATCAGGATGCTTCTGTATCCTAGCTAGGGAAGAGATGACATTTTGTGTTTGGGTGGAACTTATTGTAGCTCCCTCTTCCTGCCTCCTCTAACTGTCAGCCTGAGTTTCCCCGAAACATATCAAAATACAGGCAAATAAACCTTGTCATTTAGAAATATATTCAGCAGTAACCATGCTTGAAAACAATGTTTTCAGAGGAACTTGGGCACATTTTCTCATAGAATGATGTGCTACACAAAACACAGCACTAGGCTATTTCTGACCTTTGTTATGTGCTGCCTTAGAAGATTGATGTGCACAACTCAGATACACATGAATTCCTTAAAGTTTCTGTTCTTTTTCCATTAAAGTGGACTAATTTGGCATACAAAATACACAGTATAACAGGGTGCCTTTTTCAAGACTTGGAAGAATTAACATTTTGATAAGAATACATAGTCTAAGGGTACAAAATGGATCTTCTAATGGACACTAAGGGGTCTCAGGGCAGGACTCCAGGAGTTGAAAGCACAATTCAGAAGAAGAGAGCAGTCTCATATCATTATCATCTATGTTAAATAAATGCACATCTTTTCTAAGCTCAAATGGGAATTTCTTCATCTTTTAAAATTAAGATAAACAAACAAAAAAGCCTGGAACTGGACGTCTTGATTATGACATTTTCCCTTTGGGTTTAATTGATACAATACATTGTCATTTTTCTTCCTTTTCTCTGGGCAGCCTGAGTTCTTCAGATTCTCCTGGAGTTATTTGTGACTGTGTATGGGCAGCCAGACATGTTTCACACAGTTAAACACTGTGTAATTTTACTCTGGGGCTCTCTTTACCCATTTCAACTGGCCATGTTTCAGCTAGATTTGACTAGCTGTTAGACTTAGAAAATTTAGCTTGTTAAAATAATTATTTGGGCTCCTAGTTAAATTTCTTATTTTTAAAAAAATAGCTTCAAGAGCAAAAATGCGATGGTGGCACATGGGGTGGCACATATGAGCAAACATGCAATTTAATCATGTTTTTTGAAAATACATCATATAGTCCCATATCCCTGCTAGTACTAGAGGAATCCCCTAGAGGGATCCTAACAATAGCGATTGCTTTTTAGGAGAACCATTCTGCCTATTTACATCTGACAGTGAAGAAAGCTGGACTCAGATGTGAGATGCTCATTTAGCAGGGGGTAACCTGAGACGTTGTAGAGGGCATTCCCAAACCTTCAAGTAAAATGCATCCACTCTTGCTCTGCATAGATGAGCAATCCAGTCCTCAGTGCTGCACCCTATGCTGTGTATTGCTGTTTATGCACCTCATTGTACATTCAATCCTGACATCCAGGGATCCTACAATTTTTTGTTTTGTTTTTCCTCTGAGGCACTGTTTCACCATTAATTTCATTGCTAGATGAAAGACCATAACTGGAAGCAAAAATTCATTAATTTCTATTAAACTCTAGATAAGTTACTTTAAAAGTCAATGCTTAAAGAAGACTGCACTGAAGACTAAATGAAAAAGTTAATACCAAACAAGTAACCAGAATTATCACTGCACACAGTCAAGAATTTACTGCATTCAGCCTAATTGGAGAATCAGTGAGTGAAAGGCAGGCAGAAAGGTGGAAAGGACCAGAATATATTTATTATCCTCAATAATACAGTGATTATTAGCTAAGGATAAACAAGATTTCCAAACCTCTCGTGATGTTACCATTCTTCTCTGCAGGGATAAGGAAAGGAGGACTGCCAGTGTGATATCAGACTTCTGATAAAAGGCAGTATTCTGCATTAGCTAGGAGCTACTGCAATTTATGCAAGCATGACACAGACCTAATTAAACAAGAAAACACAACCAAAGCTTTTTGTAGTATTTACACATGTTTTCAAACACACGAACAGGATGGATAGATGAAAATAATATTTAGAAAATACAGCCTCAAATTCAAACTGCTCAAAAAAGTTAACTGTTATCACCGCTACTTTGGGTAGAATGCCCTAAAGGATAAATTTTAACAATGGCATTAACAATGAAATTTATTTGGGATTCAGTTTTATATATAAAGTTAAAATGTAGCATTTTGTACAAAATAAAAACAGAGTGAGAACACAATTCTTGTGATATGTTATTGCAACAGAGCTGGGAAAGTTTCAGTTAACTAAGTCTCAGAATCCTATCAGGTAAGAAGAGCATGCTATCATCTATATTTTTCCAGTATGGAAACAGGGACATACATTTTTATAAGCCTCAAAACCCAAATGACAAATGTAGCAGAATGTCTTATAGATCGAATCATTTATGTTGTGATTTGAGAGAAAAAAAAAAAAAAAAGCCAAAACCATCACACCTAACTAAATGGTTAAAAATAATTATATCTGGAATAGACTAAACCTCTGTAAAATAACAGTAATTTCCATTCTGATAGATAACAGACTGTTTCCACTGTCAAAACCTCCAGAAACTTATCAGCCAGCTGCTGCTTCAGAACTAACAATTCTGGGCTTCCTTCTTACCACAGGTGATAGACGCTCATGATTTTATATTGCATATTTTGGTTCTTTATGTCAGAGTCTGCTTTTACATGTACTTTGATGTCTCATAAGAAAATGCAAACCGTTCCAGCATTAAGCTGAAACCTGTGCTTGCTTCCATATTGCCATTGAGTACATCCTGACGAGAGAATGAATATGCACATGGAGCGAAACACGCAAGTGTACCGTGTCCTGTTCCTGGGTTTGTTTGTTCAAAGCAAACCTCTATTTTTTTCTCTTTAAAGTGGGTGTGTATTCCTATGTTTTGTGATATTTGCTCCTACTGCCATTGATGTTGAAAGCTTTGCCACCGACATGAAAGGGAAGAGGATAAGACTCAGAATGTGCTTATGCTATAAACTTGTGAGTAACATTAACAGCTGGTAGGTTTTTTACTCTTAAGCCTCATAAATACAGCTGAAAAAGCATTTATCTGAAAGTGGAAAATGAGGGCTTAGCTAGAGCTGTGCAAACCTTTCATAATGAAACCCAGAGCTAGCCTGATTTGGGAGAGTTGCTGGAGGTTTGACATTCAGGCCAGGTTTGCTAACCCCTCAGTGAATGTAGCTGATTTACAGTTTCAGATGAAAACCACATACAGCTCAGTAGTGGTTTTGGCTGAATGATGCTTTCAGCCTTTGCTCAATCTTGAAACTTATTGGGTGTGAACCCACAATAACCAAAACTTATTAAAAAAAATAAAATAAAAAAATAAAAAAGACTGGCATGAGCATCACATGAACAGAAACCACCCAAGGCCCTCAGAAACCCAAGCACAGCAAGCAGTAGCTGGGGGGAAAGGTACGTGGTATGTTAGGCATTACAGATGTTGAGATCTTGCAGCTCCACCCTCATCTGAAGTAATGGCCAAAGAGGTGTGCAATTAGTGGGGCTCAAGTTAACCATATTAGGCACCAGTTGATAACTGCAGTTTATCCATGTTTCCCAGCTCACTGACATTTCCATTGCCTTTTATAATATGCACATTGTATAGTAGGTGGTGATTTGGTGGTTTGGGAAGTAGCCAAGGAAGGAGCCTCCAAGTATAGTGAACTTTTTTCCGAAATTGATGTTGAAATTTGGCTACCTGAAACACATTACAAGTCATGGTTAAATCAGTAGGGTATTAAAAAGGAAATGATCTTGAGCAGAGAAGTTTTTCTTTTCCCCTCTCTTGCATTGTAATCCTCTGACCAGCCCTAAATCGACTACTAAGCTAAAGGAAATTAAAGAAAAGATGAATAAAAAAATCTCAAGCTGGGCCAAATTCATCCCCAGTGTAGCTTAGCTCAAGTAGAGTTAAATCAATGGAGTTCCACCAGGGATGCATTTGGCTTATTGTCAAAAGGAAATGAAGCAACCGTGCCCTCATTTACAGCTATCAACTTAAACAGAAATTTCATTATATGGGAATTTCTGAAAACAATTCCTAGGTAAAAAGAAGATTGCTAAGGTTGAACAGCACGTGTGTTTGAAAATTCCCTGAAGTCCACAACTGTCTGCTTACTCGATAGATACACTGAATGCCAGATAATTGAGTGCACACATTGTTTCAAAGGTCTTATAAAATCAGAGAAGCCTATAAAATGAATAAGCAGATTGTCTTCAGAAATCTTAACCTTTCTTTGTTTTTACTCTATTGAATCTTAAATACTGAATTGCAAAAAATAGCATTAACATAAAAGCAACAGTGCAATCAGAGATAAAAGTTATGCCAGCAATACCAATTTCAGTTACCTTGGTATTCTATTTATTTATTTGCTTCATGCAAATGTAAAATTGATGTAGAAATTCTTAAGTTGCACTCTTCTGCCACTGATTTTCTCCAGAGTATTTGATTGTGATCTGAAGGGATTCTGTGAAACTCCTCTTTACTTCCAAGTATAATAAACTAAAACATAACGTTAGTAAAGACTTTTCTAAACATATTATATTCTACAGACTTTATTATAAAAGTATAATACTATAAGGATGTATTTGTATTCTAAGAGGATTGGTGGAACTGTGGATGAGGGGTGAGATAGTCAATTAAAAAACTTTCTAGATTAAGATATACGTTTAAAAAAAAAAAAACTTGACCTTACACAGTTTTGTTTTTAAATTCAAAACTTTCAATCAGAATGCAAAATACTTCTGAGAAATTTTAAACTTGTGCTGGGAAGTGGTTTTGAACGTATTTAGGAACTTGCTCTCACAGCCCAACATTGCATGTAACGTGATAAGATAGAATAGCTTTTTACATTATAACTTCCAAACGCAACTAACTTTGAACTAAATATATTTTCCAAGATGTTGTTACCTTAAAATGCTAAGGATGCTGAGATGATGATGATATTTTGTGAATGTGCCATGACCACGACTTAGTTTGTCCTTAAAAATATCTGCTCCTTGAAGGCTTGTGAAAATCCTGATCTGAAACCTTAATCTAATTGTCAGCAACTCTAAGAAAGGGTCAGCTTCAGGTTGACAACACCACCAGAGGCAAGTCCATCAGAGTCACCTAACCTAAAAGGTAACTTTAAGAAAGATTCATCTCTTTTAATACCACCTACAGAAACCATATTAATTCAAATAGACTTGATGAAACAGGAGTGCTGGCTGTATCCTGCACATTCTCACATAACAAATGCCAAAGAAAATACTCCTAAGATTCCTTAAGAAGAAGTTATAAATGATTGGAAGAAGTCACTTTCCTTGGGCTGAACTCGCAGATAATCTGAGATCTCTGTAGGCTTTTCTGATCATATTACAAGTAAAATGAGCGTTAGCTGTAGGTAGGACAACACTCTATAACTATTTAATACTGCCAGAGTGGTATAAGGAAATCAAAGGCTATATCAGTTATTCACAGTCACAGGTTAACTTCAGGTAGGTTCAAAACAAGAAGGCATAAACCAGCTTGGTCCTTCAAGCCATTCAGACTTGCTTCGATATATAATAATGCCCACCTGTTGGGCATTAGTTGAAATTGTTAGTGTAGCCATGGTCCCACAGTAGATGGTTGTCTTCTCACAATCATATCTTGTTTTCTTTTATTCCCATTACTACAAGTAGAAAGGAATACAGAAAACAAATTTTAACTAAACAGCAAAAGTAGACTAGACAGTGAGATGTAATGGGTACCAGGTGTATATATAAAAACACTGAAAAAGCAAACTATGCATTTCAGTTCTTATACCGAATTCAATTCTTTTGGCGAAGTAGAAATTTCACTTTAAAAAGAAAATGTGAGCACTTACCTATTTCATGCCATCACTTGTTTGCAGAGCAATGACATGGCAATTGAGGCAGACACAGACAACAGCTGGCAAGGCATGTAAGACCCTGACTTGATATCACCTGATTCACTGTCAAATTCCCCAGACTAATCCTGCAAATGGCTACTTAGAAAGTGCCAAACATCCAGCCACAATCCTGCCTATACAGCTACACCTCTGGAAAACTGAAATTCACCTCTTTCTTTCACATACGCCAACCATTTAACAACATGGACAGACAGATGTACACAGAGTAATGGGAAAAAAAAAAAAAAAACTCCCCAAATTGGGCAAGCAGAAGCTCCTGTGACAGCTATCACACCACTTAAAGTAGAAATATACAGTAAGGCTCAGTCTGAGTCAATATAAAATGGGCTGATTCAGAACCTCCCCACATAGGCTGCATCTAGCAAAGCTCTGCTGGGGGTAAACAGCTCCCAACATGCTTGTATAGTTGGCAGGAAAAAAATATTAATACACCCACTGGCAGCAAGTGAACCCTGTAATTTTAAGAAAGAAATTTCAAAAGCACAGGCAGGTTTGCTTCTTTCTTCTGACTTAAATGGGAGCAACATAAGACCAAGATCCAGTGATTCAGAAAATTCTCAGTGTTAGCTTCCCTTAGTCTGACCCATCAGCCTTGATTATGCACCTTTTATTCAAATAAAAACAAATACTGGGATTTTGGCAGGAGGCTTACCTAAAATAAGATGGTAGAGCTGGGCCTACACTATTTGTTTAGCAGAGCTACTCAAGCACAAGCTAATATTTTTATTTCTATCCAGTAAGACCACTTAGGTATCTGGGGACCCGCTAGCTGCAAAGGTAACAGAGGTCTCCACGGCAATACCATGAGGTCACAACTAAGGGGCTTCAGTTTGTGCACCATGTATTCTTCCCCAGAAGACCTAGAAATGCCATCCCTTCACCTTGAGAGCAGAAGAGGAGAAAACTATCTTCATTTTGGCTCTCAGCTTGTCAAGACTTAACAGCTTTAAAGCTTACATAGTACAGCTGGCCATCTTCTATGAACTGCCATAGATACAGAGGCAGGCTGGACGAGCAGCCTGTCCCTTTCTTGGGGACAGGAGATGACACTGCGCCCCCAGCACTGCTGAGGATACCCCTTGCCATATCCTCACGTACATGCCCTCACCCTCACAGAACTTCAGTCTCAGACAAGAAACAACAGATGGGAACTGACCAGCAGAAAAAGCTCAGAAAGAGGAAGAGACAACACCCTCCCAGCATGGAAGCTGTAGTCACAGCAAACTATTGTGAAGTTATTTGTAGGTGTTATGGACAGAAACAGTTTTAAGAAAAATTTGGAAAAGGATAACAAGAGCAGCTGTTTGTTTCTGAGAAGCCCCTCTATTACAAAAGAGGGCACAGAGGTTGCTCATCTGATATTCTAACAGAAGGACAACACAGGGTAGTTGTTGGCAGGACACCTGTACATGTTGCTGTCCTTCATGCACGTGTGTCCCCCTTAAACCCAAGCACTCCTAGGGGCCAGGTAACACTGAGAAATTGGATGGAAAGCCTCCCTTGTCCAGATTAGGAGAGTTACACCACAGACTGAGATAAACAGCAGACTGTAACGGTAACTTTGCAAGGTTCAACACATTCAGTGCATTTGGATGAAATTCAGTGACTTTTCAAAATAAGTAATTGTGCTAAACAGAGGAGCACTAGTACAACTTCATATGCACAGTTTGCACTATAAATATTTGTTAGTATGCTGCCAAATGAACTGGTATTTCACCTGAATTATCTTAATAGCAATTGTATTTACAAAAGATCAGAAAGTTTGAAAGCTTGTACAATGTCCAGCATAAAGGTCCAGCAGATTACTGAAGATAGTTTTCCATAACAATGGACAATATTTTGTTTCTTTTTATTATTTTATTTTGTTGTGGGGTGTTTGTGATTTGCTGGTTGTGTGGCTTTTAAGAAATGACAGACTTTTGCTCAAGCTTTCTGTATAGTCCATACAGAATAAATCTATCTTCTGACACTGTGCAATGTGAGGAAAAAAAAAAAAGTGAAGAGCTTTACAAATGTTCAATGCATATATGGGAAAGCACATTTTTATATATGTATTTTTTGTATCTGTTATGAATTTCCACGGCAGCATTCAAGAGGCAGGTGTTCAAATATGTCTTCAAATCTTGTTTGTGCCCACTTCTCTTTAGCTAAACCCACTTAGGCTAACCAGTGGATTACAACACCAGAAGAAGCAAAGATACTTGAAAATGCTCCACATGCTAAAAAAGAATGATGTTTGTATAAACAGCTATAAACATCCATACACGCTAGTTTTTAAACAATACCCTAACACTTGTTAGCAATATAAAATAATTATTCATATATTATCCTTTTGCTTTTCCAGAATCAGTGACATTTAATTTCAATTCCCTTTGAGCAACTTGTAATTAGGGCTTTATCATATTTAACTATAGGTATATAATCCTCCAAGTGGAAAAAGAAACCAAAATGGACGAGACTGTGATCACATCTCTCATTCCAAAAATATTTTTTGCCTCCAAAGCCTTGCATGGAACAAAACACTCCTGAAAATGATACAAATGGTTTTGACATTAGGAAAAGTAAACAAGCAAAATAAAGATGGAAAAATCATGCGGTCAGTTTGCAAGTGCTGTTTATTGTTTGAGGCAGGGTTAAAGCCTTTCATAAAGACAAGAACATACATGCAACCAGACTGAAAGTGACATGAGGTTATTCTCAACACCCAGCAGAACCCTGCTGCCTATAATATGCCACAGCCAAAGCATGTGGAGGCTTCAAAACAGACAAAATAATATGAACAAACTAGAATTGCTGTTATTCTGGTAACCAAGAGAGAAGACAAGTGCCCTAAATACTTGTAATAATTTTCTTTGTGGAAAAAAAAAAAGGATGTTTTTTTTTTCCTTTATCTAATATCTCCCAGGATTTCTAAGGTGAATTGGCATTTCATTGGTAACCATCTATGACATTAATAGAGGTATTACAAGTGGCTTCCATATCATTTACTTCCACATGCAACACCAGCCATGACAATGGCCAAAAACATTAGGCAACTTCTAAATTAGGAGCATCAAGTAATTTCAAACAAACCAAGAACAGCCAGACAGCAATGACACTCAACTAGGACCAATATGGATGGGTTTGGAACAGAGGGCAGAATTTTTGCATATTCCTAGGTCACTCACATTGTAACTAGCAGTGTTGAACATGATATATTTATTAGACATTGGGATCTTTTTTTCACAGTAAGAAGTTCATGATTTTAAGCATGTCCAACCTGTTTCATAGACAAGCAGGAAATATGCTACGCATTCTTGGTTTTTCACTGAAAACTTGACAGTAGCCCTTCTTATGTAGAATTCAAAAGGTATTAATCAGAACTTTTCTCTATAATATATTAGTAAAGCTGTTAATTATGTTAATTCCACCAGTTACTTTTATTGTCTTTTTCCCCATCTGAGTAATCATACCCATCTGGTGGCAATTTTATATCCCTCTTTTTAAGCTCTTTTTTCATTCCAAATTTAAGCATTTCATTTGAAATGCACTCTCTACACAAGTTAAAAATATCTTGTGCAATAAACCAGGAATAATGCACACTGTCAATATCATAATTGAGGGCTTTTTCCAAGAATAAAAAATGACCCATTTTCTGAAGGTCAGAGTAAGCAAATGTTGAGATGTAATATAATAATTAGCAAATTTTGTCTGTGAAATTGTTTAAACCCTTTTCCTTTGCATATAATCAAAAATACACATTGATAGTACTTTGCATAGCTGAAATATTTTCAGGATTTTGTTTTCCTGTTGAAAGAAAGAATAATCCATATAGGATCATTTGAGGAAAAACCAAGCACGCTCTATGAAGAGGATTTGTGTGAGCATGTAGGAGATGATAGAAACACAATCACTTAATTCACAGGGAAAAAAACTTAGAACAGTTAAGGGGCTTTTTCACCTGAAATTATAGCTTCTCTCTTTTATAAACACTTTGATATCGCCAGCCACTCTCGCTCAACAGGCAAGCAGGAGATAAACGCGCTGCTTTTGCTAAGGCGCCGACCGATGGAGCATGCTCACTGAAGCCCCAGGTGTGGCCCCTTCTCTTCTGTGAGCAGCAATTGGACCAGGCAATCCATCACGGTGCTCCTCCTGTCAGGCCGGGTGCTTGGCTGCAGCTGTCTGTCACACTGGTGGATGGGACCTGCTTAAAGGCAATCATGTCAATCTCTATGTGGCTACTCAGACTAAGATAGAAGGATGATCTTGACAGGCTTGGCAAAGTCAGCAGAAGGCACTAGAGGACTTCAGTTACATGCTTAAAATTTAGATGCAATTTTTGCTTCTCATGTGGAGGGACTGAAGAGGCATGAAAGAGTGTTGTGTTCTATAGCTGGTCATCTCTGATGAATCTGTTGCCTTCGGAATGCTTTCCATAGTAAATGTAGCGACATTTTCCCAAAATGCCTACAGGAAACAGGAAATGAATTACAATTAGGAAAGTGGTGGCACAACATTCAGAGGCACACAAACAAGGAAATTTGAAGGAGGGAAGGGAACAGTTCTCTTCTCATTCTGCATAAGGAAGTTTGTACGTTGGAAATATTCAGTATTACCATTTCAATCAGCAACTTTTAATCCATTGGGAAAACTTGTGTTCATATAGCTGCGTGAGCTATCCTGTTAAACAAATACCTGTAAGTGTCTTCAAAAATGGAATGACATCACACTAGAACATCATATGCTGTATTTTAAATCACAGTAACCCTTGACCATTTTTGAAAAACAGAGAGTCTGGATGGGACTTACATTTTGTACTGTCTGCAATCTCCCTACTATGTGTTTACATGGTATTCCTGATGATTAAAAAACAATTCAAGCGTTAATTATGCTAAATATTGGTACATATAGAGGATGATTTCAAAAATTACCAAGAACGCTGCTTTTGGGAGAAAAGGCACATTATTCTCAGTGTGTACACGAGGCAAGATGCCTGACAAAGCCTTAACTGCTGTGGGTGAGACATATATACCTGCAGATCTCACTACGTTATTCAAAAGCATCCCCTCTGGTGGTACTAAGTGGTATGTGAAAGCGTAAATTCACAGTCACATCCCACCTGTGAACATCCTCAAAGACGCTAAATTTTACTAGCAGAGCTGTTCTTTGTGCCCCCAGGCACATATAGTCAAATTAAAGTCATTTCCCATGCACAGAAGGAAGGTGAAAGAGTCTCTCCTATCCTGGGAGCGTCTGCCACAGCTGTCGCTGAAGTATGTAGTTCACCCCCATAAGGGCACACATAACCTAGCCGAAAAGAGACAATCATTGCCTTACATAAAGGGTAAAGATTAGGAAGGAGCAGATCCTCAATTCATTTCAGTTCTGGCTTGCCAGGACTCACACAGCGGGTATTGTATCCACCTGCAGTATGAATCAGATATGCAAGCTTTTATATTCTGCATCTATGTTTCCAGTGCAATGTGTGCCAGATAAGCAACTAAAGCCTTGGAAGGCATGGGATGTGGAAGATTAATGTCAACCCATGCTCTCCTTTCTTTCTCAAACATCATGGTAACACATTCCTATGGAAAACAAAACAAAAAAAAAAATGATACTCCCATCATTCACTGTGAAAAACACATTCCTCTTCAGGAGAGCAAAAAATGGGGACAAGCGCAGTGCTTGGTGCTACTCCCCTTCTCCACAGAGCCTTCTTCAATAATTTCAATTTCCATAATTTCTGTAGTGGAGCAGTTTCCACACTCAAAGGGTGATGTTATCGTCCCTAAGCAAGCATCTAACAAAAAGCCAGCTTTTCCCCCTAAACAGACAATATTCCAAGTCAAACTGCAGCAGGCACTAGATTGGAAACAAGACCATTTAGAGCTCTAAATGTAAAGGATACGAACAGTTTATTAACGGCATTCTTCAGAGTCCTTTTTCACTGGCATTGATAAAAGTCTTGTTTGAGGTCTGCCGCATTTCTTGAGGACTGGAAGTGAGACTGTTTATAGAGATGCTGGTGAGAGAGTGCTGTTTGATGAATGCTGGAGACTGTAGCTAGGTGTCAGCGCTTAGAAAATGAGGCAAGGACATGAGGTATTAATATTGTCAATGATCTCTTGACAGGAAAACAGATACTGCATTCACCGTCAGATTTAAATAGACATCAAGTGCATTAACGACAAAAGGGCAGACTTCAAACAAAGGGGGCTGTATGGTGTTGCGCTGAGCGAGTCTCCGAGTTGGCAATAACCTGATCTGAAAAGACACTGTCAGGACTACAGACAGGCCCCGAATTGTGTGCGGTGACAGAAAACAGAGATGCTGACAGAGATACTGGTGCCATATTATGCCAAGTATATTCCAGCGCTGTCTCCAGCCCTAACTAAATCTGACATCATTTCCTATCGCTTATAGTATTCTCCACTGCTCCGGCAGAATATTTCTCCCCAGACATCATTACAAACTCCACTGTAGTTTTAAAGTTACTGGCAGGCCTGTTCTGTCATGGAGGTTGGGTCTACAGGCCTAAGGATAACCTCAGTCAATCTAAATTTGGAGTTTGCTGGAGAAGTGCTCTCATTTTCACTGATATCTCAGCTACTTGAGGTGATCTGAACGCTAAAGTGTGAGGAGCTGTCACCTTGAATAAAATCCTTAAAGTAAAGACGCTCGGTTCCTGGGATGTTCAGCAAAGATGTCGGACAGTCTGGCAGCAGGAAATGAAATCCAGCTGCTGCTGCTCGCCTGGGGATAAAGGTGCTTGGGCTAGTGACAGTTAAAGTCAGCTGAAATTTTTGAACTCCTGCAGCCTACAATTGTTTAAATTAAGGAAGTGTTGTCTCCGCAGAGATTCCCTACCAAGGCACACAGCTGTGATTCGATTGCCAGGCATATTACACACACTGCTCAGAAAGTCTTGATAAAAGCGCAGTTGAAAATGTTGCCATGATACTTTATTTATCATGAAGGTTATTTGTAAAACAATAATCTGGCTCATAAATTAAATGCAGTGACTGGTTGGGTTTTGTTTTGTTTTTCCTCTCCATTTCCCACCTCCCTTTGGCAACTGCAGAAAACCAAGAACTACAAAAGGCTTATGTGCTGCAATAAGGGTTTTGATGCTAAGATATATGTGAATTTAGGAAACCTACAGCTTGCCTCCTGCCCATCTGCAATTGTACTTGTCCTTGCAGTTCAGGAGCATGAATACGGTTTTGCACACGGACAAGGGGCGGAATCAGTGACATCTGTGACTTTTGTGGTGTTTTTTAATTAAAATATCCAGCATTGGCTATAATAAGCTAAGTATACAGCCTATGCATCAAAACAACACACACCATCCTGAATGAGGTTTCTGCTCACGGTTCTGCTCACGGAATTACAACACAAGGTCTCTTGAGGGATCATCTTCCCTGAATGAGGCTTCTAATTTTTCTTAAGTAGCTGCTTCTACCATCACCACAAGCTGTTAAAACTATAATTATGAAAAAAATGCATTGGGAAAAATCATTTTTAAATTCACCCTTTATCTTTTAAATGTTTTCCCCCTTCGGAATGGATGTTCTAATTATGCTGGGTAAGTAATGACCTTGCAGTTGCTTGCATGTGTTGTGGTATCAGTCTTTCTTCACAAACACATTGTAATGTCAGCAACACCAGCTTTTCCCTAGCTGAGGGAAAACCCAATTATCCAAATAAATAAATAAATACATACATGCATACTAAAGCACATGAAAAATTGTTCAAGTCATGTTTGGTCCTTTTAAATTGGGCATGTGTTGCAGAGAGCTATTGTGCAGTTGGAACTCCGTACACTTTCCTAGAGTAGAAAAAGTTTGTAGATGTTCATATATTACAGGGAAAATGATAAAAAGAAGCTGCAATGGGATGTACTAAACCTATAGATCATACAGCCTCAGCCATAGGTCCAAATTCAGATCAGACCAACAGAAACATATGGGAATTGTTATCTGGTAGCATCTCATTGTCTATCTTGGTTCACGCTTTTTCCTAGTAAATAACTGCTCTGTACCTATTAAAAAGCACCTCTCAGCCATCACAGCTGGGGCAGCTGCTAGCAGCACAGCCTTCTCCAGTAGCATTCAGTTTTCCTTAAAAAGTAATTACTAAAACTAAGTAGTCAAGCCAAAACTTTTGCCACCCCCCTCCAAAACTATTGCCACATCTGCCCAAGATCCCCCTAAGGCACCCATTTTAACATCAAATGTTTTTAATAAACCCCTCTGCAACTGCAAACAGCAAAGTATTCACAATTAAAATTGTCTGTCAAACATTGGCTTACAGTACACAGCAGGGATTACATTTCAGCATACAGTCCTCTGCCTGTCTCTCACACGGGCTAACCACAGGTCCTCATACTAGGTAGGCACTCTGGTCAGATAAAGTGCAGTACTTAACACACAGACTTGATATTCTAGCAGGATTCCACTTTGCCTAAGTTTAATTTGAGTATGGTACCTAAGTCCTCCACTGCCAATTTGTATTTGATCCATATTCATCTCTTTTTCCACACCCTGCTGTTGTATAGTTTTGCTATGGGCTATTAAACAGCTGCCATGTTCCACCAAGAAGCTGCGTGCATTTCAGTGTGGTTATACTACCAGTCTGTAAATTGTTTTGAGACCCTTCAGGATGAAATATCAATACCATTATCATTTTTTTCATAGGCACTTGGGCATTTCCTACAATTAATGAACAGAAGTTGCAAAATTCCCTGAAATATTAATATGAACTTCCTTTACAGGAAATAATTCCCTACCTACAATATTCAGAGGAGAATAAATACCTATCTACAAACAGTTTCACATCTACAATGCTACTGATTTAGGCAAAACACATCCATCAGCTGCTACAATTTAAAACTCTAAAACTTTTTTCTCTAAGGGTATAAGTGAAGCTAGTTTGAAACAAAAATCCTTTTGCACAGGAATTTAATGTTTTTTTCATTTTATGTTTATCTTCATGTAAATAATAACTTTATGTCTAGTTGACAATTTCTTATCTTGAATTTCACTTTGATATTTTATAAGAAATGAGACACTAGGGTTTCTCAAGAAATTAGGAGCCTAATCCTACAGACCTTCAATAGCACATAAGTTCTCTCTTTTTTTTCCCTGCTAAATCAGGACTATTAGATTATATATATATTCACAGTCATTATAGTCAGAATAATTTCTCTTTAAAAAAAATAATTATACCTGAGCTATTTATTCTAAAATCATCATTAAGAACATTAAAGCATCTGAATGCTGTAAAAAGCATCAAAATATTTTCAAACATACTCCTTCAAAATATTCACTTTTTAATCCTCAGTAAATCATTTCTGGCACAAATTAATTGAAATGGACCATCTAGTTATTTAAAAGCAAGTAAATGAAACTAAAAAAAAAAAAAGAAAAAGAAAAAGAAAAAACAAAAAAATGAAATTCAGGTAAATCAGCCTGGTATTCAGTGAGCATAAATCTGTGCAAAGCTTCACAAGGGTGGGAACCTGAGGAGGGTGCTAGAGGGAGGAGAGATGCTAAATATCTCACGGTGACAGGAAAAAAAAAAGAATAAACAAAAAGTTGACTTGGGCCCAAGTAGTGAGTTTTTAGTTCCAAGTAGTGAGTTTTTAGTTCTACTGAGTCTTGTGGCTGTAATAGCAGGGAGATACTTTACAAATGAAAAAAAAAAAGAACCTCCCCTTCCCCAAATGTTGAGTGCTTGTCCAAGTCACTCACTCTTCAAAGGTTCATTCACCTGCTTTAACTTTCACACATTTATGCATTTGTAGTAGGTCCTTTTAGTTGTTTCTGTAAAAATGTAGAAAATACATTTTTATAAAGAACAATAGTCTGAGCAATTTAGGAACAAGAAATCACTTACCTTTGGAGATCTCTTAGAGCCAAAAGCAGAAAAGAACACTTTTTGAGTTATGTTTTTGACCCATAATCTGTAAAATCAGCCAATTAATTACAAATTTAAAATGATAAACTTATTGTAGGACAAGAATGGAGGGAATTATAGACAGGCTTTTTGTTCTTCATGATTACTTTTGGTGGAACAAAACAAGTTTCTATTGAATATGCTCCAGCCTGTGAACTTTCTGACACAAGAACATGAAAAGATCAACTGTAACGTAATAAAAAGTGTAAGGGACCACCTGGGTCACTAAGTCCTCCTCAGAGCAGCCAGGTACGTAACACAGAGAGTCTACTCAAGCTTTCACCCTGCCCTACCAAGATAAAACGCAGTGACACACAGCAAACAGACCACTGTCAGTATGGAGGAGCTGAAGCTCAAAAACTGCAACGTGACATGGAAAAAGAACAGAAGAGCTGCCACTGTCATTGCCAATGTGAAGGAATCCCTGACCACTACAGTTCAACCTGTTTGTTGTGACTGCAGTTTCCAAATGCCCCACTACAGGTTGCAGTCAATACACAAGAAGAATAAAGTGGGCATCTGCTACAGTCTGCATCACTATCCTGTATCCATTTCTTTTGTCTTGCCTATTTTGACCTATAAGCTTGTGAGGACCTCATGGGGAAGACTCAGTACCTTTCAATACGTCCTTTTGGCAGCAGAAACAACTGTCCTAATCACAACCCTCCCTCTGTGGGTTGCAATGCTAAAGGAAGGTAGCCTTCATGCTCAGGGGAGATGAATTGCCTCTTTGCTCTTCTCCCTGCACAGGGATTCCAAAAAATGATAATATTTTCCTCTGGACACCCTACAGCACGGGGCATGAAGTGGTCCTTCAGACTGAAAGAAATTACTGAATGGCACAAAATTAAATCCATATCCATTCTGTGGCAATGGTGTTGGAATTACACACCTAAGTTAGAGCTGAGAGGAATCAGGGCAGGCAAACTAAGACCCAGAATTATTGCAAGTATCCTGCACAGACAAGTACTGCGACATGTCAAGTCTCACTGGCCTGTTTGTAGGAAGGGGGGAAAAAGGGGGAAGTGAGAGTAGGGGAGGGGAAGGAAAGCAGTCAACAGGGAGACATTGGAAAAATTTGCTATGAAGGTGATAGGAATATAAAGATGTGAAGTTTGCATCCCAGGCCAAGAGAGCTGCATAAATGTTCAGTGTAAACTAGCAGTCAAGCTGATGTGTGATAAAGTGCAGCCTGCTGTAAATACACTTCAGGGCTCCCAATGCAGCTGGGGATGAAACTTGTAATTTGGAAGGGGGGAGGGAGGGGGAAGTAAGAGAAAAAAGAGTAAAGAAAAAAAAATGCACTGCAAGCTTTTTCTCACATAATCTGTTACTGGAAAATTGAGAAGCTTGTCCAAGTCCGTGGGAATAAGCTGATGAGCTGATACTTAATAATAAACCATATTGTGTCATGGTGCGGAGTCATCTAGATCCATTCAGGCCACAAACTATATTACTTTATACAGCCCTGGCTGACATACATTTAAAGCCCTCTACACATTAAGGAGCCATTAGGCTGACAGATTAAAAGTTATCTTGGAGCTAATGTTTCCATTATGCATATCCTGGCAGTGGAACAATCAACACACTGTTCCTCAGATGTCATACTTTGTTTAAAAAAAGGGTAGGGGGGAGAAAAGGGAGAAAGGAGGGTATCTCTCCCTCCTTGAATGACATTGACATGATCAGCTTTGATCTGGGCATGTGCTGTCTACAGATTCTTTACTGTTGGCTAAAATAGGAGCATTTAGGGCATAATACTTTAAATCATTAACCAGTCCCGTACTCCTCTGGGTATCGTTGTTACAATTTAAGGTCCCACACTTGGGATTTCTTTGGAATCTTTCCATGCTTATTGTAACCATCATCAGAGAAATATGTTGGGGGGTGTGCGCATCTGTCTCTCTAATGAAAATGAAGTAAAAAGTACCAAACAAAAAATCCAAATGCTTTTGTCTCTTTACTGTGTCTTTACAGTTTTTACACTCTCGGATAATGTCATGGATTGAATTAATCCAGACTTTACAACAAAATATTTCTTGTTGAATATGCTGACATTTTTAGGCAGATGTTTTTAAATACTCAGGCACATAAATTGTATATTCAGTGAGGTACTGCAGTCAAAGAAACCCAAATACACAGAAAATACCAGCACACCAGATATTACGGATTAAATGACACTTAAATTCATATATATAGAATACCACTCTTGAGGGGGATGGAGGAAAAGAAGTATGGGTTCATAGTTCTTTTAGTCTTTTGAACACTTCTGCATATACCTCATTTTCTCGTACTGGTCTAAATAAAAGCAGTAGACTAAAAGCAGAATAAATTACTGTAAGGATCCAGTGCCAATCAGGTTGCATCTGTTAAGCATCCTCCATCTCTCAACCAACGTCACAAAGGCTGCACTGCTTTCTTTTGATGGTCAAGCACCCAAACTGGACCAGTAATTTCATCCACTAGACCACCAGCCGCTCCCCGCCAGCAGCTCCACGCTGAGAGCAGCAGCACTAGAGGGCAGCATGCATTTGTCTAAAAAACGGACCACACCAGCAAGCGAAATACGCCGCGCTGACAATTAAAGCAATACTGTTTGTTAGTTTTGCAGCCAATTTCTTGTTCTGTCATGATCAAAGCCTATATTCATACAGTCTTTGCTTTCAGCCTTTCGCCCAGGAGCCTGACTGCTGGTTGGACTAACCTTAGTGAGCATCAGTCTGTGTATACAGATGGCTGCAGAAGGATGTCACCGGGCAGTGGTCTGAACAAAAGGCTCAAAATGTTGTCCGGGGGGAGGTGATGGCCGTGCACACCACCGGCTCCCAGGGCAGCTGGGGTGGCACTTTGTAGTCCCTCACAACATAAATGTTAGTGCTGTTTTCAACAGTCTATTACTTTTGATAATGCACTGGTGTGATCACTGAAGCGACATTAAGAGACACTTTTAATACCTTTGGTATAGTGGGCAAGGAGGTTATATATTAAAGTTCAGCTGTTGAGCATACACTCACTATATTAATGTCCAAAATTTTCAGTTAATTTGGCTAACATATGCAAAAATGGCATTTCTATAGGCTGCTCTAGACTTTGGGCAACATTCTACTAATAATATGTACATTAATCAGCAATGGAATTAAACTATAAAGAATGACAGGGTCATTAAGAAAACAGAAAGTGAATATAATTATATTTTACTTCACAAACTTTAACCATGCACAGATTGCATTACAAGTAAATGTAAGGGGGGAAAAAGAGGGAATTAAGCTCTTTTAGTAACTGTGATAGAATTAAACAAATGTACCGTGATTTATGTGGCAGAAAGCAAACTTTTGGAATAATTGTTCGGAAAGTCTACAAGCATTCCAATAAAATTACAAATTCTTATATGAAAAAATTTGAGCAGCAGAGCCCTTCTGGAGAGTTTAGACATAAATTTGGCTCATCTCATGAGTAAAACTTGCTTTTGGATCTCAGATGTGTTCCTGCTGGAGGAGTTCACATCAGGAAAAAAAAAGCCATACAAAACTTAGTCTGGCTCAACTGGTTTGAAATTTCTCAAGAGAGTCATCTGAAATAAAGACAAGTTGCTTTTTATTTTTAAAGCTGGGAAAGAAAGTCTCTCAAATAAAATTAAAGAGCATAATGAAATAGTGCTGCTGTCACATTATGATACAGTTAAGGGAACCTTCTTTGCATGCTGTTACTTGCTCCCTCTATAAGCCCTTCCTCAGAAACAAACGAAACATTTAACTCATTGCTAATGATAGGATTGCTATGATTCTTGCTAATACAAAAACAAACACTCTTAAGAAGCTGATACTACAAGGCCCTGGGTTCCCTTGATTTCCAGTAGAAGCTAAAGGCATTTAGCACTCTGTAAGACACATCTGGACCCCAAATAACTGGTGAACTCCCTTCCCTCTTGTAGCTATTGCTGTATAGCACCAGATGAAATCAGAAATGCATCTGGATCCAAGCACCCTAAACGTTCACTAAATGCCTAGTTCTCTGGACTAAGACTGGGCTTGTCTCTTAGCATAATTTAGTTCTATGCTATATCACATCTACACCACCATAGCCTATTGCCAAATCCTTACTGGCCATAGTCTAATTCCCAAACACTGCCTGCCTCCAATACTGAATGCCAAAATATTGTCATGGTTTCCTATCTTCAACTCTCTCCCCCTTCCTCAGCCTCCTTTTACAAATACGCTAATGAGAGAGGTGCTGAAGGTTAAATCACAGAGGACAGCAGAATGCAGTTTACAAGCACACTTGTAGCCTCTATGGAAGCTTTTGCTAAAGATAAAAGATAGGAGGCTAAGGAATAGCTCAAGAGAGGCACATTAAAACCCTTCCATTAGGGTCAGAGTTATTAAAGTTTAGTCAAAGCACCAAAGACTTTCTAACAAGTATTTTGCTTAGTAAATGTTTTGCACTGGAGCACGGATATTGGTGAGAGCTTTTGGAGTGTGTCAGTTAATCAGTATTCACCCGCTTTGACAGCTTGAAATATTATTCACTTATTTGGCTGGTTCAAATTTGTCAGACTTGACTATGTCGTAAGTTAACATGTCCCCATATTAAAAAGGAGCCAACTGGCAAATGTGCACATTGGACCTAATAAAACACATCTGGCCAAACAATCAAGCAACACTGATCACTGTATCACTCACAAGCACAAATTAACAGCGACTGTCTGTGAGACTACCAAGCTAAACAGGAAGCAATAACCTACTGCCTACTGCCTTACCAAATAGCCTTTAAATGGTTAACTGAAGGATAAAGCCTCCACAGCATTCTGTTTCCAAGACAGTCAATTGCTTGATTAAAGCCACATAAACATTTTAGATGGCTTAGGTCATTTGCTGATACAAGTGGAAGAATTGCTTAGGACAGAAGCTGTCTCCCAACCCTGAGAATGGTTTTCTGCCAAGGAAGCCGCATCTGCCACAGGAAGGCCATTTAGGCAATGGCTCTCACAGGTAACACTCCTCACCTCTACTCTCATAGTGGATGACACTGAGACACAGAATCAGAAAGCGCTATGGAGGTAGCAGCTATACTGGAATTAGCCATCACGTGAATTTGTCTGGAGAGCTGGTCACGTACAGCCGCTGTTCGGTTAAACATATCAAGGAGCAGGGTATGTGACTGCTGCTGTTAAAACCTGGGCTTTGTCCTGCAGGAGTAAGTGCTAGGAGCGGTATTATTAGGCACACCAACTTCCACGGCATCCTTTGTGCTCTCTGACTGCAGCAATACACAATACAACTGCCCTGCTGAAGACCTCAAAGATCTCAAAAGCAATAACAGAAAAAAATTATTCAAGGAAGATCTTTTTCAGGAATAAGGAAAGTTTAACCACTTACATGTGTGCAGTGAACCCTCTGGTCCTTTCAGAGGCTCCTGAGAAGTAGCTATACGCTACTGAAGTATTTCAGTCTTTGGGCAAAACAAACTTGACATCCCGGTTGGCATCTCTGCTGAGAACAGACACAGGCCTTACCCAGAAAACATCAAACGTGACTTTCTGCTAGCTGTGGCTGGAATGAAGCTGAATACTGAAGGCAGGGGGAGGAGAGGTCATCGAGGAAGCAGTAGTTAACAGGGTAAAGTGAGTGTCATAATCCCCAAATTGCAGTTGGACTGAATGTTTTCAGACAATTTGCCTGTCTAAACCAAGACAGTATCATTTTTCTTTCTTCTAGGAGAGGGTTAAGAATAATCTGAAGCTTGGAAAATGGCTGCTGTTGATACTAGTGAGGCCTTCTCTTTAACTAGATCCTTCAGGAAAAAACAAATTAATCAACAGCCAGCTGAAGTGGGTTTAATGATTGCATTCTGCATACAATCAGCTTTTCCCTTTTCAAGGGCCATCAATATGTCAAGGGAAGACATATCTGAAGGATATAGCTCTTAACATCAAGGTTATCTATTCTCCACAAGGCTCCCACTCCTTACTGGGCTGATACTTTACACTGCCTGTGTCTAACATTTTCATCAACTCTGCAATCAATCAAGGTAATAATGTTGTGCAAAAAATCAATTAACAACGCAATTAAACTTTCCTTATTATCTCAAAGGGCTGAAATAATACCTAAAGGGAAGATAGACTCACTGAATGCAGACATCCATAACCCAATGTGAAAGTGAATTATGAGGTTAGACAGATGCAGGCATGTACTGGCGCTGTTATTTTCAAAGGGATATATCTCATCTAGGCAGCGTATCAGTCACCACCAATCCCATACCCTAAAATTCCAAATTACTTTTAAGAAATATACGATGTGCAATACCCATTTCATATTCTCTTTTAGAGATAAACCCCCCAAAATCTGAACAGGAGTATTATTCAAAGACAAAATGATCTTTCAGAGAGAACATAAAATATAAAAGCTATAATAACATTTACATCTGTATACCACCCGTGTCTGTAAATGCAGGTCATCAATTATACATAATCTGTAGTGAATAAGGAACAGAAGAAGTGGCACAACATTTAAAGCCCAAAGGCTCAGATTTGCAAATACCTTGCATCAAATATGCTGAAGGAAGAGCCCCAAAATAAACACACGCAGCAACAACAGCGAGGCCTAAAGTATCATTCACCGAAGATAAGACAGAGTACTTATATTATTGTGTAATTACATTCAACCCTCATGGAAACATCATTCCCAAGAGCTGAGAGTTTTAAAGTGCATTGAAAGAAGACAATTAACCCCTTGCTGCTGGGAGGATTTGGGTTTTAGCATAAAGATGTTAAGGATCGGGGCACTCAGTACACTGACACAATAGAGTTAATATAGTTAGAAGCCCAGGTGCAATAGTCTTGTGTCAGAGCTGCACAGATGAGGATTTGCAGGAAGGAGAAGAAAGAAGAGTAAAGAACACATCTAAAAATTAATTACCATATGAGTGATCTTACTAATCCCCAGGGACAAACAAAAAACACTGCTATACAAAGAAAATGACCACAACCAAGCTAGGTGGGTTTTTTTGTTTTTTTTTTTTTGACACCCATCATTTTCTATCACACAACCTCAACAACCCTCCTCGCCCCCCCCCTCCCCTTCTCAACACACACACTGCCTTTAGCCTCTGTTTTGATTCAACGTCGGCAAAAAGATAATGAAAACAGAAAAAAAAAATAGGAAAGGGAAATTTATGGCAGAGTGACAAGCTAGGATCACATCCTGCAATAAGCTCAGGAACGTTCAAAAAAGGAAAAGGTTTCCCTTAAACGCTGCACTTTGAATTCCTCTATCAAAGGGCTCTCTGTGTCTGTGTTCGCAGAGGTGTTCTATGAAGCAGTTCTCCCAGCAGGGTTTGCTTAAGCACATAACAGCTGCAGTTTAGAAATGGTCTATTCTTACAATTAGCTCATGTAGTGCAAGTGGCTTGTTTGGACCAAGAACATCTTTTGTTGTTGTTGTTGTTGATAATTCTCTCTGGTTTTGTCTTTGTCTTGCACTTCCTGCTCTTCTTGCTGCTACCCCCCATGCTGTGGAGTCAGTCATGGGTGAGACACAAACGTGAATTCAAAACAAAATCTTCCACAATTTTTGAAGCCTTACACACTTTTCCTGCATGGGTTTGGGGCATTAATATTATTCCAGGATTAGAGAATTCAACCATTACTATCTTAAGGAACATAATTAATATGTTTTCATTTTCAATGACTTCATTGTGGGTCTATCAACTGGAACCATTCCTGCTGTGTATTTGATTCCACTGACGATGGGGTGTGTTGGATTTTAAATGATGTGCTAGCACTTCTGTTCCCTATATACTCTAGTTTATGTGTTATTCATGACTTGCATTTGGAGACACGGATGATACACAGATGTAAATGTTATTAAAGCTTTTGTGTTTCAGATTCATTGTGAAAGACTTCTTTGTTTTCAGATAATTCTTTTAACCATCACAAATAACCAGCAATACATGACATTGTCTTGAGACTTTTTTCTTACCCGTTGAGCTTTTGATGAAGAGATTTTTTCCCCCCTCCCTAATGCTTTCTCTTCATCAAAATAAAATACAGGATAAACTGACAGACAGCAGAGTTACACCTGCAGGATAATGTAGATGTAAACCCCTTTTTATATACACTCATTAGACAAAACTAGAACCAAAAGTTACTTCATTTTTGAATAGCTGTCAGGGCTGTGGGTCCCAGTTCAGGAAGGTTGTGACTGGAATCTTCCTCTAACACCACATTCATATTTCTCAGAAATTCAGGATGAACACAGTAAAGAAGAAGGTACTACATCAAATCTTGGCTCCCTAGCTTCTTTTTCATTTAGATTCAAATCATTTTAGAATAATAGTTTTATATTATTATTAATATTTTAACTATAGGACTGACATTTTTGCATCAGTTTTGCACTGGTGTTATGTAGGAAAGAAGTGAAACACAAAAACATACATAAATACACAGTACATATCAGCCTTGCAAAACATTAGCCAGCCAGTAGTCTTGGGCATTTTTTTTTGATGGACAGATAAAACACCATTAAATTTTTCATCCTCACTTATTAAGGCAAAGGGTGAGCAGGTAGATTTGTGTGCCTGGGCTGGTAAATCTTCAAGACAGCTGTGTGAGGCTGCTGCACTTAAGTACATATATACACCCACGTAACTTTGAACTAAAAGAAACATGCCATCAAAAAGCCATGTTTAATCACTAATAATTCTGTCGTTTGACAATATTTTTTCATACATGTTTAGATAGTTTCTTGAAGTTGAACCTCTCTCCAAATGTGAAGTTTTAAAGCTCTCCATTTGTTGCTTTTTGCATTAAAAAAATCTTTTTACAGAAGTTTTTTTTTTTTATTCCTCTATTTTATCCATTAAGCCTATAGTACATAGCAGCAGCCTCTCTGTAGAAATTAAATACACAGAAACCACAGTAAAAAGAATATTTTTGGATATTCTTTGACTGAAATTCAAACTTCTTGAGAAATTCTAACTTCGAGTAATTTACTCAGATAGTATGATGGGTTGACCAAGAAAATAACTTATGTTTGCTGCTGTGGGAGTAGTGTGCTGGATAGTGGCATATCAACACTCCCCAACAGCCCCTTTTACAAAGGATTTCATATTTTATTGTGAATAGTTACTGAAAAGGGAGTGTTCTGTCTCATGAGACTCGAACTAGTGTTACCCAATCTTTACCTCTGATTTTATGCTAGCACCACTTCTGTTTGGTGCAATCTTATTAATAATTTGATATAGATACCTGCTGTTTTACTTCACTAATAAAGGTTACCAGAAAAACTGCTTTTGAGCTTTATGGAACAGAAAATTTTTGAAACTGAACCAAATTTTAACTTAATTTAGCAACACACTGCAACCCTGCTTCTGTGTCTTTGATACTTCATTACGACAATGATAAGGCTGCAAACTTCCCCTTCACCAGTCACGTTAAAGTCAGCTCAGAACTATGCAGTAGACCATATCTCATGGCCATGGAACAGTATGCCATGGCTCAGTTGTCTCCCATTGCATTCCAGGTAAATCCTAACCATTGTGTGATGTGGCCATAAAATGGAAGGAGAAACCCACTGCCTACCACAGGATATAAGATTATGAGAAAGATCAGGAGAAACATCTGGAAGTATCATCAGATACTGGGTCACTGAGGCTAGAAAGCTACTCTGTTTAGGACAAGTGACGCAGGGGCACGGGGGTGGGGCGGAGTGGGCAGGGGGCCAGAGTGGAGAAGACAATTTTTACATTATTTCAATCCTGTGCTGCACTAAGTTCTTTGGCCTTTGCAAACTGTCTGGCCAATGTCCAGTCTTTTGCTAACCATGGTGTAAACATATTTATTTATGGACTTGCTTAAAAATGCAAATAGTTCATCATCCAGGAAGTAGACAAGATTAATATTTCCAGATGCTTCTTCAACAATTAATTCTGTTACCAGGAAGCAGTCTGTAACATCTTATAAACACAATACTATCACTCTACATTACTTAGCCAGATCTGGCTTTATTCACAGTGTCAGTAGCCACCTTATGTGAAGTAGAACCTAATACCACATACCAAGCTGATTCTGAGACTAATATTGCTGTTAAAATGAAGTTGCTTACCTGCTGAACAGAAGTGAGATACATTGAGTGCCTTTGAAGAAGTATGAAAAATCTGCCAATACATCTGTTTGCCTTAAACAGTCATTGGTGAAGCCAACAAAATATGTCTGAAGATGTATCATGGAGTGGGACATTAGGCATCAAATCTCTAACAGATGATTCGCTGAACTAGTAAGAGCAATGATTTAAGTGAATGGAATATTTAAAAGAGATGATAAAGTCAAGACAGGACCAGGCTACTCACGAAAGAAACAAACCTTGAGACCATTCTCCCTTTCTTCTATAGTACACATTACCAGAAGTTTCATGAGACCACTCTAGACCCTCAAGCATCCATTCAGATAAGATCAGTCAAGAAAGAGGGTACTAAAAGAAATTACAGAAAGATGCTAGAACATGATCTTCCTTTTTTCTTCCATTTATTAGAGTTTTTGTTTAACATGGAAGAAGTTTGTCTTCTAATAAGACCAAATGATATGACAACAATTATATATATTTTTTTAATATCTACAGAAAAATTCATGTGGAATTCCACATAGCCAAGTGACTGTGCAGGCCTGGTGAATGTGGCACTCTTGGATAACCTCCTTCCCCATTTATAGCAATGATGGGTAAGTCCTGGACACACATGGCTCTAAAATTTATTGACTTCAAGTGCAATTAATATCCAAGCCTCTGGGAAGCTTATATAAAGCTATTACTCTGTTCAAAGGAGGGAGGGAGGGAAGGAGGAGAAAAAAAAAAGGGGGGGAAAAAAAGACTATCAAATAGTTGTTCTGAAAGTTATTTTTTTCAGGTTTTTCTTTGTCTCAAAAAGAAGGGTGGGGGGGAACCACTCCGTAATTATAAATCTTCTGAAATTCTAACTCAGGAAAAGACTTTTCAAATAAAATGCTTCCCAGAAAAGAATATTTGGCAGAGGTTGGCTCTTGTTTTCCCTAATAGCCATTAAAAGTCTGCCCTAGTAAACCATTTTACTGCAACGTTTGAAATTGTAGAGTTTACATTTTATTTAATGAATAGTTGCAGAGCATTAAAGCAACATCTCGTCGGCAAAACAGCTCCTTATCCTCGCTTTGTCTCAATTGGTTTTTTTACATTTCATTTTCAATGACATGTCAGCCGTCTCTCACCAACCTCAAAGGAAAGTTGAATGCGGGGCTTACAAAGTTAAGCTGACATTTGCTCTCTTCCAATAAAAAATATTTAGTCCATTAAACATAAATACCTGTCATTATGATACATGGACTGGGTACAAGCCTCCCGTTTCCCTCTGATGTTTATTACATCCAAACAACTGCAGTGCCTGCATGTTTTCAACTTTAGTGTATTGATTAAACTTTTAAATGGCTGCCATATAACCCAGGGACATCAGGAAGATTAATTTGCGTCAATGTTCATCTGTAATTCATTAGCCATTTATTCTTTACAACCACATGGGCTATCAAGAAAATGCAGGCCATTTTTCACTCTGCACAGGCTTGGGAACAGATCCTGAAATTTGTGCTGCATACAAATAAGCTCCCCAGGCCCGGCCACTTAAACTGCTTGGTTTTTCAGAAGTTAAAGTTGGGAACAACAGCAGAAAAAAAGGAACATAAAAAAACAGAAATGGACAAAATATACGTCCTCAGGGTACAAGGGATTTAACTGAGTTTGTCCACTGTCTTTTCATCCATGGATTATGGTTTCTTATTTCAGTCAGATTAAAATAACTGAAACTTGTTTCTGTGCAAAGGCCATAAATAAAATGAGTTGCACCCCCCCTCTAATATCTCCTAAGATGCAGTTACTTGGAGAAAGCTGGAAAGTGGTAGTGAAGTATGAAAAGCTCATGCCTTAAGGAGGTTGTAGCTGTGAATCTAAGAAAAGGATACAGCTTTAACCAACTCTCACATTTATTGTGGATTCCAGTCCTGCCTTTATTTGGTAGAATGCCCAGCTAAATATTGGTATGTTTCCTTAGGGTAGAGGTAAGCCATCTGGCTCCTTGATTTGCCCTACTGACCCCTTGGCACAGTATGAAGTGCATATTAAATAAGGAAAAGGAAAGAGAACAGCTATAAAGCAAACAAAAATGCACATGAATGTTACATTTACAACATGGAAAGATCAATGAAATGCATCCTGATTTCTTTCCTCTTTGCTACCTATAAATAAAAGAGTGTCACAGTGTGAGCTAAACTCATTGTGGTACAGCATTAGACTCATTGTGCCTAATGGCAGTAATTTAGATCCCAAAACTGAAGATCTGATATAAGACAAAGCTGATAGGTTCCCTGTTCCACCCTGTATCAGAGAAATCTCCAGGTGGGCTTAATACATCATCTAGGATTTAATGATCTCCATCTACAGCAACAATCCCTTTGCTGCCATCTTATAAACATGGATTTATGCATATATTTGAAAGCAAGGAAGTATGAGACAATTTGCTTCTAGTACCAGCAATGGACTTACTGTTAAATATCAACCCAGGCGAAGAGAACCCTGAAGAGAGCACCTGAATCTGGCACAAACCTAGCCATGGCATAGGTGCAAAAGAGCCATTCTAAATAAGCTACACAAGTATGTAGCTTCAGAAAGTTTGGGGAAGAGGACAGTCAAAACTACAGCCCTGGAGCTCTGGGAGACCTAGGGCCAAAGAAAGATTTTCTACAAAGATTTGGAAAAGGTGCACCCTACACATGTGAATGACAAAACATCTGCTGTGAAGGTGTTGTACTGCTTGTTGCAGGCCTCACCACGGAAAGGCTGATGCCATGCTGAGCCTGCCTGTGCAGTATTGCTTGGGCTCCTCACACTCTTGTGAGCTATGATCCCATCACAGGATGCTCTCTGCTAAGGCACAACGGGGAACAAATTCTAACCAAGTCCAAAGAGGGCAGAGGAGGTGACACTGGATCCAAACAGCCTCCCTCCTCTGTGAAGCAGCATGAGATTTTGGCCTATATCTTCAAGCAGTACGAGGAAATAAATGCTGCCCTGCCACTATATAACCAGCCAAAAAACTGCCATTTGGTGCATGTCTCGGCAATTTGTATACCACTATGTATATAGGCAGTCTGCAGGTGGCACTGCTAAGGAGCATTTCTGTCAGTTGACTGCCTTGTAAGTGCCGCCAAATAAGTGACCTTAAAATAAATTACCAGATATGTTGGGATGTAGTCAAAGTGAATCTTGGATACGCTTTTGTATTTTATAACATGCTTGAAATTTAGACTGAGTTCACTGAAAGATTCATTATGGTTCATCAATCTCACAAGCAAGCCTGAGCTGATTTGTGGTTTCATTTTGCACAAATACTTACTTCTAATAGGCAGGAGAAAATTAAATGAGTTTTGGTCAGATATTTGGATTCCTTTGAATCTGAAAGTCGAGTCAAAAAGAATGTTGGGAAATGAGCCAGTTACAAAGCCATATGGACAAGGAAAAAAGTCAATTTATACAAAGCTGGATAGTTTTATGCTGTACACATAACCTGAGTCACTCTGGTCTGCATCTTGCCCCACCGCACAAGGAAAAGATGAATTTCAGTTTCATGGGTTTTATTTTGTTTTGGTTTTATCAGCTTTAGTTAGACCTTCAAAATAATATAAATATAATTTGTTTGTAGTGAACTAATTTCCTGCTATGACAGGAGACATACCAAGAGATTCAGCAAGGAAAATACCCTGATAACAAGTGGGATGGGAATACTGCAAAATTTACCTAGCTTAAGTAGAAAAAATATGCAATGGTAAAACCACAACTTAGAATAAGAAAAGCAAAGCAAATTGTAGCACAACCATCGAATTTCTATCACATCACAAAAAATTCAAATAGTATGCAAAACATTTGCAGGTGTCCCAGAACAGAGCTACTATATAGCCTGTGGAAGAGTTTTCAACTTACTTGTGCAGGTTAGCAAAAGCTACCTCATGGTACTACCAAAGATAGTGCTTCCTTAGAAACTTTCACCTTTATTTTTCAATTTGCTAGCATTAACTCACCGTATGACACAGTTAAGATGCAACAAGAGGTTGGGATCCAGCTCTTTAACTTAGCCAGTGTACCTCGCAGGCTGTGTGCCATGGCCCTGTGGCACAGGAGCTGGGTACCACGGCTCACCATCGCATGGGAACTCTCTCACGCTGCAGAATCTCTGAATGGGAAGAGTAGGTGGCTTTGAACTCGTGCTTGCACCAGGGGGGCTAAAGCAGTGGAGCTCAGGACTCAGCCATTTGTTTTCATTTTCATATAATGATGTGTCTGGCTCTCATGGTTGCACAGAAAACTGTATCAACTCGAACCATATGTTAACTGAGGCAGCAATATGTTCTTAAATTGGCAGACAGCTCAAAATGACAGTTCAGCAAGATGTGAACTATTTTCAATCATCTCAATAGGGTGTTAACTCTGAAACCTAAACATTGCCTGTATATATATTTTGTTAACTGTTTCACTACTAAATACTTTGAACAAGATCAATAATCTTTTCCTCCATACTTCTCCAAGACCCAAATATCCCAGCTTCTCATCTGAAAGCATCTCTCTCTATAAACATTGGCCTAGTTACATACTCAGCTCAATCATTTTGAACAGATCACAATTAATGTATTTATCCTTACACAATCATGAGGCAGTGAAGTGCTGTCATCTCCTTTTTAGAGATGGAGAAAAAAATGCAAGAACATGATACAAAGGAAACAGAAGACAGATCAGCTGTGCTTAAGCCTTTTGTCTGAACCAGTAGATTATCCTTTCCTTTTACACGGAAGTTATGTGGAGACAGTGAAAAATCCACTGAATTAAAGTAAGTAACCGAGGCTGAATATTTAAGAGAGTAGTATTATCCATATCTGTAGTAGATTTATTTTTTAAAAGGTTGTGTGTAGTTCAGTTTAAATTAATTCAGCTCTTCCACTGAATGCCATAGGATTTCCAAGGATTTGCTCAAATTTAAGGCCAGCTTACCACAGAACACCAAATCTTGTGCCCTTACCTCTAGCTGGTTTATTAATACAATGTCTTAGCTTTACGCTATAGCACACAATAAAATAAATATAAGACAAATGCAAATTTTAAAACCAACAGAGCTTGGTCAAATAAATACAGGATCTGGATCAGTAACACTTTTTAAAATCACACTCTCCTAAAACAATTCACAAGATAACAAGACTTAAAAATACATTTATTTTGGTCTTTCCTTTCTTCTACATTTTTTGTTTGTTTGTTTTTTGTTTTTGTTTTCTCCTTAGTTTTGTGGCCAGTCAGACAAACAGGGTGGCAGCCAGTAGAACTGAAATTGTTTTCCTACCCAACAAGTACTTCATTGTTTGAGCCAGAGCAGTAATGCATCTGAGCCAGGAATGGAAGATGGCTATTTATTACTCAGGTGTCAATATAAGTTACAAGAAAGTAGATAGAATGATAAAGCTTCAGCCTGGCCAGACTGCATGGGCAAAGATGATCCTGATGCCAGCATCACTCCCTTTCAAACAGCTGAAACTGAGTGACTGAAAAACCTCTATCTAGTTTGTGAAGCATTTTGTGATGAAAGGCACTCTACACATGTAAAATATTATTACTACATTTGCAAAATGAAATTTCTAAGAGGAAAAGCACAGAACACGCCAACAACAATAAAGCAATCAATTGCAATAGGATGCAATAACTTGCAATAAATTGCTTTGTAGACAAGGATTAAATTGTTTCAGCACCAGCCACCCAATCCAACTTAACTAACAAAGGGAGAAAAGAAATGAGAAACATTTGCTTAAAAAGCTCATAACTGTCAATGTTTTCAGAACACCAGCATGTCCTGCTACACCTAATACCTTTGTCAAGGTGGCCTATCTGGAACTACTCTTTCCCATTCCCTGCAGAATTCAGTTGCAAAGTTTCCCCATAGACTCCCACTGTATTTGCCAGCACTGGATCTCTGCTTGGGGTCTGAGTTTGAGACAATCCAGATCCACACATGCAGCCCCCCTCACACTGCCCCCCTTCAGTATCACTCATCACAGCTTAAGCTTGTCTGGTTTGCACTGGCAGTGACCTGGATGTTGCACATGCTACAATGCAATAAGAGAACAATACCAGCAATGAGACTGTGCAATGTTGGTTTTTCATAAAGATGTGCTTAACCTTCTTCTAACATTATTGTTATAATATTTTTTGTGCACTGATTCTACAAATCAGCATCACATTATACCAAAAAATAAGTGCATTTGGTCTTAAATCCTTGTATTAAGCATTCCCTTTGAACAAAGGCTTCAAGAGCTTTATAGCTTGCTATTCCACAAGATTTTTTAATAAATCAGCATCTCAGTTCCTAATACTTTCTTCTATTAGCATATAAGATTGTAGCTTTAACTTCTCCACATAGTTACATGTTGTTTTAAGTAACATCAAGATTGATCCTATAATGGCACAGAGTTAGAAATTTGAAAGAAGGCTCATAGTCCATTTGTGCCATGGCCTACGCCTTGCAGCACATGTTCTATGCAAGACTGGAAAATAACTAGCACCAACATTCAGTAGCAGACTGGAGAGTTACCATTCATCTTCATTTCCAGGGGACAGGTCAGTTACAGACTTAGTTGTCCTGCATCCTAATACACAAAGCACCCCAAAAATATTTTTGCTTGTTAAGTAACAACATGGCATTGCAATACAAAGCGGTGACTGAACTAGTTCATGATGGTGATCATAGGAAGGAAGTCTACACCGAAGCAGGATTGCATACATTTAGACGGTTGATTGCTCTTCTGTAAAAGGATTTACTAGAGTGACTGCATATTATACCATAAACAACAAGAAAAAAATATTACAATGCTCATACATGATGAGATTTTCCAATGAATTTAAGGTATTTAAGGATTAAATTTACAGGAGTCCCTAAATCCTATTCTTAACTAATTTAGGTGGTTGAGAAAAAATCATACGAAAACCTAAACCCACAAAGACATTAAACTGGCAACAAAGAGGACCATTATGCCTTTCTGAATTTCCAGCTAGCACCTAAGATCCCTACAATGTGATTATGAAGAAAGATAGATTTTCAGAGACTCAATCTGTGTTCTACAAAGTACCGCAAATATTGTCCCCATGCACATCTCTGTACAGGGAAGAGACGAGGCTCTCCTCTGTTTCCCTGACTATCTTGGGTAAGAAGCTGCTGCACAGGTTCTGGTGGGTCAAACTCAAGCTCCATGGTGCACCATGGGGAACACAAACCCCAGCTGGGATGTCGCCTGGGTGCACTTGACAAAACTGGGACAACAGGACACAGCACCAAGCACTGTGACCTACAGCATAAGGTAGAGTTAATAAAGAGGATTCTCCTCAGAGGTCACCTTGTGAGAGAGGAAGCTGAAAATAAATTGTCAGATGGCACTAGAGAGGTGGAAAAAAACATGTTCCTCTCCCAGACTTTCACAATAGCCCCAACCCTGACTAGTACTTCGTTACTCTTCTGCCTGGTATTTCAGAGTGAATGTACCTGTGATTGCTGTGACCAGCGCTGGAGTGCATGGTGCCCACTCAGACATACCCTGTTACTCCCAAAGGGTTTAGGATTTTCACATCACAAGAAACCAGGAAAGGACTCAGCCATCAAAGCCACAGCATGGCCAAAATGGCAGCCTCTGCTGACATGAGCAGCAGCGGAGCATTACACGCTTAGGCAACTTTACTAACTAAAGCACAGACAGATGGAGACTTTCAGACACTTATGCACCTGATCAGCATTTTGTACATTGTTCTCTTGCTCCTAAAAGCTTGAACCACATCAATCTTGCCCTCAGAAACTAGTTCTTAGCTACTTTAAACTCCCAGGGCAGGTGTTTTCAGATGTGTATTGATAGAAACGAACCCAGCACGCTTAGCTGCTTCTACTGCCTTCAGGGGAGGGTTGGTGCTGAGCACTGGAAAAGGAGTCCACTTCATTAGTTGCTTAAGTTGGGATTTACAACTGGAGTTTTCAAAAGAACGTAGCACTACAATTGTGTCTGGATATTCAGAAGAGCTTAACTCCCATTAGGCAATGAAAAGAAGCAGCCAGCACCTCAGAATGCCCTGTGTCCAGCAGCTTACAGTGGCCTTCATTGACTAAAGAAACCAGAAAACTGGATCCAATAAAATTGCCAAATTTACCTTAATTACTATGTTTCCTTAACGCTCCATTACTCAAATTCAAAACCATTTGAAGTTTATTGCCTGTTCATGGCACCCTGAAGAGGGGTTTCATTTGCTGAGCATTCAGCTGTTTACAGTGTTCTCAGTAAGAGTTACTATATTAATCACTTTTGAAAATACAATTGTGCAAGATTCATTTTAGGCTCATGTTTTGAAAATCTTAACCTACAACGTAGGTCACAAATGTAATACGTGGAGGGAACACTACTACGATAGAATAGATTACATCTTAAAACCCAGTCAGACTCTCCTCCACCCTCCTTCCCCAGGTAATGGAGAGGACAAACTGACTGCCTGGGCTCTGCAGAGACCCATACTTAGACAGCATTTTGCACACTGGAAGAATATCTATAAAAAGGCCATGCTGCCGTACAGATTCACAAATTACAAAGAGGTGTTATGATAATCTGTGCCCTCTGAAAGTAGATCTAGAATGCCACTACCTATATTCTACGGATTTTTGTTCTAACAGTCCTTTTGAAAAGTGGTCGAATAACTTCAAAATCACTTTTTCCAACCTGAACACCTGTGTTTTTTGTTTTGCTTTTTTATTATTATTATTATTAGTAGTAGTAGTAGTAGTAGTTTGTTTGGCAAGGAAAAGGATCCTAATCTTTATTGTAAAACAATGTCTTTAAAAATTGAATTTCAAAACAGAACACAACCCAGGAAAAACCCCACTCCACATTACAATTATTTCCTGTATTCCTAGAGGATGATGAATGTGTTTTTTGGAGTATTGAACAAAGTGGAATTTGGTAAAATAAATTTCTTCTTTGGCATCAACATTTTAATTAAAATGCACCCTTTGTAACAGGATAAATATTTTTTTCTAATTGCGCATAAGAAGGACCGTTTTAACAATACAGAAATAGTTGGGAATTGGCACCAGCGTCTTTCGTTAATGAATTCACCTGCTGAAGTATATCCTCTGTAGTAATGTAAAAATAAATACATTTAAACCCAATGGTACTCCAGCAGCTTCTGGTAGGACTTTGCAATGTTGACATGGTTTCTATGAGGAAAGGATTCAGTTTTGCAGACACATTAACAGCCAACACTATCAACTCCCATGACTGGGCAGAAATTACTGGACATGGAGCTTTGCCCACAGAGGCTGTCCTTGACATCAGTGTTGGCATTTGGACCTGTGTACACTGTCACTAATTTTGTGGTACCTCTTCAGGGTTAAAATTCATTTTAAAGCAGTCATGTGTTGTTTTATATTAATACAACAGTCTCACAAAAAAGTTAAATACTAGAAGAGGTGTCAAAAAGGTTTTTAACATCTCTGTAGTAGTGAAAAAACAGTCCTACTAGGAAGACTTTCTTCTAAAGAGTCCTGTCCACAGTATATGTGGTCAATGATTGCTAGTTGTGTCCATGCGTTACAACTTTCACACAGGACGTTATCTACATTGCAGACCACACATTTGAATCTCAGGCTCAGACCACAAAAGCTCCCAAGACTTGTCAATTTCTTTATAGATGAAGTTATTTTGCTGATAGGTTAACTCTATACAATTCTTAAATCAGGTTATCACAAAATACGTTTGCCTATGAAGCACCACTTAGAGACCCATTGATTTATTTAAGGCTCAAAAACTGTCTTCATTTTTTTCTTGCCTTTTCTCTCTCTCTCTTTTTTTTTCCTCCTCCTTCAAAGCTACAAAAAACAGTCTCAACTTAGGCTGGATGTTGAACCATAAATTCTAAGAGTCTGACAAACCATACACCTCAACTGAGAAATAAAAGGCCAGATAGGATTCTGCTTCCATGAAACTTATTTTTCATTTCAAAACAATATATAAAGGGGAAGAGAGAACTCTACTTTTATATTCCTTTACTTACAAATGTCAGCTGAGATCGAACACGTTTCTAATCTAAGCAAAGACACATAACTGACGTTGTGTAGGATAAACAAGAATTTCCTTTGGACGCATGCTAAAATTATCATTATTCATAAGAATTCAAATTGCAAATGTCATCCAATATTTAAGCATTTATTTGAAAAAACAAATTCATTTGGATAACTTTCTCAGAAAACATTTTTCTTGATGTTCATCTGAATTTCAAGGTTCAGAATCAACTTCGCAATCAACAGCAACTATAAGAGGAAATACCAGAATTCTTGCAAGAAAGTCTATTCCAGCCCAGCTTTGAGAAAAACTGCAGAAAAGATACCTAGTTTGGCTGTGGTCTAAAGCATCCATACCATACTATCCCATTCTTATGCTGACATAGCCTACCAAGTATTTCAAAAACTTGGGATTAGATGTCCAGCTATCACCAGCTGAAAACTGTTCAATGGCATGAAGAAGCAAGACAAAGAAAAGCAACACAGGCCACACCATAGCAGAAAGAAGATATTTGCAGTGCTGAAAATTTAAAGCATCAAAAATGCATCTTAAAAACTGAGCATTCCTGTGGTATCGGGGACATGTTGATGTTTAGAAAGTGGGGGGAGAACAGAGTGGTGAGCCAAGGAGAAAAACTGGTCTTTGAATCTACGTTCTTAACTAATTTGTTTCGAATTCTGCCACAGCCTTACATGTGAGAAATGACATTAAGGGCAAAGGGTGACGGTGCAGAGATAAAGCTACAAGAAGGTATTTAAAATACTTGCCAAGAAAAAAGCACTCATCTGATAAAAATTTAGACAGGAAGGATGCCAAAAACCAGGAGAGACACAACGGAGAGATTTGATGAGGTGATTTCTGCTGCAGTTGTCAGGCTTGTCAGTAGAAAGGGGATGCCAGATTTTAACTCAAAAATAGTGTCAGCTTAAAAGTTGCCTCTTTTTCACCACATGTTTCTAATTAAGATGACATTAAGAACTAACTTCTGGCAACTATAAATAAAACAGTTTGGGATTTAGTGTAAAAGATTAGGTAGCAGGGTTTTCCAATATCTTAAAATAGGGGAAGAAAAAGAAACCTGTTACACAGAGCAAACCCCCAACAAGTTATGCAACTGCCACAATCCAACAATAATCTCAAGATGGTTTTGAATTTGAATTATGGAACATTAAGAAAAAAAGACACTCATTAAGCAGAATCTGCCAACTTTAGTTTCAAAAATATTTCTATGATTCTGTTTTACCCCTTGAGCCACTTTTATGAGACGCTGTACAGATTAACTGCAGTCCTTTAGAGAACTTCAAAAATGAAGCTGTTCTTACCACCAAAAAAAAAAAAAAAAGACACATTGAAACCTAAGCTCATTTGGCATTCACAGTTTTTGCAATCCCAACCTTCACCACTTCTTCATATTATTTGTGAACATCCTTCCTCTAATTCCTTCTTTGAAGAAATTTACCACATTACTACTCATACACCTGTCCACATAAGTTTTAGGTGCATTGAGAGATTACTGCATTAACCAGGAGAAGCCACAAAAAACAAGTTACTGAAACAATTTTTGATGTTGGTATGGGGATGTTTCTAACACCAGGACCAGAACTTAGGATTGAGAGAGGCAAATGGAAAGGGCAGTCTTTCAGTTTACAGCCTGGATCTTCAGCCGGGATTAATTACAAGACTTGGATGATTTACAGTAGGCAAGGATCTGAAGCCATGTTTTCACTCTAATAAGGTCACAATTCAAATAAATGAATAAATACTTTAAAATTTAACAGACATTTTCAGGGCTAACAAGAATGAAGACCCTGGGTATTAATGAAATCAATGAAGTTTATAAATCAAAGGTTTATAATACATGCACAGTAAATTTCTTCTATGTAAGAACTGAAAAGATACCTTCATATTATCTAAGCCACTTCAAATACAGCAGCCAGCCAGTATTGTGTTTAATTACCGTATCCAGTGCAACTATACACACACCCTACCCACCCCAAGTCTGTTAAAATTCTATTAAAAATTCTGTAAGCCAAATAAAACCTTTCACCACTGCAATAAAGAGATGTCTGTTGTCAAATGTTTTCTTATTTTTCATGCCGTAAATATCCACATTTTCACTGAGCTACATGGTCTTGCTCTGGTCAAAACTACAGGTGGGCTGAAACCACACTGGAGGACGCTAAGAGCTGGGGAAGCATTTATGTGAGGTATAGAGGCTTACAATGAGTAACTGCACAGTTCTATTCTGATTCCTCTTGGTATTATTCAAAAGCAAGAGAAACTGTTTTATTAGCACATACAGGGGATGGCTGGTGCACAAAGAAGCTTTCCCTTTATTGCTTGCGAGGGTGGGCAAACATCACATCCTTCTGCCTTTCAGGTTACACATTACTGCTCTGCTGGAAAATAATGAGCAGAGAAGGAAGCAAAGATTTTGCCCATAGCCTATATGAAAATACATGAAATGTATTTTCACCTACATGAAATGGAAGGAAAGGAATGCACCATGAATATCATGTTTCACCTGAAAATGAGATATGTGAAAGCAGTTTGAGGGAGTGAGGAATCACCTGCAATCACCAAGCCCAAGTATAGCCCTGAATGTTGTCAGGGTCAGAAGGAAATTTTTTTGAATCTGCATTTGCGCCATTCATCAAAATATAGTTACTGTGTCCCTTTTCACATTTCCTTTTTCCTCGAGTAGCCATAAGCACCATTTAAAAGGAATCAAAACAAAACAACAACAACAAAATAGGTAAGATAACCAATGGAATAAGTGAAGATAAAGCATATCTACATCTTGCAACAGACTGTAAGGCGAGATCCAGGTCGTTATGCTACCAGAGAAACAGCAGCAGTTCTGATATGAACCTAAGGTAGCCAGCCTGTCAGTAAATAAGAACTTCTATCTTTGGTGCTGTTCCACACAAACGTAGCTAAACTACTTTCAAAATATGAGAACATCCCAATATGCTTAAAACAGCACTGTGCATAAAGGAAATGGACTTGGAATATCCAGATTTGAAATAGCTGATATTACTGAATATAAGTGGCTCAACTGATACATCCCCTTTCTTCCAATATTTCAGATTTTTCCTATTGTTAAAAACAAATGCTCATAGCCACCCCCACACATGTGGCAAGGATAAGATATATTGCAAAGTCAGACCATTTGACGATCTTCCATGCTTAGGACAATATTGAATTTTACAATATAGTGTTGCTGCTGAATCTATCAATCCTGTAAGCCATGACAAATTGTCACTAGAGAAATGCTTGTGCCTGTTTAGGATGCTAATCTCTATTTCAGTTTCTAACTGCTTTTGACATCCTTTGCTGAGGGTCACTATCATTACATCTGAGCTAGTGGAATAGCGTGTGCAAGACCCATCATCTGCTCCACTGCAAAGTCAGCTGACTAAATTTGCAAAAGCTTCACCGGTGAGCTAGGCTAACCTCTTCCATCTTAGCTCTGACCCAGTTTAACCTTCTGACTTTGCCAATAATTTGTAACATTACAAACAAGTGCAGATGTTTCTGCGGTGACCACCACACCACAGAATTAGCTCGTATTTTTCAAGATGCTCTGCCTAGATCCAGAAAAAAAAATCTGTTGTCATAAGCTGTCTCTTCACTAGAAGAATATCCTGATATATCCATGTTTGCATAGCCATATCACTATAAAAAATAATGTAGAAGAGGCTTGCATTACAGACTTGCCACAGAAAGGTCAAGAACTCAAATAGAACATAATTCGGTGAGATATGAAACCCCCATCTGAAAGTAAGAAAGCATCGCAGCACAGTATAACACTTCCTCAGCTGTGGGGTGGAAAAATAGCATATTTGCAGTAAAGAGTCAGTTATCACTATTTGCTGCAACACGTGTAGTACATAACATTAGGCAATTCAACATTTACTCTAGAGTACTTGGTTTTGGTCCTGTTTATTTAGTTCAACCACATATTTTATTCCCTTAGCACAGTGCAATTGATTTTGTTCTTTTCCACCCCTAAACTGAATAAATCCCATTCATCTGTTGCATGTCTTAAACAACATTCATATAGCAGACCAAGGAGAAATGTACTTATACGATCACATCAGCATGGACTTTATATATGTTATTGTTATCAAAAGCCCAGGTTTCCACAGGGAAGAAAGAAATATTTTAGTTTCTTGGTGCTCTGTGCATCCTTCTCCACCTACAAATATTCCCTGGCATGTAGCTCAAAATATTGAGCAGCCCCTGTGCCATCATACTACAAACCTGTGTTCACTCCTTATCTCTTGTGGAACTCCATGCCAATCCTTAAAGACTCTAATGATGAAAAATTAGGGGTCTTACAGAATGAAAAAGAGAGCTGACCTTTGCCAGTGTGAACTGCCCATGCTTGGATGGAGTTCTGTGCACATTCAGCAAAACTTTTCAAGCTTGTACAGCTTTGGTAGATGGCCAATATTATCCTAGCATTGCTTTTCAGAATAAAATTGACAATCTTTAATCCTAATTTGAGTTCACTGCGCAGCAAAGACATTTGGGATTGTGCCATTCTGCAGTAAATTGTACTCCTGCTAACTGAAAAGATGAGCAAAAGAAATACTTACACTTGGATTTTTCAGGCCAAAACAAAACAATATTTTTCCTTTATTTATTTAATCTAGCCTGTATGAAGATCAACAGGGGAAAAAAAAAAGGCAACTCAAAGAAAAGACTAAAAAGGAACAAAAGAGAGATGACTAATGTAATAAGGATTACTTACGGTCACTGTAAAAGCTATTCTTAGAAATGATGCCACATAACTCAATCCAGAACATTTCCTAGGTTAGAAATATGCACTTAAATCTTACCAAAATGATTTTTGACTGGATGTGACTATAACTAAACCCAGATACAATTAGAATTTGGAAGAAAACATTTAGCATTGCCCAAATTAGCATGATTATTTACAACCATGAGAGCACAGTAAACACTTCCTAACAAATCAAAATGCTAAGCTAGACTAGAAATATATTTTGGAAAACTGTTCTTTGGAGTATGTTTTAGAACACATAAGAAACATACTATTAGTTATCATGAACCATTTGCAAAGCCTTACTATTACCTTGGCTCTCAGGAGTAAATTAGAGTCAGAACTTCAACCTGATGTTTCATCCTCAAACTTCATTTTTGTAGACTTTCTAGGTTCCCACTTCAACACAGATTTCTGCTGTTTGACAATTGGTTGTACTGCCTCCTTCCACTTCTATTAAGTGAAAACAAAGTAAATAAATTATTAAAAAAGTCAAAAACAAAACAAAACCCTCCAAGGGAACATTAAAATAATACCCCCAAGGGGGGCATTTACAAAGGTAGAAACCTCTTGTCTTTTTCAGAAAGGTATTTGTTGTCATATGTTTCTTTTAACATAAATTAAGAGGAAGAAGGACTTGAGGACAAATAGTAACTAACAAGGGAGCCCTCCTTTCTGCCTCATGTGATACCAGAACTTGCAGAGACTGATTCAGATCACCTGCCTGTTCTGGAGACGGTGCTCTGGAACCACAGTCCTCTTTACCTAAATACAGTCTGGAATAGAACCAGCAAAAAAATAAAGATTAATTTTTTTTTCTTCCTTTTTTTTTTCCTCTTATTTGTACATACAAGATTACACTACACAAAAATTGTTCAATTTTAAGTTTGTCAAAATACCAGCCCTACACATGTTCAGCTTTGCTTAATTAACATGCAGAAATCCTGCCGTACCAGGTTTAGACTTGGAACTATTAAAGGCCTACAAAATCAGGTATGATTTGGAAAAGGTTAGGACAAATTAAGCTTCAACTGTCTCCTCCAGTTCAAGATCTGGAGTTCATCGAAAGAAAGAAGTAGGAAATAGATTCAAAATAAACAGAAAGATGTGACTCTTTACATGACACTTATGTGAATGCCAGAGGAGACCGAAGAGCCACTGCAGGTCAGTAAACTAAGAAAGTACTAAGGCGAAGAATTATATACCCTTGCTCAGTTTGTCTCCAGACTTCTGCTTCTAGCAACAATTAACGAGAGAATATCAGGCCAGGTGGGCAGCACAAGCACTCTACACATTCTTATGCCATGTTCTATATTTTCTATTTTTACTTATTTTGGCTAGTGAGTATCACTTGTCTTTCATGAAAGACTTTAAGGCTCAATTCCTCAGAATATCATTCAGCTGGCAAAGTGACCTTCCATTTATCTAACCTGACTGGTATATGCTTTCTTTTTCAGAAATGGTGAGGTAGCAAGAGTAGCCATATCCTGGTACAGGTTCTTATGACTTTCCTCTTCTCTGAGGCCATATTTCAGTCATCTTCCAGATACATATCATGATACAGATACAGTGCCACGATACAGAAAAATATCAACATCTCAAATAAAAGTGGAGCTGACAGCTCAGCTAAACACAAAAGCAATGTTTTCCTATACACAGATTCCCTTCACAGTCAGAAGAGTGACAGACACTTCTGACTTTCCACCCACTGCAGTAATCTAGTAGTGACTTTCTACTCCTATACAAGTCTGTAGTATGCCACAAAGAAATGCCTGATTACAACTGCTACAGCTGTTCAAAGCTGATAGAACATTAAATAGATTATTAATGCGTATGCTCTGTTTAATTTTCTGCACTGCTGGCACTAATATTTAATCAGATTTTGGATATACTCTTCTTTACTAATCGAGTTTACAAAACCTTGATAATCATGTGCAGCTGAAAGAAGAAATCACTCTTTTTTTTTTCTAGTCATCCCTGTTCTTTATGTTATAGATTCTTAAAGAGAAACAAAATTCCAAAAGGAAATCATAAGCACTTAATATATTTTACTATTCCAGCCAATATACTCCCTCTAGATTTCAATAATTTCAAATAGATGTTATTTATGAGCATTAAATATATTTTTTTTCTTTTTACCTATTACTCCATTCTTTTCTTAATACCAGCTGAGTAATAATTTCAAAAAAGAGGTTGTCACTTCAGGTTTTCAGGTTAATCTTTTGAATCTTCCTTTTTTTTTTTTTTTTTTTTTTTTTTTTCCTTTTTAGGAGAACTATTGTAACTTTACAAGAAGTTTTGGACTGAGGTCATTAAAATCAAAAGAAAGGGAAATGTAATAGAAAGCAGTTTGCCAATAGTTACATATTTAATGCCTTTAAAATATTCATTTCATTGGAAATATTTTTAAGTATGCCAGCAATTCAGTTGGAGATTGGTGTCACTATACTGTACAACAATGCCAACTCTCCATGCCTTGTTTTCAAGGCAGCATTTCTTCCAGCTGTACAGCTATTCCTTACCTGAAGTATATTTTCCTTCACTTGTATGTGTCCTTAATACAATTAAAAAATAAGTGCAACTAAATGAAACACCGTAATTACAACATTCCCTCGAATCATTCATCATATGGAAAATCTTGTATTCGCATGATCAAGCACTACCTTTCCTTACAAGCAGAATTTTCCCCCCTTTTCATCTTTTATTGCCTAGAATATAGCCAGGATGATCTAGGAAGAACCAGTCTAATTTTAAGTGTACAACAACTTAAAAAACTCTATCCTGCAGGGGTCAGCAATTATTAGTAATAGGTAAATTTCAAAATTAGCCACAGAATGATTTAGAAGGCATTTGTTCCTGAATGTTCTTCCTCCTCTTTCTCAAAGAAAATAGATTAAGAAGGAAATTAAATTCTTCAAGAAATAAATTTTGACTGAAGTGAGAAATCACACTAAGAAGCTAATTTAAGAAAGATGAAATTAATTTTGGTGACATTTATTCTATTTAGCAAAAATGGTGACAAAACATATAGTAGCTCTGTTACCATGAGATAAGAGGCTAGTAATTCAAGGCTGGGCATAGCTACAGTCTACAACGATTTAATCCTGGTACAACATCCCTTGTGACCTATCATTAAAGGTTTAGAGTAAAACTGACAATTATTATTAGCTGGTAATTGGATTTTGGAGATTCAGAATAAAGTTAGGATAATTTAAATGAGTGTTGACATTGGAAAGATTATGTAAACGCTCTGATCTGCTGTATTTATCAATTTATTTAGTTGGATAAAAAACTAGCTTATCACTATTGTCTGAAACAGAATGCCAAAAGTGCAAGATTACTGCAGTATTCTTCTTCAGATTAATAAATAAAAAACAGTGAATCTATCAAAATGTTTAACTCCCAATCTCAATTAGAATAGGTGAAAAGCAATTTTCATAAATATGTTATTCTTAAAACAGATATTACTGAATTTATCAAAAATACGTGGTATGCCTAGAGAAAATTGAACAGAGTATGGTGTATTATTTTATTACATGGACTTTTAATTATCTGTCCTAAGTTTTAGAAACTGAAAGTGAAATAATGAAACTGAAAACACAGCAATCTTTAGCAATTTATAGGGCATTAAAAACATTTTTCCATATGGCTTCAACATTCTGGTTTCTACAACAGTGACATATATGTGCACTTACCAGTCTTGCCTATAACTGTACATTGGAAAGGACTGTGGTTTTTTTTTGCAGGGCAACGCACATTTTCTATGCTTGGTTCAAAAACCTCATAGCATCTAACGTTAGCTTTCATGCATCAACACACACTATCTCAAGCCAAAAGCATTAAGCAACACCAATGTGGGATTATCCATCATTCTTTAATAACCACTCTCTTAAATAGACAGGCATCATTTTGAAAATGTACTTACTAATGTCTGACACCGAAATAATAAACTCCAGCCTCAGAACCTGAAAATTTCTCTTTTTCTATTTCCCTTCCCAGTACTTTTTTTTTTTTTTCTTCTGTTACCATTACCAATGCCCCTTATTCCCTACATAGAAGTTACAATAACCAAAATCTCTGGGAGCCATAAATCTTATCTGTCCTCCAAGCAGCAAGCACATCATCTGAGAAATATACTCAGCATAAAACTTTAAAGATCTCAGGATCCAAGGTCCATTTCAGAACATCACAGAACACAAGTCAAACATATGAATTCACTGTATGAAACCCAGAACTATTCCTTTACTGGGTATAAAAGAGCAGCATTGGGGTTGCACTGTTTTTTATGAAACAGGGCTGATGGCATAGATTAGTGATCTCTGTTAAGAAGTCAACATTCACACAGAGTTATCACATAACAGTGTATAACACATTGCATAATCACTTCCTATTCCAGCTGCAGCAGAAACAATGATTTTGCAGATGCTGCTTTGAGGTAAGTGCTGTCAAACTGCAACTAGTCACCATATTCATTTTGCTGAAGCGTCCAGCTCTGTTATTCCTGATTACTCAAACTCTGCTTGCATTCTGGCCAGGTATTCATTTACATGTTTATTCTCTTTTAGCCAACTGAGTCTGAAGACCTATGTCAACATTACAAAACTGACTACTTAAAATTAAGCTACTAAAGCCTAGGTTTTGTTCAGCAGCTTTCAATGACTTAGCTAAACTGATTGAATGCTGCTGGGTATCTTATGTTTGAAAATCAGTCTTCTTGTTAAGGAATCTAAAAGGAAAAATAATAAATAAAAAAAAAATAAAAATTAGGAGTTGCTAATAGATGATAAGTGTTGCTGAAGGAAGCATTTAGAATACAGAAACCATGTTATTCATCCTACAAAACCCAGAAATACTTTCACTGTTCTTGAACACCATTTATTGGCACTCACTAACATCTTAGTATGTATAGGACAAAAAAATCTGTTTTAGGAAGGATTTAAAAATCCTAGATCTGTGTTCAGTCCATTTGAGAACATAATCAATAAAAAATGTCTTCCATGAGAGAAAATTCCAAAATAAGTCTATTTGTGTTCGACTAGCTTGTCTTCCCTAAATTTCATCTTTCTTAATTTAGCATTGTAATCCAGTTGAAGAAGTCAAAACCAAAGGTTCACTTAAAAAATAAAAAATAGGTTAGCTTCCAAACCATGCCAGAAGGGAAGATTTCAACATATTACTCTGCAACTAAATCTAGGTGAAACAAACAATTTCACTCAGCACTGTAACTTTGGAAGAACTTAATTATCTGGTAAAATTACTTATCAAGATTTTTTAATATGCAACACTCCCTTAAAATAAGCATAACTGTAATCACCTTTATCTATAAATGTTGTTGCTTTACCTTTTAGGTCCTGATTTAGTGAGAATCTATGGCAAACTATGGACTTTGTTTTAATGAGCTATCGCAACCTGCAACACATATACATCTGGTTATGTAGCTTGAGGACAACCATTCCTGAATATACATGATCCAAGTTAATTAATTAGTCAGATTTCATCATGCAGAATGGAAAGAGCTCAGTAGATCAGTGAGGTTGTGCTATTCACTCCTTTGCGGAAGGAAGATGTTCTTCCCTGACTAAACTGTATGTAGACTGAGGACTTGGCTAAGTCTGAGAGGAGAGGAAGCATACTGATTTTCCTAGTGTAAAGAGTTGTTTAATTAGCTAAGGACATAGGGAGCATCAGATTCCTTCAGCTCTTACTTTTAATTCTGCCTGATATCCAACATGCTTTTTCTGCCTTTATCTTTGGCTAAAAGACTGTGTCCTCAAACCTTAACCACACTTAGTTCTACCTTTGTAACTTCAGGAGCTACCCAAGAGGACCTAATAGAAACTTCAGACTGTGTGGAAGTATGCTGTCTGTGTAATTTATGAGGTTTCACACATGAAACATTTGCACTTTGCACATGCACATGTTTCTTGGACCAAGTAAAGACGCTGACTTTGCCTTCACAGTTCAACAGTATTTTGGTAAATGAATATCCTCCTTCTGTTTGAGATCTGTATAGACAGGTGACTATTACTACACAAATTCCAGTGAATCTTAAAGGTACCTTCACTGCCAGGGATCTGAGACTTTTTTTTTTTTTTAAACTCTCTTGTAAGTTTGTTTCTGCATGCTCAATTCAATACCACCAACATTTATCTTCCGGTGGGCTTTTATTCTAGACCTTACATTTTAGGAACTAATAATGACTGTAAAAGTCTTTATACATATTTGAACCTCTGGCTCTCCAAACATAAGATGATTTTTTTTCTTAGGCAGATGATGCACAGGTTTAGAGATACAAACGCCTGGATATCACTACCACTTCAAGATTTATGGCCTTTACTTGTTTCATAAATTCCAATTAGCAAACATCAAATCACTGTGGTTTTCAGTTACAGTCTAGAGCAACCTGAGACTAAATGCAAACTAGCCCATATCAGTCACTCAGTTTAGACATTTAATATGATGTAGATAGTTAAGAGTGTTTTCTGAACTCAATAACAAAAAGGACCTGCTCCAGATTAAGGGAGAGAGGCAGGTAGATGCGCATTTCTCTTCCAAGTAGTGCTGTTATCAGTCATGGGTAAACCTATTCAGTTGTGAAATCAGAAATTTGCCAATCTATCCTTAAGAATGAACTTTAATATTTAGAACATGGTTAGCATCAGCAAGATAAGTATCTACATCAATTGCATGAACAGATAAGTGCTTGTTGGGATGAAATGATTATGAATACAGAACTGTCACCACACCTTTTATTACTATGCTCTCACCTGCTTCACAGTGCAACCTAGGAGTGAGCAGTAGTTTGGCACTCAGTGGGGAAGGTTTGAAAGAGATGCATATGTAAAATTTAGAGGCAGAAAAATACCCTTGCAGCTTATCTGTTCTGCCTTTTCATTTATCTTATTTTACCTGCTTTTAAATGTGTTCCACCCACATTGAAATCTTATTTCGCTTATATGGGATTTCCCTCCTCCAAATTTCTATGGATTTTTCATGGTCCTAAAATGTTAACGTCATCTCTCCTTCCTCTTCTTTCTCTCCTTCTGTATAGGAAAGTTTAAATGCCTCAAGAAACTCAGATTTGGCACCAACTTCCTTCCCTCCTGGTATGAATCTATAACATTCAGATGTTTTACCAATAGCACTCTCTTCAGAGACAGATGAGGACACTTCTATACGGTGACCAACATCAAGCACTGGGAATTTTTTTTATTTTCTCCTTAGAATAGGATATGTGACCTGTGATCCCCCTTCCAAACCTCTGTTGGCTTAAGAACATCAGCAGTTCAGGAGTAGAATTGAAGTCTTCATAAATCATTGGCAGTCTTAAAATTCATTTTGACCCACCTGAAGTGTGCTAAACATAATTGCAGCAACTAAGAAACACACACTGAAACATTAGTAAATCAATCTTAAGAGACCCATTAAGACATCTTGAACTAATGCCTCATGTTTATATATGCCTCTTGCTCTGTTTGTAACCTCCACTGGGCATAAGAAATTTTTAGGGTTATTAAGCATAACATTTTCACAGCAGATCAGCATGAAGTTATTTGGCTTGGGCACAGGTGTTTCTTTAATTATATAACATTTGGAAAATTCACTGCACTCAGTGACCTTCAGATCGCGCTCCTACTTGTGTGGTTTTGCAGGCTTACATGAAGTAACTACATAAAGACACTGGTTGTCTCTGGACTTGATTAAGTGTTTTCTTATGTTGCCTTTTATTACGCTTTCAGTGTTTCTGGAAGCGGCTAGCTCTTTCAATACTCCTGAAACAACATATATGTGAGGAGTTCGTGACTCCAAGGTGGGATCTAAGACTGTGTTGCAATACTTAGAGGTATTTTATGCTGATTAGCTGAACTACAAGATACAGGATAAGGCTGCCTGAACAAATTTATGTTGCACCAGCAGCTGAGAGCATAATGATGGAACAGTTCCCACAGTGTTTTGATCTCGAAGTGCTATGGCACAGCTTTAGCAGCTTTCCTGATAAATATTGAGCTGGCAAGTACCATTCCCAAATACTCTCTGAGCAGATGTTATGCAATGATAGTTACATGCATGTATCACTAGGTCCTGATCAAATGTCTATGGTAGGCTAAGGGTAACCAAAGCTCTATGGTTGATTCAGAGCTTTGTCACTGATGCTCTCTACATGAGTTCATACTACCACAAACCTACATAAAACACAAGTTATGAAGATTAATTCAGCACAATTTCCAAGTCTTAGAAATGTTTAGCAAAACATGTTAGATGAGAATAATGTGTAACATTTCACATAAAACTTTTAATAAATACTTTAAACCTCACATCACTTAAAACATGTAAAGAAACTGAGCTAAAGCCAAAGATGAGCCTACAAAAAAAAAAATACAAATGGATACCTTGCCAACAGGCAAACAACATATTAGCTAGATACAGTGAGGTATTCCTTAATTAGTTGCTTAGATAATTTTGTAGGTTCATGTACAACAAGCCAAGATTGGGCAGAATTCAAGAAGCCTTTCTACCCTTCCCTAAGGTAGTATTTTTCCCTTTTAAACTTCAGCATATATAGTCTAGAAGGTCTGCACTTCAGACACGTTAGGCCAGACAAGGCCAGCTAAGGGATGAAATCAGAAACAAAACGTCACCATTATGGCTGTGTAGACCTGACAGTAATGGTGACCCTTGGGAAGAAATCTCACATTTTAATGAGAACTCAAAAGAATGAAAAGGTTCGGGCTACAGATGTCACAAAGTAAACTCTTTCTTCTTAGTTACTAGTGAAAGATCAGCACCAAAAAAGAATTACTGAACCCCAGGTCACCACAGCCTGATATATGCTGCTGCTAAGAGCTGTCCCCCACAATTTGAAATGAGTAGTGAAGATGTGCATTAAGAGTCTATTTCAATACCATTACGCAATAACATGAAAACAAATAGAGCATAACAATGAGAGGAAAGATTTGATGAGCAAAAAAGTTACTGAGCCTTCCTGAGGCAGATACAATGTAAAACTGCACCTTAATTGTGAAAGAGGCAGCAGAAACATGCACTATGAACGTTCCCTCTAATGTTTTGCAATAGACAAAAACACGTAATGCCTTTATTAAACAGCATGAAATCTATTTAACGCTTCTTTGGACGCACTAATTAGGTTTTGTATTGTGGGACAGAGTGATTCAGTACTAAGGGCAAAATGCTCCACTTAGTTAAGCTCCATGCTACTCTTGCTTAGACGATACAAGTTCTTCTATAAGAGAAGTCAGTACATCTGCAAGAGACAGTAATGAGGTTTTCACCACTATTTTGGTCCTACTATTAAAATGCATATACTCTTTTTAATATTAGGAACAAAATATTGACTTGCAGGAATTTAATAGCCAGTGGAACCTCTCTTCTCCAGTGTTTTACTTTTACAAGGTAACAAAGGACAAACACTACTTCAGCACACAATTTAGCATTAATTCTGAAAACTGAGAAGTACATGCTCAGTTTTTTATCTCCTTGAACTCATTGCATTTCATGAAGGCAGACAAGTTAACTCATGCACCTGATGTTAAAAACTTCCATAATGCTTTGAAGCTTGCAGCTCTACTGTCTTCTCCATCTTTTCAGACAACAACACAAGGGAATTCAAAGTGCATTTAAGTGTTTTAATTCAAAAAGGGAGGTTCAGAAATGCTTAATCATAACATCAGGAACTGTTAAATACATAAATAAAGCATCCTAACACACTGTAATAAACAATGGACGATTGTGTTGATTTCGGTAACAAGCAAGTTATGTCCTTTATTTAATATATAAAAATTAAATGCAGAATTAAAATGTTTTAAAAGGGAGTGTTGAGGTAAAGATGAAACAAAGTTGAGAAGCTGCAACTTTCATGTATTTCATGAGGCTGAAGCAGCTACCTTGAAGTGGGGGAACATTTACTACAAGCTGCTGCAAGCTGCTACAGAAAGGGGGTGGCAGAACTTGCCGAAAATGAAATAAATAAAATAAAAAATAAAGATGAGTCTGCTTTAAGCTTGCAGTCCCTAAGGAGATTAAATGATCCTTCAAATATGAAGAACTAAATGGTAAAGCCACCATTGCAGCCTATAGTAATGGTACAAACCTTGTAACACAGATTCCTGGCAGGAATGCAACTAGCAGAGATTGTGGCTTTATATTCAAAATCAACTATATTGGTTTACAACTGCTATATGTTCTTATTAACTTTAAGTACATGTTTCTACACACAGCTATACTATGCAGAAAAAACCATCTTCACTTTCCACAGGTTTTGGTGGTGGTGGTGGTGGTGTGTTGTTTTTTGTTTGTTTGGTTGGTTGGTTTTGTGATTTTTTTTCTCCTCAATTTGGGGTTTTCTTTGTAGAACACCAATCAATGGAGCAATTAGCAAATTAATATTATGAAGTCTGAGAAAAGTATCAATAAATCATACCATGTAGAGGCAATCAATAAGCCCATTAATGTTCATCTAAATGTTTACATGTAAGTAAAATCTGAAGACTGATAGTACTGGAAATACAAACCGTCCTGAATATTAGATACTATGACTTTGACTCTTGAGATTTATTTTAGCAGTCAGAACCTTAACCTGGAACTCAATAAAATCCATATTAGCTTCTTACAACCCTTTCCTGACATTCAGGCTTCAAATACGTTCTGAATATGGTATAGGTGTTGGACGTGGACAATAATCCCTTCTAGAAGCAACACGGTAAGCTAAAAAAGGGGGAGCAGTTTTGACTGTGCAAAATTATCCCTCATTCTGATTTTTTTTTTTTTAAATAGGAATTGCCTATTTTTCTTCTGTTTTGCAAGGGACCTGCTCTAAGCTCATGCATCTTATTTCAACTGCATTTCACTACTTTGCCTGCAGAAAAGGGAGAAAAGGCTGGACACACACATTACATGCTAAAATCAGCCAAAGCCTGGTTTAGATTATTTAGATATCCATAGATATCCATAATGAGACAAGAACACTGGGTTAGGAATAAGATGCATAAGTCTGGCTTAGAAAGCAAATTAAACTGTAGTGAACACAGCTTGTAAGACTCATCCTGGCACCATTGGCAGTACAGATAACAAGCCGGAGCAATGACAGCTTCTGGTTCTTGTCCAGGCCTTACTGGAAGTCATATGCTGCTGCTTTCATTTCCCAGCCTCTTGGTGTGTACTACTCAAAACAGGATCCCAACACACCTGTACTCTGCTGGTACATCACCAACAGTTAATATTCTTACCTTTCCAGTCCTTCAATTGCCACAAAAATCATGCCCACTCCTCCATTCCTGCACCCCCCACCTATCAGGTACTCTGAAAACTGTATCACAGACTTCCACTTATCTTGTCCCAAACCTTTCCTACAATCCATCCACAAAATGGGACACTGATCTCACATGTTGCCTATAGCATGCAGCTCTCAGCAGCTCCTTAACCCCCCATACTCTGCCATGAGCTGGAAGCAGGGAACCCAGCACAAGCACTCTGGTCTCTCATTGCAGATGATCCAGGGCATGGCACAAGAGGTTGGAGAGGGGGAAGAACGAGTGGACTCCATATCCTCTCTACAGAACAAGCCCTTATCAGTGCTTCCCTCATGGTACAGATGAGTGCCACCAAAGAGGATATTACTAACCCAGCCACCCCCATTTCTGTCTGGAACAAGCACCTCTACATTTGCAAGTCTATGATTAATATGGTGCTAACTGTTTTTACAGATAAGGTCTTCTACACATGCAATGAAGTCACCACTGTCATAATCATAAGCTGTCAGACTCCCAGTCCAGCATGTGAATAAACACTTCCAAGCACACACAAAACACAGTCTGGACACTTTCCTGCCTGGCCCGTTCTACTCCAGCACATTTACCAGAGACTCGTAGAAGGAAGAATTAGAACAAGAATCTAAGTGAAGGAGCACTGTAATAACACACAACTCCTTGTCATCATTCCATTCCCTCGTACATACAAACCATGGAGGAAAGTTAGGCTTACACAAGAGAGAAGAGTAAACTGTTCCCATCACAAAACTACCACAGGAGTAGTAAGACTGAAGAAAGGCTGAAACGAGACAAAAAGGCACCTTCCACAGTGCCAAATTCTACCATCCCACAGGGCTCTGAGCAAATATCTTCAGCGGAACATCTCAACCTCAAGAAGTGATCCAGGGAGAGAGAAAAATGTCAGCAGTCACAATAATAGAAGATCTTGAAAGGCAAATACAACCCAACATGACAAGAAGTATTACAAGAAAGACTCACTCATCTGTATGTTTCTTTTACTAAATCTCAAATCATCTCTCACCATGCATCTGCAACTGTAATATAAACCTCGAAGTCATTCCATTAATAAAGGTCTTTTCTGAATCAGGGTTATTTTCCTCAATATTTCTATTTTTTATAAATAGATATAATAATTAAATAAATAAATAATTTTTAAAAAACAGCTAAAACACAAACATTGATTACCACTTTAACAATTTTCATTATAACATTGTTACTGGAATTTTATTTTCTGTACTCTTATCAGTTTATCCAAATTGGCCTCAATGAGATTTATCTTTCTCCTCCTACATTAACACTGCTCTATAATTGTTTTAGCAGTTATGCTTTAAGAGCTTGAGGTATCATCTCTGCTATTTCAATGCACTATGATTCAAAACCTTGATCAGTTAACTGAAAGCTTTGATTTTCATGAAACAGTATTTCCAAGACTAGTTATATTATTGAGGAGTTTGCTGTTCCAGGACTTGAATTTTTGCCTAAAGAAAAGCAACCCAACGCCCTTTTTTTTTTTTTTTTTTTTTGGCAACAGTTAAAAAATTATTTGAGGATTTAAAAAAAAAAGTGCTTAGAATATCAATGAAAATACTTGGATTTGTCCATCCAATTCAATATTCAAAAATGGACAAAAGTCCTTGCTCTCCGCCATAACACAGCCTCTGTCCTTTGTCCTCTGGGAAGGACCCAGTTTTCATATTGTCAATTCTCATTCAGTCTAGTACTCCTCATTAAACCTGTAATTCTTTAATCATTGGGTAGCAAGGAATTACTTGCTTTCAAAAGAAATTCTTTAGTACGACACTTTTTCAGACTGTGAACTGAAAAGTTCAAAACCTAGTAACCAAGTGCACTAGTTTTACCTTTCAGGATTTTAAAGCCACTATTCTCAAGAGTGCAGCTAAAATGTTTGGAAGATCACTGCTAATGAACTCCGGTGTTAACCTTGATATAAATTACAGAAACGTATTTCAGTATTGTCAAAATAGTAAGTACAAAAGAGTAATAAAATAATTCTAAATAAAACATTAAATACGTGGTGTACACAATTAAAGGAAAAGACTAGAACTTTTCCTTAGATTGTTTCTTAGATTCTATTCTGTTCACTCTTATCCTTATTCCCAAGCAATAAATATGCAGGAATGTTTTAAAAAACATAGTATAAAACATGGATATTTTATATCTTTATGAACACTTTATGAACACTTTACAGTAATTACTGTGTATTATCTAGACCGATATAATTTAAGCATTTGTTTATGTCTAATCAGCAGCTTTTAAGAAAGAATTTCCAAATAGCTGGCTTAATTCTCTGCAGCTGAGCTGGGCTGCTGCACAGGAAAGATGCAGCACAGAGTTTTTATTCTGCTCCTGCAGAAGCTGTCAGAACACAACTATTTTCTACATTGTTTCTCTAGCATACCTTCCTCTAGGAACCTTAAATCAATTGTGAACTGACAGAGCAGAGTAAAATTCTACCTTACCCCCTTCCCTGCCGCTATTAGAAAGCCGTGGTGGAGCAGGGAAAGATCCTGCCACCCTTAACACTGACCCCAGCCACTTTACATCAACAAGCGCTCCCATAAAAGGAACTCTCCACTGGCCTTTTCCAGCAAGTATTCATCTTCTTTTAACAGCTGGAGCTGTGGGGGAAAGAAGGAAAGAAACCTCTCCACCACCCTTTATCTTTTTTTTTTTTTAACCTATTAAAAAAAGTAACAGAAAACACAATACAGTTATCCAGTATCTCCCTCTACCAATTTTCCGTTCAAAAACCCCTTTCTCATCTCTTATATGTGCATATAAAGAATTTAATTTGCCTTTTTCACTTTAGCTGACCTCAAAGAGACTACAAAAGACCAATGTATTTTTAGGACACTGGAGGACAAGATGAAGAAATCTGCACCCAGTTTACAAGGTTATAATAGATTACAGTGAATACTGCAGATTACAATATTGCACTAGATTTTGCCAGTCTGGTTTGCAGATGAATTGACTGGGGAGATGAACTTTGAGAAGTGGTGAGAGAGGTAAAAAATAAATAAATAAATAAATAAATAAAAAGCCCTGAAGCCACAACTGTAACAATAAAGATACCCTTAAAACCCCAAAACAAAGGGAAAGAAGAAAGATTCAGAAAGAACGACTCCTGCAGGACAGAGAAACTCAATTAACTAATACATAATATAGACACACTTGCCCAATTGAAATATAAGGTGTTCCATCCCCAGTTCTAGCCAAGCAGCTGAACAGATAAATCAGTGGCTAAGATTAAGGGTATGCGTACATGGTTAGGAGATTTCACTAAATCCCAAATTCATTCCAGCATTCATGCTAACACACCAAATTTGTGCTAACATTTCACATCTTAATATGTACTACGTCACCCACACAAAGGCATATGCAACACATCAAAGGTGAGAGAAGCAGTACCTAACCACTGAGAGGAAGCAGTCGATTTAAATCACCTCACAGCTGAGTGGATGAAGCTACCAGTCAAGCATTGAACTTGGTGCCCACATTTCATGAATCCTGTAGTTAGTATTAGGTCTGAAGTCCTGATCTACTTGCCTCATCAGAATCTTTTGTGCATGGTGGACTTTAGGCTGTATACCCACCAAGAGGTTTACAAATTCTTACAAGGTATTTTAAGACTTCAGTGGGTTGCTTTAGTAAGGTATCTTCGAAGTACTGAGCCCAGGAGTACTGACTCCAAGGAATACCAAAAAGTGATACAGGAAAAACAGTCCCAAAGCAGCTGTATAACACTGGCAGGCTACTAAGTATAAAATCAGCCCATAAACTGTCAGTAGAAGACATATTTTTGTGTTGCAGAACCAAAAGACCGCATTAGTTTCACAGCTACAACCAAATGCAGACCTAACTTTTACACTATAATAATACAGTGACTATTGAACAGATGGACACAACTCACAAACGTTTGCACAAACTAGTGTCCTATTCGAACCTGGGCATCTCCCCATTACCTTGAACACAAAAATGTTTGTACATCCACCCACTCCCTTGAATCCAAAATATTTTGTTGTCTACACAAAGGATTTATGACAGTCATAACACAACTAGGCATGAGGGCTTGCAAGAGGTGTTTTCCAGGCTACACATGCAAAGTTAACCCTATCCACGTTATGCCACAGCACAGATGCATGACAGAGCATTATTTCCCAAATAAAAAAAGTTTTGTTTTTCCTGAGCTCAGGCTAATTTTTTCATTTTCTTTGTAGCTATCATCCTATATTCTCACACATATTAACAACAGTGGGCATGGTTTGGCTTAGAAGAATTTCTGGTATCCATGAGCTTAATACTGGCCTAGAAATGCAACAGGCTGCTTCTTTATTTAAAACATAAATTTTTTTCAGTGTCTACAGGAAAAATCACAAATACATAAATTTATGCTTTAAACGAAGTATAAAATATACTATGGTGGTCACCAGTGATATCCATCCTGCATGATTTATTCATAAACAATGTAAGACCAGATAATCCATAACACTGCAAACAAATGTGGTCTGGTTTCATTCACATCTTCCAAGCAAACAGATGCTTATCATATTTTTCTCAAAATAAAACAGATGTTCCACTGTTGAAATCCCTGGGATACAGGTTAAAAAATTGCACAATTTACAGTAGGCAATAGTTTGAATATTACGTGAAACACTATTCTTAATCAAATACAATACTGTAAAATTAATCACTGTGATCACCCATCAGTTATGTTTTATTCTTGGCCTGCATCCCCACAAGTGTAATCATTACTCTAATGACAATTGTGGATGACTGTGAAAGTATTAGGACATATCAAAACGCACTATCAAAAAATAAAGACTTAAGATTTATGGTTAACTGTTAAACAGAGAGGTTTTAGAGCAATGATTCAAAGCAGTAAAGAAAAAACTTAGTTTTGCAGTTTTTATAAAGGTGGCCAAATCATTAAACAAACAATTAGTGCTTGCAGCTCTTTTAAGCTTTCTCAGGGACATGAACTTGAACATGGTTCAGAAGAAGTGACTGAAAATCATTCCTTGCTTTTACGGTAGCCTTTGCAAACCCCATTTAATAAAATCACATCCTTGCAGTTTTGTTCTGAGCAAGCACTTTGTACTAATTTACTAGTCTGAGCTGGATAAAGGCCTTCAAATAAAGAGAAAAGAAGTAATTGTCCTTTGAGACAGCAAAGGCTTTCTCACATGACCACACTAGATGAAGATGACCTGACAGAGAAAGGGAAAAAAAGCACTTCCTTGATACAGCTTTCCGTAACTCTAAAGGAGAGCAAGGGGAAAAGCAAGTGCTCTTGTATCAGTAAGCCTGTGGGTAAGCTTCAAGAACAGACACAAAAAACGAGTACGTAACTAAAGGAACTAGTCCTTTTTTCTCATCCCATGCACACTAGATACAAAGCTAATTAACACAGGATTATTTCTATTGGTTCTAACACAGATATGAAACACACAAAATGTTACACTTTCCAAATCAGGGGGACTCATGTATTTACGAGTAAATAACGTCAGAAATGGTAAATACCAAAATCCCAGGTTTGGTTTGGGTGCCTCACCAAAAAGGAGTCTGGAGCTTAAATACAGATGAGTACAGTCATAGGCAAGTTGTCTATGGGGACTTTATATTAAAACACTTCCCCAGGCAAAACTGGCTCTGTTCTCAGGCCCCCCAGTCCAATGGCAAAAACTACTGTGTCGTTGTTCGGGCTACTAATGGCCGTAGCGCAAATGGTGCTGAGGTGAGAACGCGTGGGTTAGATCTTCCTAATCCCTCAGTACAAAAACCACCTCTACCTGTCAGAAGCATGCTACCTAACTGAAAGAAAGAATGAAAAATGCTACAGCACCATAATAGATAGTATCAAAAGTAAGGTATGGACACTGATTTATGAATACATAGCAGATAAATTATCAGTCCATATTGTCCCTTACTTAAATGAATACAGCTTTCAGTTTTCAGTAAGCACATAAAAATGAATCTCGTTTGCATTTGCATCTGTGTTTCACTGGAAGCATAGGAGTTGTGCCATAGTACTTACACTGTTATAATTAACTGTGTAAGTTGCAGTTAGTTTTCAAGATCCAAGCCTACATACACTCTTTAAACTCAAAATCAATACCGTATAAAAAAAGGCAGCTAAAACATACATAAAAATATCAAAATAGAAATATTCAACACAGATTTTCAAAAACACATTCTGGGTGCTGTGAAACTCTGACCAGTTTCAGATACTCAGCAGTGAACAAGGAGCAAACGGAACTGGCAGGGAGGGTAGAACCACCAACTCAGCTAATTAAGAAGATGCAAAGGATTTACTGGAATAAGCAGAAATAACACTTCTGACTCAGTTCTACAATGAACAGACAGGCAGAGAATTGATATCAAAGCTGATATAAAGTGTTCAGTATTCTTAGCATTTCTGAATAGCTGACACAGCAAAATCCTGAAGGCAACATTCCTAGCTGAAAGCTTCTCTCGTGGATACTAGGAATTATAACATTAAAGTCATTTTGAAAATAATCAAAGCAAGTGTTCAAAAAACTGCATATGAGTACTATACAAAGATACGTCACAATCTTGGCAAGCCTATGCAAACAATCAGAAATCTCATTATTTAATACAAAAGAAGAGACCTTTATAAAAAAAAAAAAGGATTGAAGGAAAGACAATAAAAACTAGCTGTGATGAGACAGCTTACTGTGAACATGAAACATGAGCAGAATCTTTATACTGAAAGTATACAAAAAACTTGCTTAAATAGACAAAATGTTAATTTGATCTAAGCTCTTTTATGCCCTAACTATTATTGATATGGGAAAACAAGCATACAGTTAGAGACAGAGGTACTCATATTTAATATATGCACTAGTAAGTTGAACAATATACATCAGAAACCTAACCACCATTAGAACTTTTAGATGCTTAACATCACTTTTAGATGTATAAACTTTAAGATATTTAAATAAGCTCAGCACATGAAAATCTGTGGCCCCTATTTTCTTATTAATAGCTACTTAATTCAAGTTGTATACTCATAACCAGTAACTGCACACCTAAAAGTCTTTAAAATACCAAGAAACTCTATGGTATTAATAGTTTTGCATAAAGATATTGTAATTTTCTCTCTTTCTGGGTAAAAATTACAAAGCTGTTGGGACAAGAAGAAAACTGTAATCAGTTCCAAATGAGGGCTTCTAGATTTCTATATTTCATGCAAAGCGTGGATAGTTTGCATACAGTGAATGCACTGGAAATATTAAAATAGAAAAAGCACAAAGTAAAGGTATATATCCAAATCAATACTATCCCCTGAAATCTTATCACTGACCTGTGTGCTGAAGTCAACTGATTCCATATATCTTGGTCAAATGATTCCTTAGTCTCTCTCTGATAATACCGTACATCAATACTAAGTTACTTTTCAGCTACTTCACATAAGCTTTAATTAACATATAAAATAGCAATTAATTAGTATCTAAATATTTATATAGGTATATATTGGTATTTAAATAAGTATTAAATAGTATGCAACGATAATACCAATAAGCTAATATTTGCTAGTTTTCGTTTCATAGAATCATGGTATCATAGAATCATCTTGATTGGAAAAGACCTTCAAGACCATCAGGTCCAACCATAAACCTGACCTACAGAGTCTCATCATCCAACCATGTTCCTTAGTGTCATGTCCTATCACTTCCCTGGGCAACCTGTTCCAATACTTAAATGAATTACTTAGTGTTTAATGTATTTTGCTACTTACTATTTCATATATTTTTCCTTACTGAAAAGTAACAGTGACTTTTTCACACACTGTATATAGAAAAAAGTGAGTAAATACTCACACATTTAAAGCAACAAATACATCTGTATTTGATAAAATCAAATACAAAATTTTGATCAAATTGATAATAAATCTCCTTACTACTCAGCTACTTTAACTAAGCTATAGTCTGTTTTGTTTAGAATTTCAAAAAAAAAAAAGTCAAAAATTATTAGCCTGTGTCAGAAAAGGATCTCTGTGCAAGATATCGTATAAACCTGTACTTCAAGCTGAGAAGACTTAGACATGGGTGTAATTTAAGTGAAAGGACTTCACTGCTTCACTGTAATTTTTGCAATGCTTTCCAAATTATTTAGTAAATTACTTTGAAACAAACTATTGTACAATATTCTAAGATCTTTCATGTCTATGTGAAAAGGTACCGGGCAATTTTCACTTAAGAAAACTATAATTGAGTAAATTCAAATGCAGAAAGCAGAAAATGAAGTATAAATATTCTTAACATAGTTCTTACTTGCACAAATTAAATGATAGAGTCTTTTTTACACAAAAAGTGAAACATCAATATCTTCTTTAAGATATTCCTTATCAGAAACTCCTTATTCTGTTTATTTTCAAAAACAAAAACAAAGAAAAAAACACCCCACAACATAAATTGCACACACGAAGATTTTGAAGCTTTATTGCTTCATAAGAAAAGCTCGCTTTGCAACACCACACTTGGGAAATATTTGGCTAACACTCAGAGGAATGCCTTGTCCAGCCCTTCAGATTAGATAGAATACAGACATTTAGTGTGTGGCAGTGAGGATTGTTCTTGCCTCAACTTACAATGTCTCTTGGATAATTTTCACTAGGTAGTTAAGCATGCACTTGCACATTCTTATTCTAAGTTTTTGTTGTTGTTGTTGTTTAGTATTTCTGAAAAATGCAACTGAAACTTTCATAGCTGATTGCTGCAAAGCCTGTTCTTTATAACCTGAAATGATACATGAGAATTGAGTGGTTACTGCATACCTCCTCTCCTTATACCTCAAATTATTTACATCTCCATGCACTGAACTTTTTTAATTTTAATTTTTGTTTTTAAAAATGTTCACCTTTGGTGAAAATGTAACTAAAAAAATCCCCCAGGCTTACAAATATCTTAGTTATGAGTAGCTGAAAATCCACATATATTGGAATCTGAACTAGTTACTGTCACCACTTTGTGCTATGCAAATATCAAAATAAGTTTTCTTATATTCAGCTAAATATTGGCACAAGTCTGATCATGGTGCTGTAACTGTAAAACATGGAATTTAAGTATACTTTCGTAATTATTTTAGTAATTTTTTAATATCAGATAAAGTAACACCTAAGTTTTAGATGAACAAGCACATTTCACATTGCTGTAAAGATTAAACCAGTCAATTACGGCTTTTACAGATTGAAAGCTGCAAATAATGCACACTTGCCTAGCAATAGAGATTAAATATTTGACATATTCTCCTATACATACAACGTAAAAAACAGACACTGAAGGGCATAGACGTAGGTAAGAAACAAAGTCAGCATCTTTAAATTGCAATAACAATCGCACTATTTAGTAGAACTTAAAAGTTTAATTACCCTCTTATGAGCGGTTATTTATCTAACCATTTCTTGTAGCACCTCTCAAAGATCAAATGCAATAAATCACCTTTAAGCTGTAACACAAACAAGCAAGTTCAGACACATTTCCAAGCTACAACTGTCAAATATAAGCTCAGACTTCACAGTAACGGTGTACACAGCACTCTCCAGGAACAATCAATCACTTACTACCCAGTTTAATACACTACAAGAGATACTACAAAAACAAAAAGACAAGGGTACATACATACACATGGACCAAATCTTGATCACTATTGCAGGACTACACTGAGGAGGTTGAGGGAAGAAAGTTGGTTACAAGAAGCAACGTCTCATCCAGTATCCTCTCCACTTGACATCAACTACAGAAGCCTTATCTTTCAAACAGTATAATATGGCCATTCCTCAAAACAGATTTCTTGGGAGCTGTTTAAATTCCATACAAGAAATTCACCTTCACTCTTTCTCAAGTGACACTGAAAAGATGCATGAATAACGTTGTGGTTACCCCATCGGTACATTTCATATCCACTTTAGCAAGTTTCTAGTGTTTTTTTAAGAGAGAAAATGTAGGTTACTAAGAGTTTTTTTTGTTGTTGTTGTTTTAGTTTGTTTGTTTTTTGCCATATAGTAAAAGGATTATCTTTTATGTGTTCTTAGTTTCCTTACATACTGGTGAAGTCCAGGCACCTCTCAAAAACTTTGGCCAATTGGAATCTGATGGAACACCACTGAAATATTAAAGATCCTTTTCCTTCCCTCTGGCTTCTTCAATGTATCTGTGCTTCCTATAAATTCCAATCACAATTTTAAGAATGATAAAAGTGCTCCATTTTTAACAGCTTCAGATATATATTAAAACTTCTAAGACAAAAAGCAAGCCATGACATTAGTATCTGCATATACATTTTCCAAAGTTCTGGAGTAGGCATCATCACATCCAGCTCAAAATAAAGATTGGAAGTATTTGTAAAACTGAGTTCTCCTTTTTCTAAATACTGGAAAAAAATGAAATCTGAGTCAATCTTCACTTTAACACTTGAAATGCTTTTTGTCACTTCAATTCCTCCATAGCAACTTTACCTATGTTCTTTATTAGATTAGCATCCATGGAGACAAACCATGAGAAAACTAGAGAAAGCACCAGACGAGTTTTGTATTATGTACTGATGGTATGTCCTGCTGACACTGCACCTCACAAGATGGGTAAGCCCCATTTTATCTGACAATATCCTACAATTTTTATATACAATATCTTGAAGAAATAAATTTATGCAATTTATTTGCTTAATTAAAAGTAACATTAATTCCTGTATAATGCCAATTTAAAATGACTATTTTGTAAGGAATATATAGAAACTTTTTCCGATATATTTTGCTTAACAGCTGCTAATACTGAGGTGGATAAAGAGTTGGTGAACATGAAAGTGAGGTAATGAAAGATTCTTCGGCAGCACATACATATAATACGTTTAGCTTTTGTTATAAAACTGATCTTAAAATAATCGTTTTATCTGAACTTTGATTGAGGTACAACCTTTCCAAAAAAATGTTCAAAGCCCACGTGGCTGCTGTATTTCTGACATGATTCTTTTAAAGATATGTACAGGCAAAGGAATCTTAAAGAATCTGATTTCATCCTAACATTTATTCCCAGTTTAAGATTTGTGTAATAGCCTGAGGAATTGCTTTCTTAACTGCAGTAATAAAGAATCAAGAAACTGATATTTTTTTCAATTTCTTTCCATTACATTTTATGTCCACATTTAGATGTATCTGGCAAAATCTGAAAACTGACACCAATGTGAGAATCCCCAAGGATTCACAAATATAATTTCCATGCCACTCTGAAAACCGAGAAAAAATGGAAAATGTGAGCTGTTATAAATTTCAGCTAATCTCCTCCTGCCATAACCTAAAATGATCGTCAGCAGCCAGGTAATCTTCTGGTATTTGACAGCATAAGAAGAGTTTGTCTATCTGAGCCTCAGTGGCTGGTAGGAATGTCTGTATCTCCTAAAACACTTGCACAAGTAAATTTATTTGCAACATTTCAATTCTGCAGCTGTTGCTTACATAGGAGAAAAAAAGCAGCAGCGTGGAATTTCTGATCTCAGCAGGCTTATTTTCAGGGTTAAAAATAAAGCAGCTCCAATGTTATATCAAAGGTCAGTGACACAAGACCAGTAATCATCTCCAGTAAACTTGTATTACTCTTCTATTGATACATCCTAAAATATCAGTGATCGTATATGCAAAAATTACATCAAACCTCAGTCAATCCTCATGAAGGCACAAGGAAGAAATGTTTAAAATTATCAAGGCATTTTTCACATTGTTCCTATTTTTAAGTACACTGTATATCCTAAATATTTTTGGATGCTGATGGGACTTTAGTTTCCTATGAAAATTAGGTGCTTAAGAAAGTTCACCTAAGGATAAAAAACAAAGATGAGGCATACATATTTTATCTTTTTTCCTCCTGATACTCGAATAAGAAAATTCTACAAGATGTGTCAATGATCCCACACATTAATGTTCCTAAGTCACTAATATGGGCTGTGCATCTGAAACAGAAGCACTGTAAATCCTACTGTTTTCCAGGTCTATGTTTGTCTTTAACATCTAGCTGCTGTAATTAAGACATCTTTTTCCTACCGTATCTCTGTGAGACTTTAGGCTTCCTGCTTGAAAAAGTTTGAAAAGAAAAGTTTGAAAATTGACCTGAATTAAATCTTATAATCTCAGAAAGAAAGCTAATGGAAAGAATCCAATGAATCCAGGTTTCGGGTGTGTGGGGAAGAGGGTATCATTTTGTTTAATAAGTCTCATGGTTAATTTCAGGATCTCAGAGTTAAAGATCTCTTCATTGGTTGAGAGAGTCTCCAGATCAGATTTCAGATAATTACTGTTTTGCCAGCCCCTACTATGCACTAGGGATTGCAAAAATTATGCAAAAATTTTCATTTTGTTATGAGCTTTCATCTCCGGTAGTGTTGTTCACTGCTACTGTGGAACTTGAACTTACATATCCTTTAGTAGATATGATAGTACTGACATGGTGGATAAAATAATTCATGACTCTTTTGTAACACATAACCTACTGCTACAGGTAAATGATGAATTAAAATTATTTTGGCCAGACTAAAGTGCTAACAATACTATGGTGAAAGGAAATGAGTTTTACCACAGGTTCTACAGGCACACTTACAAAACACTTATGCTTCACATGATGCGTGCAGCAATTTAGCTTGAGGAATTAAAACAAAATTTTGGAAAACTTTTCTCATTACTATAGATGTATAATATACACCATTCACACACACTTATTTTTCTCTCTGATAAGAATTCAGGAGTATTTTAAAACAAGTAATCAGGCTAACAGCTCTGTAACTGATTTGACTGATTTGGCATCAGTGTTTTGCTCATCTCTAAAGCTGTATGGCCACTGGTCATGAAAGGTTACAGTCTCAGGTGGCACCATGAGCAATGTTTCAGAAGAGAGATATAAGAGAAAACTGTGTTGAAGTAATGGCAGGCATCACGGTCATCAGTCTGAAGTGACTTTGAGACAGAATGAGAAGAAAGGAGTTGAGAAAAAGACAACAAAAGCACTAGAATTAGAAAGATTCACCTAACCAAAGAAAAATATCAATAATTATGATGACCATCAAATTCTTCCTATATGAAGGACAGTACTACTAATCTTGGCTGCAACTTTCCAGAAAACATATATGAGAAGACTATCAACATTTTTCTTAAGCAAAGAAACACTGAAAGCCACTGAAAGCAACAAGAGCTAATTGACCACAGGGAAGTCCTGGATCAGCGAAATCTATCCCCAAGTTGCTGAAGTAATCAGTGTGCTGAAATAGATAAAATGATAGCATTAACTCTTGACTCCACTTTGATAAAACGCATTTTATAGAATACCATCTACTTTGCTTTGCCTAAGGATGCTATAGTTCTAATCAGCCAAGATCGATTAGAAATAAATACTGACTAATAAAATGGACACCCAAATGTCCAAATTCTTATTGGATGCCCGAATTTTATTTAGGTAAAGACTAATAAAAGGTTATGTTAACATGCATTTTCAGTCAATATTTTTGATGAAACTGAGTTAGCTAATAGAAATCTCTAAATACCACAACATCTGAAACAACAGTTTGCTTTACAGCTTCAGCAACAGCAATAAAATAACCTATCATTTTCCAGAACCACCTCTCAGATATTTCACAGATGTTTACTAAGCAAATGTACATATCAGATCTCCCATGTGAAGCTTCTAACCCTGCTTTAAAAAGTAAAAACTGCTCAGAGAGATTACATTGTATGTCACAATGACAAAAATAGGACTAGAAGTCATTAAAAGTCATGTTAGGAAGTCACAGACCACACTTCTTGCATTCTCAAGAAAAGTTTCTAACATGGCAGAGAGTAGCACACATGAGTGGACTGACAGACTTTATAATTATTTTAATATATTTTATTCTTCATTATTGTCATCCTGGCTTTACAAGCTTGCTATCATAGCATTACATTACCAAAAATAAATAAATAAATATTCTAGCATTGCCCTGTCTGTTAAAGAGACTTATCAGTATTACAGAGCCCTATCACTAGTTATTGAGACAACGGTCTTCAACTCGTCACAAAGATCTTGAAGCCTTTCCTTTCCAGTAAACAATATTGCTGAAAAATGGAGGTTTCTAGCCTTAGGCTGCTGAAAATAGGTCCCAAAAAACTGTGCTTCTCTGCTAGTGAAACAAACCATCAAAAAAGGTATTGTCCTTTAAAATCCTGAATGACAGCAGTCTACAATGATGTGCATCTGAATGTAGACCGACTTAGTTGAAACACATGAATAGAAATAGCCCATGAGGCATCAGACCCATTAGCTACCTAAACATAATGGACATTTGTCATGCTCTGACTGGTTCTGTAAAAAGCCCTGTCTGTATCCCAGGTAGGTGCAGAAGAGTGTGTGGCATTGATGCTGCAGCATCAGCTCTTGAGCCATACAGCTCCCCTTTGAGAGGTATGTCAGGTCATTTCAGTCCTGTCTTTCCTCTTCTGAATTCTGGGTGATAACCCTGGCTCATATTCCCCCTTTACTATAGGTCATTTCAGTGTTCCGTTTCAGACTGAGTTTCCAAGTTGAAGACATTTATTAATATAATTCTTTGTCAGGGTAGCAGTCTGTCAGTAGCTAAAGAATGGTAAACAATATTGGTCTTTTGGGAATCCTTTGCTTCTTAACTTATAATATTTCTTTACATAGCAGAGATTAATAATAGTAAGAAGAAGAATGTAACACTATTTTCATTTTATGAGAGCAAGAAAAGGTAAAAAAGTTAAATCTTCTCATCCAAGATAGGTATTTTACAAAAAATAAGTGAAACCTAAGAAGTTTCAAAGCAGTAAACTTAGTAGTAGATTGTTTTGACAGTATAGCATACTCTTTACTTCTTCTGCTTAAATATGAATGTATTTTTATATTTCTATTATAAAAATATAAATATATACAATTCACCATTCACATTTCATTTCAAAATATAGCTTCCCAGACATTCCCTTTGCTCAGAATTATCATTTTCTACAAATTTTCAATAGCAAGTAAAGACATAGCATCAAAAAACACTGCATTAATTTAGAGGTGAATTACCAGACCTGATATATGAGTTGCTGTGTTTCTTTCTGTTTATACAACAGATACAGAGCCCTCTTACCTTTACAAAAGCATAATGTGTTTATGCTACAGCAACCACAATATACCTAGCCACACCATATATCACAATCAATATTATGGGACTGAAAGCTGAGAAGACTGTTTGCCTAGCCCACCCTGGATAGAAATCATTCCCACTAATGACTCTTCAAATGAGATATTACGGGGTGGGGGGTATGACAAGAAGGTATAATAAGGGCTACAGAATGTTAGTTTTTTTTTTTGGACATCCAAAACATGCGGTAAATGAAAAAAAAAATAAAAACACATCTAAATTAGCTTGCAGTAGTCTAGTTATTTAGAAAGAGAGAAATAATGAGAACATCATCTTTGATGCAAATCACAAGACTGACTTTGAAGGAACAACTATTTCCTCTCGTTTGAAGTTAGTACCAGAAGATTAACTAAAAGTATTTTGCGGCACAGTTTCCATGCATGCATCAATGCAACTGAAACGATATTTGAAATTCTTGGCCAAAGTCTGCTCTGTTCTGGAACTTGACCTATTTCCAACCCTATGGACAGTCATCACAAAAATAAGTAATTTGACTTTATGGATCCTTTTTCCTGGTGCTACCATGTAAGAGCAGAAAGACTTGGGATGTCAGGGCTGAGGTCTCAGATTTGCTGTGCAGGATTATCCACCTACATTACAGAATTTCCAGAAAAAAAAAAAAGAAAAAAAAAAAAGAACTAATCCAGAGCATTCTAGTTCCAGACAGAAAAACAAACAAAAATACAACTACTGAAGCACACAAGGAACCTAACAGTAATTCTTCTCAAGAGTCAAAGCACTTAAACATGCCACAACATCCTAAACGTCTGCTAGGTTTAAACTGTGTCTATGCCCAAGTCACCAACGATGGTCACACCTGCCCTTCATGTTCAGTCTGCTAGTCACAGAGACTTGCAGTGTAGTCACATTTCAGAATACATTTTCAAAAAAATTCACAAGCAACTTGTGTTTCCAAAGATACTTTCTGCTACCATCCCACTGCCAATGGGACATTACCACGAGCATACATGTGTTGAAGATTATAAACTGGTGAATTGAGGCTTTAATTCTCTCTGATTTTACTGAGCCCAACAGGACGCTTCCTCTCCATTTCCCCTTATAAACTAATCCATTCCAATTTCCTTAGCAGAGTCTATTTATTTACATTTTCTTCAAAGCCCCGTCTCTTTCTAAAATAGTTTTTAAACAATTAATAAAATATTATGCATTTTTAAAATACTCACTTGAAGTTTGCAGTCACATTCAGAAATTCAGTTACCTCCAGGAATTGGTAGCACTGCATTTTTTATTCTAGTGTAAACCAGCAGTGATTTTTGGTATGTCTTGGATTCTTTTTTTCTTTTTACATTTAAAATTAACTGAAAATGCACTAGTGTTTCCTTGAATATTTTAGTACTTCTGTTGGTGTAAAGAGCAATAAAAATATCATAAATCCAATGAGGAAACAATGATTGCTGACATATACTTCTGAATTATCATTCCAAAACCTTATGCTTTATTGCTCTTGACTGAAAAAGCCCTGCATTGTAAGATATTGCCACACAAAACAAGATTTCTTTCTCTTGATTCCCAGTTGCAATTAATCTGCCTAAAACATGCAACTTAATGTCACATTCATCCTCTTGTTATGCTTACTAGCAGTATCCTCAGGTACTGACAAGTGAAACAAAACCAACAATCCTCATAAACTAAGGAACCCCTGCTGTTTTACTGTATTTGATTAGCAGCAATTTTGTTCAAATCTCTAGGCTTTAAGAGGAAATAGGCTGGATTCTAAGTTGCTATTCTTGCAAATAATATCAGCTTTGTGAAAAGAGACTCTCCCCTCACCTTCCCAACCCTTTTACGTTTGTTTTGGCTATCAGAATACTTTAACACCCACCTTTGGATTAAAATAGAAGCTACATGCACTCAGATGTCAAAATGTTTCTGTAGTGCTTTGTTTGCTGTGCTGGAGGTTGGGCCAGAAAGCCTAAGACTTCTAGCAGGAGCAAGCTGTTTAATCTTCATGTGCCAGTGTACAGAATCACTCTTCTCTTTGGGGCAGTTGCTGCTGGACAGAAAATAATTTTGATGGAGTGGTTTAGAAGGTCCTCACCGCATGTAATGGGGCACATGCTGATAAAACAACTGAAAGAGCTTCAGCTCAAGTTTTGAAGCTTAAGTACAGCATTTCATAAGTCATTTTTACAAACATTCTTCCTGATAGTCATAGATACAACAGAACTCCCCTGAGAAGAGATAACAGTTCTACCCCATGAACTGCAGGGATTTTCTACTTCAGTGCATGCATATCATGGCACTATGATGATTCACCAGTTAGTTTTTATCACATAAAAAACAAAATCTGTTTTCCAATAACTTAACTAACCTACTGCTAAATGTCCATAGTATAGGATTCATGCTACAATTGTTAGTTTACATCAACCTAGAGGTGACACACTACATACTTTAAAACAAATTACCAGAAGCAACACTAGTCAACATCAAATCTAGATGCATTATTTATAGACTGCACAGGCATGTTAAGAACCCCATTAAAAAGAGCCTTAAAAGTGAAAAGTATTATTTACTCATAGAAGGGCCTAACACATATCCTTGAAAACGCTAAAAGAAGTTGTGAATATTCTACTTTGAGTTGGTAACAATATCCACACGTGTTAAATTACATAATTATAAGAATTATTATTGTCAGATTAGTACCTAAGAAAAAGGTGTTACCTTAAGAGACTCCAATAGTTTCTAATTATTCACTTGTAAATGACAGCAGGACTGATCAGGTCAAACATACACTGAATGACTATTTTGTTTCTACTGTAATACTTAGTTCCATGAGTTTTTCCAACTCACCTGTAGGAGCAGCAGCTCTTAAAGGCTGGCCTTGCTATGAACAGGTACTTTTCTCTCACTATGATACAGATAGACAGAATGTCTTTTCTTATGAGAGTCTTTACAGGACATCCTCCCCACCAGCTCTCCTCAGGACAGCATGGAAAGAGAAAATACTTGGAGCATATTTTTGTGGCCAGTCGCGGGTTCAACACATTTCAAGTTTTAAAATACTCGTCCACTCAAGACAAATTTTCATCAGCTCCAGTTTTACTTTCCACTGGCTACCAGTTTAAGCAGTTTTGGGTGCTCTTCATATCTTCAAGAGTGAAGTAACACCATTGTCAAAGAATCCAACAACACAAACACATCAGCAAGATCTAGATAATGTAATGGTTGGCAGGCCACGGGGGCTTACAGTTATAACAAACTTTTTTATTAAATTATATATTCACACAATTCATTCTCTGAAGAGTTACTACTCAGGCAGGCATCAAAGACTCCCCGTGAAAAATAGGTTAAGAATTCAGATCTTAAAATGAAGTAATAGAATTAGAACATTGGTGTTTTATTTCTTTCTCAGGCATAGTAGTACTTGCGAAGTAAGGAACAAAAAAACACATGGAGGGGCACAAAACAACAATAAAAATAACTTATTAAAGAAACTTGATTATACCTCCACTGTTAAGCTGTTAAAAATATCATTTAGCACCTACTGAGACTATGTTAAATACTTCAAATATACCACTTAGGCTAGTGAAGAAAATAACACTCGATTTGAATCAACAACTGTTGCTACAAAGGTTTACTATGATTGACAAAATAACTCAGAGCCACTGAAGAATGCTTCTAAGTCAATAGCTGACTTTTGATGCCAAGTCACATAAAGACTGTGAATGGCCATACATGAAGTTGACCCACCTGAAGAACTCCACAAGTCTTCTTTGATAAAAGCTATAGTTTTACTGAATACACTTTTAGTTAGTCAGTCTACCATGATAATTTCAAAAGATGTTTTTTCGCATGTATTAAGAAGAGGTCAGAGGAGGATATTTAAATAAAAGACATATACATAAATAAAAATCCAGAAACATGTGTGGCAGCCAATATCCTCTTGTTGAAGAGAGGATCGTTCCACGTCTAGTCCTTACCTAGGAATGTCTTTCTGTGGTTCAGATAGCTTAATTACCATATGATTAGTAGCATGTCACTACTTCTAATGTTTCTGGAAACCATTCTTTTGGTAACCTCCATCACATCATGAAGATTTTAAACATGTTGATTGTTGTGGTTTAACCCGGTCGGCAGCTAAACACCACACAGCCGATTGCTTACCCTCCCCCCTCTCTCTCTGGGATGGGGGAGAGAAACGGGAAAGTGAAGCCTGTGAGTTGAGATAAAGACAGTTTATTAAGACAGGAAAATAATAATAACAATAATAACAAAGATAATAGTATTAATAATAATAAAGTATACGAAACAAGTGATGCACAATGCAATTGCTCACCACCTGCTGACCGATGCCCAGCATATCCCCGAGCAGCCAGCCCCCACACCCCAGCTAGCCACCCCTGTATATTGTTCAGCATGACATCAGATGGTATGGAATACCCCTTTGGCCAGTTTGGGTCAGCTGTCCTGGGTCTATCCCCTCCCAGCTCCTGCTGCACCCCTAGCCTGCCCGCTGGCAGGACAGAGCAAGAAGCTATAAAGTCCTTGGCTTGGTGTAAGCACTGCTCTGCAACAATTAAAACATCAGCATGTTATCAGCGCTCTTCTCATCCTAATCCAAAACATAGCACCCTACCAGCTACTAGGAGGAAAATTAACTCTGTCCTAACTGAAACCAGGACAGTCGATTTTAAAACAAAAATGGTGATACAATTTACAAAACTTTGTTGGGGAAGAAATAAGTACAGAATTCTAAACAATTTCCCCAGATAGCCTTTTTACATTCAAGATCATCATCATGTAAAAGTTGTTTAATGTGGCAAGGTTTCCACTGTCTGCTAGTATGGAAACTTAAAAGAATCTCCAGGTAAAACAATTTTGGACCATATAGATAATTTCTCTTTAATATTAAATAACTGTAAAGCAGAGTTCCAGCCATCATGAAAACTACAGATATTTTTGCATGCTGAATTATAACTGCTAAAATATGAAAGGCAGTGGCACTGTGATTTGTTTTTCAAAGCAAAGGCATTTAGGAGTAAATTGATTTTATCTCAAAAAGACAAACAAAAGTTAAGACATTTTGTCCCTAGACTTGTCTGTGACAAGACCAAGAGAATTTGATTAATTTTTATGCAGTTTCTTTCTCAAAATGCAAATTAGAAGTGACCTTTGAGTTGTGCTAGATTTAATGAAAGAGTGCATTCTTTTCCCAGTATTAAAAGGCAGAAAAGAAAACAGATGGGTGTGAAGAAAAGATTGGTAAGCCACCAATCACTTTTATTTCTGTTGCAAACTAATTACATTAAAGACTAAATCCAAGGCAGGCTGCAAGTTCACGGTAAAAGCAGTAGAAAGGAATGGAAGACAGAGCTGTTTCATTAAGGAAAAACAGACAAATACATTCATAATTTATTTAAGCAAAGATGGTACAGTATATACTTATATGGAGATATATGCATGCTGCTAGAGACAAAATGATGCAGATTCTCAGAATGAAGAGGAAGCAGAAACTAAAAATGGCTTCAAGCCATTCTTGCTTTCTGCTCATTTATAAACTATGTAGCCTCGTGACATGATCTTTGGCCACTTCTGGAAGGTGAATGAATGAGCATTATGATTGCAGTGTGCCAGCATCCCACCTTGTCCTATTTTTGCTTGGGCACAGAAAACATCCCAAGTTTTGGTGGTGGCAGAAGCACTGGGTAGAGACTGATTCTCAAACAGATATGAACTCCTTGTCCAGATACACTAGCAACAAATGGTATGGGTTTTGATGAAAGGCAAAAAGGATATACAGATTCACTTTGTAATAAATACCTAGTAATGAATTGGTACCATGCAGTACTAAAATAAATGAATAAATATACAAATTAGTACCAATAAAATAAAAGTTAATAAAAGAAACGCCTGTCATCAATGTCATCATCATCTAAGAGTATTTATCAGGGATTGAGGAAGGATTGGCCATATCCTTAAAATGTGAGACTACATAACTCTAAGCAGAGCCTCTGAAAATAAGTTCGGGAACACCGTGGGCAAGCAATTCAACAAAATCTAATATGATGGTAAAACAGAGTGGGTTAAAGAAAGCTCTGTATGTGTACAGGGGTAGAGAGAGAAAATTGAGAGAGGGACAGAGTAGGTATGGAAAATGGTTAAAATGGTTTTACTTCTGTTCATTCATGAGACTAGATCAGTACAAACAGTTCTGACTGCCATAATTTTTAAAGCATGTTGGAAAATTGGAAAAGGTGATGAAGAGTCACAAGCTATACTTGAGAATTGGAGGAAATAACTCAGAGTGAGGGGTTTCAACAGTACAATGCTTTTAATTTATCAAAAAAAAAAAGAAAAAAGACTGAGAGGCCATTTCATTACATTGCATAATTACCCTAGACAAGAACAAAATACTAGATATTAAAGGACTAATATTCAGTATTAATATTATAAAGCTAGTACAAGGTTGAAAGTGCAAGCCAGAAAGTAGGTTTTTCTGTTTGTTTTTTTAAACCCCACAGTGATTAACAGTTTGAACAGACCATCAGGTGAACCAGTGTAGTCTACATTTTTGAATCAAGCCATTGCTTCCGTGTAAAATAGGCATTAGCAAATACAATTTACTGACCACAGTTAAGGGATTATTATGCAAAATGTAAGGTCTGTTTTGCAGAACAGCCGCTCTGAATGGCTTTGGACTGCATGAATCTATAAACATAAAAAACAATGGGATTACCTGATGAAATATTAGAAAATGAAAAAGAAACACTGAAAGAGCCTTCTCCTCTGGACAGAAATAAGGCACCAAATTATCTCACCGAGCTAAAAAATTTCATATAATTATAAACAAATGGAAACACTTAAGCCACATCAATCATTGCTGTTGCTATTGCTGTAAATAGAATTATTGTCAAGCTAGCATGTATATATACATCAACACATGTAAAAATAGGCTATAGCTGGAATATTATTCAAACTCCTCATCTTTGCCAAACTTTTTGACTCAGATAAAATGCGACAAATATCCAAATTTCCAGTTAAAAGCTTACAAAATAGAAAGCAAATTTGTAATCTACTCTCCAAACAGGCACACATAAAAAGCACTCTTAATTAATCTGAAAAGCAAGTCCCAACTAACTGCCTGAACAACTGGAGAATAAAACACACATTTTGCATGTATGTTGAATACATAGGCAGTTCTAGATCACAAGGTAATGTTCCTAAGCAAAGCAGGGGGAAGACAGTATCCACTCCTTCAGAGAGAATACAGATAGCCGGGCTAGCAAGACCTCCACAGAAGAATAAAAAACACAGCGCTTTATTTTTTTTAAACTGTTCTTCATACCAGAGTTGATTACCAGATAACCAGTGACTACTCTGTTTTTTCAAATAAGCATGTTGATGTGTACAAAGTGACAGACATCAGCACTGATCTTAGCGCGCCTGTAAACTGGACCCTGGGACAAGCCAGCTTACACCTACTCATCCACAGGATGCACCTCTGGTTCTTCTCCTCAGAATCCACCAACAACACTTATTAGCTGCCTCCTTTCCTGAGAAGTGGTTTTGTGCTGCCTTCTGGTTCTCATTATTATATTCATTTTAATATGGTTCCTGAAGTCTGATATCTCAGTACTTGAGAGGTTCCGCATGTACCACCGAACAATGATTTAACATGACACTGTGACAGAAAACGGGGAGAAGGGACAGAAATAAAAGAACAAGGGATCAAAACAACTGCATTTGGCTCTCTGTGTGGGGTGTGCCTATCAACACCAATAACTGTTAACAAGCGAGTCACATGTCACATTGACAGGGGAGTCAGATCACTCACATCAGTCTTCCATTTGACTGGAAGGTATCAATCTTCTTCCCTTATTTAAAAGGGCATATAAAAATATAATGGGCTATTAGCTTTTCTTTTTGCATCGCTATTCAAGTTTGTTTTTTAAGTTCTTCATCCCCCTCCGGTTCTTTAGTGACCCCTCCGCGTTCTGAACTCTCCAGGACTTTCAGAGCTGAAAGCCTTTGTTCTACAGCTGCACCAGAGAAAGCAACTGATGTTCTCATTAATGCTGTGGCTGACTTAACAGGATTGTGATTTGACTCAAGAAGACCTATGTCAAGAGACACCAACTTTGATTTACCAACAGCTGTATTCTTAATGTTATATATACACAGAAAGAAAAGGAGACACAATGATCAGTTTATTTAACAAAGAGCTCAAGAGACTGAGGCTTTTGCTCCTGTCCACCACCTACCAACAACACAGCAATACAGATATTAAATACCCATAATTTGGGAGCTTTCTGTTTTCTTACTCAAATACCCATTTTGCCTTTGAACAGAGAATATCACTTACCTTCCATATAGCAATTAGAACAACAAGGCCTTAGTCACATGGAACATTGTTGTTGAAAAAATCATTAATAATAGTGAAGACGAGTTTGCAAACAATGACCTTGCTAGTTTAAAAATGTGTTCAGGAGTAAGCATAAAAGAGCTCATCATTTTCACTTTTCATACAAAGTTTTCATTCTTGTTTTCTATTGCCTGTGTTTACAAAATTGTCCTTATGGCATTCAATCCTGAAAAGATGCAGTGGCTAATTTTAGTTGATAAATTATTGCTTTACTACGTATAGCCAAAAATCATCTGATAAGCTCTTTCTCCATCAGAGCTGCTATATCTCAGTCAATCTCCTAACTGTGAAGATTTAAAGACTTCTGAAACTAGCTCTTCAAAAAGAATGTGCTTCCATTAGGATTTTCTACTTACTAAAAGCACTGTCAAGCTTCTTTGCTCATCGGCCTTCCAAAACCTACATCCGTATTTCATTATATAGTACTACCCTGTAAATACTATTTTGGGCTAGTTTTGGTCTTTTTATGTATATAAGAAAGCTCTGCTATATATAAATCATTAGGGATTATTAACTAAATGAATGCATAAATAATCTGTTTTAAAATGCATTGCAGATACTTCCAAGATAATGTTCAACAAACTAAAAAAGTCTCACAGAGAGAACAAAATATACTATGTTTCAAACATAATTTCTAAGCTGTTTAAATATGAAACAAAACCTTGTCAAGCTACAAGTTTCCAGCTGTTATGATATCATAAGATAAATTTACAGCTACAAAACAGCTTGGTGAGAAAAAAAAATATTTGCTTTTACAAAGTATGGAAATATAAATGTTTCAAGCACTGCAATTGTCCAAACAAATTAGTACAAGCAAAAATAGTTGAATTGAGTATGGTTTGATTTTGTACCCGCTTCATAGCACTTGTTGTAATTACTTAAAGCTGTAGGCAAAATGTGCTTTAAAGCTAAGCATGATGTATTTAATGTTAATTTAAAATGATGCGATAGAAGAATACAGGTGGTCTCTGTGTCTATCATTTTGTTGTATTTTATTAACTGAAATAATAATTTATTTCCCTAATTAAGCAATAATGAAGTTGGATAACTGGCTCTGAAAGCCTGCTATGTATTCATGTTTAAATTCTTAACCAGAGCTAAAATGAAAAAGGAGTTTCTTTCCTCTATGACTTTCAAAAGAATAGAGTGGTGATTAACAGCAATATTTTTTTTAATGAAACACAACCTTTCATCCCTGTCATCTTCTGACCATCCTCGCTTGTACGCAGCTCTCTGACAAGTAGAATAATAACGGTCATACATCACTGCCCTGAAAGTCCAATCATCTAAATCTTCACTCGCTGCAGCCTCTGAGACTCAATTACTTTATTGACATGCAATCTTCATAAGGGGAGAAATATTGTGCATGTAAGGTCACTTGGTTATGAAGACATATTATCATATTATCTGCATGAGGGTTGCAGGGCTAAGACCTGACAGAGCTAATTATAATGGTACATGATAGAGAGCTCAGTACACATTATTTGCTTGGCTGAAACTAAAGGTGAGGTAAGACCATGACATCATGGTTTCAAAAGAAAATAATTCCCTTCCCCTTAGAGGCTATTACTTTTATTGTTTGATGTTTATATATATTATATTCATACTCTCCTCATACGCAAGTAAGCAATGAGAATTTCTGAACTCAACTCTGTTTCCATTTGGAAGTACTTAACTCTTGAAGAAACCTAAGGCTAATCTATAAAGTTGCTATCCTTTTTACTTGTGAGACTTAAACCACAACTCCCCTTCTCTTCTAGCACCCCCAAAAGGTGTAATCGGTTTGGGTTGGATGGGACCTTAAAGATGATGTAGTTCCACCCTCCCTGCCATGGGCAGAGACACACACATACACACACAGAGTAAACCAAATATAGCCCAAAGTTTGAATACAGCTAATACATACTGCCACAATATTTTCTACACATCTAAAAATGTGGAAGCCTCTAGTGAAATGCTAAACACAGTAGATTAGAACTATATTCCAAGCATCTCATTTTGCAAATGAAATTCATTTTCATCTTTCTTTTACTCTGTAGCAACTTCCTTTCCCCAATATACTTCCCAACTCTACGTAAGGCCTATCAATCCTCCTATACCACACACTTAGACACAAACCATTTCTTGCTCTAGGATGGCTGGTGAAAAAAAAAATAAAATGCAAGCATCTGTGACTCCTTAGATAATCCATCAGTGTAAATTACTACATAACTACACTCAACCAGTGGTAGTTTTTTGTGTTTGTTTGTTTTATAGAAACTAGCTTATAAACTTATTTATGAAGTTTCAAATGAATTGTTGGTTTTAAATTATTTTTAAACTTTTTTGTTAACTTTTATTCATACCTAACTTTCAAAATGTGAAATACAGGCTGCTCTCTTTCAATAGTTCCAGAATTGCAATATATGATTATATGATACTAATACCTAGAGTAAATTATGTTGTATATTTGTGGTGGGGAGAAGGGAGTATCTCAGATTTTATACAAACAGCTGGTTAGATTCCAGCAGTGCAAAGGTGACACTGAAGTGATCAAGATCCAGAGAAGGGAAAGAAAAAAAGGGAAAAAAAGAGGGGCAAAATAAATGAAAATAGAAGCAAAATAATCACCCTAGAATAGCAATAACTGGCAGACTGACAGTTAATCAGCTAATGAGAAACCGGTCAGGTAGTGGGACATTATACTAGGTAAGAGAAGCAAAATGCCTTCTACAACAGCTGTAAAATTCTGCCTCTTAAAGTGAGTTGTTAATTTAAAACTTCCCACTGTCCTGCAAGCTTCTGATAACTGACATATGACTGACATGGAGACACCCTAACATGCATACAGGGAAGACAGGGCCACCAAAAGCCAGCCAAAGCACAGAGACCAAAATGCGGATTGTGAACAAGAGGGCTACACATGTAATTTCTTAAGCAACTAAGTGAATACTCAATTTATGGAAATATGAAGGAAAAGGTCACCCCCTTAGGCATCAAAGACTTTTTATCAAGGAAATGGAACAAGAACTAAGGGAAAACAAATGTTAATGTCATGCCCAAAACTACAAAACATTTTTATTGCCAGAATTGCTTTGAAACTAACAGGGCCAGGCACATGATATCAGCTCACTCTATTTCAGAGCCACGGATTGCAAGGCACCTAATTCAAATAAGAGAAATGTGAAGTACACATGGCTAGGTGTTTTCCACCTAGCAGTAATTAATGTGGACAACATGACATTGATAATATCAACCACTGAAGAGATGGAACTGGGACACTCTCCAGAAAACACAATGAAAAAATGAAAGACTGAAGAGTAGCAGCCAAAAGGGGAAATGGGATCCCCATATTCTATATCCAATCTTCAATATAAAGAACCAATATTAAGGGTATGACCCGAAAGACAAGTAAACAAACAAGAGAGCTGCTACACTAAAATAAATAATAATAATAAAAAAAGACAATTGCTTCCATGAATTTTAGCACTTATATTACATAATATAGAATAGTGAATGAAATATTCAGCATTGAATACTGAATGAAAATTGCAACAAAGGCTCTTCATCATGTTCTAGTAACACAAATACTTTTTGGAAGGAAGGTTTGGAATCTTGCAAGAACATGCTGGTGAGAAAAAAATTGGGAGTACAGCTTCAGTAAAAAATGGATTAGCCTATCTCAGTTACAAAAAAAAAAATGCAGTTTGAACTACAATGGGGAAAAAGAACTAAATAAATAATGACTATATTGACTAGCTAAACATGCAAAGATACTGTGCAAAAGTAAGTATTTCCTTCAACATTTAGTTAGATATGGTATAAACTTTTCCTTAAGGAAAAGATCAGGAAAAAATAAATCTTCCAAATAATGACCAGTTATTCCTCTGTAGCATGTAAAATTTGGTGACAAAAATTCAGCATTTGATGTGAGATTCTTCTGTGACTCTGACAACCAAGTGATGGTCAGCACACCGTAAGTGGTGAACAAACAACTTGTACTGTTAAAAAAATATATATGGCTTTTTGCTCTTCTTTTCATTACTAAAAATGAACTAAGAGATAAGTAAGGCATGGCATATATTTTCAATATATTTCTTACCATTTCTTTTCTATAAAAATATTTTCTGTACACATCATTAGGATACTTTGCTTACAACCAAACAAAGCTTTTGACGTGAAACCCCTTCAGCAACAAAATTGAGACTTAGTGACACTAAAATATTTCCTGAATTTGTGTTTGATTTCAACTTGGTAAGAGGGAGACCCCCTAAAAGAATTTTTTTTTTCTTTTAATTTTAGAAATGTAATGTTTTACATAACTTTTATTCATTTATTTATTTTTAAAACTATGCTCACTATTGGTTTAAAGCAGTTTTGAAATTTCCCAGGTTTTTCAATTATTTTTAACTGCCAATGAATTGAAAAGGTACTATGTTACTTTATTGACGCATTACTGGCTGCTAAAGGAGAGAAATGTGTCTATAAAATAGATTGCTAGTCCAGCTGAGACTCATAGACAGTCAAAGAGAATGAGGACATGAAGAAACCAAATTACAATTTTCATGTGGCACAGTTCCAACGCACCTTAATGTACATGTCTTGGTCTATCCCATTCTCCTTACTACCCTATCTTACACACACTCACATATTTGGGCACACCCAAATATTAAAACCATTGTTGTAGAAAGCACAGTTTTCATTAACAGTTATTAATTGTCTCAAACAATTTGCAGCCTACTTTTTCAGCCAAATCTCACCTAAAACTTGCCCGCCAGCTTAACATACCTCTGGAAACTGAGGATTTCCAAGGAGAAAAAAGACATGGCAGGGAAGGGAACAGGAACAAAGGGTATGTGATGTGCCTCTATTGAAGGCCTGACAATGGCACAAAGTTGTCACCTGAATCTAAATTCTTTTACCAGAGAGAAACAAAAACAAAAAACAGTATGTTAATCAATAATGCCAACTGTAGCTTGTCAGGAAAGCATCACAAATAAATCAAACTGAAAATTTTATTGATTTTGTTAATACTAAAATTAGTAACAATAGCATTTTTGCCATCCCCACTTCATGGAAACACAGACCAATTGACTGATCAATAAGGTCAATAACAAAACTCTTCACTGACTTCAAAGGCAGCAGATTCCAGCTCAAAAGCACTTTAGAAGGAAAATCTAAGCTTCCAGCTATGATGATTATTGTAAATAGTTTCACCAGTTTGCGTTTTCAGAACCCTTCTGGCAATAACTCTTCCCTTTAAACCATTTTCCAAGTCACAGCTTGTTAGACAGAATGTTAAATGAGGATATAATTTTTTTGGGAAAAGGGTGGGAAAACCAAAAGCCATAAGAAATAAATAACAAATAGAATCATGATTTTAGCAACCTATAGTCTATTAAAAATTTGTCCAGCAATTACTGTCAACCTTTTAGGATTTGGACTGTAATGATCCTTTTTGTCATGGCTTCAGGGAGCCATGTTTGCATCTCATGAATTGGCAACATTCAAAATAGTTGTAACTGTAAAAAGAACAGGAAAACTAATCTTAAAAATGAATATCCAAACAGTGTAAAAGAAAGCATTGGGAATTAAACTGATAAAACACCTCATTGCCAAACCTGGAGATATAGATTGCTTCCAAGGGAGAAGAAGGTATTATGGATTGTTTCTCAGATTGCTGTTAAACATTCCTACTTACCCTTTCACAGAAGGACCACAACAGATCTAAAGCCACATCTAAACAGCAGTAGATACCAGACCAAAAGAAGCATTTATCATAGTGATCCACATGCATGTAAAGCATTTTCTATGCAAATTTAAAGCTTAAATGAACAGGTACTACACAGAAGTATGCATATAGTCACATCAACAAACCCAAAGACTGACACACAGAATTACTGTAGCAGTTCCAAGGAGGTATGTTGGGAATCAGGCTTTTGCTTCCACTCTTATCCAGATTCCAGTTGAAAAAACATAGTCCTACTTTTTCCTTTTCAATATAGCAGATTAATAGGAATAAATATATGGTTATGCAACTCCATCTTTTCTGAAACATCTACCAATATTTCCCTTGCCCACAGAGCCAGACGTTTTCCAGTGCAATCCAATTTTAAATAAGTAACACATGAGATTGTAAACCAAATCTACCAGCTCAATTTTTTATTTTGTAATTTATTGAGTTCCATCATTAATCAGATGGGTTTTTATAAGGATGAAAAAGGAAAATCTGAGGCTTTTGGCTGTTCTGATCACCTTCTTAAATTACTGGCTTTGCAAAGACAGAAAAAAAAAAAAAAAAAAAACCCTAAGTGCTAAGGTTAACCACATAATTACATACCTTTTTCTTTTTTTTTTTTCTTTTCCTGGTTCAAATCAATCCATTACTGGGCAAAGCTACAGTATATGGGAGTCAGCTGTTAGATCTGACCTCTGGAATTCATTCATCTGAATCTTCTTGAAGTGACATTGCTTGTCAAAACTCATCATCCAATCAACTTCTTAAACTGAAGTGAGTTGTCCTCTCAAGTTAAAATGATACTTTACCCTGATTTTGCCATACAAATGTTGCATTGTGTTTTTTCATCAGGACCAACTTCATAATTTTATCATAATCCAAGTATTTATCCCTTCGTCTACTAGAGGACAAGGAGAGGTGGAAGGGAGGCATATAATCGAATTTTTCTTTGATGAATGGACATGATCTGAGAGGATGACAAAGTAGGTGAGAATATTGCCATTCTGTTCTAAGATGTCTTCATTTTAAACCAGATGGGAAACAACAAGGAACTTGTGCCAATTTCTGAAACCTCAGGGAAACAACAAGGAACTTGTGCCAATTTCTGAAACCTCAGGAATCACTTTTCCCTGCAGCTCCTCCTTTCTTCCCTTGTTCCCAGTAATGCTTAGATATTCAACTTCAGGGCAATAAATTCTGTTCTTTTTAAGGAAAACTACTACAAAGTTTCTCTTTGATGGAAATTTTACTGTAAGCAGAATGACAGACACACACACTTACCCCTTCCCAACATGTCTTCAGTACAGTAAGCTTATCCCAAACAAAACTTTTCTGAAAAGTAAGATCTTAACTCTCTAACCAGTCTGTCAGTAAACCATGCTTAAGTCCCACTTCAGCAGAATGAAAGCATATACTCATATATCATTTGGAAGAGAGCTTTTCCTGTACAGAGGGGTTACATATATAGAGCTTATTTGGGGCTAAGTTAGAGGAGTGTGCAATTCATTTAGAGCAACAGTTTTGTCTTCAAAAAGAGTAGCTTACTAATGTTTGTCCATTCAATTTCTCCCTCCACCTCTTCACTAGGTGATCAGAATGCTATGAGTGTAAGACTCGTAAGACCAACTGCATTTGTAAACAACAACCCCAGACTACATATTTCCGCATAAATATGATGGCAGAGAAGACTGTGGATATGTGCTTCCCAGGCTTTCACTACACTCGACGCTGAGCCATATAGCCCAGTAGATCAGAAAAAGATATTTAAAAAGATAACTGAAAGGTGAAGGTAAAAGACAGTCTTGAAGACAGGACAAAAACTGCCTACCAAAATCACTCATACGAATCTGTTAGAGAATCTGAAATACTCAAAGCTGTAAAAATAATACTAAACATTAAAGCCAAATAGCAAGATGAAGCAGCAGTAAATAAGTGTCAAAGAAACTGGATTATAAAATTAAACAGGTATATATATATTAATGTCTGCTAAACATTTCTTTCAGGAAACATTACGCACTAATAAAAAAGAGTGCCTTCAGGCTCCTGTAGCACTGGATATATCAAAGGGGGTTTTCACTAACAATTTGGGGAGTTTATGCCTCTGGGTGCTACTGCTGTGATTTCAAAATAGAATTATCTGATGCTATGTGATTTCTTGAATCATTAGTTTTCCATCTCTTCTAACTTATTTTCTGCCTTTCTTTTATTTATACACACATACTGCAACAAGCTAACACAAATGAATAATGAAGAGACTCTTGAAAATAAGATATTACTTGATGCTTTCTTACAATGTTTAAAATATATAACCCTAACATGATTATTGAATGTGATATTCCCAACTGGTATTTGCATGCCAAATTCACCTCTAATACATATTGTAGGAGATATTGCTGCATCCCTGCTCTGCTATATTATCATCACAAGACAAAGTTGTGCATAATATATTCTTGTCTGATGTCTAAATGCTCTAAGAGGAATACCTGTCAGTTAATGAAACCAACAAACATCACAAGTTTCAAAAACTACATAGAGACGTGAGACGTTCCAGCTCTCTATTCATGGCCTAAAATGGCTAAAATTAAGATTCTGTCATTCTTTCCTAAATGTAAGACTTTTCCATAAAATCTTCAAACAAACCATCTTGTTAAACTGATGTCAGAACTGATGTCAGAAAACAAACACAAAGACTAAGTGAGTAAAGAGAAGGGAGTGTACTTCTTAAAGACTTTTCAGTACTGTGTTCCATAGTACTCCATCTAGGAGTACTCAACAATGCAGAAAGTTTTCCAACCATTCTTGACAGAAGTGGGCATGTAAAAATGGAGACATTTGTGCTTGCGTATGTGTGTGTGAATGTGGAATTAAGACCTTACTCCTAAACATAAAAAGATCTGAATATCCTTGAAAAGAAATAGCTCCTACTGAACCAGGACTGAAAGCCAAGAGGTAACCCATCAGACTTAACAGACCTAAACAGTACAGAAAGTTCAACAAAACAGTTTTTCTACCTCTTATTCTTATCAATAATGCAAACTGAATTTCGATAAAGTATTCAGCTGTATTTTGTTTTCCAATCTGACAAAAAGCTAAGACGTAGTAAGTATATAATCAAAAATCCTTAGTATCTTCCTTACTTTCTTTGGAATAGAACATTTTGGTAGTAAGCAGCATGAAACCATTCAATCAACTTCCCATCTTTTAGTTATTGAAACACATCTAACCACTGATTGTCACTAGTACAATCAGAAGGATGCTTGTTTTTTGAGAGGAAAAAAAAACAAGACTAGTCTTCAAATACTGCAAAAAAAAAAAAGTTAGAGCTTTAATATTCAAGCTGAAAGGAAGCTTTGACTAGCTTAAACAGTCAACCTATGGGTATGTATTATCTGTTGTTCCATTTTCATTCCAAAATAAGGAATATGCATTTTTCTGAATAATCAATCTAATGCTGGTTCCAACCCAGCAACAGATTTTACACAGAAGATAACTTGATTTTCTGAGACCACAGAATTTAAAAGAAGGCCTAAGCAGTTTGGAGAGCTATGAGGTAACTTTGATTAAGAACAGATTTAATTTCAGTCAACCACATACAATAGACTATGACAGTATACAATTTTGCAATCTCATGGGCTAGTTTGGACTCAGTTTGTATGACAAATTTCTTGAAAAATCAGTAGAAAAAAGGTGGGGCTTGGGGGGAACAAATTATTTTGAAATCTATATGGGTACAATGATACAAATATTATAACATATTATATATATTATAATAGGAATATTTAATGATGTGAAACTCAAGAGTTTGAATGAGAGGTGAAAGCAACATTTTTATACTCTTAAAAGAGACCCAGGGTGATATGCTTAGAACAAACAAACTCTGAGTTGAATGCACTCAAGCCTCGCGTGGCAAAAGCTTCCAACTCAGAGTTGAAAAAAGCAAGAGTGAGCAGGACAAATCCCATGGTCTTCAGTTACTTCATAAAAAGTAGAAAAGACTCAGATATTTTAAGGCTGATATGTTTTATCAGTGCCTTTACATGCCACCAGTGGCACCAAAGACTGGAACTGTGGAGTGAAGAGTGACAATCAGAGAACTTAATCATCTCTGTCTTTCCAAGTGGAGGTAGAGGCAGGTATAAGAGGAGTTTGAGACTCCCCTTTCATACTGCCAGGTGGCCTTTTATTTTAATAGAAATGTTAATCTGGTATCCCTATAATGCCCATTTGACTCTATTTTCATAGAAATAATAGTGTTTTTAATTGAAATAAACGTCCTTAATTCCACAGACAAATAATGGGAAGAAAAAAAAAAAGAAAGACACTTTTTTAAAACTTTTTTTTTTTAAAAGACACTTTTTTTTAAAAAAGATACTCAAAATGTGTCTGCTGTCAGATTTTTTTTACTGTCTGATGTCATTTATCAAGATTATCTAAATCCAATTGTTGGATGTAAAAATAAGTAGCAATACCCAGCTTATCTTATACATCAGTTGGGATTTCAAATTTCCTTCCTGTAATTTCTAGTCTGACATCATTCTATACAAAGAACCACTCAATCCCACAGTCTACTTTCCACTGTGAAGTGTGCCTGTTATACAATTTAATACATTTACAATTAGAGCAACTAATGCAGAAAAGAGTCAGACATAAAATGTTTTCGCCACATATACCCTTCTTCAGGCTTGCTCTTCCTTCCATACTTGTGTACTGTATTCATTTTTGTCTGTTGATTAAACAAATAAGCTTTGTGTCCTGACAACAGACCTGAAGAACAGCATATGTGTCCAAAACATTTATTTTTTTTTTCCCTTCTACATCCATCGCTGTAATGAAAGCTATTACCTGGTGTTATAAACCTCAGTGTTCCTTTTCGCCATCTTAAAGAACCCTGAAAATTCCCTCAGTAATGGAAAAAATACCTCCTTCTCCCCTTGTCTCTGCCCTGCTTAGTCATGCAAAGACCAGAATGCAAAGTACCAAAATCCTATAGGGAAAGTTACTGTCACGATTCCTCCATTTTGACAAGCATCAGGAAGTAACAAAAATCTCATGGGAAGCAGTGTTCTCTTGAGATTTCTAAACTGATTTACAGCTCAGGGTCAAATAAGCATTCCCACCTTCGTTAGTAATAAGTACCCAAACACACAAACGTCTGAAGATTCTTTTAGCTTTACTAAGAACACAGACAAGAGTCTATCCTTTCATTTGTCTCCTCAGTGCCTTAAAATGGCCAGTCTATATCATAATCAATAATGACTTAAAATCTGTATATAATTTGAATGAAAACATTTCAAACCTCACAGGGCTCTGCTCCCAATAAGTCTGATTTCTTTATAATGAAATTCATTCTTTCTGGCCTAATACTACAGACTTGGCAAAATAAATGCCTTTGTTATGAGCAAAAATTCCAAACCTGAATCTTGCAATTGCCCCTCTAAAGGGTCATTTATTGTGCATGTTGTTTATCAGCATGTGTCTGAAATGAATGCTACTTCAATGCAAAGCAACAGGAGGTCACATTATAATTAGAATGCAATCAATAGAATTGGTTATGACTTGGTTTCCTTTCTAAAATGACAATCTATGCCACATCTGCTATTATATTAATGTTTTCTGCATTGCTAAAAAAGGGACGAAGAAACAAAAACAACAAAATAAAAACACTAACCCTTGCCAGTGAGCAGCTGATATAGTTGTCTTTAACTAAAAGATCGCATAAGCTAATCAAGACCCAAACAGTTCACCTTTAAAATACCAAACCATCTGGCTAGCTGTCCCATGATAAATCTCAGTGATAAATGTCTTCGTTTTGATATTACAAAGGAACCACAGACCTGCTCAGTTTTGGCACAGCTGAAAACACGCTGGCAGCAGTAGAATAGAACTCAGATGTCCAAGATATAGAAGTAAATCATTTTGACCTGCAAGGTGTAACATATTTAGAGGAAACCTGATTGAAAAAAAAAAAAAAATTCTCAATTTCTCTCCAGAGATGTGACATTAAAAAAAAAAAAAAGTTTCTTTACTATATTTTACTAGATAGACAGCCCAGATTAGTTTCTTGAAATGCAACTTGAGGTCTTAAGTTTTCCAAAGAAACCTTTGGAGACTGTTCTGTTGCATTTTTTTTTTTTTTTTGCTTTGTTTTTCTCTCTATGATTTCATCTTCATCCAGACAAAGCAGAAAGCTTGAAATGGACTTAACTGAAATTATGACATCCTTTAACAACTCAAGTTATATTTTCTCTATTTCAAGGAGATTAAATTAGATTGGAAAATCCAAGGGTTTATGGCATCACAATAAAAACACCTGTAATTTCACACAGATTGAAAAATCACAAACTTCACCATATCTGAACATAAAGCTTCCATACTTATCCAACTTATCCAAAGCTACAAAACCAAGTGTTGGTGTAAAATTTGTATTATTTTTTTTACATCAATGTTTCTAATAAAGAAAAGGGCAAATAATCTTCCATTAATCCACTTAATGACACCTAAAAATGCCAAACATAGCTCAACCATGTAGAGGGTGCCTTTAATTACATTTTAAAAAGTGAAAAAAAATTAAAAAGACAAATCTTCTGTGAACATGATCCAAAGCTTGGTAAACTGCACCAAAGGTGAATAAAATCTTTTTATCTTTCAATATTTTAACAAGCATTTACTGCATTCCTACAGATTGCAAGTGGTATTTGTGCTCTTTTCTCATTGATTAGCCAAACAACATAGAAACTATAAATAATTTCCCAAATCTTCCCTCTGTAATGTTTTTTGCGTGTAAGTCATTATCTCTAAATTTCCTCTCCTTTACATATTGACCTTTGCTGGCTAAAGTCCATTTTCGAATTATGGTTTTGTTACTGATTTCAGAAGGCTGTTCTGCAGGTAATAACATTGCAGTTTTTTCCAGTACTGTTTCTGCTTTTATTTCACTTAATTTCTATTTCCTCATTGTATATACCACGGACAACCATCCCAGTGATAATTCTGTCTCCTTTCACTAGAGAGTTACAGACTTTTTTGGCCAGCTACACACATTATTTTCACCATTCTTCAACAGTTCTCTCTGGTAGGTCCTGCATTTTTCATTATTATTATTACTATTTTTACTTATTAGCTATCTGGTTTTGAAAATTAATTTTATTTTCCGTATTCCATTCTCCTGTTGAGCTATTCAGCTCTGAAGGATGTTAATTAACCTAACTTTAATTATTCTTCTATGCCCTTGCTTATATATGCAGTATTAATTACATACATACTTACTCCTAGTCAACCAGTGCTCTTTCCTTTTGCTTAGCTAAGATATATCAAGTGTCTGGTATTTAACTCTACTTTTGTGTGTGTGTGTAAAGGCAATTTTTCTAGACATCTGACCACTTTCATTAGCATATTGAATTCCTAACAATCTCCAAATATCTTTCAAACGAGTTACTCAACATTAGGATCTATCACCAAAGACACCTAAGGAGGGTAACATAGGGGTTATGCATGTTCAATCCCCAGCTCATCCACCGTTCTTCTCTATCATATTGTAATCTTCTAACTTTCCTTTTCACTCTCACATATATCAGTAGGTGTCATGACATGCATTTATATACACTTCCTAGCCTCATCTCTGTGAATCTCTTTAACCTGCATGCTTTCTCCTGAAAGATTATCTTGCATTATTTTCAGGAGTGATTATACTTTTAGCTTATTTAATTCTCCTATGTTAATTCCCTGTCCTCACAAACAATTTTCCACATCATCAACAGAAAAGTCATAAAAGGCTCACAGCATCACTCCCATCTTGTACTCTGTGCAATCTAGGGATTAGAATAATAAGGGAAAGAAGTAGTACAGGGTCTTGCAGAGACAGACAGAAAATGAGAGATGAGCAAATGCCATCGTGACAAAGGGATGCAGGAAAAATGCGAAGTCCCCATAACTAAAAAAAGGTAGTCTGCACTACTTTGGCAGACCTAAATATTGAAATAGGCATATGGGAAAGTAAAAGCGAGCAAAAAAATTAGACAGCATGTGGGATTTCATAACATGATCCACTCATGTTCCCATCATTTCTATTTTTCCTTTGGATCCAAGTGAAGAGGTCAACATACAATTCACATACTATTCGTGTTCATCAGAGCAATATGCAAGCATTGCAGCAGGAAGCATATAACCTCAGCTTAACTGTGATATTATCTTTCTTCACATGTACTGTAGTTCTGGGAATTGTGTCCAGCAGAAGGTAGAAGAGAATTGAATCACAACTCTTTCATTGCTCAATCTGAATTTCACGCTGTATCCCATGTGAGTAAATACCTAACATCTCTCAGAAAACTACAATGGGATAACTTTAGGGAGATTAAGTCATTACCGTGGTTCCAGTGATTACACCATGTCTGTGAAAACTGTAATCCAAATGGGAAGACACTCTTTCCTCAGCAATTACTAGGCTATAAAGAGACATAAAATCAATGTTTGTATTGATGCTCTTTTATAAAATTTACATTTTTATCTTATTGTAAAGACCTGTGCTTCTTCATTTGCTTCAGAATCCAGTCTAACTTTTAGTATCCCAACTGTTATACCGGATAGACTTCTGAATATCTTATGAAATGATCAATATGGTGTATCTTTTATATACATTAATATTTTTTCCTACCTTCAACTAATGAAATATAAAACTATTTTTCCTACTTGTAGTTAACAAGTTTCATTGAGTGAAATATCTAGTGTTAAAATTTCACTAATATTTGATCAATTCATATTCAGCCAATTCCTCTAGCCGTTTTCTAAAAATCCAGAGGAATGAATGACAGAATTAACTACACAACAGAACTGGGATAATAGTTTAGAATGGAAAAAAACAGCTCAGCATTTAGAGCTGAAGGTTATTTTCGAATTTTTGTTTCACCAAGAGCTAGAAGTTCTTTACCAAAGTCTTTGCTAGACTAAAAATAAGTATAGTGACTGAAGCAGCAATATTAGGTAAAAGCATCACTTATCTGAGTACAAAACACACCAATAGTAGTACTCATTTCTTGACTGTTTTAAACCTGTTTATGTTTATCTATTCACAAAATCTAATATGAATTTCCTTTCCTTTCATGCTGTACTGGCTACTGAAAAGATGGACAGCCAGTTAATCATAATGCTACTACAGGAAGAACATTTTAAGACATACTAGCAAGTATCCATAATCTTGAAGATTGCTTCCACAGTAACTTATAATTTAGTTTGGCTTGCAAGTCTACTGAAGTAGATTGTACCAAGATACAGCCATTGACAGAGACACTCACTGACTGTCTATCTGAGAGCTCTATTCTTTTCCAGGTTATGGTGAGTAGTTTGAAAAAAGAAATGTGGATGTCACTCAAGAACAAAGCCATCTACTCTGGGATATTAGAAGTATGTAATAATGAGGTTATTAAAAAGTAGAAAAAAAAGAAGGTTTGAACCCTAAGAATATAACAATGAAGAATTATTTCTGAATATTTGTACTCGGAGCATGAACTTGCCACTGAAACAAGGGAGTGAAGCCCAATGCTCAATTCAATGAACTTCCTTCAGCATTAATACTAGGTATTCATCATGACTAGAGAATATGCCGTGCCAGCATTGCATTGGAGGGGCTCCCGAGAAAGGGAGCATCCAGAAAGAGAACACATGATGGACAAATTGGTCTAGTAGGCCACATATGGGCAGGAGGCACCATGTGGGTGCCCCTACTGGAAACCATAGAACTCTATCAGTTTTCTTGGAATAAGCAGTATTACTTTCACAGAGTAATACTCTAACTTCACTGTAGATGTTACTGCCTATTCCAGATCAAGCAGGGAAAGGTATTTGATTTCTTTGGTGAGTTATATACAGATCAAGAACATAATGAATAATAAAAATGATCCTTAACCACACAGTTTTTCAATTTGTTTCTTGGAAGTATGAAGACTAGGAAGAGCACAATCCACCCCAGAGGTATTTCTGTTCTGGTCCCTGCAGATGTTCACAGAAAGTTCCTCTTCATTTTCTAGTGGTGGTGGCTACCGTATGAATTGAAACTAGAAATTCCTCATTCATTCATTCTCTCTTAGAAAAGTGCTAGTCATAGCTCCTGCTTAGCTAGATGATAGAAGGTGATAATTCCTTCTGGAATGTAGCACTTAATGCCTATTTTGGGTGTGATAATCACTAAATTCCAAGGAGATTAGCACTGTAGAATACCCTAAAAGTAAAATTCACTACAGCAAAAGGAAAGCTGAACTATGAAATCAATAACACTACATAGGGATATGTTGAGAAATCGTAAATTTTTACTTCAACACATTTCCTATCAGCAAACTTCTAACAAACAGACACAGATGAAAAGGAAATTTCTACCAAATGATTTGGTAGAAAAATCTGTTATTTGGGCAGTTATATGGAATAGAGCTAAAATATCATATAGTCTCCTGTAGTGGATTAGCAGTCATGAAATCTGTAGTAACTAGGCTGCTGCATAAGAATTTGCAGTCTAAAAGGACTGCAATATACTAACACTTTTGTGTTCTTCTCAGAACAGTCAATGCATTGACTACGTGCTCCATATCAATGCATGGGTAGCAAACTGATCTTGAATACAATTATTAAGTTCTTCAGAAGTTAGTTCAGATGAATCAGCTCAAGCAAAAGGTTCAGAGTTGGACTAAGGGCCTGGGAATGCAAGTCTCAGAGGAAGGGTCAAATAGATACAATTCCATAGGGACAGCTTCTGACCGCCGTCAGATCACATTGCATATCACAGCGGTGTTGTTTCTAAAACCTTCCTAGATGAAAAACAATGTCAGTTCACATAAAGAAGAGCCAATATAGAATAGGCAAGAGAAAGGGGTAGGAAAAATCCACAAAACAGTGTAAGAGCCCAAAGGGACAAGATATGAGCACTAAAAGCTAACAAAAAAAAATCAATTGGAATATACTAATTCACCTGATTAGGTGGAACAATGGGAGGAAAACTTCATTCCGTTTCACAGCTTTCAAGGAGAAGGAATCATTGAATAGAATCATAGAAACATAGGAATGTGAAACCACTCATAAAATTTAACCTTTCAAATGCATTTATTGAGGGTGAATATTATTTGTCTCGTATAGTCTAAGGGCTACATTTTTAAGGTTCATATTACTAAAAGAGAAGCATCTTCATGCATCTAGATACCTTAACGAACATAGTCCCACAGTATGGAAGCAATAATAGCATACAATAAGTGGGATAGCATGAAATATTTGAATATGAAAAACTTGTGAATACTGGATAGACAATACAACCTGATTCCTAGGTCTTGACTGCATGAAGGCCAGGTTACAACAGAAAACTCAAGACAAAGAACCTGAATCTATACAATTCAAGGTTCATGTCTTTCAGTTCCAGTGTGGAACAGTGTGTGGATATGATTTCAGCTTAAGAACGTGGAAATTTTAAGAGAAAGGTGAACCAAGAAATTCCTATAAAATAACACAGTGAGATTACAAACAGGAATAAAAACAAAGAAAACAATTAATGAAATTCTGAAATCAAATCAAAACCATTATTCAGCCTAAAACCTCCTTGTGTTCACTTAAACACAAAACCCATATACCATCTTCATAACATCCAAATTTCATCAGCCCATATAGGAAGCCCTGTTGGCAAGCCACAAGGAAGAAAGCAGATCTGCCAAGGACAGTGAAAATTCTGAGATCATAAATGTCCACTAACAGTAGTAATTGATTTATATTTGTACACTGCTTCTCAGAATATTGTTGAAAACGTTGAACTTTCAATTGCACAATTCTTTGTAGCATAAAACAATTAATTATGGTATTGTAGAGGCAAGAAGGCTGATAACACTGTGTACATACACCATAACTATCATTAGCTGTAGTAGTAAATACATATTGGGACTGGGATTCCAGTCAGGAATGAAGAGATGTGGGAGACTGAATCAGAAACTGGCGGAAACAGAGCTACTCTTATGAAAGATTATTGAGATTTTGCTACAAATTAGTAATGAGAAAACATTACTCTGAAGACCAAAAAACAATCTATGTCTCTTTTATAATGCAGTGGATAAAAATGTAATGCCTATAACATCTTCAGAACTTTCTGAATTTTAGTTTCTTCCTTGCAGATTAATAACATAGTTTAGTATTTCCTGCACTTATTGATGGAAACTCACATTAGAAATATTGGCCAACATAAAGCCAAGATTTTCTATAATGTCCCAAATTAGTTGGCTACCACAGGTTTATGGATTATTAAGGCATCTCCTGTTGGCATTCTGCCTTACACCATTCTTCACTGAAATACTAAACCAAATTCAATCTTTTCTAGATTTTTATTAACATAAAGCTTGCAAACAGCATTAACCCCTGTTTCAATAACTAGCCTTTCATTCAATAAGTCTTTTAGGCATATGCTTAAAGCCATCCATACTCAACAAAACGCCAAAGCACATAATGGAATTTAAGTGACAGTTCAGATGTTTTGCTGGGTTAGGATAAGTAATGTAATTGATCCTACTAAATAATTATGATTAATAATGGTAATAAATAATAACTTCATAATAAAGAGGATGAGCTTTCAGATAATTATTTACATTGGAAAACTGAATTGAGAGTTGTTCATTTGAATAAAGAAGTTAAATAATTAGGCACAAACATTTACAACTGATGTTTTGCATCAAAGAATTAGGACATTTCTTGTCATTCAGTTAATGCTGCAGAATTGAATACAAGGTGGGGACTTTTCCTAGTAGCTAAATTCACCTTTGGAAACCTTAAATTTACAATGAAAATTTTCTTTCTGTATGAAGTGTTACTAAGCTGTTATTGTAAAGGAACATTAAATTCAACAGAAGTAAACATCAGTTTCATTAAACCAGGTGCTTGATGAGGTCAAATAACACAATAGGGTAACTCATATTAGTTTAAACAAATTAAAATGCACTAATATTGTTAATAAAATCTTTAATTTAGTGGTAACGTTAATAAAGCTTTCCCAGTAATGTTTTTTTCTGCTCTCATTGTTATTCTTATACAATAATGATAATTTTACGGTTTGCAATTAAAATCGCAATACAAAGTTACTTTATAAATAGTAGTATTTCTCCTTTTCCATCTTAAAAAAAAGAATTGAAGATACCAGCACACAGTTCCGTGAAGTGAAATTACTATCCTAAAAATCTCTCCCTGTTGAAAGTAAAAGGCAGAAACATTCCTTCCAGATGTGCAATAAGAAGAAGAGTCACTCTGTTCCCAGAGGATGCAAGAACTCTTAGAATTTCAAAGGCTGATGCCAAGAAGGCCTGCCAGATTCACTTCACAAAAAATGGTTGATGAATTACTACGGTGAGCACCAACTTTTCAGATAAATGACTGAAAATAAACTAGTTTATGTCTCAATGGAGAGGATAAACTTCCTCTTGCTTTGGGAACCTGAAGTATGGAGAAATTGTTGACTGTTCCACCTTTCACTGAACTAATAAAGTTTTACTAAAATCAGGTTGCTTTCCAAATTTCTTTTCAGCGTGGTTCAACAAATTTAGTCAGAGAGAAAGAGTACATCCACAAAATTCTTACACAACAGTATGAAAACCAAGTGTAAACTGCCTGAATCTGTACAGAAGATGATAATCATTGATCTGCAATGTTAAATACATAATTAACTAATAAATTCAATGAAACTTCAAGAATGAGAAGGAAAGCTGTAAAATGCTGATTAGCACACATAGACACTACTATGTTATCAACAAATAATCCTACAACATGGGTTGCGAATAAACATTGACATGGAAGAATGTTATTTAAAGATCAGCAGTGTGGTAATTTTTAATCAGCCAAATTTTCTGTGATAAAGCAGAAGCACTGAGTGGCACCACACATTGGGCAGAAGCTTTTAACTCCTCAACTGTGGAAGCTGATCCTTCACTTTTTCCTACAGTTGGGAGTAAAGGAAAAGTTATACTTCACTCTCTAGCCCAACATATTTACATGCAACAACACGTCTCTAAGTTAACAAAGACACAAAGCATTTTACTTTTTGACTGACACGCAGAAGGACAAGCTAAGAGACAACATTCAAGACTGTTATAAGAACTGGTCAGCAATCACACCAATTCATTCTGCATGTCTACAGTGATCAAAAATGATTTCTTATGGAATAGAACTGAAATAATTAAAATTGCTCAGAATAGATTTCAGAATGGCATTATTGGATATGAAAGAGTCAGAAAGAGTATAAAAATTGTGATCAAGGACAATCTGAATGTAAAGTACTTCTTCAAAGTAGTGCATTTTTTTTTTTAAGACTTTTGCCTTCATCTTCCTCCTCTCCCCCCCCCTTCATACTCCTAAATATTTCTGAGACTATTCAAATTACTTACAACAAATAAAATTTGTGCACAAGAAACTCTTTTGGCTAAAAGCATGAGGACTTATTACCACATTTCTTTACTGGCACAAAATCTGAGAAAAGCCTCAAGGTGCAAATGATCTGCAGTCTATTTAACATCATGGTTATTTATTTTTATGGGCACTCATTATTACTCCTTACCCTAAATTATAGGTACATTCCTGGCTTCATTTCCTACTGTTCTCTAAGCTTTGTAATTATGTTGTGGTTTTTTTTTGTTTTTTTGTTTTAAATTCTCAAATCTTCCTCAATACCGCATCAATCAAAAATGCATGTAACATCCACTAGTTGTTTTACAGGGCAGAGACAGCAAACCATGGAACCACAGCCTGGACCCCAGATAAAACCCTTACCCAGGATTGGGATATATGCCATAGCTTGGGTAGCATTGGCTATAAAAACCTGTTTTGGAATATCTTAAACATGGTCTTTCCATACAAACCGATATGCACTGAATTAGTGTTTAAATACTACAACTTCCTATTTTATTATGGATTATGTGCTGAACTACTTCTGTCAAGTTTAGAACAGTATGCCATAATTTTGACTAAATCTAAGCACATGCATCTTTTTCCATGGAAACAGTATTACAAGTATGCCCATTTCTCCTGTCACAGAAGATTTTCATGAATATTTTGATAAACAGCTGTTATCCTATAGTAGTTTATAGCCATAATAGCATCAGCTTCAGCAAAGAAATGACACAGCATCAGAAGCGATAACATAACAGTTAATTATTTTTGTGAATAATTCGAGGAAGTATAGTGTGGATCACTTCAATATTTGGGTTTACTGGACAGGAAAAACTTGTGCTTAGATGAAAAAGCCATTGGCTTCTTCATCACCTGCCCATTAAAGCTGAGCTGGGCTGCTGTCACTTTCTTCACAATATCTTTAAAGAACAGTGGGTTTTAACAGACTAAATGATATGGTATTGCTCCTTCCCTCAAACTGTGTTTTGTAATTGCTGAACAGAAAGGCTGCTACAAAAAGTGGAATCTTTATTAAAACAGAGAATCTTTTTTAAGGGCACTGTATCATATATTCAAATGAAAATCATTTATTAAAATGCAAATTGTACATCACCAAAGGCTAAAAGATCACTGCAGATGAGATAGAATCATACAATCACTTAGGTTGGAACAAAACCTTAAGATCATCGAGTCCAACCATCACCTAGCCAACCATCACCAAGTTCCCCACTAAACCACATCCCTAAGTGCTATATCCAACGCATCTCTTAAATACCTCCAGGGATGGCAACTGCATGATTTCCCTGGGCAGCCTGTTCCAATGTCTAACAGCTCTTTCTGTGAAGAAATTCTTCCTGATATAAAATCTAAACCTCCCCTGGCACAACTGGGGGCCTTATCTTTGTGTCCTATCACTTGTCACCTGAGAAAAGAGACCAACACCCCTCTCCTTTCAGATAGTTGTAAGAGAGCCATGAGGTCTCCCCTTAGCCTCATTTTCTCCAGACTAAACAACCCCAGCTCACTCAGCCACTCCTGATATGCCTTGCGTCCTAGTCCCTTCACCAACTCTGTTGGTCTTCTCTGAACGTGTTCCAGCAACTCAGTATCTTTCTTTTAGTGAGGGGCCCAAAATTATATGTTATTGCCACACAGGTGTTCAGATAAATTCTGAGCCAGGGTGGGTTGAAGTCAAGACAAGAAAGAGCTACATCCCATGAGCAGGATTACTAAATCTTTCTCTAACGAACACAAAGACTGGAGACGGCAGGTGCCAGACCCCCTGTTAATTGTGCCCCAAGGCTCCAAAGCTCCCTGCCTTATGACATTAGATCAAGCTCCCTTCTTTCCTTGCTTTCAAAATTTCCATTCTTTCAAAATTTTGCCTTACTTAGCCAAGCTCCACAGATTATTGCACTGTAAGTGCCCAGAGACACTGCATAAGAGATACTTCATAAAAGCAGATGGCCTTGTTAATCAGAATCTCTTCACTCTCTCTGGCTTGTTAGCCAAAGCAGCTCTTCAAGACTGTCTCACTGCTATTAGTTTTTCTCTTTTTTTTTTCCTCCCTTTTCTTTATTAAACATCAAGGCAACAGCATATGAAAAAATAAACTTCATTCAGCTATGCAACAGACATAGGAAAATGCGGGAGGCTCTAAATGAGTTAGAGAAGGTTTTGTAATTGCTCAAAAGCACATCAAAACTCACCAAATTCAGCCCTATTATTCCCTAGGTCACACGAGCAATCCATGGGATCATACTTGAAAGTTCCTCTGGCTTTACATATTCATATGTAATTTCTTTTATAATTATGAGAGATAACACTCAGTTCTGCTTGTCTTGGCTTCTCATGGGGTATTAGAGTTACATGAGGGAAAAGGTAAAACGCATGAGCTAACTAATGAAGTCTATGAGAGAGCACTTTTTTTGTCTAAATATTGGAGTGATTGTCAAAGAGACAGAAGCTCTGACCGTATTTCATCTTCAGCTTATGATTGTCATTGTTCATAGACTAAAAGAAATCTGACAGTCATCCTAAGATTTAAGATTCATAAGTATATTTTCAATTACATATTTCAGTGAATTTGATTACTGAAATTACACTATGATCTATATCATAATGCCCCCCTCCTCCTTCTGATTTAAACGTTATCTATCAACCTATTACAGAGGTTAAATCTCATCAAGCTGTTCTTAGGCATCTCCAAGTCTACTTCCAAATCAAGAGTCACCAAAAAATTAATACTGATGATGATCAATCAAACAAAATATTTAAATTACTTTAAAAGAGGGACAGAAAGTTCATATACATCTTGGATAGAATTCACCCAGAAGTTTCAGTTTATTCTGTTGCCATGTAGAGCTTGGCAAACAACATAAAAACAAACAAAAACAAACAAAAAACATGATCAATATTTGGATGAGGGCTTCCTAGTATCTATCTAGGCACTACAGGAAATGTTCACACTTATGAAATAATTCTCCTTCTTAAGTTACTCTTCTAATATACTGTCAACAAATTTTAGGCTACCTGAGGTGACTCTTTAGGATGTGATACAAAACTGACATTGTATAGCTGTGATGCTTAACAATCTGTAGCCACACTGAGATGGACCCACTATGCACAACATCATAACATCAACATATATACGTAGCTTGTTTCCCCACTCCTTCAACATTTCATTACCCTGAAAGTGAAGACTAGGCTGAAAGTTTGAAAAGCCTCATCATATATCCACATGTGCATGGCTAAAACACCTGCAGCTGGTTGTTTCAAAGTACAGAGGTGCCTAGCATGTGTATGGATTTCTTCCCCTTAATCTGTGCAGGTCTAACTACAGCCAGAGGGAGAAACTGCCTAGAGATTCCCCTCCTGTACTAATATATTTGTTTCCAAAGCAGTACTTTAAGCTACAGATCAGAGAAACCATTTCCTAGATTGACTGAATTTTTTTTGTGTTAAGCTTGTGAAATATGGGAATTGTCAAGAAACAAAAATTAGATATCCTTTTTATTAAGAAATAATATAGAATTTGAAAAAAAAAAAAAAAGGATTTATCTCAAAATCCATAAATTAGGAAAGTCCAAAATACCTGCAAACTGGTATTAAATAGCTTACTTTGGAACTTAAGAAAAAAATAACCCTTCAACACCCTTAAGAGACAAACAATCACAAAGCGAGCAAAAACTTAAGATAAGGAACAAACTAATTCTTTTACTTAAAAATATAAACATCAGCTTGACCGCCATATTTTGGCTTTGCGTTTCACTCTTTGCTCCATCTCCATACTTAAAAACTACTTATGATGAAACAAAGTGAGTTTGACCCTCACAGATCAAAATGATTAGACCTTGCTGTTGCACCTTTATCTATTTAAAAGTACCTTCTGAAGAGAGAACTAGTTAAAATTCAGTGCTATCAGAATAATCCTGTTCAAATTTTAAATAGTTCATAAAATAAACCAAAATATTTATTCAGATTTGAAAACTTGGTTCATTACTCTCAAGACCTCATTTTATGAATCATATGCTGTTTGCCCTCCCAAACTGTCAACAAGGTATAAACTAAGTGCACAACTTTGTAAGCTGACTTAGAAACTGGCATCCTCCAGAGTTTCCACAGAATAATTCTATATTTGAGCTCTTAAATATGCAAGAACAAATCCAGAATAACCCCCACAGCTTTACAGTAACAGTATTAATTCTTCGCCTTTCCTGCTTGTGACAGTGAAAAAAGAATGCCAGAGCAAAATTTGACTCCCTGGTAAAATGCTGCAGCTTCTTTAAGTCGTAAGTTGACAAAGAATGATTTTAGACAACTGTTATATTGGTATAAACTAAATATTAATCCACCAGGAAAACACTGTTTGTATGCAGGATGGACGACTTAGGGTTAGAAGTGCATTCTTGCTTGTGAACTGTCTTGTGTGGATCTCCCATTCAGTGCATTTCTAACTACTGTATCTTAGCTACAGAAAGCCAGTGTCTATCCTCACTGGTCGAATCTCCCCTAGAACTCTTCCTGGCTTTCTTTGTACTCTACAGATCATACCTGTACCTTAATTTTTTATTTTTATTTAATTTATCAAACCTCAATTCATATTTTAACTTTGCACAGGAACCTCTTCTGCCTGATTGATGTTTCCTGTATCTCCCAAATGAATGTCATTTACTAGCCTTGCGGTCTATTTTAACTAGTTCACTTCTTCCAGATCTGAACAGTCATCTTTCCAAAGATGCAGACAGTAGAAAAAAGTACTTAAGGATCAGCAGAACAAGAGAACTTATAGACACTAAGCATTCTCCTTCATAGCATGTCTTGATGATCTAATTCTGCTCATTTGTGGGACCACTGAATAAAACCATTGTACTCCTTTGTTGCAAACACATTTTTAAAGACAAAAAATATCAGATGGCTTCTGTTTTATTATTAAACTCACCTTGGTAAAGGGATTACTTTTTACAATAACAGAGTGGAACAAAAGTGAAAAAAAAAGCAGTGCAATGATTAATAGTTAGGCAAGGGACTCCTTCAGCCTTCCTCCACACTTCTGTCATTATTATCTAACATCAGATAACAGGACACAGGCAAACTTTACATCTACAATTGGAGGCTGAGGGATGTCTATATACCTCCTTCTTACCTTATTGTCATTTCCACCTGGTATTTCTTTTTCTTAACATATGTGCTTTACATCAGTAATGTTTGCTTCAGAAGCACAAATTGCTTCTTAATGATCTAATAGCTTATATTTAATCTATTTATTATAAAGTTGCTCTCTTTTTTTCCCCAGTGGAATTTATCATTCACTGTCTTCACAAAGTAGGAAATGATCTGCCAACTGAATTAATTGGGTGGGGTTTGTTTGGTTCATTTTGGTGGGGGGTTGTCCAGCTCGCCCAGCAGGTCCCAAGGGATGATTTGCATTGAGCCTGCTCCTTCTATTTCATGTGAACAAAAATGACTGTTAAGACAGGCTGCTCCCCCCCTACAGTTCAGCAAAAAAACACCATCTGGGAGTTGCTTCCCTCCTATAAGGAAAAGGTAGAGGTGGGACAGATGCAGTTATCTAAACAAATCTGAATGCAGTTCCAAACCTACTGCAGCAGTTGGTATTGAGGAAGCTAAGCCAATGTAGGGAAACCCAGCATACTGGCATAGTAGCCCCTTAGGTTTGGTACACATGTATTCTTACTACACTCAGACCAGACATGAACAGTAATTTAGTTCTCCATTCATTGTGAGAAATCAAGTCTCCTACCATAAATAGTTTTGAAAAAGATAACTCAGGCCATGTTCACTTTCCACCTCTCTGTGTGTGACCCCACAACACTCAACAAAAGCAAAGCAAAGAAGTTCAGGGATTACAATCTTGCTTGGTCTTTAAGTAGACATAACAAGGGTTGCTTGCATCCCCCTCAGCATAGCATTCCTGCAAAAGGACCCTTATTCACCAGCTTTTTTTTTTTTTTTCCTCCAGCCTACTGTGCTAAATATCATCATTACATTTGGTAGGCATTGTAACAGAACTGCAATACAAATCTTGTTTCACTTGAGAAGCAGAGACTACGGTTCCTTAGGTTTTATAACATAGTGCTTAGTACAAATTCACTGAATTTTTCCAGTGTTTCACTATGTGATTTTAGGAGCCTATTTTCCCCAGTGGCACGCAAGTACTAAAATTGCATTGCATTGCATTTTGCTCTCAGTAGGTGGGAAAGTGCATACTCAATGGGTTATTTTCCATTCTTTATTTCAGTTTTATGCAGCCACAGGTGGGGGGTCTTTCAGGTGGTTGCTTAGCTTTACTAGGCACTTTAGAGTCATAGACAAGCTTTCTTAAAAAGGTCTTACAAAAACACACCAATGTTGTCAATCATGCAGTAAAAGAATTCCTTCCTATGTAAATAGAAATAACTTGCAAAATCTCCCAAACTGCAAGAGGGAGAACAATGGATATCAAAAAAAAAAAAAAAAAAAAAAGATCAACCATCCTCTTTTGGGCAAGGAACACAAAACAATTTCCCTTGTTTATACTTACTGTTCACCTCTTTCCTTCCCTTCTTCTCCCCAGGTGTGAGCTCTCTGCTTAAGGGCATACAAAGCTAACAAAGGATGTCATGGTACTTCCTATCATTTATTTTTCTAGCACTGAGGCTACTAACAGACCACTGAAACATCACAAAACAGGAAAAAAAAAAAAAAAAAAGGGTGGGGGTGTCAACCTTCCTAACATTTACTTTCAGAGCTCTGAAAGAAACTTTGATCAACAAACATATCATTAGATCATGAATACAGATACTCATATTCTATAAAACACTGACAACTTCTTCTTGCATATGGACATGCAGTAAAATAACACCAAGATAGCCCTTTCTTTCCAGAAAGCAAAATTAAAGAAAGGAACCTTCACCCACAGCTTCCTAACAAACTACGCACACGGAATGAAGAAATTCAAAATACATTGCATCTTTTTGGCTGATCATAGCTTGGAAGAAACGTATGTTACAGTATGATGTGTGAACCATAAAGAACCAACACACAAGGGAGTAAAATAGTTTCACTGCTGTTATGCAGATGTCTGCTCTTTTGACTGTGCAGGAAATTTATTTCCTCACCTATTCCTCCTAGTTTTTTATTTATTTTTTTTAAGTAGGCTTCTACATGTACTCACTATGTGGGAATTAGTACTTTGTTTCTGATGACTCCCATTTCTCCCTCATTCAAATCAGTAACTAACCACAGGAGAGAGGCCAAGGTCATGTAAGCATCCTATCCCACTAAGAAATCTAAATCCTCAGAGAAAAGCAGCTCAAAATTGAATGTTCAAATTATTTTCATCATAAGCAATATGAAGAACGGTGATCAATATTCAGCTGAAGAGGTCTTCCTGTGTGCATATCATTTTCTTAGTAGAGATTTAGCTATTTAGAAACTGAGATGTACAAGCTCAAAAATAAGACTGTGTCACATGTTCAAAGGCCCGTATTAGTGCATGCAAAATGGTAGTAGTCCATTAGGCTAACTAGTTTTCATAAATAATAATCCTGAATCGTAGAATATTCTGTGACTAACTGGCATGTGCAATTCAAAATATCTCAGATCATTAGCAAGCAGCATTATCTGCAAAAGCATCAAGAGACTCCAGAAATTTTCCTCAAAAAAGCATGAAATGAAATAATGAAAATTTACTTTTTCCTTATACAGAATAAATTTTGAAGAGAAATTGCCATCGCCACATTTCCAACATTTGATATACAGACTCATGGCATGAGGCAGATATTTACTGCCTCTAGAATTAACATGTGCTAACCTGACAGAATATTCAATTGGAACCTGTACTGTAAAGATTCCTTTTTTTTTTTTTTAACCAGGAGTATAAAGCTTTATTCTGTTTATTACGGAACAGTATACGCTGTTTGGAATATAGTAACATGTGTCTGTATGTTATTAAAAACAGTAAATTCCTATTTAAACAAGGGTTACAATCTGTGTACTAAACACTCATTAATGGTTATGAATCAAAATAAAGGGGGGGGCACTTGTAGCAGGTGTGCATATCTATGAATTTCAATACATTGTAAAACTGTCTGTAGCCAACAGCTTCATCATTTGGCCTTTCTGAGCTTGGAGACAGGCAATTTTTCATGATTTTACTATTTCTGGCCAAACAAAAATTTTTAATTAAATATACCCCATGATTCCAGATGTTTGTTTATTTGTTCCAATGAGGCTGTAAAAATGCCTGAATGATAAAATTGGAGGACTCCTGCAAAAACCAGGCTAGGCTGAAGTGCTAACCAAACATGGGGATCTCTCAGGAGACTGTATGTGCTCAGCACTGTGTGTGCTTTGAACATGTTTCTTCTGGAAGGACTGTAAGTAGCACAGCCTATGTCTGACCTTCTGCATTGTAAAAGGTTATCTATTATAAAGCCAAGTGGCAAATTTACCGGACAATTTATTTATTTATTTTTAATCTCCATTTGCACACTCATTGCATCTTTAGTTCTTTTGCATATCTAAAGATTTTAGACAGATTTATGGTTTTGGATCCCAAGTTTCCACTTAAGGAAGCCAATGCTTTCTGTGTTTTTCTGCCACCTTATATTCACGTTGCTTGGAGCTTGAGCATTCTCATGTTTTCTTATTGCCAGCGTGACAAAATGAGCTATGTTGTGAAACATCAGACACTTTCTAGTCTACCCAAAAATCTGAACTAAGTTTTTTTTCCTCATTAATCATACTCACTCTGATGTGACACTTGTATGGGTGACTGAGGCCCAGACTGCCAGGTTAGTTTTGGCAAATGTGGGGAAAGTTGCAATGAAAACAACAGAAGTTATGGGAATACTGAAGGAAAAAAAAAAAGGCTTCAAGGCTTCAACAGTCAGATTAGAAAACATGCACTGTGGAAAAAATGAAACTGTAATATCTGGGAAAAGAAAAAGGCTGATAATTTTGAAAGGCTGAGTTTTATATTCCTAATTCCCATTAAATATAGAACTGGAATTTTGCACACAACTCCTTAGATGTTGAACAAAATTTTAACCTAAACTTGATTAAACACTTAATTCCTTAAGTACCTAAGGTTAAGTTAATCTTAATGCCTTTAAAAGTCTTGCCCCCAAAACACCATTATTTCATTCCCACATAAAAGTAGCACTTCAGGAAGTGATCTTCCTAGAACTTCTTGTCCACTTGGTCTCAGCCCCCTGGGTTCACTTTCAAACCCCAGAACACAGAGAATACTCACAAATTAAAACTATACTGTCTTTTAAAAATAAATCTTAACTTTTCTAACCATCAGGAAAGGCTTTGAACAAAACTGAAAGTCACTTTATATACCATTCCCAACTCTTTCACACGCCTAGTTGCTCTCATCATGGAAAATAACGTGTTTTAATGCTGAATTTTTAATAATCTGAAGTACACTGATTCAACTCAAACATTCCTTTTGTACACAGACAAGAAATTGTTGACCCTCTAAGTGTCAAGAACATGAATTCAATGACCCAGAAAGTGTATTTCTTGAACCATATTAGTCAAGGTCACACTCAAATCCAACCACAATTTATTCCGCATTTGGGAAAGTCTTTGTGCTTTACATAGAAACACGCATGCACTGGCCCAGACTATCACTACTGAGCAAGTGAGGTAAATTGGTCCACAAAAGACCACTGTTATTGTGGTGGTTCTATTCCAGTAAACAAACAGATTAAGGCTCAGGAGAGGTACTACATGAGACACTCCTTAATCTGCTTTTTCATTACTGCCCAGCAATAAACCACTCCAAGTCTGAAAGTTGAATGGATTGTGTGTGCTGGACCTCTTGATTTCTTTGAAAGGCAACATCTGTGACTGTGTGTCAATTCACACAATGGGGGACAGATGTCTAATGCATTTGCAGACTCAGGGCAAATACCAATACATGTGGGCTACTGTTATCAGATGGAAGCACTTCAAGGCAATAAGCCTCTCTAAGGAAACGCGCCTTCTAGCATTTTTCCCCACCTACGTTGTTCCACTGATCCCTTCTACCTATTCTTCTCCATTCCCACAAAGCAACCACATCAGAGAAACTGGGTGGAAATAAACTCGAGTGCAGTTTGGAAGGGAAAAACACAGTTGGCAACATGAAATCAGCTTCACCACTGAAGAAACAGAGGACCATACCTTTCAAATCAGCTCCAAGTATATGGTTTGGCAGGTCTTTATGCACATACAAAGCCCATCTAGCAGTGGCTGCAGGATAAGCCCCTCTCAGTAGCATCAAAAACAATTAGTTCACAATAGAGAAGTCTATAAACATCTCCTGTTATCTTCTTACACCTCCAAACTGCAAGGACTCCAGCCTACCACTGACAGATTTTGTCTTTCAAATGTGTTTAACTAAAGGAAACTAAGACAGGAAAACCAAATCTTTTCTTATTCAAATTTCCTCTCGCATTGGCACTCATCTTTACCATCACTTTGCTTCCCATACTTCTCCAGTGTAACTTGTGCTTCCATTAATGAAAATTTTCCAAACTCAAAAACTAAGCAAGGCACTAGAACCCAATTTCTCATATCACGGAAGGCAAGCCGAATGACATTTCTTTCTTTTCATCATAACAGAATCCTTATTTTAGTCATCTCCTACAGTGCCAGAAGAAGAGGATTTCCACACACTCCCCTTGGGGCTGTCATGAGCACAGTACAACTCACTGATGGGACATATTTTCTGCCATCAATAGGAAATGTCACAGCTTTTGAGTGTTCTTGCTCCTGGAAGATATTTTTCTGTTCCATGTTACTGCAACACCCCACCACCACTTTTTTTTTTTTTTTTTTTAAAAAAAAGGTCAGTCATCTCACGGTCAGAAGATCCTGGCCTAAGAGGTGTGCAGCCTATCACTCACTCTGAAATAATGTAGCTTAGAAACTAGAAATATGGTTGCACCTCATGAAAACCAACAAAAAAAAAAAATTACCCACTATTCACAGGTCTCTGCCTCTGAATTTTCATATATTGCATCCGTTTGAAGTTCTCTTATTCATCCTGCTCTGAATTGCCAGATGAGTTTAAGCAAATATTCCTATATACATGTATATACACCTTTTGTTAAAATTTATTTTAGAATTTATCAGATTAGCTGAATGATAAAATACTACTCACAGTTATTTTATGATTATTATTCTCTTTTTGGACAGCACACAATGAGCTGTTTTATGCAGCTATACAGAAAAATCAATTGATAAGCCTAAAGTGCAGTTCACATTAAAGAAACTAACTAATTATGATAAGCTGCCACGTAAATTGCTTTGTGACTTTTCCAGCAATCAATTTCAAACTCTAAATAAGCCTCTGGCTTGAAAACACAATGAGTACCTAACAACTGTGTCAATAATAATAACAGAGAAGACTGCAATGATAATATAAACAGGATAATTATCTTTCTGGAAGTAAGTTTTTATGCTGATTTCTTTTTGTCTGTGATTTAAAGATAGCACGGCTTTTCAGACTGAACATATATTGAGTTCAAAGCCTTCAAAAATATGGGCTGTGTGTATTAACATTTATTATTAAGAAGTGTGTGCCAATTCTATAATTTTACTTCTAAATTTGAAGCATCATTTTAAAAATCAAGACCTAATCCTTGAAGGATCAATACATATTAGTTCCAGATGAACCACAGAATATTTATGTCTAAAATCTGTACATGCTGAGCAAATTGAGGTAGAACAGGAAAATCCCTGGAGGATCATTTGGGACTTTCACACCTCACATCAACTGGTTCTTTCACACATACTCCTCCTGGTTCTCCAAAAATTCCATCCTCTGTCTGCAACACCAGACTTGGAAAGTAGTAGGTCTCTCTGACAACTAGTGGATAGTAAATTCTAGGACATCTGGATCACCCAGTGCTCATTGTGCATTCCAAAGTATACTTCTGCCTTGACTTAGTACATATCTCAATTCCTACAAAGCTAGTAGTTGGATTTTACACCCTAAAAATCAGTCAGAATGCATTATGTACAGTCATACCAGTCATTACTAAAAATTCTATACCTACATACTCTGAGTACTATAGCACAGTATAATGTTTGTTTATTTTTCTGTGATCAAACAAAAGCAGGTGTATCGAATGCAGGTGTCTCTGTAACAGACTATATGCCAACATGCTTTTGCTTGCTTAAAAATGCTGACGTTTGGAAAGGTCTTAATTTCAAAACAATTTTTCAATACATCCGTCAGAGCAAAAGAGAAATTCAGAAGGAACCTCTTTTCTTTTCCAATCTCTCTGTCTCAAAAAAAAAAAAAGAAAAAAAAAAAGCCTTATAAGATTACCTTCAGAAGACTAATGGAAAACAAAAATACTCTGTCCCTGGACTTCTAGGCTTTGCTTTTGAATGTAGTTTACGACTTTCTTTCTCAAATTGGACTGCTTCAGAAAGTAAGAAGATGTGTCAGTATGGTGATTCAAACATACTTCTAGAATAAATAACAATTTTTCATTCAGGCACTGAATAATTCACATAATTCACACATAATTCACACATAATTCAAAATGAGGGGGAAAAAAAGAGAAAATAATTTCTGTGCATAACAGAATGCTTGGATAATTAACCGAATAGATACCAGAACAGGACAGTGGATTTGTTCAGGAAGTTCTTACAAGCCAGAATAGATTGGAACTATTAAAACTTGGCATAAACCCAATCTAAGGCTCTAAAAACTACATACATAAATACAAGCTTAGTTTTTAATGGAAACTGCTTCTTCTTCCTTCCACCAGTAACCTATGGGGAAGACTTACCTCTGGTTGTTCCCAGAAGCAAGATCTCAAGAAAGGGAGTCATTTATAAAATGTTACTGGAAACCAAATAGCTTTGGCAAACTAATAGGTTTTCAAGTAAATCAGATACTAGACAATGTTATAAAATACCTGTTTATACAAAGAGCATCCAGCACTTTTTTTTTTTATATGGGAAAAACAGATTTTCATTATATTTATGATTTAATAATTTTGCTTCTCAAGAGATAGAATGAAAAATTACTATTTTCCCCAGCAAATGGAAAGCACTGTTCTTTTTGGAAGGCAACTTGAGTCTGAATGCTTAAACATAACAAAGGAACTTCCTTACTAGAGATGACATTATGAAGAAGGAATATACAACCTAACTTAGGGTAAGGGGAGAAAGTAGCATTTTTCTGCACATCCAGCAAATTATCCTTAAAATTAGAATATTACAATTTTAAAATTTCTTTTTCCATCAATTATGACTACATTAAGTATTTTAAAGCTCTATTTTAAGATTTTATATTTACTCAGTTAATAAATTGATGATGATAAGGAACAGAAAGGTAACAGGTCAACATATACAAAACAGTGAAAATGACATAAGCAAAATTTTTAGAATATATTTTTACTAAAACACATTACATTTCTTTAATTTTGTGTACTGGGAGCATGGTCATTTCTATTCAAAAACAACAGTATATCTCTTTGATTTTTTTGTAGCTATTTTCTTAGATCTGGAGAAGCAGGAAGAGAAGTCAGGCCCATTTTATTTTGTTTCAGTAGCAAATTTGAAAACTACTACAATACAAATCATGGATTTTTTTTTTATTTTTTTTTAAAGCATGCTGTATGGCAGGGGGAGGTGTCTATGAACTGACTTATTTTTATCAGGGTAAGAGAATTGTACAAAATTCACACAACTAAATCACTGATGTCTAAAACAATATAAAAATAAATATACAATCAAATATAAGATACTAATTTAACAAAGACCCTTAGGAGTTTAAGATCATCGTTTTGAAATCTAAACAAAAATAAAGCTAGCTATAAAATTACTACTTTGGAAGGCTTGCTTAATGGGACAGTAATTAGATCTCATAAAGAATCAAATCATATTGCTGTCAGGTGCCCAAAACCTGCACCAAAGAAGGCCAATACATTTTCTACTAAGAAATAAATGGGACTGAAAAAATGTTCGACATAGAAAAGAGCTTCTGAGCAACAATGTAATTTATAGGAAAACGACTTTTCCATGACGGGAAGAAAATTTCTAAAGCTTAAAAATGTTTATTCAATATTTATCACTCTCATCATGTACTTAGACAGTCAAGCATCGTAGCATTTGATATAATATTAACAGTGATTATTCCCTTGTATTTATTCCACTCTAATACAGCACTGTCATATGCAGATTCTGTGGGTTCTGACACTGAGAGGGAGATTTTTAAAATTCCTACACGTTATTTGTACAAAATACTGAGTCAACCCCAAAAGACCAGATCCTGTCTGGAAACAAATATATGAACGTGAAAGGTTTAAGATACATACTGCAACACAAGCGGAATAACATGCTTTTGTTCCCCTTGCATATTTCTCCCTATATATAGCTATGAATTTCGCAAGTAAAACTCTACTATCCAAACACTGTTTGCTCTGCTCCCCCTCCCAATCCCAAAAATCTATTTACAGCTGTACCAAACCATTTGACAGACTTTCAGATTCTGGTAAACAAGTTTCTCCAGGGACAAATAAGAGCACTTGACAAACTTAGAGCATTCTTCTTTTCAGTTTGGGTCGAAAACTGCCAACATTTTACATATACAACAGCTGATTCAATCATTTTTTTTACAACACTGAAAACATTTAGTGAAAAAAAAAAAAGATAAACATGCTATTTTAGGTTATGAATAAGTATTTCATTCTTTTCTTGGAGATTTTTCTATTGACTCCAATTAATCTTTTATGGGCTTGTGAACTTGGACATATTTCTTTGTGTAAAATAGGTTGATTGAGTTAATAAGCCCTGCCAGCAGGTTGTTCCAAGCTTTATTTACAACACCTGGAATTTTGGAAAGATTTCTTAATGATTTCCTTGTGAATACATACATATATATACACATTACTTATTGAAGCATGTTAACAATGTCTCTTTTAGGGCCAATTTTACCTCCTTCCCCCCACCCCCACCCCCTTTTTTTTTTTTTTTGGATGACACTCTCTTCTCTATTCACTTAATACATAACTGTGCTTAATCATCAAGGAAATTTTCAGCATCTGTTTAGCATGCAAAGCAGAATATTTCTGGGAAGAGTAAAGACAGAAATAATATGGAAGTATGTGAATAGCTAAGGGTAAAAAGTTGATAATTTGGGAAATATCATTCTCCCCCTTCACAGCAAGGCAGGAGGCACTCTCAAACCCTAGTGAAGACAGTGATATTCAGTATTTGGTGATTTCCAGATCTGAAGAGGCACCCATGTAGACACGTGGGTAGCACCTGCTATAGCTCCAGAAGTCAATCCATACTGCAAAATAGACAACTTTTGATGCACAAACCTACTGGCATCTCTATGTCAAAGTCAGCCATGAAGCCACACCTCTAATTCACCATCATATAAATAAACATATCTGAGGATACCTGGCTTAAATACATATTTAATGTATTTTTATAGATCTTAGGCATTTACAACATTCTGTTATTCTACTTATTGTCATGCTAGACCCTGGCTATTTAATCCAACAGTAGCAATCCAACCTCAAAGCAAATATGCTTTCCTGGAAATCAAAACCACAACACATACCTTGGGTTTTTTGTTTGTTTTCTCCCCCCCCCCCCCCTTTTTTTTATTTTATCTGGGGGGATGAGGAAATGGGGGATAGAGAGGGTTGAAGTTATTTTGATCTGTTTGTTTTTATAATCTCTGAAGTCCAGGTGTATGCTCAAATCCAGGATTTTAGTTCAGTCCTTTCTCTTTACATGACCTCAGTGGCAGAACACAACACACTAGAGCACTTTCAGGACATCTGATTTTCAGTACAACATACCAGTTTATGCCAAGGACAGGATGTGGCCTGATATCCATCTGAGCCCTTGCAAAACAACAGTGATACAGACTGCAAGGAATGAAAGTCTAATCATTTGCTTTCCTCACTCTTCCCATCTAAATCATGGATCCTTGTCCAGTTGCGCTGCCTACCTGGTTCTTTCTTAAGGTTTCAAATAATAAGGCATTCTGCTAACACTACCTTGATCACCTGCACTGTCGTAGAACACACACTAAAACCAAGTCACCATCAATTCATAAACACAAGATTTACTTTGATTCTGGTATTCTATATAAAACGTGCCTCTACAGAAATGGTTTACATGATTACAGCTCGGAAAAGTTGAAATATTAAAATCCCCATGTAATCAAGTGCATAATGTGGAAAACACAAGAGTATTGGTGCTCTGGTTTCATACTGAAAAATGCTGCAAGCTTTACAAATTTTTCCTTTATATAACAAATGTGAAAGAGCTTGGAATTTGCCCTTCTTGACTGATCTAGTTTTTCACCTGCTCTCTGAACTTTTTGCTCCATAGGTATGCAGAAGGAATTCAAGAATTTGCTCAAGGTGATTGGTGAAAAAGGAAATTGGACACTGATCCACCTTTAACATTGAAAAACATAGAAGAATCAATTTTTACTGGGAGGAAAACATGTTAACGTTTCAAAATTATAGCCCTAAATTATTAAACTGCCAAAAAGCTCTCTCTTTACAAATATTAGAAAGTTTACAATTCTCTCAAAATTACCAATACTGCATGTAATCATCTACTTAGCAATATTTAAGTACTCTAATCTCTTTAGGTTTTTCTCTCACACACACACACAAAAATCACTGAATGTTTTCCACAGATTTATTTGCTTTCCCAGCAGACCTCCTTGAAATCCTATTTAATATGAGTTAAAATCTGTAGTCTTGACAGGTATGGTTTTCTCATCTAGTGCTTGAAAGGCACAATGTTAAATAAAGTGCTAATACAGCAATAACTAATACAGAGAAGGCCTTACAACAAAGTTTACCACCTTGCAGCAGTCCATACCAATAAAAGTTTAGTTCATACCTCTATGATTGGTGAGGTCCCTGGATCCCGAAGGCAGAGGCGTATAGTTCATTTCTGGAGAGAGGGAGACAGTTTCACTGGAGGCCTGTGTGATAAAACAAATATTATCAGTACTCTTGAGTGAAGGTCAGTGATTAAACAAAGAGGATGCATCTGCAATATGATGCGCTTACAGGTGCACAGAATCACCAGTCATGGAAGATTACTGATAACTGAAAGAAAGTTTAATTTGTTAAGGCTGCTTTCAATCTTTTTAAAAAGCTGTATTCACAAGGATTTACACAATGATATTAGGTATCATTACTAAAATAATATTCCCGTATAGCTCACAGCTTTAAAAAATTACCATCTTTATCAGGAAATATTTTGGCAATGTTAAAAATGTTCCTCTTGATGAAACAGAAAAACATTTACCTGAAGGAAGTTATGAATCTACAAACAAAAAAAGAAAATGGAAAACAGAAAGCTAGGATAAGGTACCATACTATTCAAAATGAAGCAAAAAACAGATTCTATAATTCCACTGCCCTGTAAGCTAAACAAAGGAATCTCTTAAAATGATAATACCTATAATGTACAAAAAGTGGACTTTTTTTTTTTTTAAAGAATATAGATTCTTTAATAATAAACATAAAAACCCACCTCAGTATTCTAAGGAATTTAAACAAGTCCCAAGAAGACTTACTCAGAATCCTTAAAAGCAAAATGCTAAAGGAAGAAGAGAGGAAACTCTTTTTTTTTTCCTCATAATAAAGAAATATTTCAAGATCCTATGATTCTGATTTTAAAAGATTAGATTCTGGAGCTATAGTTTTCTGTAAACTAATCTTCAGACAGTTGAAGAAGGTTTCATCTGAACGAAAGAGCAATATAATGACAAGCCATGTTTACCATCTTGCTTTTTAGTTATAGAACAGTAGTGTTACATTCTTAGAAGGAGATATGAAAATAAAGAATCTTAAAGAATCATCACAGTGTTTTAAAACATCTAATTTAAGTTAAATGGATTGATACCATGGTAGTGACATGCACTGAGTTTCAGGCACTGAGTTTGCTCTGGAATATTTAAAATCTACCCATCACAATGTACGTAACAAATATAAAGTTTTTTAATAGAAGATACAAAGGACAAAGGACAGTGGTCACTAAAAGTTACATGATTATTTCTAATTAAAAAGATAAGGCAAATAAAATGAAGAAGTACAAAAACTAAACTATTTCTTGAATCTCATAATAATTTACTAAGGGAATTTTAAGAAAATAATTATCTTCTGCGCAGGTTGTTTTCAAATTATATTTTGGCTTATAAACAACAAAATTCAACCAAAGCAATCCACCTAAATCGCTTATTATTTTGTAATTAATCATACCTTCAAATATATATATATATATATATATATATATATATATAAATTGAAATTAATTCAAAACCAGATTTAAAAAGGTGGGTTAAGAAGTAAACATAAAATAGGACTTGTGGAAGAAAAAGCTTATTACCAGGCTAAACCTGAGAACAACAAGCAGAAATCCATAATAACAAAAGTTACTAGTGGTAATGTTTTGTTAAAGTACCTATAAATCTTCTTTTTTATAGCCGTATAGATAGTAGCATATTAAGATGTACAAGGGTAAATGACCAAGTAGATTAATATACTAAGCTTTTGCTTTCAATTTTTATGTCAGACCATAGTTATAGTCCCATTTTTGTCCATAGTAAAACTCAGTGCATAACATGAAAACGCATCATGTATTAAGACAGACGTCATAATAGAGACAGGTTTGCCAAAACATGAAGAAAACTCTAGAAAATCCTGTCCGCTGTCTCACCAGTGACAATAAGCTGTCCTTTTCAGAGAGGTAATACTATAAACACAGCTCTTGCCTTCAGACAAAGAGAATAATCCTTTGATTTTAACCAACTGTAAACATGCAGCCCAATCTACTCTGGACAAGGGACTGGAGATCCTCCCTCTGATGACCATTATGAGCTGAGGGCATCTAACACCTCAGAGGATGAGATCAATGCCAGCAATATGACATATGAAAATAATCCCAGGAACAGGCATCTATCCACAGCTACCTGTTTTCTTTGGGCCTACAAATTCTGGGAAAGACAAGAAGAAAAATGTCACTAACTGTTTAACATAAGACTTCATCCCTGTAAATCACTCCAAATCCTGGAGGAATAAGTGGTCTCATACTGTACACTCTACATGTTATCTGCCTATTCAAGTGTACTTAGTTGGGACTCTGATAATAGTGAAGGTTTCTCTTTGGTACTTTTAATCTCAATTTAGACAGCTTGACAGCTTGATGATAGCTTTTCCTAAAATTTCTGGAAGAGACTTTGCCTTTTCAGCAATATACCACTGAGTGAGCAAAATTCAAGAGCTTCTAAAAAGGATATTGGAGCGAAGGGGCAATTTAGCTTTATTTCCAATTTTAGGAAAAGCAAGAACAGGAGGTCTTGTTTATTGGTGTTTTGCTGCTACTTTATGTACAGTATACAATTCCCTGTCAAATATAGAACAGTTTTCATTATCTTTGAGCTAAGCATTCAGTTAGAGCAGCTTTAATTCTATGGAGTATCATCCACGGTTAGGATTGTTTTGAAAAAAAAAACATTGTCTGGAGCTCTGAATCACATTTCTGAGTAAGCCTGTGCCCCAGCAAAAGGACAATTTGTTTTCCCTACTGCAGATTGATGTTTGGCCCCAAGTATTTTCCAAATAGATTTGTATAGATCGCATTATTCTTAATATTCACAAGAATATTTTGACAGTGATAGCAGTGACATGTGACAGTTATGTCTTTAAGTATTGGTGACATATGCATCAGGAGTTCTTGTCGCAGTTGAAACTACAAACATAAACAGCTTTGAGGAAACCTGGTTAAAGTAGGTGGTAACTTCAGTGTTACAGGTACACGTAACCAGACAGCTTAGTAAGGAAATTCTAACAGTATTATTACTGGAAGCTTGTATTCTTGCAAGCATTATAGTCTTCAAAATTTTGCAGTATATAATAGTACAAGGTATAAAAGTTACAAGGCCAATAAAGTTTCTTGCAGCCTTAGTTATTTATTTTTTTATTTTTTAAGTTATTTACAAACACTTGCTAAATTGAGGTCTCTACCTCTGTCTTGATATTAACCTACAAGTTTTGTCTGAGCTAAAAATTTTTGTACTTGGTCCTAAATTGATAGTAAAAGAGTAACAGACCTTCAAACCACATTCATCAAAATTAGACATAGTGCAGAACCTACAGTAGGAAGAAGTGCTATAATTAAAAAAAAGGGGGGTGGGGAGAAAAGTGCATTTAAACTTTGTGCAATTTTATTTAAAGCAATTTAATAGCCAAACACCTCAGAAGACAACTATGCCATGATGAATCATGATCATTCAGCTCATGCTGAGCTCTAACACCACCCTTGGTCATCCTTATAGCAGGCACTGTACACAGCAGATGAACTCGAAACACTGCTGTACAGCTTCAGTAGTCCATACTTTTTTGGTTTACAAAGTATGAAGTGAGGGGATATCTAGTTTCTATCGTTTGCATAAGTTGATATATTTTTTGCTATGTTAGTAAAAATCTTAGCATCTCTTTACAGATATTTGGGCATCTAAAAAAACCACACATGTGCATAGTGATAAACCTTACAAGTATACTGCTGCTATTTTCTCAGCACCATGTAAGAAAAATATGTACTCAGGAAAGACTTAGATATAACTTGACAAGTAATATTAGAATGGTAGATAAGGAAACAGAGAAAAACAAAATAATGAAGAATATATTACTTAATGTGGAACTCAAGACATAAAGTTTCTCTTGTATATCTCTAACCTCAGAAATACTTTAAGTGTGTAAGATTTCTCCTTTACAGTGTGTTTCTCAGTTAATATGATTATCTCAAATCTCCAGCATTTCAAATTGTCAATTTTTTTTTTCAGGGAACTGACCAAGAAGCAAATTTTTTTTGTGGACAGCATGATATTCATTTTGTAAGCCTGAGCCACGATTATCAAGAATTCTTGTGTTCTCTGATAGTGTTGTTTATTTTCATTCATCAGAGTTTTAACACTTGTCAAAGTCATCTAGTAAGGTCACAGAGAAGTGACCTTAGCAATTTGAAAGCTTGTTGCTTCTCATTTGGTGACTTATGTTCAATTAAAAATGGAAAACCAATGGTACCTACCACATTACAAGATACAAAACTTGAATTAATTAAGGAAATACGAATATTCAAAAGATTTTTAATATATGCACAGGGAAACAACAATTAAGCAAATCACTGCATTACCTTTTTTTTTTTTTTTTAATTGACAAAAACATTTCTCCAGAACGATAAATGAGATAATCTGTGGTATAGTTCCAATGTAAATGATCAACTCATACTTGCCTTTGAAAAACTTTTTATCTAAACACACAGCAATATTTTCATGATAAGCCTATTCTGTCTTCAATGTGCTTGTACTCAAGACTTAAAATTAATTATACATGAACAAAAAGGTGGCTTACTATCATTTTAAGAATTCTCTACATAAACATCTATTTAGTCTAAGGACTAGTTTTGGATCCCTTGGGCACACATACTGTCCCCAAGAAACACAATAGCAACAGTCTTGAATAATTTCCATGAACTTTAAAAACTTGCCTAAATATGTATGTACCAATATGGCAGCCAGTTATTGATTCACTCCCTAACACTGGCTGCAGCAGTTTATGTGTCTCAATCCTACGAATATATTATGCCATCTAAATTTGTTCATGTTTGTGATAAAACATTCAGAAACTTTCCACACACCTGCTCATCAACATTTTTCAAAAATTTAGACATAACTAGAAAATCATCCTTTACAGATAAAATATTAATTTATGTATATTCATCGTGTATAGATGTGTGATGAGAAACATAGCCTGTCTAGTAATAGAAAAAAAATTAAATGTATTCATTGCGGATTGAATTTATTACATGCTTGCAGAGAGTATCAAAACACTAGTCTAGAGGGAATGTTTCTTCCCGTAAATTCGCACAGCGCCAAGCGCAATGGGGCTTTAATTTCACTGTGAGGTCTTTGAGAGTCTCGTGATAGCAGAAAATATTATAGAAAGCAATAATACACTAAGTCTTTAGCCACTTTATCCTAGGGAATGGTTAGGGAAGAACTTTATTTATAATGTGTTCATTTTTTTGTGAATTCAGGAACCACACAGAAGGGTTGTCAGTGAAAGAAAGAGATAAAGTTTCAAAAAAGGGGTAAAGAAGGATACTAAAAAATATGCAAAGGTAGAACCTGACAGGACAACTATATACAGCACGCTACAAAAGCAAAAGGTCTTGCTTTCCTTTCCCCTCCTGTGAACTGGGATATAGGTCTCCAATGGGCTAGCCTGCAGTTGTGACAAATCCCAATACGCTGTTCTATTTAGAAATACCAACAGGTGGCATGGCGTGATTACATGGGAGACAGCTTTCCTTGACAAAATGGGATTTTCCAATTCCCCTGCTCCACAGCCAAGCACAATTAACTACAGGTTAGCAGTTGTCTTTACTAAACTTCCAGCATAAATTAAAGGAACTTTTAATTAAGAGGGAGAGGGGGAAACGGAGGCATGGTGTTATCACAACTTGCCTGATCTGTAGAGGCTTACCGAGATGACCTCCTCACCCTGCACAGAAACAGTGATTTATTTCAAAATCTGGTTTTAGACGTTAGACCCTGGTACTGAAATAAAACAAGAGCACCACAAATGAGTATTGTACGGAAGGTGGAACTGAAGAAAAGAGGTACCACTTTTTTTGTCTCAGTTTTATGTTTCGCCTAATGTCACAAAGATCTGAACAACTTTCTTTCATCAGCAGACATTAAAAAAATAAATAAAACCAGTAATTTAACCAGTCGTAACAAAGAAGATAAATACAATTGCACTACTCTGAACTAATACACCATTTTAATTTATTATTATAAATGTACCTCATTACAAATAATTTCCTTGTGAACTACAGGGATTCTTTTCACCAAGTTTTTTCTTATCAGTAATAAAGAGAATTCATGAGACTAGAAGGGAACTTAAGGGCAGGTATTGGTAGGATAAGGGGTTTATTTGGCTTTATGTTTCTTCTTCCTACCAATATAATAATCTTAATCATAAAAAATAATAATAAACAGAAGTCTGAACTTCTAAATCTGTTGGGCATTACTTCATGGAAGTGAAAAATGCTTCTCTAGTATGCAAACATGAAATAAAGCATGAAGGAAAAATAAACAAACAAAAAAGAATGGGTAACATTCTAACTTCCAGAGGAAATTAAAATCAGGCCCACAGTGGCAACTGGCTCTTAAGAGTCCAGGAACCTAATTAGACTTCAGAACAACAACAAAAAATAATAATAATAATAATAAAAAAAAGGCAATATTCAGAAGGTACCAGGAAGGGAATATCTTGTGTAGATATACTGTTCATCTGCTGCATAGAAACCAATTTGTATAGATCATTGATTCAAAAAATACAAATGGACTGCTATTTTTGGCAACCACACATGCTCTTTCAAATACTTTCAGCTACTGAAGAAAGTAAAGGGGGAACTGTAATTCAGATAAGCCAATCCTCTTTCAGTCATGGGTTCAGAAACAGCAAAACTTAAATGACTCTGTTTCCCAAATTAAATCTCTTTACTAGACATTTCCCTTCCATATTTCTAAATGCCAGAATAAACAAGCATTTATCTAACAAATCCATACCTGTGTTAGCAAAGAATGCCACAACCCATTTCTGACATTTTTTAGTTTAATAAATAACACAAGTGTTTCAGCTATAATGAAGAGTGTGACTTTGAACTAAGCTAATATTCATTCAGGACATTTTACCAGGCTATTTTCATATATGATGCTACTAACAGAGTAGATCAAATTATTGTAGTATTAGGAAGACAAGAACAGCAATGTTATATTTTGGTTGACCTTCCAATTCCAATGACCTTTAACAAGAAAAGGCAAGAGGATTTTGCTTATTTAACAGAAGTAGTGGAGCTGAAGGAGATGCAAAGCATTTCAGAATATATTTCCCTCATTCTCATATAAGAGAGGTTATAACTTCTCCCTTGAATTTACTTTACCTTTTGGTTTGCACTTAATATTAAATTGCAATGTTGAAAGCAAGGTGCAACTGGATCAAAGATGTAAATGAACATAAGATAATTCTTACACATTTAGGCTTAATTGAGTGTAATCGATATGTCTGGTGTGCAGCCAAATTCAACTATTGTGAAAAGCACCTAATGTATGGACATTATTTTTGGACTACTGAATGCCAGAAAATAACGAGCTGGCATTCAGCTTTGGTGAATCAGATCTTGGATTTTCATCTAAGAGCAGTTTTGAATTATTACTGAAGATAAGGTGTAAATGTGCAAAGGAATTTCATCCATGTTTCTTCCATGAATCATAAATGAGGAAAAAAATTACAGTCTAAATTGCACTTAAAAGGAATAAAGTCTTTTCATGTCATACATGATTTATCAAAATGATCTCATTTTAAGGGTACTGTGGTGTATCTTGATTAATAACATTAGTAAGCATGATGAATGACCTCTTTAATGGTAACACAGAATTTATCGGCAAAATCCCTACTTCTACCAAAAAGGGTGGGAAGTAAAACACACAGCAGATAGTTACTTGCAGGAGAAGCTTAAGTAAACTGTCTCCTGTGTATTTTGCATCTAAGAAGTCTTTACAAATTCTGAATTTAAGTTCATTCTCAGGTTCATTTTGAAAACAACAGGTTTTACCTAATGTGGTGGTTCTAACCACTACAAAACTCACTTTGCAGTTCACTGCAAAACAAGCTGAACTCTGAATGTACTGTAGAAGGATGTAGCATATTAAGGTCTTTTGAGAACATTGGTCCCAACCCTTTACAACCTATTTCAATATCCTCTTCATTTTGCTTTAATATCCTAAATGTTTCCCTTCTCCCATTACTCCATCTTCCTCCTCTTTCCCCCTCCCCTTTTTTAAGCCTGCTCCAGCCTGCCCTAACTAATTTCCTTTTGGGCTGACAGATCAGAGGCCTTCCTACCACTGTTCCTTTTAGACCTGTGAAGCCCTCCTCGTAATCCTGCTGCTTGTCCACAATTAATCTTTCCAGTTGCCACATTATTAACACTACCACCCACAGACAGAGGATGCCTGAGCACGGCTGGACACTAGTTCCCCACTGGAGCATCAAAGTTGTCAATCACACACTAGTCAGAAAGTTGCCTGCCGTCAACATCAGAGGTTTTCATCCTCTCCTACCCGCTGATCAAACATTTTTCTTCAGAAGATTAATTCAAAGTCCCCACCCATTTCCTCCCATATCCTCTTTCCCTTTTAGGTTTACTCAATGATCCATCTTCTGTATGGAAAAGGAAGCAGTGTATAATAGAAATCCTTTCAAAACAAAAGTTCAGCAAAACTAAATTTAAATCCCAGCTGTTATCAGCCCCCATGCCCTCACCCCCACCCCCAGCAAGTTAAACTCCTTAAAGAGCTTGGATTAGACCTAGTCACAAATGCCTTTGATCAAAGGCTCCAAGACTTTACACAAATTTAATCACAAGGCAATGACTGCATCTAAGAAGCCTGAATTGATTTGTTCTACTGTAACACCTAACACATGAAAACACCCATAAGGCTTTTTGACTTTCAAGACCAATCATTTTCAACTTCTGTCACTGAAAGCCAAGTATTTTAGCAACTACCTAATGTTATTTTTTTAACCACAGCAGAAGTAGCTTCTTAATGCATGATATTTGCCTTCTATCTGTTTAAAATTTGTATCTTAGCTACCTGCATTTAGCGGCAAAAGGATGCAAAAGATTCTGCTTGGTCACTCCATTCCATTTCATGAGCTTAAGGAAAGAACTTCAGTATGACCACTTCTCCCTAATCATATCCCAGATTCTAATATTTTCATTTGTGACAAGTTGAGAGTTATTCCTCAAGTGGCTCAATATTTTTCATTATGCTAGATAATAGAATCTGTCCCCAAAGGACCAATTACCAATGCTAGCAACACAACAGTGAATTAAAGGATTACCCATCAATATATCCCAACAAGAAACCTATTTGTTGTAAATCTTTAGGCTCAGTTTTAAAAGGAGAATAAAATCACACTACAAGATAAATTCAAAGTTGCTAAATCATACTGTTCCCTAAAATGGATTTCTGAATACATATTGTCTCTTGATTAATTAACCAGGAAATTGACATAAGACCCCCCCAAAAGTATAAAGCAATGCAGAAGAATCTGCTGCCTTGACTGCTGTTCTGAGTTTGGGACAGTAAATTCAACCAAGAAGTTTACATTTTTTCTTAAATTTCTTTACTAGTATCTTTTCCACCAGTTCACCTTATGGGAACATGTGCTAACTTCTTTTCATTTACAGTATGCAGGATTCAATGGGTGTACAGTCATAAAGAAAATGCAAGAAAATAAATAAATAAATTATCGTCATACCCCAAAACAGAAAACTCTGCAAATCTTGCCATAGAATTTTGAAAAGTCACACACAACTATTCTTTGATGTGTCTTGTAGAGCAAAACACAAATGAACCACGAGATGCAAGCAGTGCCATTCACTGCATTTCGCTCATCGCACAGTGGCTCTGAAGGAGCGTGAGAACAGTACTGAGTTCTTAGATATTATAACTTCATCAGAAGGTGCAAAAGCACAGGCAGGTCACTTATGTGAAGGGAAATACATTGATAATCTATTAGACTGCAAGTTTCTTTTAGTTGTCCCATAAAATATTTTTTAACCAATGATATCAGAACTGCAGAACACAACTCTAGTTCTTTAAACTTGCATGTCTAAATCCTACTGAATGACAGATGATTCTTATACACCTTCGTTCAAGCAGACTGTCCTGAAATGCTCTGTGTTCTTTGGAATACCGTATATGCTAGAATGCTATCCTGAGCATATAAATATACTGTGAAGCATTTCCTTAGGAATTTCACACGAATGCCTCCAAATCAAAATATGCTATTCTGTGTATTGCCTTATACCATACAACAATTATCAAACTAGTCTGACAAACAGAAAGAGTGTCCAAAACAAGATACTCACAATCCATTTTCTCTTACAAGAGAAAATACCTTCTCTTACAAAGAGAATATACCTTTAACTTTCAAAAACACCTGAAATGGAGTAATTCTGTGATTTATGCTTCACTATGGCAGTTATTAGTAGCATACAAAGTACATATAAACCCAGATGCAAAGCTCAAGCACACGTTATCCACAGTATTGTTACATATTGCTTTTCTCAGAATGATATTTTGAAATATAGATGACTCAGGGCTTCAACACTTGTTTTTGCAAATCTGATGCCCACAGATTTTCCAGAAGTCAAGGGGAAATCAGTATGGTAAATTGCTTTTCTGGGTAGGAACCTCTGAGACTCTTCCATAAATTAAATCAGTAACATTAATATCATCACTTGCAAACACATTCAAGTCAATGACAACCAGAGGAATGCAGAACTGCATGCATGTCTCACTGCCCAAACATAACTGTTTGCAATGTTAGAGGGTTGGCTTTGCTTTGCTATTCATTCTGCTGCCCCGTCTTTCTTCATTTTTTCAGAAGTATGGACAATGTTGCAAAAATGAAAGATGGGTCCTAAAAATTATATGATGACATCCGTTTAATAACTAGTGTTCTGTTACACTGATCACCTTGCTTACTGGGCACAGGAACTAAGAAACTGGAAGGTTAAAAATGCTTTTAAGGCACCTTCATTCTGCCATATGGGAACAAAACTGAACTGCAGCTAAAACCTCTTGTCACACTACTTAGTCAGCAGAAGGGGGTGCTGTAGTGTAACCTATTTAAAATGCAAATAGAGTAACTTTTGTAACAGCAGATTAAAACTAGCATTTTATTCACTTGGCATACCCACAGCATACTGAATGTTGGAATCATATTTGTCACTGCGCACCCCAGGTTATTAATAGAGCTCAGAGTGGTGTTGCTAAATGTGCAAGTTAAAAAGCAAATAAACAAAAATGGATTTATCTGTGGTATTTATTCTCTGGAAGAATTCAGCAAGGCCTGCCTTACACTGCACATTTGTTTATCCAAGATCACTGAGGTTCCTTTTTTTTTTTCCCCCCTAAGTATTTGATTGACAGCCACTTACCACAGCCAGAAGTCCTGGGATATGTGATCTATAACATTAACATTCTAGGGAAAAACACAGTTATTTTCAACCTGGACAAACAAATTTATTAAATAAGACAGACAGGAAAGAGTCTATGGTGCACAACCACTTCTTTCTAATAGGTCTTTCAAGACGCTCATAAACCATCGGCACAGGAGAAAACACAAAGTCAAAGACTTCAGCAGAACCAAATCAACACGTTGTGCTATGGCTTTACACTTCATTTTCTGACAATGTCAGGTGTTAGGGCTGGCAAGTGGGTTTCCCCTCTATACTCAAGCCAACTCCTGTTTTCTTCATCTCGATCTCTCAGAGATTCATCAAAAATGCGATTTAATTACATCTCCTCCTCCTCCTCCTGCTCACCAAAAGAGTGTAAACATGACTCCTTTTTATCTCCTGATACATCTGGACAAGTAGACAATGTGCTAAAACAAAATAAATCTGCCCTGACAGTCACATCAAAGGGTTCAGCTAGGGGCTTGCAGCTACTTAAGGCACAGGAATGTTGTTGCTAAGCATCGCTCTACAACCTATCAGTCCCTTAAAGAAGAGCTTTTTTCTTTCAGAGGGAGATGAGGAAGGCTGGAGAGTGGGAACCAGACTGCAAGGGGAGATTGGGGATTTTGGAGGATTTTGAAGCTTAAAGTGAATTGTGTGAAGAAAAGGGGTTTTGTTTAGTTTTGCCTCTTGACATATAGTATATTTTTTTGGGATGGAGAGTAAGCAAGGAAGGAGGGGCTGAAACTTGTTCATGAAACATCTGGATTTTTCCCCTTAGATAAAAACAGGCAAAGTCTTTGACATCCTTTTTCCAAATCCCTGTACTTACTGTAGATTCAAATTAGAGCAATAGGGGTGGGATACCAAGCCTGTAAAAAACATATTGTGAAACACATCCCATACCCTGCTTTTCTATCAAGCATTTGATGAATGTGAGCATTCCTAAATACATGAAACCAGCAATAAAGTCTGTATCTCATCAACATGCTGTACAGGGAAAGTTTTGATACATATGCACATAACACAATTTGATGCTCAATTTACTAGTAAAAATTCCCTTTAGAGAGAAGTCTTCACTGAAATCACCTGTCTTCAGCAACGTGCCCTGCAGGACTTCATTCAGTGCTTACAACTCCAAAGGAAGCCAAAGCCATGCTAAAGCCAGACCTTAGAACTACACTAACTACAAGCACAGTTGTGATGAAATGGACAGAAAAAAAAAAAAAAAGAATTATGCTCTCGTCTCATAGATGCAGAAGCATAATCAAGGCAGATAGACAATCCAGCCAGAAAAGTAGGGAACTATTAGACTCAAAGCTTAATTATCCCAAAGGTCAGCTAGGAAAACCAGTAGTTTGGTTACAGCACCAATGAGAGGTGAATGAACTTCAATCACACATCTATGCCTTATAAAACCAGTTTAAAGGTTTAAAAAATCCTCCTCCCTTTTTATGAATTAAACAAAGAAAATGCAAAAGGGACTTATTCTACATGCAGGGTAACTATCAAGAACATGAACAATTACTGAGGCTGTGATATTGCACAAATAAATAACACTTAGCATTATCTTCAGCACTATCATATTTATTAAACAGTGACTGAGGGCAGCAGCAACCATTTTTATTGTCCCATATAGCTCTTATTTTATAATTAAACAGAAGGTTATTCCCACTGCCAGTGCAGCCATTTATCTTATTTGAGTGTTACATAATATTTTTTGCCAGCCAAGCCTGACTGTGAAACGTTCTGTGTGGTGAACTGTGGCCCAACTTGCTTTTCTGTTTGGTAATCATAGAAATGGGCCATTTTGTGCTGTGTTAATAAATAAACTTTTTGCAATTTCTCCTAAAACATGATAAAGCTTATACTTTGTCCTACCCTCTAGCTTCAATACAAGGGCAATGAGCTGTATTATTAAAGATATAGGTCAAGCAAACCTGATGATTTCAATCCTGTGGGGTGCTTTAGAAACTGTTGTCATATTACTGAGATCATTCTGCTGTTCCTAATTATTCCTCTTGGTTGCTTCACATTTCAAGTGATTTCTCTCACACTTATGTCAAAATTTATAAGCTGCTCTGTGTAACAACACTACATTATTTCCTCACTTGTTATGGTAATATAGGAGAGAAACTATCAGAATGCTTTAATCTAGCTGACAAGGATAATGTAGTCTAGAAATGTAATAAACTTTGTATTCTACCACAGAGTTGTTAGCCTTTTTTCTTCTACCATGAAACATTTCTTATAGATAGACATCTTAGAAAAACTAATTGCTACAATAACTTGCATATCCTCTAATCTAAGTTCCTTTTATCAGAAAAAAAAAAAAAAGTATCAACATTAAAGCGTTCACTCCAATAGCTTGTGCATTGTCCTTATTCCTATAATCACTATTGTCCAACAGACTGATGACTACTGTAAAACTACGCTCTGCCAAAGTGAATGTATTTCCATGAAATCTGTGCATCACACAAACAGTGCAAAATATTTGTAATTAACAGGCTGGGCTTTAACAGGGCTGTAACACCTCCAGCTGACTCACACAAAATTTTATTTGCACTAAGTAGGTTGAGACTGGGCAAACATAAAATCATCTTTGCATGATAGCTTCATGTTGTACAGTGTCTTTTGAAGGATTTCAGAATTTAAGGAAAGCTGCCAGTGGAAAAGGTCATCTAATGAAAGGTTTGAATTTTAAAGTTACTGAGGGTATTGCTTGCTATGTGTGCTAAGCTGAAGAATGATTTCCTTCAGAACACACTAGAGAGCATGAAATAATATTTAAAAAATAAACAAAAGAACAAACAAACACACACAACTCCAGTTACAAAATGTTGTATCGGTAACTCAACCATGACAACCATCCTGAAAGTTCTAGGGACAGTTTTGCTGAAATAGCTTGTATGTTCAATTTGCTGTATTTGCCAAATGTTCAGTGTTCAAACAACAACAGACAACCACATAATAAATCAATGAAAAAAGACCTATACCCTCAAAGTTTTGTGCTGTATCATTATGATAATCTTAAAGTAAGTCCACTGCATCAAAGTAAGGCAATACAACAGGAAGAAGAGCACTGGTCTACAAAGGCAACTTTTGAAGGGACCTTTTCCAGATACATGAAAAATATTATTTAATTGAACATGCTTATAGGAATCAGAAAGGAGGCAAAGATGAAGCTGGTGTTGATCCAGTAAGAAATACACACCAACATCACACTGAGAAGGAAAAAAAACAAAGAATGCAGAACAGACTTCCGCTTTCTCTCTTTATAGAGTTAATGACCTGACTGAAGATAAAGCTTCCAAGGTTTGGGGGAGGGGAAGACAAGAGGCAGAAGAATTATCTTCTGAAGGGTCTCACATCTGGATCTCAATTAGAAGAACTGGACTCTCTGTCATGTCCAGAAAACTAGCAGGATGAACTGTTCATGTGCTTATACAGTGAGATTTCCCCTTGCCTGACTTTGTTTTTTTCTCTCTCAGACAGAAGGCCCAGCATGTACACAGGAAACACTTTGCCTCTTCCTTTTGGCTTTTCAGCTACCACCTGCCAATATGTAAAACATTCTTGGAAGCTGATGATTTCAAAATTCTATCTTCAGATTTGTTTCCAGAGGGGTTAACCAAAAGAAGGCAATGTCACAGTAAAGCTGAGCTGTCATGGAAAACACATTTAGGCTTTATGACTTGCATGACACAGCATAATACAAATACAGGAAATTTGGGGGACATAAATCATGTGGTTAACTGATGTATCATTAACTTGTAAAGCACCTGCATAGAAGACAGAAAACAAATCCCCATGGGAATGATTAAACAAATGAAAAAGAAATAATATTAGGATCTTCACAAATTAAGGTATAAAAGATACAAAAGCATTAGACTACAGTGCTAAATCAGCAGCATGACATCAGTATATTTACCTAGATTTTATTTTAGTGAATCAAACTAAAAATGCTGGGAAACACTAGACGCTATAAGAGGGAGCAACAATCAAAAATAGCTATGGAAAATATAATACAAATTTGTGAAAAACAAAAAGACAAAGGTAAATCTGCTATACACAAAAGAAAAAAAAAACACTGTTGCAGGGCTGACACTTTAGATTTGAATTTACCTTAACTACATCTAAAATAACGTCCTACATAAAGCAGTACAGAGCTGTCTGTGACTTCTTATCCATACTTGTATTTCAGCAATGCATAATGAGAAGAGGGTGAACTCCATATCATAATTAATTTTTATAATTGCTTTTCTTCAACTTATTAAGAAGTGAAGTCCATTTTTAAATTTTATTTAGAGGAGAGGAGTTCAGATGGATGGTGAGGTTCCCAAAAGTTGGCTTATGAGTGTGGTGATGAAAAACTGGTAAGAATTCTTTGTTTCTTGAGATGATGGATTTAATGAACATCATCCCAAAATGCATTAGGTTCTGCCTCTCCGAGCGGCTTTCGATGCTCTCAGTGAGTAAATGCTCTAACTAGTGGTCCTTACCTGTAAAACGAAGCCAGCACTTGACAGAGTCCATCCCTCAGCTCAATAGTTTCCCTCAGAAACTACTCCCCCCAGATTTGCTCATCTTCAGGACATATTATAGTTCAGGGATGAGGGTAGGGTGGTTTGTTTTGTGTTTGTTGTTGTTGGTTGGTTGGTTGTTTTGTTTTGTTTTTTTTAAGGCTGAGATTAACCACTCATTTAGAGTATTGTTGATATTTTTCTTGATTTCAGCTGTTCCTCCGATTACAAGGCTTGTGTGTACAGAGCACTTCCAGTCTTAGCTAAAACCCTGCCATCTACATACAGTCTGTTGCAAATCTAGGAAACCTGTTCCAACAGATTAGCCGGGCCACTGACATTCTTTTTTTCCTGTGCTGGGTGTGTAAAGTTCCAGGTGCAACAGCTGGTTCTTCTCATATCCATTGCTGGGTAGGTGGAAGTGCTGAACTTAATTCCTCATGTTGCCATTCACCTGAACTGATGCTATTTGCATGCATCTCTTCACACACCCCTGGTTACTTAAGATAGACAGAATTTCCTGGAATTTCTCACCATGGCCCATCTGATCTACTCTTCTAAAAAGTCACTTGCCTTGTCATCTCCCCACCACTCCCACCCTGTTCTCTCTTCAGTGTCCCAGCACCTTTCTATAACCACAGGTTTCTCCAAAACTAAACACAGTATTCTCAAAGTGGTTGTACCACTAATAAGTACAATAGCGGCGTTAAATTTTCCGCTCATACTTGGTACCTTAAAGTACTATTTCAGGTGTGTGTACTGGGAAAGCATATTCAGCTGAGTAACCACGAGCCTTTATCAGAGTCATTGACTTCTAAGACAGAATCCCTACTCTTCCAAGCATGGTCTATATTCTTAGCTGGGAAATAGTGTTTTCATCTGGCTTTGTAAAAATGCATGCTGCTTGCTTGCACCCAGTTTGACTTGCAATTTCTTGTTATTTACTGGTTTTCCAATTTTATTTCATAGTCTGGTAACTGTTTCTCTACTGGTTTTATTTTGTATCTCATCAATAAAATATGTTACACAGCACAGGGCCAACAAGATCTCCATGAAAGCATGTCTACTTGGTCAACATGAAACCTGTTCACTGGTGTTTAATTCGTTAAACACATGCCGTGATGAATTTGTACTACTCTAGCTTAGTAATATAAATAAAGTGCGCAATATTTGCTTCACATTATTTCAAAGCCAAATGAAAGTCAATAGTGAAGGCCACAGCTTGCACTGACCAAGCAGAAGACTAAAGGAACATGAGATCCTTTTTCATTCCTATTTTCTTCTGTCCCTCTTTCTTTAAATCAGAAGTTGAACCAGAAGTGGTTGTACTTGCCAATAAGGTGACACTTTCAGAAAAAGCATACACATTGTACAGATTGTAACAAATGCTTTGTGAATTGTAAGACTGTTTACATAAATTGGTGTTGTGCTTACTGTGGAACAGTAGAAACATCAAAGGAAATCATGGAAATAAGGATGGATCAATAAAGTGGAGGGGGAACTGAATTAATATTTCCCTTTTCCCACTCTGAACATATAAAAAACTATGTAGAAGCAATACTGATGCCACAAGCAGACAACTCAGAATCAGCTGTCTCTCTCTGAATTTACATAAATCATACTACAAAATGCTTATCTACAAGTTTTTTGATTTGTTCCCATCTTTCTTTCTTTCTTTTTTAAATCTATCAATACAGAATTAGAAGATTGAAGTCACGGTAGCAAATCTAATGTCTAGGTATACTCTCTAGAACAGTGAGTTAATTGTTCTATTGCCACAAATTCCCAGACAATATAGCGAAACAAAATGAACAGAGCCAGCTTTCATATATCTGACTCCTCTGCTCCAGTTATCCTGCTTCATGCATGGAATAACAGAAATAAATATCATGGCAAATATCTTCAGACATTTAGATTCAAATGAAAGATTTATTTCCAGGTACACTTACTCTGAAACTTTTGGAAGAAATGCTAAAAAAAGGGCCCTTCATAACACTGTGGGGTTTCCATGCTGGACTTTGGTCTCAGCATCTACCACCTGGTATGACTTTTTTTCTTATTATTATATCTATAGGCTGCATAGAGTATCAAAGTAAAAAAGAAAATGACATATTTTGACTATTCATGTCAGAACTCATTTTCTGTTACTCATACCTTTAGATCAAATTATTAGAAACAGATTGATGCATAAAATGTTTTAGACTTAGCAAAACAATTGTTCCAACAGCACTATTTTAAAAACTGAAACTTCTCAGTTCCTTGAAGCACACATATAACTCTTGCATCTGAATTTTACTTGTTTTTTAGAAGCACCTTTGTGCTAAAGGACACTTTTTTCCTTTCAATCGAATCTGGCACTTAAGATACAATATGATTTTATTACTTGAATACTTTATTACTGCAATAAAACTGTACTTTACTTTAAAAAATATATTATTAAATCATGCCTTCAAGAACTGTATCACCTAATAGTGAATGTTAAATCAAAAAATTGTAGTCAAAGCTCCTGTTGATTTCATATGCAGAAGACTACATGTTAATAGGACGGGGAAATACAACACAGCAGGATGAGAAAAGCGTCCCCAGCAGTTTACATAGTTACACATACTGAATTTCCTTTTTTAACTTTATTTCTTGCAGCATCATTATCACAAAGATTGCCTGAGATGCTTCCAGTTATGTAGCACATAAGATCCCCAACATTTATTATTTCTTATCCCTCCCCAAGAGGAGCACCCAACAGATGGTCACTTCTAAGCATTCTTACTTCTGTGCTTTTCAGCTAGAGAAGATTAGATGTATGCCTTTCACTTAGAGGTAGACACCTGTAGACTAGCATCACTTCATTAATTTCCTGTTGAAACATCAAAGGAATTAGGCTTATTCCCATTAGCATGATCCCTAAGCAGCTGCATCACTTAGCAAATGATTCCCATGTCAACATACAGAGATTTAAGCATTTGTTCTTATCAGAACAGCAAGTATATCAGTCCAAGAAAAAAATGGTACGTCCTAGGTTTGTTTAGAGGTTGGTTTGGTTAAGAATTTTCCATCTTTGTTTACTCTCTAAAACGTATCATATATGTAAAATTCTTCCATATCTTATTTTCATAAGCTCTTATTTTTCAAATTGCTCTGTGAATATTAAAATTATTTTCTTTTCCCCATTACAGAAGTCTGAAAAAGAGCACCTGAATGTTCTTCTGCACTTCAGAAAGATGTTAATACAGATCCATTTCTTAATTTATGATTATAATTTTGAGAGAAAAGAAGCGATCGACTAAGTAATGATTACTGTAATCCTAATATTTAATGTATGTTCAGTGTAACCTCAATTTTCACCTGAGGGGAAAAAAACACCTGTTACGTATTTTTAACATATTTCCAAAGTTACATTCTATTGTATCCACACTCACACACTCTTAAACAAACAGTCACAAATACCGGAACAACAGAAATCCACCTGGCGATGGAAAAAAATATATATTTTTTTCAGCTCAACTACTTAAAATACAAGTCAGCACACCGGCACTACTACCTGTATAGAACCTATTTTATCAGGCTCAAATTCATTGAGAAAAATAAAGCGAAAGTAAGCAGGAGACTTTTCAGTGAGACAAACTCTCATCTATTGGTTTCTCATCTTTCAGAATATACTTGACTTTTTACTTTTAATTTTACAGCCTTACCTTATCCACTCCTTTCCTCTCTTGTTCTGTTTAATAGAGGAAGGGAGGTTTTGTTTTAACAGTCTTTTATGGTTTTATAGAGAATGAATCTAAACGGAGGACTTCACAAACCAAGAAGCACTGAGCATGTTTCTAAATGATACATACCCATCTAACAAGAATTTAAACAAGAAGCTCCAGCTATCACTAGTTAACATGGTTCCAAAATGCACTTCCACATATAACTAAAAAAAATATCTGAAAGCATCCCGAGGGCAACAAGGCTGGCAAAGTGGCTGGAAGGCATGTCCTACAAGGGGAGGATGAGGACACCTGGGTTGTCCAGTCTGGAGAAAAGGCAGCTGACAGGCGGCCTCGCTGCTCTCTGCAGCTCCCTGAGGAGGGGAAGTGCAGAGGGAGATGCTGGCCTCTGCTCCCTGGGAACCAAAGGCAGGAGGTGAGGGAACTGCACAGAGCTGGGCCCAGGGAGGTTCAGACTGGACATTAGGAAAAAATGTGCTCAAACACTGGAACAGCCTTCCTAGCAAGATGATTGATGCCCCATGGCTGACAATGTTCAAGAGACATTGGGACAATGCCTTTAGTAACATCCTTTAACTTTTGGTTAGCCCTGAAGAGGTCAGGCAATTGGACTCAATCTTTATAGGTCCCTTCCAGACGAACTATACTAATTTGTAATTAGAAGACTGATGAAAAAGAGGTATTTTTCATGCACAGGAGCTGCTTTCTAAGATAGCCACAAAAAGAAAAATTAACTAAGCTAATAAAACCAAACTAAAATGCTGATTCCAGATGTTGGGTGAAATTCATTATGAAACATACCAATAAATAAATAAATAAATAAATAAACTTTGCATGATAAGCGGTAAAAGGTAAAACATATATGAACTGTTCTGCCATGGCTGGGGACCTCTATGCAGCATTATTTTATTCAGGCCAACATTTAAGCCTATTCTTACATGATATTCTGAACAGAGGTGAGTTTCTTGTCCTGAAGTAAGCCTGATACAGCAGTCTGAGTCACAATTGTTATTTTATAGCGTGCATGTCCCAGTGTTTTAGCTTCCACAGTGACAATTTGAGTGCAACATATTTTTTTGCAACGCATTATGGCTTTTAACTAACATCCTGTGCTTTGCAATTAATTTTATACTTTTTAAATTCATTTAGTATTTGATAAGCTTGTTATACCAAGCAAGGCTGCTAATAGTGTTGGACTGGTAACTTAGAGAAAAATATATTATTGTGATGTTCTACTCAGCAGGAATGGTGTTGGGTGAATTTTTAATGATTTACCAGTTCTAGTTGACTGAGCTTGCACCCTGTAAATGGATCATATGATCACTGATCACAAGTTAAACTGCTTTTGTTTCTCGCATGGCATGAATTGAGGGTCTGTTGTATAGTACCAGAGGTTCGTGTGCAGCTCTGTGTAAGACAAGGGAAGGTTACATACAACAGGCAGTTAATGGCTCATACCAGCAAGCCCGCAACTGAACGGAGCTCATGAGGTTGAATTCTAAAAAGGTAGCTGACCTTGCAGCTGGAAGCTTTAACTGCATTTTTACCCATTTATTCCTGGATAAGTAAACAGTTAGTGAATGCTGAAAGGGCCTGAAAGCACTATTTTAGCCAAAGGCTAATCCCCATTCTCTATGGATGAAAGGATGCAAAACAAAAACAAAATATATATGTGTATATATATATTCTGCTTCAGGTAACACAAACGTAAAACTGCAATAAATAATTCCATTAATTTTAAACTTAATGTTTCCTTGCCCTCTGTTTCTAATGAGTGCTTGAGACATTAAGAAAATATAGAATACTTCTAAAGATGATAAGAACATCACAATCACTTCCAAAAAAATGACAAATGCAATATAAACCAAAATAGTTCAAAAAGGTTTATTTCATGTGGAGATGAAATCAAAAGAATACATGATCAGTGAACTGCTAGTCACATAGCTTGAACCTAACAAAAACTTTCATCATTCATGTTTTAGAAAACACAAGCAATTTCCAAATGTAAGTGACATTATAAAGCAGTGATCCTCAGCCTTATGCTTTCATTTCAGTGTTTAGTATTTTTCTCAATACTGCTCTTGAAACTAATGAAGAAATAATTAATTTGTCAAGTGTTCCTATTTCAACACAAAGAAATTTCAACATGTAAATAAGCTGGCACAGTTTATTTGAGGAAAAATGCTACCTCCCAGGCCTGATCCATAAACATAATCCAACAGTAAGCCAAATTATCTCTTTAGAGCAGTTCATACTGCTCTCTCAAGCTGAAAAGTTCTCCTAGACAGAAAACACTCAGGTTAGCTCTTTCTTTTTCTTTTTTTTTTTTTTTTTCCAAAAACAACTTCCAAGCTAAAGATATCATACTCATTTGACAGACTGTTCCTACATGAATGTTAGCATAATAACCTAGGTAAAAGATTTTTTAGGATCCTTAACCTGTTCTGTTATTTTTTTCCCTGCTACTTCTATTTCATCTGTTTTGTAGACAACACAAGAACAATGCCAACACTTCCATAGTTTCCATTTCCTTTAAAATTTCACTTCATGCATGATAAACATATAGTCAAATATTATTGTATATATTTTAATGTGCCTGTTAAATAGATGGTGCAGGACGATAAGAAAGGCCCAGGGAGATGTAGCCCTCAGCCACTGTGCAGGCATGCATTACCTCAGTTGAGTGACGTGGTAGAAAAATGCACTTCATTTCACAGCTGTCTGTTATTTTCTGGCTGACAGTCCAGGGCCTGACATTTGATTTTCTTCATAATATCCACCTGTTGTAAAGTCAAACCTTCTCTTCACTCTAAGCACAAGCACTAAACCCTAGAAAATAAGTTTTTTATTTATTTCTTAGTCCTTGCATCCACCATAGAAACAACAAGATGCCTCCATGTCCCATCATAAACCAGCTAGTAACCTGCACTAACTTCTTAAACTAAAAACAGCACAGAACTTCCATTCATCATTTTTAAAATCTACAGTAAACAACACCTCTCTTCAATCTTACATGTTCCACATGTCTGTCTGGAATGCAACCTACAAAGGAATATCTCATTCTTGGAAAGTTTATTATCTGCATCTAACAAAATCAGGAACCTAAAACCAGTAATGGAAATAATATTATTGCCAGTATCACAATAATAAAATGCAAGCGAGGAGATCCTTGTGCCAAATTATGTAAGGCATATTCCATTTGGATTTTATATAAGGGATTTTAAGTTTTAACAAAATATATGTACTCTTTTAAAAGTTTATATTCAGTTGTGCAAAACTACTTTACCACAATTGTAGACTTCAAATAGGGTAAAAATGAGGAATTCTCAACTGCTGTTCAACTTGAAGAAACACCAGTATTCTGGTCAAAACTTTAGCATGTTAATTTCACCAAAGTTAAATCAATTTTAGCTGCAAGGGTTGCTGCAACTACATTTAAGCTACAAAATACAGAACCTCTAATGATTTGTCCAACGCCTTAACAAATAAGCATTTTGTTAAAATACCACAATATGTAAGCCTTGTTTGGATGCCGTTTCTCCTTAACATTTACCTGTATGCTTTATGATCACTGCAACCCAGACAGCCCAGGAAATACAGGGGAAGAAGGAACTGTCTTGCAGAAGCATGCCCAGGCAAAGCAACTTGCTACCACATCTGTTATCCGTGTGCATTAGAATCTGTCTGTCTAGACATCAAGAACCTGATACAAGTTTATGCTCAACTGATGTTTTGCATCAGATTAAATATGGGTATGCTGGCAGGCTTCGATTGGGCCTGGAAGACCATCCACATTGTGTGACAAATGAGGCCACAGTAAAGCTATGAACAAAGAACTCATAGTCATAAAGCATCCAGAATAACACAGTTCTACTTTACTAAGAGATGTTGAAATCATCTACACTTCTGTAACCTAATCTTCTAAACACATAGAAACATGAGTCATCAAGGCTGCAATTGTAGATAAGAAGCAGAAACAACGACTAGGACAACAGAGAAAGATGGGGAGAATTTGGAAAGTCTAGGGATTCCACTTAACTTTAGTGACAAGACAGACAATAGCACTCAGAAGATGAGTGTATACCTCAAGCCCTCAGCTGAAGTCCTGCCTGGATTCACCTGGGAACTTGTTGGTAATAATAAGAGTGTTCAGAGCCTGAGGACAGACTATGAAGCAGGACAAAGGGAAGGCTGTACTAGTGAACTTCATTTCCAATGTGGTACTTCAACATTTAGCCTTATTTCTTGCTTAGCACAGATCTTCATCTTACTGGCAAGCCAGTCTGACGTTGGGGAATAAATAAATCAGAGTGCAACTGTCAAACTCACAACGCCTTCCGGGAAGGAGGAAATTCAAATCAAATAAACTCAGAAAAAGCGGTGTTGCAGGCAAACTTGGGGCAGCTTTAAGATTTGAGTAGGTGTACATGAGAACCAGGGAATGCTCCTGCAAAACTGCAAAGAGCATCTCCTCTCTGGCAGCAGATGTTTGGCCAAGAACCAAGAGATTGAAGGAGTTTGCCCTGTGAGTGTCAAAAAAGCCCTTGTATAAGACATAAACAACTGAAACAGTACTGGACAGAAAACAACATCTAAAATCCGATGTCAATATTTCACATCAAGAGAATGTGCTGGAGTAGGAGCACAAACTTAATTGTTTTGCTGAGCCCTTCCATTATTTACTTTCTAATTAATTAGTTGTAAACTATTTGAATACACTTTGAATACAAAAGATATAATGTAAAACTCCCTAAAAGTACCAAATAAATTTTAATTTAGAAATAATGAAATCACATTTAATTATCAGAAATTAAAAACATCTTAAAAATATTCATTTATTTAAATGTATTTGTATGAATAGCTCAATAACCAAAAATAATAATTCCTAATTTTATGATGTCATCCAATTTTTTGATACTTAAACTACTAATGGCAAAAAATGCCCTTATATTTAAAATTTATCTATCTTTCTAACGTAGCTAGAAAATACCATAATGCAGGAAAAAGTATCTTGTTTCTAACATAAATTTTTAATAAAGTTTATTAAATTTACATTGATCCATATGCAAAAATAATTTGTTTACAATTTGAACTGAGACTCAGAAACAAAGCTTAACTCAATAATAAAAAAGACTGGAAAACAACATCTGTACAGCTATTTGTAAATTAAACTATTAAAAGTATTAAATGTTGCATGTTGAGTTTGATTTGGAAAAGGATCAAATTATTCCCTTAAATATGTTTGGGGGCTGATTCTGAAAATAAGCATGCAGTTGTGAGAGCCTGAGGGCACACATGCAGTATTTGTGTCAGAAGTTTGCTGTGTAAAATGGAATGCAAGTGTTTTAGCCTCTCCAGAAAGGGAATGTCTGTTGATTATCAGGAGTCTTAAAATAAAGGAATGTCTGCTTTCTGTCTCTAGCTTGTTACTAAATCATTTGCTCATTCTTTCTGATTTCTATAAATTGAGGAATCTCAGCCAGGCTTACCTGGTTATGGTGTTTCTGGATTCCTAATCAATCTTGGAAAGTGCTTTGAAATCTGTTAAGAAAAGGGCAATGCAAGTTCTATGCATCACAGATACATAATACATTGGCCTTCCAGACACATGTGAAGTTTTTTTTTTCTCTTGTCATTCAGCTTAAGATGGAAATTCACTACCTATTTGCAGTGATCAAAAGTACTGCTTCCAATGAAATGTAATTAAAAGAAGAAATGTTATTTTCATTACTTCACAGAAAAGATTAAAAGACTAACTTTCTTCAGTGATGATTATAAATCAGTACACTGGAAGCCCATCTATTTTATTTATAACATACGTTGAACCTTAAAACTAAGTGGTATATATATATAAACACTGAAGGTGACAGACAGCAACAGCAGGCATCACAAGAGGAATTAAAATTCTCGGTCTATTTTAACAACCCAGGACTTCCAAACTGTCTTAAAGTAGCCACAAATTAATAGATTCCTAGAAAATCTAATTCACACAGCAAGAATAAAGGGAAGTCACCATGCAGCCATGCTATTCCTTCCCTCACACCTAGCAACATAACACCTACCAACAGGTGAACCAAAATCCAACATCCTAGTACATTATGCTGAAGGTTTCACAGTATTGCCAGGTTTATTTTCTTCGGCAGAGAGTGTCTTGACAAAGACTACACAGTAGAAACCCTCTAATGTGCAAAAAAGGAATACCAACAGCTTAAGACGTTATTTAGTTAAGCGTTGGACATCCCCACTTCTTGGGTGCTCAAGTGCTCTTAGAAGTCATTCTAAAATGACTTGTCAAAATGACTTTTGAAACAGAAATCATTCATCTCTTTGCTCTGTCTGTCCAAATATATACCTGAGAGCTACAAATCACAGGTTCACTTTATTTCTATTCCAAACTGGAGAACATGTCTCCAACAGCAGGGAAGAGAGTGAACAGGGAAATAGTGCCACAGTGGTGAGTATGATCAGGGCTAAGACATGGAATTGGAACAGAAATAAAACATATACATTACATTTATACTACTAGATAAAATGGCTTAATTTTTTACATAGAAAATAGCTCTACATGCACACTTTTCCCCTAAAAATAACTGCAATTACAGTCATTCTGTGGAGAAAGTGTTTGAAAACTGAGGATCAGAAGTTTAACACTGAACTTCTCCATGAAGGAAAGCATGAAGGAAAATACTGTAGAAAACATTCAATTGTACCCATTAAATGACATATCAAAATACACAAGGAACTTAAATTTAAAGAGTCTAATTCTATCACACACCAGATAGCTTGAGACAAAGCTGGATGCAAACTTCTCTAGCATTTCAGTTAAACAATGACGTGAGACAAGCAAAGTACCAACAGTTCTAGAAACGATCTATTCCTTGCAATCATTTGCCTAACAGAGAGCCCAAAAGATAACAAAAATCCTCCCAAAACTTCTATGAGCCAGACAATCCACCCACAGTTCAGAGCTGTTTTCTTCCTTGATGCATCCAGCATAAGATGCGATATAACACCTTGACATTTTAGAATTCTCTGAACCTTCAGCCATGCATTTTAGAGTATCCCCTGGAAAGATAACAGTATGGAATACAACGGAAAATTTTATTTTTCTTATTTTTCACACTATGACTTTATTCCAAATATTTAATGACACTTCTCTGTTATTAATACCACTTTCCCTTCTACCAATATCTTCCCATTTACCATGGTAGCTGTAGTCTTCTCAGAAGAATGCCACTACTAATCATTCTACAGTTTATAGGACTAACTCTGCAATATCAAAATGCCCTAGAAGGCTAACTATTCAAGTGGAAAATTATATATGATACATGTTGTATGGAAAAAAGTCCTTATTAGAAATTTATCAAATGATGGGTTTCACTATCTAGAATGACTAATGAGCCCCTGAGTATTACCTCGTAAAAACAACAGGTAAATCCACCCAGAACAGATATTGAAGCAAGAAAATTAACAAAAACAAACAAAAAAAAAGTTGGATGAGACTGTGTTTCAGCAGACCTCCTTATTTAATGACGTTTTAAGCAATGCTTATCATTTTTTCATGTGTATCGTTTTATAAACATATAGTCTATTCTAGTGGGGGAAACAGATATAAATTTGGTATTCTAGATTAATATGTATAAAGATCCATATTTTGAATCATTTCTTTAAATCAGGATGATACAAAAAATGCTCTTGCAAATAGAGCACAAGAATGCCTTGATTCTCTAAGTTAAAAGTGCATCAAGATGGAGACTATGTTAATGACTATTGAGAAAATAAAAGCTTTGTTTTCTGTAATGATCAGCCTTGAAACACCCATTGATCGAGACAGATTTTGGGGATATTCCCACTTACCTGCCAAAGTTTCCACAGATACTATTTGTTAACATATAACGTATGAGTTGCCACTGTCATTAATTTTTCTCACTGGTCTCATTCTATGAACTATACTTTCTGTTTTTTCATACATTACTGTAAAGGAAGGGTAGTACTAAAGAGCAGTCCTAAAGACAAGTGATTTTTAGGATAACTATTACTTATGCATGTGTGCCTATCACGACAGAAGTCATACGCTTATTCACTTACGACAAGAAGTTCCAATTATTGTGATTTTACCATTCCTGTGCTTGGTATACTTGAAATAGGTAAGTGGAAAACATTTGTGAAGGGGAAAAAAAAAAAAAAAGGAATAAAAAGTTATAAATACTTCACTTTCATGCAAATATAGAAAGTTGGTTGCCACTGGAGTGATATTTTGGATTTAAGAGTGTAATACTAGGTATTCTGTTAGGAGCAGAGCCTCACTGAATTAGCATTCCTGCACGGTTGGCACCTAGGTGCCTAATATACTTACCAGCTAAGAAGATCTACTGGTGTTATAGATGATTTGAGAAGAAAACATAGACAATAGCAGTAAGAGGAAAAAAGACTATAAAAAGATTCAAGATTTCTCCAGAGGCAGAAGAGAAAACATCATCTCCTTTTGTAATTTCTCAAAGTGAAACCAGAAAGGGCATTAAAAAGAAAAAAAAAAAAAGGGGTGGGGGTGGGGGGGGAACCTTCTTAAGAGTCTTAATCAAGCTCTTACATTTAACAGCATTAATGCTAAGTATGCAAACGTTCATCCCACTGTTCATTATGGTATCAAGAACTAATTTTCTTCCTTTTAAGAGCTTATATGTCACATCACACCCCTTGGGCCTTTCAGAGATGTATTTAAATGTCTAACAGGGGGAAAAGAAAAGCATTCCAGACAGCCAGGTGTTACTGATTCACCCATTAAAACTTCAGTTATAAAATATCCCACACAATGGTAAAACATTTCAGTCATTAGATGATCATAAATAGATTAAGATGACATTCTAAATTATTATGACTATATGTGTATAAAATTTACATTGCTCATCGTATTATCCCAGGTGTCTGTAATTCTGATTATCTGAAGTTAAAGTACTTGTATTATTTGTTCTAAGAACTTAAGGAAAAGGAAGACAAAGCCACATACAGCAAATATGACATCAATCTTGAGACCATTGCGAACTCTGAATTTATTTGTAGCGATGTTCATCTACTATTATTTAACTGAAAATGAGGTTTTGCTTCATTTTATGGTAATCTTTAAGTCAGCCTTACTATTTTAAATGATGAATGTGAAAAAGTAAAAGAAATCAAAAATTTCTAAAACTTGTATTTTTGTTAAATCCTGTTTTCCAAATAAAATATTTAGTGAAAAACAAACATTGAACAATTCTATCTCACTTTTAATAATAAAAGATAGAGGGGGACTTTTCAAATCATATTATTCTCTGTTTCTAATGGTATGCTGGCTAGTAATGCAAATTTAGTTGCCTATGAACATGAAGATAATTTCTGTGCTTATTTATTCTTTCTTCATCTACACTATCAAACAAGATTTGAATTTTATCATTAAAATGTATTTTTATTCACTTACCTCCACACTTTAGTTCTGATATATGATTGAACTTCTGTTAGGGAACATCACCGGTATTGCCATAACTGTCAGTGGGCAAGCTCTTAATTTACAGTTGGTGTAAAGCTATTTGAGTCTAACCTAGATGAGAAGCCAGCTGATCTGATTGTAATTACCTTGCTACTATGAGCATTTGTACCAAACTGTCACTGTCATGCTAGAGATGCACAGTAAGATTCTGTATTAAAAATACAACTTGACAATAGGATTTGAAAAGGGAAAAAACAAACAAACAAAACAAATAAAAACTTCCTGCCCTCCCATTTATGCCTGAAATGCATTTCCATCTCACCCATGTGCTGGCACATGCCTCCACACAGCATGCTGGATTATCTCTCTGATCCATCTGAAAGTTGCCAAAGAAAAATAGTACAGAAATAAGAATAATTTTCCATCAGGTTAACAAACTAACCTGAGTTACCGTACAATCATAAGCCAAAAATACGGGCAGAGAAGAGGACCATACTCTTCAGTGGCAGTGTAGCCTTAGGTAACAACAAGCCAACAAGGTAAACCAGTCTCTGAGGGAACGATGGGAAAGGCAAGGCATGACACTTTGATGTCGAGCAGTACTAGGACACAGTGGGGACTGGATGTGGACAGGAGTCTTAACGCTCTACTCCAGCCATTCCCACTAACCTCACACGCATGGTTTTAACTCTCTGCATGTCTGTACCCCATTCTAGCATTTGTTGGTCCTGTCTTTTTAACTGTCAGTTCTTCTGTGCAGGATTGCTCGTCACCGTGTGTATATGTGCTATCTACATACATGGCATGTAAACATATTTTGAAATAGGGCCGCAGTCTCCAGGCATACAAAAAACAATTTATCTCTCTAATTCACCCCATTTCCAGGCACAGCTATTCCTATTTTTTTTGCTTCCTCTGTGTTTTGTTTAATTTTGGGAGTGAAATGCTGCAAGTTTAGCCATTGACTCCAGTGACAACAGATCCGATTTCTCAGTATTTTTAATGTTATTCAAGACTAGATAAATACAAACTACGTCAAATGCTGTCACCAAAGTTCATAATTCATGAACAACTCTACAGAAATAAACCAGTCAAGAGCAAAGCATCAGCATGATGTAAACATTACTGTTCTATGTTTCAAAAATATTACTAAACAATTAGAAAAAAAATTGTGAAATCTAGCCTGACCACATCCTTTTTAGTCTATGTACATCCCAGTTTTCTAGCAATACAACACAAGATCTTGTTTACATGAGAGACAGGCAAGCACCCAAAAGGACAGAATTACTTTCTCTTGTGCTTGAGGATGAGAACTGATCCATTCTAGCATGTCTGGTCAAACATATTAGCTTGCTCTCCAGGAATGTCAGAATGAGATTGACTTCAAAAGACCGGATATCTACGCAGCTTTTGCCAAACACCCGCTTTTGCCATCTGGGCTTCAGGCGTTTTCAGGTTCCCATTTCACACAAGGCACTGTCATGCTGTTTTAATGTTTAATTTGCTGGGATGCACTAGCTTGAGGCTGCTATTCACTTAGAGAAGACAAGTTGCACTTTGCAATCTAAAGTTCACCTGAACACACTGTTGTATAAAACCCATTGGAAAGTAAATTAATATGATTCAAATCTAGTAATGAGAGAGAAGATATAGGAGTAGGGAAGAAAGAAGAAATGATGAAAGAATAAAAGAAAAAAATAAAGGAAGGAAGAAAGAAAAAGAGACAAGAGGAAATAAAAAGGAGAAAAGAATAAGGGTGAAAAAAGAAAAAGTTTTCAACAAATATAGAAGCTCTAAAATTCAAAAAGATTTTTTTCACAAATAAGAATATTTCTTTCACATTTCATTTCAGACAAAGAATTTCAGGCACAAGAAGGTGATAAGCTTTGCCAAATTTAATAGATTTCTAAACTGAAAATTATACTGAAACCATACTATTGCAGTCTATTTTGGAAACTGCATTTGTATTAAAGCTCACCAATATGATTTTGGAAATATTTTTTGCACTGTCAGCTCTGACAGTGCACCTGCTTGTGGCAGTTCACCTGCAACACTCTATCTTACTCCTAGTGATTGAGAATAGCAGTGTAGGTGCGGCTTTAAACACAAGCAAATAATTCAGAGATGCAGATCAGCACAATCGCCAGAGGAAGTTCCAAATAAATCATTGTGTAGTCTGGGCTATACTGCTTGGCACGTATATCGATAATAAAAACTGACACAAAAGAGACCCGTAACACCCCGCCACCACAACAGTATTCTCCAAAAAGTATAGATGTCTGAAAACATTGTTAGAACCCTAATCAAGGATAAACTATGCCTATATCCAAACAACAACAAAAAATTCTGCTGTCCTAAAACACAAAATTCTTGCCAAAATTCAGCTCATACAGGACAGAATGCATACTATTTTTTTTTAATTTATTTTATCAGGTCCCTTGAAAAGGCTAACCCAAAGTGGGTTAGACTAAAAGTAAGAGGATAAAATAGATTTACCTTTTTTCTAATAGTTAAACATATGAAGCATTGAACAGCCTTTTCACGGCATATTTTCTGTAAACTTAAAATGAAGTGAGTAGGACCAGATAACAGAGACCATTTCAATTGCAGCTCATACTGCCTGCAGTAGGATCTAGGCACCCACCTAACATTAGCAAAAGTCAAACATTTTTTTCCCTTTCCCGTTTAAGTCCACTTCACATAGTACCATCTACATCAGCTCTTCTAACCTTTATAGCACATTCTGGTATAATGGCTCCTCCAAGAAAAATAATAACCCCGGAGGCTTGGAAGGGTGACTAACAAGAGGACTGGTAATTTACTGGTTGCAAGAGGCATTTTACCTGAGAAGCTAATCTTGATCATTCTTCAGCAACTGTCCACCACATAGGGAAATACCAAACATCCTACAAGGTATTTCATGGCCTCATAGTTAAAAGCATGGGAAATATATTTTCTCATCTTTCTCCCATTGATAAAAGAGAGAAGTTAGAATCTTGCACTTTGTACCTGGTCAAAAAATAGTAGTGGTTGTGAATTGCACATCTTTTTCTTTATGAAACTGCTTTATAGCTCAAACACATAGTTTATTATAAATGCTATTTTGCTAACTATCCAGTCCTATTTAGAAGAAACCATCATCATCTGTAGCAAAATGGATTAGCTTTTCAGTCACTGCACATGCAAAACAGGTATTTGTCTAAAAAGGATGCCATGAAGTGTTATTTTCTCAAATGTTTACATTGCAGATTAAATCTTTGGATAAGAATCAGCATAGGACTTATCCAAAAATATACAAAAGTTTCTTATTTCAAAAATTTTGGATAAAATCCTCCATACTTTCAAAATCTTTTCACTACCATACGTAAACTATTCCATCAGCATGATCTTCTATTCTTTCACTTTTTTTTTTTTAATGGAAAAGCTTTAACTTTTGAATTCATACATACATTCAATTTTTGTGCGTTTTCCAGTGAATAATTTACTGCCTGACTAAAATTTTGAACTTGGATATTCAGCTGAAAATTTTGGAGAAAAGGTGCAAAGTAATAAAAAAAAATTGTAAGTCAACTTCTGAACCATAATCCATTGTGAACACATCCTACAGGCTACAGCAAAGACATCTCAGCTTCTATGATTCAACAGCTAACTCCAATGAGAAATGGGAGTGAAAAACTGACCATAAAAACAATATGCCTGGTTGAGTTATATTTCTGATCATTCAGATGTCTAACATCCAAACATTAGTAAAAGCATAAATTTTTCTCTGAAGTGCCTTATCTGTTTTTAGCACTGACCTACTATACATCATTTTAAAGAATACCCTCCTGAAATTCAGTCTTCTCCCTCTATTTGATCCTGTAATAGGACTATTGTTTTTAATTTGTGGCACAGAAATTTATTCCAAGTAATGTGATGAATAAACAAAAGATTCAGTTTCATTGTGGAAAATGCATTGTGACAAACTTGTCTTCACCACTTCTCTCAACACAAAACTAACATTGGCATTCTGACTAAAGACGATGAGAGCCTTTGGGGAGAGCAGATGGGAGCTGAGGAGCTGCTCACAGCCCCACAGGAGATGTTTGGCATATTAGGAAACCAGGTCTTTTATCATAACAGTGAAAGAAGAAGGAGTTTGAATGATAATTCCATGGCTTATTCTACTTGTCTCCTTTTAACGCATGCACCAACATGAAAGTCTCTTTGTAGCAACAGCTGAAACCATTCAGCTTTATTGGGGATTTCACATTGGACTCCAATCTGATCTTGAGTCAAAAGAGTAATAAACGTATCCATCTAAGCCGAGTATCATAAGCATTTGTGATTTTGTTTTTGAAGCACTCAGTCCCACAAATCATGGTTTAATATTGATGTAAACAGCTTTGCTGCAATATTTAGCAGGAGCTGCTTATGAAGCACAGCAAAGATGTCTCTGATAATGCCAATAACCATTCAAACCCAAAGCAAGTTCATATAAATAGAAATAATCTTGTATTCTCCATACACACACACACACGCACAAATAAAGGAAAAAAGGAATCCAAAAATTGTTAAATATAAATTACAGAGTGCAGGATACTAAAACTAGTATTTAAAAATCTTTCTAAGATTAGAAATTGCCTAAAAGTATGCTGGATTTTGAACACAATAGCAAATGAAGAACTGTAGCTGAACCCAGTAAGCCAGTTCAGCCAGGATGTACCAGTAAATGCTACTCTGAAATGTCTCTAAGACTTTATTTATTTTTGTTTTTATTTTTTACTAATAGTGCACACAAGACAAGAGCATCAGGGACTTCAGTCTCTGGCCTTCTAGCCAAGAAAGGACTTGTGAAGGTGAATGGTTTGCAGACGAAGGGGATATAAAAGAGACAAAACCAGGATAAAAATTAAATAAAAAGTAGCTGTCTTAAACTGTAATTGCACTCCTCTGCTGAGCATGCTTTCAGATATATAAATGTGATTTACCATCAGCTTGCAACTACAAATCAGGTCTTAAGAAACACTTGTGCTATGAAATTGTTTAATCTCATCAAGCTCTGCTTTCACAGCAAGCCATAAATCACAAAGTCTTTGTTATCATAGACCTCCATGAGCGCCTCTCAGGCAGGCAATGGATCGTGGGTATATATAATCCTGACTGCACAAACAGTGGGGTCGTCGCAGCCTGAAATACTTTCATAATAGCCACTGTGCAGCTGGTGGAACACAAGCCTATGATGGATATCTCATTTCCTACAGTCGGCATCTATTTCGAGCAAATTATTACCACATAAATTTCTTGTCAACAGAAACGGCCAATTAATTAAGTTAAAAATTTACTCGTGATCACATCTACAAACCAAATAGAACTGCAAGGCAATTTTACAGTTACTGAATATACTGCAGGTCAGTTTAATGAATAATTTTTAACTTTGTCATAAACTCAAAGACAGGCTAATATCTTGAGGAACCTGACTGGAGAGCAGCTGCCAACAGATTTACACAAAATATATTTATGCAGATTTTGATTGCTGACATCTGGGAACAGAAATAAACTTCACAGAATTACAGAAGCTTCATAGGAATATCAAATTTCCTCCTGAAAAATAGACAGGTTTTTCTCTAAAACACTGTATATATTTATGTTAACAGTATTTAAAAGGATACAGTATTGTTCCCAGGGAAAAAAAAATGGTTCATTATCAAAGCTGAGAACTATCATAAGTATAATAAACAAACACTGTCAAGTAGGTACGCTTTCAAAATGATTTTGGTTTCAGTTTTCTTAAAGTACCTTTTGCATACTATTTATCACACACACAGTGTCATATTAGGTAGTCATAATTTGTGGGTGGAGATAACTGGGGCATTTTCTCACCACCAACAATGAATAAAAGTTATTCTTTCCAAAGTGCCTTCATGTCAGTTTAAACATTTTCAGCAGTGTAGTGCAGGAGAAAATTTAGAACTATGTCCTCCATACAAATCAAAGTGGGCAGATCGACAGAGGCATGAATACAGCTACTTACTTTGGGTTATTATAGACATAAAACTGGTCTGCATGAGAACATGCACATTTGTAAGTACTTCATAATTTTTATTTTAACCTTCTTTCTCCCTCTTCCCCCATGCACACCCTCTTTCTTAAGTGAAAGCAAATATATCCCAGCTACAGCTAACTATGGGATGAAATAGTCTTTTCAGCAGATAAAAATTAGAGTATTAATTAAAATATGGACTAGCTTTTGCCTCTTTTTAGGAGATTCAATTTTATCAGTGGTGGGCAATGACAACAAGTAAAAAACATGCACAAAAGGGTTTGACAGTGGTGGTTACCTGATTATTAGCAAAAAAAAATATAAAAATGTGTTCATTTCTGATTGTCTTCATTAAAATTAAGATATAAATATTATATCTTTCATTAATATATCTTGAATCAGCTGTAGAAATCTTTGAAAGCTTAATAATTAATGGTGTAATAAACACACACAAAAAAAGGCAGAAATTCCTCATCACACTATTTCAAGTGAGAAAAAATGTCTAAGAAAACACAGTCAAATAACTAATCTGCAAATACCACTTCTACATTGTCCTCTTCAATACAAAGAGTTTGAGTGAGTAGGTGGGCCATATAGAATAATTTGAAGTACAATTATGGCAGACCAGTTCAGGAAGCAAGTACCACTGGTCAGAAATCCCCGGGGGCGGGAGGGGAACTACTTTTAATTATATCAAGAGAACTGTAACATTAAAATCTATACTAATTGTACCTGTAAAAGAATGGGAAACCATGTTGAAAATTGTCTGAAAAAGGTTGATCACTCAAGGGTAACATCAAAATTATTTTGGGAGCTTGGAAGCTGAAGAACATTTCTTAATGAAAAGCTCATGGCATATGTGCATAGCCTGAGAAATCATACAATACTTTAACCTCCTTAGCTCCTAGAGAAGCTCAATACAAACAAAACAAAACAAAAAACAATAATGCAGAGTAAAACTGGCATGGGTCATGGAAGTAAGGTATGCATTCCAAAGAAAAGTTCATTATTTCCTGGATTAGATGTGGATCAAAGATATTCCTTAACACTGAAGTACACAACAGCCCGACTACAGTAAATACTCATCACCGACTTCAAATAGATTCCGTAAACTATTTCTATGTGGTCAGATTATATTTTTTCCTCCCATCTCCTACCACGAGATCCAAACAACAGATATACTGGTGTTTGGTTAGTTTTTGTTTGTTTTTTCCCCCTACATATCTATTATCACCTCTATCTTGTCAATCATAGCTTTCTTGCTCAGCCTCAGACAGCAAGCTCCTGGTCTCTACTACCAAATAAGCCATGACTGGGTCAGTGAAATAAGAAATGAGTTTTTCTCATCAATCCATGTCCTCTTTGTTGAGCACATGCATGTGTTTTTGCATTGTTATAAAATACAAGCATCAGTGTTCTTTGCCTTCACTGTAGCCGTCTGTATAACAATGTGGGACCCTTTGGAGGGAAGGCCACAACTACTGCCATGGGCAACTGAACTCATTCAAATAGCTGTGGTAAGTATCCGGGATGTAGGTTCAAGTTGAAGGAGCAGGGAAAATTCAGCTACTGTGGAATATGCCACAGAAACAGACTGGGAGATCACTGAGGAGACTAGCCTTAGAGCTGACAAAGATTTTTCTCCCTAGGTGTCCATGGGAGACTGTATAGATTTGCTAGATTCTGAAAAGCCAACAAGCTGTGATTAGGAGCAAGCCTGAAGGAGAGGACCTGCTCCAAAGAATGGGGGCATAGGCAGAAATATGTAGACGAAATTCCTTTGAGTTTTTGTGGATCGCTTCCTGAATTTTTTTATTCTGTGTTCACTGTTCTAACTCATGATCTAAAAAAAACAATGTGACTGAAAAATTGGTAAGTGTTTTTTGGAGGGGGGACTCTGAAAGAAAGGAAAGAAGAAAAAATCACCTCTAACTTCTAATGGAGCTATGGTGCCATCACAGCCAAGGAACAAGATTTAACGGTGCAAAATTATGTATAGATGAAGTGCCTCCTATGGCATAACTGACCAAAATTAGTGTCCACAGGAACAGTGCCCTACATACCTACAGGTTCACAACAGAGTGTCCATACTTTAAAGCTGTTGTTTGTAATTTGAACTAAAAGATAAAGTAAAACAACTACTTTGTCTGGATTGCTGTGGTTTTGTTTTGTTTTTGTTGTTGTTGTTGTTTTTTTGGGGGGCGGGTTCAGGTTTGCTTCATGCGTGTTTTGATGTTACAAAACTACACTCTCTTAACCCTAACTGGAGGTCTAATGGTTCTGATCAAAGAAAATATGTGGAGGGTAGGAAGTCAGCAGAACAGTTGTTTTCATTTTAAGGGCTGTTGTTTTAATTTTCTTTTGAAGAAGAGACAGCTTAGTTTATTTTAGACCTTTTCCTGTGATTTACACCACTCTGATATGAGTTGTGAACTCTTCTAATGACCAATTCAAAACATTTTTTCTTTCTGAAAAGCAAAACAAAACAAAACAAAAAACAAACACAATATCTAGGAGATAGATGGTTAGTGGTGTTTGGAACAATCATCAAATAGTATATTGGAAAAACATCTCAAAATGTTACACGTTTAGCAAAGAATAATGTAAGAATAATAAAACACTTTAATACCCCTCACTGTCTATCCCTTTTTCTAAAGCAGACAGATGTTTGTTTGAAGAAAGTGAGACTTTGGAACATGATTAAAAATAAGCAGACAACAACATCTTTGTGAACATGCTTTTCTGCACTTATTTTGAAAGCTATTCATGAATGTTACGTGAATATTCTCAAACTTTTAGAAATGGTTGCAAAAGAATATGAGGTAAGCTTTACTTCAGTTTGCTATCAAATAATCAGCTACCTCTGCATCAAGCACTTTCTTATGTATATGTGGAGGAATTAAATTTTCAGTAGAAAATTGAAAATTTTTTTTGAACAAAAGAAAAAAGGGCAAAAAAGTATATCCAAGCTATACAACCAAACAACCACACAATTTTGGGATGATACTAACAATTGAAAAAAAAGAAAAAAAACACTTGAAAGCTGAGAACAACATTTCCATGAAAAAATACTTTGACTAATTCTGAGTAATTTGAAAAATATCACAAACTTGCTTGAGAAAGAGTATGCTTTTTTTTTTTTTATCAAAACAATCATGAAATGGACAACAAAACATAGTGAAATAGACAACAAGCCATCATATATCAATATTAAGATAATGTAAAATTCTCAGGTTTAACCTTGTAAATTTGGAGGAATTTTTTATTCTAGATCCAAACTAAGTACATTAAAATACTTCTTGGGCACATTCTGTGCAATGGATGATTTTTTGTTATTATTATTGTTATTTCACATATCAGCTGCAAGTTGATAGAATGTTATCCAGCAGACTGAGTATCCCAAGAGATAGAACATCCACTGAATGTTTTTGGCATTCTAGATTTCAGAAAAAAATAATGTTAAATCTATCAAGGAAATTACAGTGGAAAATGCTTGGAAAAGGATGCAAAAATCTGTGCATTTGATAATTTCTACAACTAAATTAAACTTCTTAAATACATTAGAGGAAAAAAAAATGGAGATGACTTCACAGATCACCAAAGAAAATGTTTGTCATTATGTCTTCTCCTTGGGAAGGGGAACAAATTAAGTTTTTATATTCTTAATTAAATATACACTTACTTCCAGGATCCTTTCACTTGCCACAATGAGTATATAACTTGGCTTAACAGTATTTTTCCAAAATAACTATTTGTGTGAAATTCTATTAACCTATGTGTTTTCACCTCACACTATAGTCATGACAGTCACCAAAACCAATTATACTCTCCAAAGCAAAATATAAATTTCAAATCATATTAATTGATCTCCTACCAACAACACTATTTTTTCCCATAACAATGAAAAAACTTCAAGAAGAAGAAGTAAATGAGCATCAAGATCATCTAATCTTTTCCCACCACTCTTTAAGATAGAGAAGTAAACTTCGGAATGACCAAATATTTGGGGAAAATCTATACATTTCATTTGTAATGATGCCATATATAAGTTTACTCAGAATAATAAAAAAGTCTTAAATTCTATATAGTGATTAACTCCTATCTATATAATAACAAAAGCATCCCAGTTTTTACCTGCAACCCTCGTTCCTAAAGTAAAATATGAGAGCAGAGGATTCATGCTACAAATGTCCTTGAAAAATGAGGTAAACATACAAAGCTGGGTCCCTAAGGTAACAATCAACATCAAATGACATGTACTTGTACTATTATATTTTGTATTTGCCTTGTTATCACTTATCTGAAACATCCTCCTCATTTGTCCACGTTTATGTCTTTTACTATGACAGCAGCACTAATTCTCACAGGAAAATTTTACTTAAACTGCATGTAGCACAAATTTGATTTCCATACAAGCAACATCTGTTTTGTAAGACAAAAAGCATGCCCCAAATAGGTTAAAGATACTGGGGCACAGATAGTTAGGTATCTTCCTAAGTGAGGACATTTCAGCACATGCTTAATCCCATCAAGTAGTCTCATGTAATTAACTGTAACTAGACAATGGGAGAGAACATTATCAAAGTAAATATATATTTCATTTATATATCTGTTTAGGAGAAGGTTTTTAGTCCTGAAGGTTTAAGCTTTGGTCCTACAATGACAACCTAAAGCACCACTGCTGAGTCCTACTGAAGCCAAGAGGGTTGTGCGTGTGCTCATCCTGTCAGCTGCAGGATTCAAAATCTTGGAACAGATATGCATCTTCAGCTAATCTTTAACCTCTCCATTTCTATTGACTAGTTTTCCGTAATAACTATGATTCAAAACAGGATCCTTTGATTCAAACCAAATCCATTGGCTTTTCAAAGTATTGTTTGGACTGTACAATATATGCATGAGGGAGATAAGGAGCTAGATACAACTTTTTACACACCTATTGCCCCTGTCCAAACCCTGGCCCACAGATATCAAAGAATACAGTAATTATCAAACACACCATCTTTTTCTTTATTTTTCTTTTTTTCTTCCAATTCCCAAAAGAAGTTGTCACAGGAAAAAAAAAAAAAAGCTAATAAATTAATGTGACAATATGATGATATGTGCTGAAATGTATGAGGTAATTTTCTGGTTTGTATTTTTATTCTGGATTACAACTAGCTGGTTTAGCTGAATCAGCATAACTGATTGTGTCCATCAGGAGACCATAGATAGAGGAATGAGGAACAAGAAATATGACCTTATTATTCATATATGGGGTTTTTGGCAAGTACTCACTTCATGTGAGTTGAAAACATACTTGTTCTGGATATTATATGGAAAACTTCATTCCTCTTCAGATTTTAGCAATGTTATTGAAGTGTAATTAAAACTACAGTTAGATTGATTACTGAATAAACTGGATAAAAGCATCAAAGAACCACATCTTTTTCTGTTCCGAGCATGGTTATTATTTTTAATGAGGCATTCATGCAGTGACATCATATGATTATCGTTACTGTTTACTTAGATTGTGTGATCACCTACAAGCACCAATAGAATTTCTGTGCCTTTCCTATGAAGCCATTAGACACAGACAGAAGGGAAGACAGCACCAGCTCCAGAGACCTTATAAGCTAAATCTTTCGTGTTACAGAAGTCCATCTATGCAGGAGATTAGAGTATATGACAATACTCTACATAAGAGCCATTTAGTAATGGTATTGAAATTAGGAATATGGACCTCAAAGTCCTGGCAGAAAACAAGATAAACATTGAATGAGAAACTATTGATCTATTACTGAGTCAAGTTCCTGAAGGTCTCTTAAGATTCATTAGTATTCTAATACCTCAATTTAAATATGCCAGAGACTAATTGGAAGTAATATAATCGACTCCATCTTTATAAATAAATAAGAATTAGTTGATAGAAATGGCCACATACTTTCTAGATAGCAACTGCATTCCGCTGACGAGAACTATTTTGAGGTAAAGTAACATAATACAAAAAGTCATTTCTAGAGATATTTTTGTGAACAGAACAATCTTGGTTTGATTAATTATTCAGTGTGGTAAAATTACAGCTTGTTTAAAGGAGCATAAGCAACCTTTCAGAATGCTTCACTTGCTTCTTTATACATAAGAATAACTCATTCCAGGTGTAAATTTACTTAATTAAGAAGCAGTACCCAATCTTTCTCCATTTGAGTGGACAAATTCAAACCCCCTAAACAAATTACACAAATAAAAATATAACATTATATTCCTGAGCTGATACAGACTGTGCAAGCCAAAAAAAAAGGGGGGGGGGGGGGAAGGAGAAGGGTGAAAACAAGGGACAACTAGGACATGTAGGGGCATATAACACAAAGAAATTATTTTCATCACCTCAACTAATACAGAAGCAATACTATAGACAGTTTGTGTAATATGCACTGTTATTAATCATCTATATTAATTTTCTTTCCACAGTGTTCATGCATGTTGTATTTTGTTATTTTAGCACTGTCACAGGCACATTCTCGTTTTTTTTTTTTTTTTTTTCTGAACCACAGTTACCAGGTAGTTAGGTCCTTCAGGACCTGTGTAACATGACTATCTCTTTACTTACCAGTAAGTATAGTCTTGCCCCTGTTCACTAGCATTTGAGTGTACATATCCTGTCTCTTGCCGATTGACACTAAGAAAATATTGTCTGAAAGATTTTTTTCATCAAATTGCATTTAAAATGGAATTCTAAACATCTAATCAGCCATGTGTATTATTGTAAAATGCATAACAAGGATTGACAAAGTACTTATAAACATTAGAACACAGGTAAGCAACTAGGAAAACAAAGATTTCTTCAGATTCTATCTGAAAAACTACAGCCATATAGAGTAAATTTAGAAATACTAGAAACACAAGGCTGCTATTTAAATACCACATTTATTTTCAAACTTGTAGATTAATCTATAAATTTAAATCAGCGGTTGAGCCAAAGCAAGATGTGAAGAAGCTGCCATCTTTGAAATTACTGCACATATATGTCTACTTTTTCATCATGACATATATTGAGGAAGCAATAGCTAGCATATTATTTCAATAACCGTTTCAGGAAAAAGTTACAATTAAATTTCTTCCCTAATATTATATCTAAGTCATTAACAAATATACACCTAGAAGGATTTGCAAAAGGATTATGCAAATTAATATAGACTACTTAACACTTGATTTACTTTGTCAGTTATGCACCCGGTATGACAGCCTTATCCACCTGAACAAAGGCAATTGATAAATATAAGTAAGCCAGGAAAAGACTGTAAAAAGATGATACACAAAAAGTCAAGATTGATTTGCAGTTCTCTTGGAAGAATAATTTGCAGCTACTCCAAACAGATTTAAGAAAAACTAGCATTCCACAATCGCAGCTCAGAATACCTCTGTGTTCAGGGTCATTTCCTTCTCTCTCCATGTAGAGAAACACATTCCTATAGTAGTACTTAGAGCACCACATGTAAGGATAAATTGAAATTTATGGATGAAGCCAGAACTTAAATATGGTGCTGTTAATGAAGAATATAAGGTATATTTCCTAAAATTCAAATATATACTCTTTGAATGATATATATATATATATATACACTCACAGAATGATTTGGTTATTAATTTATATGTAAGTTGCTGCCTAATTTATACATAAAATTCAAATGGAACTTTAAAATAATTATCTATAAATCTACCGGTCTAGTCTCCTTATCTTGATTCTAAATTGTCTTCATCTGACATGTTTCATAATTAAATACTCTGAAAAAATATTAGGTCTTGTATTTTTATGTATACTATATAACCTGAACAAATAATAATAATAAAAAAGTGCAAAATATAATTTAATATGAAATTATGTTTGAAGATTAAATTACTTAAATGTTAACAATTGAGGATAACATACATAACAAGAATGCCAGGGCATCCCTAAAACTGACAATTGTTATGCAAAAGAAACTCAGAGATTAAACACAATCTTAGCAGAAATTAAAATACTGTAAAGCACAGAAATGCAAAACTTGATCTATTTTGATGCACTGAACTTGCTATATACAGTATGTGATTAACAAAAAAATAAAAAATAATAAAAATAAAAAAAGAGTCTTACTTTGTCAGGGAGAACAAAGCCAAAAACAGAAAGAAAAATTCAAAAACCCAATTAAAATATCATTAACACCATTATGTTGAAGTCATTCCCCCTAACTACTTCAAGGCATACTGAACTACCTCTGAACAATTGCTTTTCTCCCATCTCCTTGGGTTTCAGTAGTAAAAGGAATGAACTCTTGCCTGGCAATTGAAACACCATCCAAGATTTTTGACCCAGCCATGTACTCCCACTCATGTTTTGGCTGTTTTAAAAATTAGAGTGGAATACAGCCACTTCTTCTCCTAGAAGGTTCTTACAAAAGGTCAGAACTGTCTAAGTTTATATTCCAACATGATATCACTTTAGAAACCAGTTAGCAGTAGCTGAACTTAATGAAAGAGATTTTCAATGACAGTGAATAAGAATTTCAGTGACAGTGAATAAGCAAGCAATAAGAAACACACTGGGTTCATGCAAATTTCTGTAAGACAAAGACTAATTCAGAGATAAACGAAGTGTCCAATAACAGCATGCCAGATTCAAATGGTGCAAATATCACTAATAAATCTGATGTGTATGGTGCACTACAATTCAGCATCAGTATTAAGTGGCAATCTCCAGGGGTGATTGCTTTCAACATGTGAACTTTGACCTCAAAGACAGAAAAAAAAAGTCACAAGACAGACAGGACTGGGAACTGTAAAAATCTGTAGAATTAGCATCTACTAATACTGTAAAATAAACTCACAGTTCCTAGTGCATTAACGCACATCTGTGGCCTTTCAGAGCCCTGGAGTCACCAGAAGTTTCATTTACCATTTTCTGACAAAATCTAAAGAGGAGTAAGCAATAAAACCTATAATTACTAGCCATAAATAAAACAGAATTAAGCATGATGCAGTGTCCAAACAAAATAATAATCATGTCTGTGTGTTGCAGCAGGAGGAAATGGGGCAGTAAAATGAATAACCAAGCTTCAAGCCATGAAGCCAGAGATCTCCCTGACTGCAACAAAGGTTTAAGGACACTTTGCTGATTTACTCTGTGACAGGTTGACATTCTTGTAAGCATAACGCTCAAAAGCTCATTTCAGCAGTTTTAAGCAGCACGGCACTTTTTCCTGATTTATTGCTGTTTTATGGTAGTTGGAAATGGACATAGTCATTGTGGCCATACTTTGAAATGAAGTTAAGTGATGTCCTTGATGCAGACCCAGCATCAAAATTGAAAACTATGAAAAAAATTGAAAATGATTAAATACACCTTGATAATTTAGTCCAGTGGGAAAATGGGGAAATGAAAAAGATGATTCGTAGCACAAGCAAAGATTACACTCTTTGAAGAAGTAAATTCAAGAGCTATAATATGTAATGGTTAAATTTTCAGAGGTCACCAGTCAAATTAAAGCCAGTATAAGATTGTCTCACAAAAACTATTACAGCAGATGCATTATACTGAAGTTATGTATATGCCTTCTGCTTGTCTGTTTCCTTTAACCACACTAAATTTTCATTTACTCACTCTAATGCTCCAGAAAAGAACAGTTAGATCAGAACGTAAACAATGCGCTGCTCAGATTTGGATTCCAACTTCAGAGCAGACAACTTCTTAAAATTTCTCTATGTAAACTAATAGCTTACTGAAGGGACATGGAAGAGACTGAACTAGCCAGAAAAAAATACTTTTGATATCCTCACTTACTTTACTTATTTTTCCTGAAGAATTTACTAAAGAAAAAAAAATCCAATAAACTTTTATTGGAACTAAGAGATGGTGGGTCTGCCTTTGGAAGTTACTCAATATCAGCCAGCAAATCCATTTTAAACTAAGAGGATTAGAATATCATAAGAGTCATATTAAAGTGCCATTAAAGGAACTAGTAGGTGTTTAATCCACTACCTGGGAACTTACAAAAATATTTTCTTCTGATTCAAAACATTCCCAGTACGAATACAAGTATCAGAGATGGGGGAAATATTTCAATCAGAAAAAAAATCATGATCTCCACATGAAAGCTGTGAAAGTGGAGAAGTGTGCAACTGCCTGAAATGACTTAAGGGATAACTGTCACTGGAATTAATATGGTATGAATGTTTAAAAATTGCAGCAGATTCCTTTATATTTCGAAGGCTGTCTCATTCCTGCTGTGAAAGCTTAATGTCTTTCCATCTGATGGAGAATTGTGGCAGTTTCATTATACAGTTGACTAATGCTTGTTTAATGGATTGGAATGGTCAACAAGTGTCAGCAAAATAAGCACAAGAGGTTAAGTCAGAAGTAGGGTACACCCTCTTCTATCGATATGTTGTCAATGTTACACCTCAGAAAGAATGGTGAAGGGTAATAAGATGAGAACTTTTAAGAACACAATTTACAGAAAATAATAATAAAGTAAAATACAATTAAAAAAAAAAGAAAACAAAGGGCATCCTAGAAAAAAAGAATCTTCATTTGTATAACAGCCTACCTCAGTTCATAAGAGCAACTTTTTAAGTGTTAAAGAGCAAAACAAAATCTAAGCTGGCAAAACTTATTGCTTATAGGCCATTCTTCAAGTTTCCTTCTGCACCCGTCACTAACCTTCAAAAAGAATTCACCAGCTAAATGGTAGTGATATAAGTATCTTGACTAATATCCTTTACTGACTTTTAAATAAGCCTCTCCAGTACAATGCTGGAGTTGATTTAAACACTTTTAAACTGAGAATTTTAAAATTCTAACAAACATTCACTCAATGTGGTGCATCCTCTATCCAGACACCACTATATGTAGAGCAAAAAAATACAGAAAACAAAGTCCTCCACTGTCTACAGTGGGGATATTGAGTGTTCAGCACCAATTTCTTCGCTTTACATATCCTATTATATTGTGATACTAAGCACCATGGACATAGCATGTCAGCTTCATTACTGGAAGGGCAACTTGGGTCTTCTTGCTGTGATACACCCTTTGATGTGTTTTGAAGAGAAAAATCCACTGACATTGACGAACCTTTTAGCAGTTCGTGACCAAACAGCTGCAGAAGTCAACTTCCTTCCACACAGACATCAATATGAAACAATCAAAACCAAGTTTCTTCTGTCACTCTTTCTTTAACTGAGGACTTCCTATATCAAGTATTACTTCACTAGGAAGCTATCAAATCATCATCGGCTGCAGTTAAAACAGAACAAACCTTTATTCATTTAGAATAAAGATTACTATAAAATGAACTTAATAGGGCAAACTTTTGAAGCCAGCCTTGGCAGGAACACAGTTTTCATTTACAGTTTGAGATTAATAGCTTAGAAATAAAACTACAAAGATAGGAGTTTATTGGCCTTCCAACTTTTAGAATTTTTAATGGGATGAATTTTAAAAAGACAGAAGAGAAGAAAGAAAGGAGAACCTAAATTTTAAAACCTGTCTTGGCAAAACGTGAAGTATTGCTTTAAAGCTTGTAAAATCCAAAACACCAGTATGATTTTTATTGCTTGAATTAGGAGGAAAGGGCTCCAATCAAACTCAGACTCCACATCTGAATTTAAATTCAAGTTTTGACAAGAATAAGAAGGACAGAGCGGGGGGGGGAGGTTGCTCAGATGCAAACAAGACAGCCTAGAGAGGCGGGATTTGTGAAATGTCCATTTCTGTAAATAATCACACAAGATATTGGGATTTTCACATTTGATTTCAAATCAAGTTTATATCTAATCTCTTAATCCCTTCTACAGGTCACCTCAGTCATTTATATACCCAATTTATGTATATGAAACACACGCACACTATAGATAAGCTCTCTTGAACATTGTTTAGAGCAACAAAGGAGATTTACATAGAATTACAAAAGAGATTATGTGGAAAATAATGGTTGACTTAGGAGAAAAATTCTGGAACTATGAAGAACTACAAAGTTACCTTTCACTTGACCCTTTTTTCACTTTTGTAATTGGTCATTAAAAAATTAATATATTGTTTTTGTTCGTTTTGAAGCACATTTCCAAGATGAAATGGCTACCTGAAATTTCAGAAACACAGGCTCAGAAGGCAGTGGTCCTTCACATCTCTGAGAGGAAGCATGAGATTACGTACATCACTTCACAGCTAACATGCAACATACGTGAAATAAGATTGGACTAACAGAATTCATAATATTTTTTACTGATAACAGGCCATCATATTGCTAAGACCTGGGCAATTGCTCAGGTTTTTATTACTAACAAAACACAAAAAGTAAAAAAAATACAGTTTCTGATTGGATAAATTCGTAAAGGAAAGATGGAAGAACTGGATGAAGGAATCATTATTACTGAAATAGCACACGAAGAAAGAAAGATAGGTGGAGGAAGGGAAAATGGTGCATGAGTGAAGACAGTATGCATGTGAGCAAGAGCATATGAGCAAGGAAGAGCGAGAGAGGGAGAAAGAGCGAGAAAGGGATCAGAGGACAAACGGAAAGTGCGTGAATAGAGCAGAGAGCACACAGCATGCAGAGTAACGAAGACTATGGAAGACACGGAGGAATAGGGAAGGGGGAGAGAGGGAAAAGAAGGTGAAAGCAAAAGAAGGTGTATGTGAAAAAGAGTCTAAAAGCAAGAAAGTGTGCACAAGACGGTGTAAGAGGTGGGGGAGAGAGGGTAGAAGGTGTGAAGTGGGGTGAGGAAGGGTATGAGAGGGGTGGAAAAGAGCGAGCAAGAATGAAGAGTGAGAGAGGGAGGGTCAGAAAGTACTCAAGAGATAACATGGCACATTCATAATATCAAATTAAAAGTTTGTCTGGTACAGCTAGACATGAAACGTACATCTTCTTTCTCCGAAGTCCACTCCCTAAATCATATTCTCTGCTTGTGGCATGCCGCCAAAAAGATGAGATTAGATATGTGACTGTGACGGACTCATACCCAGACTTTTCTTGAGCTTTACATGTTGTATATTGTTTTACTACCACTCAGCATCATTTAGATCCAGCCTTTTTCCTTTAGTAAATTTAATACAGGTTAATTTTATATTTTTATTTGAGTCAGTTATGTTTTATTCAGTTCAGTATACTTTCTAATCAATGCTGTTATCTGCTTTATTCATTACAACATATTTTTATTTTGCTATGTTTTATTTATTTCAGTATGAGTTTCATCCATTTTGCTAAAAGTTACATAAAGGTCTCAGCATGTTGTGTCTATTTCTTCATCTCTTACATCCACCTTGTCATGTGTTCTAGCACATACTAGTTTTGATACGGTTTTACATCCTGCTTCTAACTTTTAGAGCATGCATGTGGGATTAATGCAATTTGTTTTTTATCTGCTCCTGCATTTATTTTCCGTAAGCTACCTCAGAGAGCAGTGAGGTAAAATATAATGTGTTTAGTGCTAATAAGCATGTACCCATACAATTTACTATTTAACTTTATAAAGAATAATTCCAAGAAGACATCATGGTGTGCTGTTGAATTCATCTGAAGTGTCTGAATTTCTAAATGTCATATTGCAGTGGGAATTAAGACTATAAAGCTTTTTTTAAAACTACAGCAGACTAGAATAGTCTCCTATATATCTTATTTCACTTTCATGTTTTCTATGCTCCTCTCTTCCATGAATTTTAGGAATAATAAGATGAATTCCATTTCATAAAGAAATACAACAACCAAGCATTTGAAGGGCATAACTCAAATCCCTACAAATCAGAATGTATGATTTTGCAACAGTTCTATGGTTTTTAGCTTTCAGATATTAACTACTAGTGAAATGCTGATTCCTTCTCTTTTTGTATATTTGTTTTTTTTGGGGGAAAAATGGGCCATATTTGTGGGATTTTTTGTACACATGAGAAGAATAAATCTTCAATTTCTGCCTCTTTCTTAAAAAGCACTTGAGATAATTTCAGTCAGGAGACAGGACACTAAAAAATTATTAACTTTCAGTATGATTACAAAAACTGTTATGTTACTACTGAAAATTAACACAAAATCAAAATTAGTCTGCCATATAATCAGAAGATGAACTTTGGCCTTATCTGCAGCTATGTCCCCGAGGCTGGGAATGAAGAGATGGACTGCAAGACCACCAGACTCTTAAGGCAGAGATTGTTTTTTCCTATGTCGCTGCATAAAAACAAAACACTTGCAGGTACTACCTGTAACACATGGTAAAGGACTTCCTGCTACAAATCCGTCTAGCTTGCCATTAATTACCCCCTGCAATGCCAGAGCAGACTCTGCACCGCTCTTTCTCTTTCCCAAATCTTGCTTTTCCACATTCAGCACATGCTGGTCCCCTCCTCCAGGGAACTGACTGCCCTGCTCATCAAAAAAAGAGCAATTTAAGTTTCCAGGTTTTGGCACAGTTTATAACCCCTTCTCTCTTTCTCATTTAGGGTACAATCTAAAAAGTTTAGTTTAACTACTCATCACAGATAGGCGTGCGAATCATGACACATTTTGCCTCAAGGACAGAGATCATTAAATGTACTAGAAATGGCTGTGGGAAGGCATCCTGCTCTGTCCACACCTCCACAGAGGCTCCTATTCTCTGTTCAACATCAGAAAACCACATCACCTCAGAAAGCCACACACACCTGCATGCTGCTGTACCAAGAACTATTCACCTTCAGAGCTGCTGGCCTTGATTGTTCTGAGAATTATCAGCCTCCCAAAAGGGAGGGAATAAGTTGACTCTCTTTCCTTTTCTCTTAGTAAAAATTTGTACTAAGGGAAACTGCTTATTGTACTTTTGATCTCCTATTTCAGAGAGCCACTGCATGATCTAGCTGTGAAGAGAAATGGAGAAAAGGCAAGCTCTTAAAAATATATATGGAGTTTCAGTTTATATTCTAAACTCAGTCTGTGAAAGTTTGTAAGACAATGTCAGTGTACTAAAAGCAGACAAAATTTCAGGTGTGTAGGATGATGTCCAAGCGAATAATTTAACAGTCCTTTAACTATGGGAGAATATTTATATCTGTGCAAAGTCTTAACATGAGGGCCATGTGCTGTGAAAAACTGGTTTGCTTGATGATTTAAATATGCAGACTCCTTGTACTGTGGTGTAATATTCTCAGAAATTAATGTTTTCCATTCAACACCAGCAATACATGACCCTTCCTAACTTTTAATTTTTCTGAAAAATGGAAAGGTGACAGAACTGCATTCTTCCTATAACTGATGCACATGAAAGCACCCCCCAGAATACCTGATCCCTAGGGCTTTGTTCTAATAGTACAGAAAACACTGCTTCAGCTCAATCAACATATTTTTCAGCTACAGATTTACATATTTAATGTTCTAAGTGTGGAAGTGTGTGTATCAGAGTATTGTACAGAATGTAGTTTATATTACACCAGCCTGAAATTTTAGCATTCAGTTATAGTATAACATATCTGGAGATACTCCTCTGAATTTACCCCAGTTTTGCACTGAATGAAGAACAGCCAGAAGCTGGGACCGTCCATATTATTAACTTGCCTCCAATATTAGAAATATACTGTGCGGCATCAATGAGACACATTTGGGACTGTATGATGTGATATAATGTTCTAGGATAACACCCACGAACCTAACTTCAAATATATATATTTAAAATATATATATATATATGTGTGTGTGTGTGTGTGTGTGTGTGTGTGTGTGGACGTGCTTGCAAAAACACACAATCTGTATGGTTTTGTTCTATGCATCAGTTTTCAAACCAGGGCAAATTTTTTTTATAGCTGACATCCAAACCACTCAAGCATAATTTATAATGGAAATGCTGACACAAAGCTAACTGTGGTGGCATGAACAATGCTTATAGAAAACAAAAAGCAAAGGTTTCTCAAAATAAACTATATGAAGTTCAAAACTGAGATTAAAAGCATATGAACCTGCAATAACTTTATTGATGACTACGTTCTGTAAACTCAAACAATCCAGAGAGGGAGATTTTTAGAGTTATGACTTTTTAAACTTTTCTCTGGAAAAATTAGGTTTTGTAGGGTGTCTAGCCCAACAGCTCTTGTTTGTATTTGCAAAACCTATATGCCTTTTTTACAGCATGCATTGTGGCAATTAGTATGCATGGACTCATTCTAATAGTGTCCCCCACAACAAAAGCCATCATTCTGGCAAAAGGAGACAGGAAAATCTAATGCTCTCCTACCATGACCAAGATGGTAAGAGCTGCCGCAGTTGCCAAATACGATACACAAAACATTTAATTTATAATAGTTAGAACTTGGCCCTTGACCAAGCCCAAAGAACTATGTCTTATTTCACTTGCTCTTGAATATGTCTCTTTCAGAGATAAATGACTGTGCTGTTTGCCAGTTCTCTCCTCTGTTTGGCGTTTTGTTTAGCTCCGCTTGTGACAAGCCAAGAGTTGATGCATCTGCTTGAATGTGTAATATACATCTTTGGTCAACTTAGCTTTTTTCCTTGACAATATTATGTCAAACAATCACATCACAACTGGCTCTGATCTCTTTGTTGTTAGCTAATAAATTAAAGAGTATTTATTATCTGCAATCCTTTTTTCCCTTTTAATGGTGACACATTTGTGGTGAATTACAGGGCAGCTTTATAAACTAGGCTGTGGGCCAGTATCAGCCCCTGCGTTCATGTGAATGTTCCCTCTCCCACTTGGCCTCCCAGCCTGGTGGTAAATCAAGGCAGCTGTCACAGCACACTAAGTTAGTGTGCGTCATTGGGGAGAGCAGGAAGCGTTGGGGGTATAATTCTGTCCATCAAACTAATATGTTATATCAGTAGCTTTGTAATCTTCTGCTATAAGTTATGGGAAGTGACACCTAAGAATTCACTTTGAAAGCAATGTGTTCCTCAGACTTTAAGCCAAAACAGACCCAATCTGCAGCAAGAGTTCCTCTGTTTATATGAGCAGATTTGTAGCAGCTAGCAGCCCCATCGCTATCAATGCAGCAGTATTTTACACATTCCAAGGCAAGCCTCTCTCTGTTTACAGTCTTTGCAGCAGAATTTGTAAACTTTTAAAACATTTCTTCCCTTCTCCTTTTTTTACCCTTGCTTTAACCTCCAGTAGCAGGATAGATAAATATACTCCTTGAATGTTATCATGACAAAGTGAACTCCTGACAGATAGGAATGAATGGGTGACCTATTTCCCTTGTCCATACCCCCTTCAACCTTTGCCTTGACAAATGTGGGAAATAGCTGTGTAGGACAGGAGAAGAATACACATAGCACTATGATAGGAATGTCAGCTTTTTTGTTAAATGTTCACATGATACTGAAAGAAATGAGTGAAGGTAACCTTAAATAGGAAGCATGTTTTCTAAACAGCTTCAAAGAGATCCAATTCACACTGTATCTCCCCTAAAAGGATGGCTTATTTTCAATGACTATTTTTAAAGCTTTTGAAGACCAACAAAAGAGGAACTTGGACTCAATTAAGGGTCTTTGTGAGGTGTGATTTGATCTGAAAGAAGCCTATAGGGCATCTTCAAAGGGTTGCAACCAGAAAAGCATGTCCCACAACCCTAACATGCTGAAATCAAAGATATATGCTAAAGATATTAAATATCTGTACACTCTTTGCCAAACTATTTTAAAGAAGATTTAGGATTAAACCCAACATCAGTTTGGTTTGATAATCAACAGAAAATGTAAAACAAACAAACCCCACCAGTAGAAAACAGTACTTGCTTCATCCTTAAATCTAATTCCAGAGACTATTACAATATAGAAAATAGTTCCTGGGAAAATCTAATTCCACGTAGTTTTACCTCACACAGTACTATCATCATCTCAAACTTTGATCTAGTTTTCTATCTATGAATGCAGCTTACGTTAGATTTTAAAACATGTTCAGGACAACTAGAGATACTTGAACTTCCTTTAATCTGTGCAATATACGAATGTTGTTTTAATATTCATTTCAGCATCGACTTGAAAAGCACAAATGGTATTTCACACTATCATACAATGTGGCGTACCACATTGCCTAAAAACTTCGGAATCTTATGTTTTATAGTATCAGGTCTTGTTCACATGCCTTTAAAGCTTAAAAATGTATATGCGAGACTTGGTTAAATACTAATAAAACCAAACATTTAATCTTGAGAGTAACCCACTTAAAGACCACTTTTCTTTCATCTGTTCATCCTGAATAATTAAAGTAGCACTCATTTTTGGATATTTCCTTTATAATAACATTTTAAAAATATATCTTGAAATTCTCTTCTGCTTGTAACTGCCATGATGTGAACAGAACTGTCTACATTTTGAATTAAGTTTGACAAAAGTCTAACTAAACCCACAGATGGTGAGATTTAAAATAAAAAGATTCATTATATCTAGAGATACATGGAATTTAAATGAATGGTTTTGTTTGTTTTAGGTAAACAGTCTGTCTCATTGCACAACCTCACACCTCAGAGTGACAAAAATTAAAAGTAATTTTTAATCTGCTATCTACCTGTGACTGGAGGGGGAAAAACGGAACTGTGTAGAGATTCCAGGGCTACAGAGCAACATTTCTTTTCTTTAGAGGGCTTCTTCACTGCTGGCTACTTTGCTAGAAATTGGGTCTATGATGCCTTCTACCACATCTCTCTTTTACATGGCACACTGCGTGATTCAGCACACTGGCACATACCAGCATTAAGATACCATTTTTTGGGTCTTCTGCTGGGGTATGAAACTCTCAAATATACAGTCACATGGTTACTTTTGTTTGGGAAATGGACTTGTAGCTGCTAAAAATTGGCCATAACCAGTGATTCTTTTAATGAAGTATACAGTGGTTTAATAAGTCCTGAAGAAACAAAGTCTGGTATTTTGGAGCTTTTCTGTACAAGCAGTTAAAGATTTAGTATTTTTGGCCCCTCTTTCAGCAGTAAATCTCCCATAAAGATATTCCACAAATACCTCTGCTTAAGTCCACAAAAGCACAGTTCCAGGCATTAGGAATGAACGTAAAAGTCTCTGATCTCTTGAATGATCAAGAACAGCTACAAGAAGAAAGTTTGGAAACCATGCTCAAGAATTGAACAAACTCTTTCCTTCTGCCCTCTATACCAGTTCAGCCTTATCTGAACAAACTTCCTTGCAGCTGCTGGGGGCTAAGCCTCAGGAAAAGCCTACAGGACAAAGTACTGTAAAAACTGAATCAAACATCTGTGATTTTTTTCCACAGTCAAAGGTATTTTTTCCCACCTGTGACTGCTGACTAAGGTGTTTGTTCTGAATACCTCAAGAGCGGCCCTGCCAGCCTAGCCATTAACACATTCATTGTTCCCCACTGCTGGATAATAACTATATTTCTCAAGTCACCTACAAAAATTATAGCAGTTGCACCAGGTTGGCCACCTGAGATTTGGCAATGAAATAGCTTGCTCCTGTTTTCATGAGTACTCATGTAAAGCCATATAAAAATTCATCCAGAGTTCAAAGTATATCAGAGAGACAGACTGTCAGTACACAAAGCTAACATTTGGACTGAATCATCCATCACTAGCTAAGCACTCAAACCAAGTAAAGCACATTTTATATACACAGGGCAGAGTCCTATGACTTCCCCACTACATGACCTCCTAAACTCAAATGTAACTGTATTCATCAGAAAGTTATTGGCTTTTTTTTCTTCCTCAATGAATACACTTTGATGAGAATTTTTAAAGAGCACAGGGGAGCTGAATCATCAAATTTCACTGAAAATAAGCACAAGGTGCATAACTGAGTCCACTCAGACTCTTTTAAAATTCCTTGCTTTCACTTCTGTTTTAGCATTTGGGACATTCAGAGATGAACACCAAACAAAAGAGTTTTACACTTATTTAATCAATTTGAAAATACTCTATGTCAGACACCAGAACACAAAAGTCTGATCCAACATTTGAGAAATAAGAAATTAATGGGGTTCCAGCTGATGTGGACGCCAAAATCATGTTCCCCAAACAAGCTCTTAGATCAGAGTTAGTCTCACAGGCTATAATTGAAAGGATTTGTCCAGCTTTTAGTATTAAATGAGTCCAAAAATTCTGCAGTCTAAAATGACAACATACTAAACCTTATCCAAGGAAATATTACAAATTTATGTTCCTGTAAGGCACTTGCCTTTACTAACCCAGTGCTCATTGCTTTTTCTTGTCCTTTGTCAGGAAAAAAAGAGAAACAAAAGGAAAAGAAATAATGGAATATACTACTTGAGACAGGTACAACTATGTTAATTAAAAACTAACTTCAAGACATACCATGTGTCCTCCTAGATAAACATTTCTTTCAGACAAGTGAAAAATTATCACCTGAACTATATTTTCACTACATTTTGGATAGCTTAGTTAACAACAGCTGTTCCTTTAGCTATTACATATATTTAACACATCTAAAGTCAATAATATTTAATTATGTAAGACACTCTAGGCCAAATATTTTGTGAAAAATATAAGTGATTTTTAAAACCAATCTCACATAAATATGTTTTCATTTTATGGCCTTCTTAAGATCTCCTTCACAATGATACTTAATTTGAAGAAGTTGTCAACGGAGAACTCTTCAGAAGTTCTAATGTTTCAGTTATATAACAAGAATTGATATTACAAGATCACAATAAGAGACTAGAATGTTCAGTACCAGCAGTGTGTAATTTTCAGGATATGTTTCACTGTGATTTTCTAACTGGAAGTGTGTTGTTGTTTTTTTTTTTTTTTCCCCAAGCTATTCAACAGGCTAAATAGTTCACTTATTCTATATCGATTAAGATCACTCTCCCCTTAGTGATATTCTTTCACCAGTTTTCGTTTTCCAAATCAATTAGAAGCTCTGCTGAGTCCCAGTTTCTCCTCCTTTTCTAGTTCAATTGAGAAAAAAATATCTGAAGTTATTTCTCTGTTGTAAATGCTTTTTTTTCCACTTTAACCCATCTTGTTTCAATCCCACACACTCATTGAGACTTTAATACGAATGACAACCGCCTTTCCTGAATATAAACAGAAAGTATTAGAAAGAACAAACATCAGCTGAGCTAATCCTTTGCTCTGCAGTTCTCTTGTAAATTGAACAATACTAAAGTAGATTTTCTGATTTGTAAAAAGTATAGCAGGCTAACAACACATACTGGATCACAAATCCATTATGAGTTTGGGGATTTTGATCAATTCTGCTCTACACTTTCATGAAAATTTCAGTCCCGTGCTTCCACCCCAGTCAAAAGGACAACAGGCTTACAAGTCAGTTTGAAAAAAACACCGCCCAGTAAGTGTGGAATGAAGACTGCTCAAATGCCATTAGGTTTTGGAGATGATGGACATTTTATTCCACAGATCTCTTAATCTCATCACTGCTAGGAAATGGCATATGAATATAAACAGAGCTACAGGTAGCACTTGTAAACAGACTGTTTCTCTGGAAGTATTTAATTAAGACACTGACATTTTTTAGTTTTCTGAATCTTTACTGCTGTTTTAAATGGGATATAAGCAGTTATGACCTTTTGTGTCTGATGTCAGAAAAATGAAAAGGCCCAGCAATAACTGAAGTTTACATTGGCTTCATTTTCCAGTCCAGAATTAAATACACACTATATCCAGTGCACCATACATTCTTGAAGGCTTAAGATGCAATTCAAGCCCTCCTTGTGTGAAGAAAACAGATAACAGCTGGAAAATTATGGAGTAGTTCCAACAGGGACTTCTGCTTCCTCATAGAGCCTTGCTCAATGAATTACAATTATAATATCTCTGGTTGTCAAACAACTACTTATTTTAAAAACACCAGCTGTACCACGCCGCCTTTTCTTCTTTTCTTGTTGTAAGACTTATCAAACAACTAAAATATTGTATATTCTTCAGTGAAAGGCTGACTTGGAAACTTTGAAGAAGATTAGAAGAAAACAAAAGTCATCTTGTAGTTGCTCTATATACATTAGCTAAAATTATCTAATTCTTCTGTGCTTAATGTTCAGCAACTGAATAAAATGGTCTGTATTTGAGAGGATTTAAGTACCCATTTGATGTCTTTAGGGATTGTATAGATTTATCTATGCAGGTATATCATTGTCAAATCTATCAAAGATTTGATTATCATGACAGCTTTTCACATGCCAGCTATGTGCCAGTTTTCATAAACTTCTATAAAGAATACCTACACTTTTTTCCCTTGTTTAAGGTCTCCAGAGTATATAACCTAAACAATATAGAAGCTAAATCCAAAGGAACAGCAGAAAGTTGAAAAAAGCAATAACAACAAATGACTTATTCTTACAGGTTCGATTATATTAACAGCAGAAAGATCTGCAGTCTTTTCATTTATACCTTAACACAGGATTCCCAAGAGTAAAACTAATGTAATGCCCGAATTACAGATCCATTGCAACTAGGATCCTGATTATGAGCACTGCTATAACCGGTACTTGGAAGGATATGTAAATTCTAGAATTAAAATTTAAATCTTTATGGAAGGTGCTCCGCCAACACTATTACAACTGTTTTGAAAATGAAAGCCTTCATGAGTTCATATAGAACAACGTTTAATACAATTATCCCTGGTTTTGGCCAATTCCAACTGCTTCTCAGAAACAACCTTAAGCTTGTTCCATACAAATTTGTTCTGAAACCCAAAGTTTTTCCCTCAGTAACTCTTGGATTCTTTGAATTGCTTACAAGTGGCTATTTTGCTTCTGTGAGCCTCATTCAGAAGTCACGCTGCATGCTGGGCTTCAGATTGCACATTTTTCATAGGGAAAACAAGCATGTTTTATTCTCATAAAAGAACAAAATTGAAACAGGGTGACACAGTCTCTATCAACCTGCATTTCTGTTTCCTCAGATATATTTCTAACATGTATGTTTCTCCAATTCCGCTTTAAACTTTATTTTTCAACATTTCTCTGCCTTGCCTTCACTCCATTCTCAGATGCTTTATGCATCTTCACTTATGACACCTCTTCACTTATGACAACTTTTTTTTTTTTTTTTTTTTTTAATACCTCCCTTACCTTTATTTGGTAATATGGCAAGCCAGTGACAAGAGTGGTTTGAGAATGACAACTTTTCAGCATAGTCAAATAGACAGCCCTGGGATAGAGTGATGGTAAAAACTGATAATGCTAAAACTTGTCGATAGATTTACACAAAGCATTAAAAAATTATATTTTCCCCACAGAATTTCAAAAAAATTGACTTTCTCTAGGAAAGACAAATTATATTTTGGGAGCAATTTATAATCACTTATGATTAAAGTCTGTTTTATCCCCTGTCCCACCAAGTCAGTCAAGATCAAAAGCCTCTCTTCACTTGCTGTGCAAGGCTCAAACTAGCAGAACCTTTCTGTGGAAACTCTCCATGAACGCATCTGGAGTCTCTCTAAGAGAGAGAGTATTACTAAAAGCATTACTAAAATACTTCAGTAATTTTTGGATGGGAGTAGCAACTTGACTGTCAACCTGTCAGCTTTCCTAACTGCAAACAATATCATGTATCTGAGCACAGAGCTAGCAGAGCAGCACAACAATAATTACAGCCCAGTGGGAACCCCTTCTAACCAGAGGACAAGAACTTTTCACTTCCCATTATAAAAATTATAAGGGTTTCAAGTCTCAGCTGATCGCAGAAATGCTTTGTGGTGATTTGGAAAAAAGATGCTGATAGGTGCTTAGCAAGCACTGAGCTGGAGATACTTCATTTGAGACTCAGCACTTCTCAGGATGAGACCATTTTTGTATATCCTGAGGGTTCACAATATGGCCATCTGTAGCTGAAGTAACTCCAGAAGATGCTAAGTCTTCAAGTGCATCAGGCCAGAGAAGGTGAGAACTGTGTTTCTCTACCCATAAGAACCTGTCAATAAACAGTGGAAATTTTGCAGTGCCCCAAAAAATCAGTTTTCATGAAACCACAAAGTGGTTTGAGTATAACTTTTAAGATTCTAAAAAATATGCCTGTTTTTAAAATTACCATATTATCATTTCAGTATTTTCTATGATAACATTGTGTTTTCAAAAAACTAAAAGCCCACTGTTAGTATATTTACGTTGCAGCCGCAAGTTCTGTCTATATCTCATTCCATTCTATATTAAAATATTCATCTGTTTTTGTTTCTACTAGATTCATATTACACCTGTATCCACATCTACAAATGGGCAAATGAAGAGCCTCTCCATGCTAACATTATGCTGGAACAGAACACAGCAGCCAAACCCTATAGAAAGAAATTATTGTGACCTAACATTGTAAGTTTATATAAAGTTTTTTTTCTTTTCCCTCAAGGGAGGGAAAGAAAAAAGGAGGGATTAGATCTAAATTCTGAAATGCTTCATCCCATGCCACTTCAACTTCTGTTGTTGCCTTTTGCATTTCTTCAAAAATTTTAAAAACCAAATGTTCCATAAGACTGTCACTGGATTTCCACAAAAGTCTTACTCTGGCTTCTTTGGCATAGAATTACCCCAAAAGACTTACCAGGCTCAGGAAATGAAGAAGCCTAATATCTTCTTGAATTAAGTCTCGCCAATGCATCATTAACAAAAAGTTGGACAACATCCCATGTTAAAATTTAAAGCAATATTTTTTGTTACACTAATATTTTTTTAGAGTTTTCAATAGAAATAATACTCATACATATAGCATAATATTACAATTTAACCCACAAGTATAGACCCATTTAAATCTCTGAAAGCAACAGTAAATAGTGGAAGCGGGGGTTCCACTTAACCTACACACCCTGCTAATACATTTTAGATAACAGGCCAGTGCATTTAAATAAAGTCCAGATCCAATTCAATAGTATTTGTTACAAAGCTTTATCTAATTATATTAGTTAATCTTTATTACTAGCCTCACAAGTGCAGAGAACGCTATTATAATCCTTCTCACTAATGATCTCCTCACTATCATAGTAATAAAACTCAGCTATAAATTAATCATCTGTTTGCAATCATGAATAAACATCAACTCAATTAACAATTGATAAATAAACAGTCGAGTCTGGAGGCTATTTCTGTTATAAATGTGAATACTGAAGGATTCAGCACAGCTTTGCTATTTAACTCAAACGAGCATTTCTGTGCATTCAGAAATTTCTGTTCTGCATGGATTAAAAGAAACATGCTACACGAGCGGAGCAGGTTTCCCACCATAACGGTGCCACCTATCTTTTGTGCTGCTAAGCCTGGGGGAGGATATGGTCTGTCTTTTCCAAGGATTGCTTTGTTCCTTTCAGACTAAACAGAAGGTGAAGTGAACATACAGAACTGTTTGTTTCTCTTGTTAGAATTGCTTAGTAAGCTTTTTCCTTTCTAGAATATTCATCTCATTTTTGAGCCCAATGCTAGATTACAATTTTCCCTCTATAATTCATTTTTCCTCATTTATTTATCTTTTGCCTAGCAGGTGCAGGTGAACAGACTGCAGGTAAACACATCAACTGTGAAGGAAGATACACTGGAAAGTGGGGAAAGTTTTCTTTTGCTTACCTACCCCACTCTAAAATGGGAAGTTCAATTGCTTACTTTGTCTCAGTTTTCAGATTTTTTGTCTTTCAGAGTGACAATGACAACTGATTCATCCAACAAGGTCAAGGAAAGCAGGGCATTTCAACAGCCAAAGCGTCTGGCTCAGATGGGAACTAGAGGACTTCCACCTTACTACCTCATGTCTATCCACTGCTCCCCATATCCATTACTCCCATTACTTTCCTGCTAGATTTCCATATCAGATTTTCTCCAACCACATTTACACACTACATTTGAGACACTGAAAACTGTCTAGAAGACTACATAAGTTTTTGGTCAAAGCACAAGTGCAGACAGACTGGATCATCTAAAAAGCCCTCACTTCCATTCAGCTGCAATAAAACATATTACACACATGCACCCCACCTCAGAGTGGGATTACTCCCATTGTTGCAGGTACACTGCATATTCCTATCACAGTGCTACAGCTTATTTTTTAGAAGTGAGTGTTCTTTTCAAACTGTTGCCCGTTTGTGTTACCTAAAATATTCCAGTCTTGGTGACCACCCATTTTCAGCTGTAGAGCCAGTGCTCTAACATACTTCTCACATGTTCTGCCCTAGAAACAGACTCCTGCATGAAAGGCTTGTTTCTTTAGGAACTCACTAGCTTGACTAATGACACCTGAGTTACCTAAGTCCAAACTTGCACTGAATAAATACATGCTTTGACCCTAATATATAAGGCATCATTAATGCTGCTTGAAGGGAAAAAGATAACAATTACTCCTGGTTTTGCATGCAGGTCAGTAATGAGTCTACCACATATAACACCTTCATGACAGCACATCATCATAAACTGTGGAACACTCTGTAAAGCTACACCTGATCAGTCGTCCAGCAATTCCTTCCCCGGCCAGCATCATTTCTGTCACTCCTAATATTTGTCCTAACTCCAATTTCAACTTCAGGCTTCAATGGAGCAATGTTAAAACTGTTTTTTGTTGTTGTTGGCTTTTCTTTCTTTCATTTTTTTTTCATTCTTTTCATCTTCTGTACCATAAAGACCAGCTTTTTCCAAAATACAAAGTAGTATCAGCGTAGAAAGACTCACATTAAGAAAAAATATATATATGTTCATAAAATGTTTGAGGAAGGAAACTAAACCCAAAAATTGCAGAATCCCATAAAAATTAAGTAAGCCATGACAAGTCTCGATTACAGTTTTTCTGTGGTAGTGACTATTTTGTAACTACAACATACAGGAGGAGGAAGATCTTGCTAATCAAAGAAAAAAAGGCTCATCGTGTCTATTAACTTCCTGTTAAAGTAGTACTGCTGCACAAACATATGCGTTGCAAAATAAGGTGAGGTTAATAAGAGATTCACCAACATTAAAAAGGAAAAGTAGAATTGATAAATAAAGTATAATATTTTTGCATTGTTTCTCTATAGGTGGGCTTTTTTTCCTCCCCTTTAAAGAAGCTGAAACTCTCTTCTGTGGCTAGATAACAAATCCCTGCGTCAGTACTATATAAAATGTCCATTAGTAATGCTGAATGATCTTATATTTCTGACGTACTAACTTCTTGTAAAACAAATTGATAGCCCTTAGTAATACCATGGTAATTAGCAAGAAAAAATATTTTTTAAACATGTTTCTAAGCTGACACTCTGTAAAGCTCAAAAAAGTACAGAAAACCAAAGGCCTGTTGATTCAGGATTCACTGCTATAAGCTCACAATTCCCACCAAATAAGAGTTCAGTTCCACTGAGGAATTTCTTCTATAGAATGCTCTACTGCAAGGGGAACTAAAAGTGCTCAGCCCTAAAATGCAAATCAGCAGTAAGGATAACTTGTAAGGTCAGATCGTGCAAACAATACTTATCTGATGTATTCCAGAAACATAGACAACTTCAAGCCAGTTCCATAAGCAAAAATCTAAACTTGAGCACATATTTACAACTAAAAAGGAAAGTAGCTTCCCTGAGTCTAATGATTCAATACCATACTTAAAATCATTATTTATTTATTTTTTAAAATAATCACTGCAGCCTTCTGAAGATAAAGGTGTTCTTATGAGAGGGCTTTACTGTGCTGATTTCCCTACGTTGCCCAGTGAAACAGTAGTCATTTAGGGATGACGACCTTCCATTGTCCCTGATATAGGAGATATATGGCATATGACTTGTTCCACACAAACTGAGATGTTCAATGATGCATGAATTTCATAACCTCTAAGGTATTCATATTCTTTCTGCAACACTGAATGAACTGGAATTATACTAATCTTCTACTGCCTTATCTTACATCTTTAACAACTACTAAAGATGGCAGTGACCATTTTATTCATCCATTACTTTTTTCCCTACAATAACTTGGAAGAGAATTATTACGAAGTGCACAGTTACAAAGTCGATATATAAAGATGTGAGTTTCAGAAGACAGAGCAGCGACATGACAATAATAAGCAAACATTAAGCACAAGCACAGATGGCCCTTGACCAAAGCACTGAATACATGCTCTTCTCATTAGTTACAAGAAAGAAACTTCAGCAAAACATCTTCAGCCCCAGTGAAGTAACAGTGACTTCAGCAGCAGAATTCCTCATTAGAAAACTGAAGAGCAAATGATGCTATGTTAGTAAAAACACCAAGCTTGAGACATTTTGGGAGCAAACTTAGTATGTCCCACTGTTCAATAAGGCTAACAAAAATACAGGGCATTTGATCAGGAGAGCGTAACAGAGGAACTTTCATAGACGGGTTTGATTTATCTTCTAAGTTTCTTAACGGCTAAGGAAAAAGAACAGCTGTGTTCGTAGGAGAGAAAAAAAATCACCTATATGAGAAATAGTGTCTGAAAAATATGGAATCTTTGACTCCGGGTTGAATTCAAGGATCACTCAAGACTGGGAAAATCCAAATCTTGAAGCTACAGGCAGACAGTATTACTTGAGTAGAACAATACTTAGATAGACGAAAGCAGATTATTCTTGGGATGCTTTTAAAACGTGCATCTGTTTGTGTCAATGACCATATACACATAATCCTAATGAGAGGCACTGTAAGCCTATTTTATTCTCAGAGATCTAGCCCTTTCATGTATACAAGCTACTGGCAAGCTCCTAGTGATCAGTACAGGTCTTGAAGACCTAAGGCATTCAAGAACTGTTTCTGCCATAGGGGTTATACACAGATCAGGTACATTTCCAGTTGGAGCTGTATTGGCAATCATCTCTTGGTGGAAGGAGAGGGGAGGGGGATCTACAAAGCCTTTTTTCAGAGACCTCTGAAGTTGCTTTAAAGATCTTGCTGTTACAGGTTTCACTACATTACCAAATACTTTTAAGACACATAACAGCTTTTGAAATGCTTTTATTTTATTTTTCCCCCCAGAATCAAGGAATACTTTGTAGAAATAATCTCCTTCTGTGTAAAGATATTACATTAATTCTTTAAGCGCACAAAGTTTCATAAAACACTTTTATGCTATCTGATGTGCTTTCTTAGACAGTGCTTCCTCAATTAAAAGGTAAATACTGAAAACAGCAGCACAGGGCTACAGATAAATCTGCCGTTACCTGTCTAGACATATCTTCATCTTCAGTCTGACTTTTCATGCTGAATTAAGAGCCAGATCTGGTGAGAGGGTATCCTGCCTTCAAGTTCTCTGTAATTAGAGGAGTAGAAGCCTACAAATATGGGAGCTTGTAAGAGTAAGGAAAAATCCTCAGCAAGGTTCAGTAAAACCTAACAGCTACAAAACTCTCTACATTACACACACAAACCACCCAACCCATAATGAAAATTCTTACAAAATCTACAGCAAAACACCAACAATATCTTTTTATTTCTCCCCAGAGTTTTTCTAAATCTTTCAGACAAGAAGCAGCTACTCCACTAAGCATTTGGGCATAGTATTTTTGTTTGTTTGTTTTGTAGTAATGGAACTTATGCAAATGTAGCTGTGTGATTCTTCCATTTACTGATCAGTTCGAGGCTGGATTTAAAAGAATAAAACTAATCCCAAACCCTAAAATCTTTTTACACTAGTAGCATCACACTTAAATGAATGTCAATAGTCCATACGTACACACATATAAGCAAACAGGGATCACACTGCCTTCCTAAATGTTTGTCAGGTTTCCTAACTATGGCATCATGTACAGGTGGAACCTATTGAAACCCTCAGCCTAGAAGTCAGGCTAGAATCTCAGGCCAGCTGTACAAAATTTTTGTTTCCACTGCTTCCACAGTAAGCAAGTCATTCTCCTCAGTATGTCTTATTTGAATAAAGGTTATAACACCACCCTGCTACACGAGTTGACAGATGGTCTCATCTCTTCACTTCCCCCAAGAAATTTTTCTGTCTGCAGTCTCTTCCACCTTTTACTTTAATCATCACCATTTCTCCTCTGGCTGTGGATAACAGCTGAATGAGCAAGTTTTACACAGGTTTGGAAGTAGTGAGATTTGTGGTCATTCTGTTCTCCTCCAGAACTAGGCTCCACAGCCTTGAGCCAGCTGCTGAGAAAGCTGTCTGTTGCTCTCACAAGCATCATCCTCAAGGTTGACAGTTTCATAGTTCCTGTGAAACATAGCTGTCAAGGGAATCTGTCACTGCAGCTGGAGAAAAGCAATTTCTTAGATAGTTTGAGCCAGTTCCATGGAGGGCTTTGAAGACTGGGGGGGGGGAAGTGATTTTAACCCAATATTCCAGCAGCAATAAGGGTGGGAATCAGCAGTGGAGTGCAGTCCCAGTGTCACCAGTCCTTACTATGTTTAATTACAAGAGAATGCCTTCTTTCATGGCATGCTGGCTCCTACTTCGAACCCAAATCAGGAAATGTACAGGTCTACTGGCAAAAAGCCAGACTTATTTCTGTATATTTCAGTCTCACAGAAAGGCTCCAAGGGAATTTGGGATAGTTCTTATTCTGTGAGACCCTGCACCATTTTGATCCCTGTTTTGTTTCTGTTAAGAAAAGAGAAGTAACACTCATTTAAGACTTGCATCTTGTCTATAATAAAAAGATTGGAGGTACTTCATGAATACCAGTGCAATGAATGGAACACATACAATTCCTAATTTGTGCATGTAGGTACATATTGAGTTAACTTCTTCCACTCCAGAGAGGAAATAAGCTACACTGACATACGTCATACTGAGTTAACTCCTTCTACACCAGAGAGGAAATAAGCTATAGTGATATAAGTCTTTATCAATCAACTGTATCCATCCTAGGTTTAGTCTCATTTATTTCCGCAACAGCCCAATGTTCCTAGGCCTTATCCATTCAAGTGTGCAGCTGCACACTAGCACAAGTGGACAGGAGAGCTCTTCATCCCTTCTACCATGCTAACAGTTACATATGTCAGTAGTGAAGCCAACTAGATGTATTTACTTTGATCATTCATTTTCTACTGTTACTACAGTGATGGGAATAAAATCACCCCCTCCCAGTCTAACGCTATGGAGACTGTATAGCCACAAACAATGTAAATAAAATCTAACACCCAATTCTCCTCAGCACATCCCTTTTGTTAGGGTGGCATTTCTGATAACAGGAATTATGGTCACAAGGAGACTTTTTCTTCCCCACTGAAAGAGTGATATCTCTGAGAGCAGACGATGGTTTCATTACAAAAACTTTTGGAGTTTGGAAAGAGCAGTAGTAAAAGTTAGTTAAAGGCTTTTATGACTTCTTTTGTTCAGAAGAAATTAAGGGAGGAAAAACATTGGTGATGTATGAAAAGATGGCTTGTTTACAATCAGTACACAGAACCTTGCCTTCTTCATAAAAGGAAAGGAAGCCAGCAGGAGAATTACAATACAGAGCACCTCCCAGGATCTCTTTCACCATTCTCCCCATTTGTGTATTAAGCAACAAGGCAGCTGTTGAACAAGTACTATCAACAAAGCAATCTTCTAGCCCTTTGATTTAGGCTATTCATATCTTCTGCCCTGAAATAAAATGACTTTCACAATTAAAACACCGAAATCAATGCTGTATCTATTGTCACGTCTGCAGGAGAAAAGCTTTAATTACAACCCTAGTTAGATAACACAATCATTACACCTCCTTAATCTCAAATATAAAACCAGTACCCTTTCAGTGCTATGCCACCCTTTCTTTGATTTTTTTCTATGTGAATGGCTTTTTATCTGAGCACTTTAATTTGCATGCCTTTGCTGCAAGGCAGCTCCCCATGATATGTTAATTGCAGAGTGCTTTAAGTACGAAAAGATTAACATAAAACCCTTTGCAAACAAGCTAATAGTTTATGATAATTTTTGCATGGCCTTTGTCTGTCTATCACTGGATTGCCTCTAGCTGTAATTTTATAAAGAAGCTGTAAAATATCATTTAAACAAGTTCATTTACACATAATTATTACCAGAATCACATTATTCAATTTAGATACTACAGCCTATTAACAATCCATGAACTAAAATGTAATTAAACTATTTTCCTTTTATGAACCTATTCATTACAATGTGTGGGAGATGGATCTCTCGGTTTTACTGAAAAATTTCAGCACTTTGTTGTTGGAATTGACAAGTCTGGCACTCATTCTATGCTTTTAATTATATTAAAAGTATTTCAAGACAGCTAAGATAAAGAATATATTTAGAAAAGAATGTGCAGAAATGCCAAGATGGTGTCATCCAGAAACATGTATTTATTTCATCCCACACTGTTTGCACCTTCTTATCAGAGAAAATAAAACCAGGATATATCATTTCAATTAAAAGTTCTTAGGGTTTTAAGTTTTTGAAGAAATATTTGGGAAAAAAATGTTCTTTGCTAATAAGTATTTCAATTGCAGTTCTACTCTAAAACCTTACAGTACACAGGACTTGCATTGTGCAGCTGTGGACATTCCTCTTTGATAAGACCTTTTTAACTCAAAAATTTATCATATTTCAACAAAGACTAAAATTTATGTAAGCTGCTTGATTGTCCACTACGAACATTAAGAGTTGCCTCAGTGCGCCAGGAGACTAACTGGCATTCTTTCCCTCATATTGTCAATAGACACTTTTTAGACACAATCAAAAGATGCTATATTTTGCTTTTCATAAGGCATGAGTATCAGGCCTCATTTACTTATTGTGTTTTTGTACAATAAAAACTTGATCTGGATAAGGAAAGCCTTAGTCTTTGTTCAGTGATACAAACTGCAGACCCTTCTACATAAACCAAGATATAGAACAAGTGTTGGCAAAAATCTAATAAAAACCCAAAACAGGAGTAATTTGCCCTGACGATGAAAACTAAGATTATTTGAGCCATACAAATTGGCCTGACACTAAGCATTTCCTTAGATCTTGAGGACAGAAGTCAGCACTTGTAAATCTCACTTCTGAGGGGGAAAAAAAGAGGGGGGGAGGGACCCCAAATTAACCACAGACACTAATTACCCGCGGAGTTAAAGTTCTCTCAAACCTGTGCCAGTATAGGGAACACATTCAAAATTTAAGCTCGTATTCCTAGGCCATTCCTAACACAGAGAGGAAGTAAAGTTATGCTGCACATGAGGAATGAAGAAAAAAAACCCATTCCTTTAATAGTCATGAAACAAAAGTCTCTCTTACTGTACAAGAAAAAAAAAGTAATTACCATTGCAGTAAGATGCAAGTCTACATAGAAATTCTATTGCAAAATAGGGGATGGATATGGAAACCCCAAAATATATTTCAGTCTCAGTAGGCTCGGATATGTGAATCATCAAGGCTCACATGGTTGCAGCAGTCTTCAAGAGCAAATATTTCACTCTAATGTTGATCTGAATGTTACCATTTAGATCGGTTCCTAGAGAAGTTAATGACTATAAACTCAGTGGGTGACTGGATTGTTTGAAGAATGACAACAAAACTTAAGACCATTGAATTCTCTCTAAAATCCTGGTCCATAGGACAGAACTACTGCTTCCTTACATTGCTACCTCACAACCTTTTTAGTGGATTTTGTGGAAGTTGTTAGTATTTCCAGTTTGGTTACAAAATAAAAATCTGCCTTTTTTTTTTTTTTCCTTTCAAGCAACAAGGTACAACTTCAATAGGAAATGGCAGATTTTAAATAAATCAAGTCTGACTGTCAGACTGTCATGCTAGAGGACTCTAATTCTAACTCTGCCAGAACTTCTAGGTTTGATGCTTGAATTCTGTTATGCAGGAGGCTATACCTGAGGGTGAAAGGGAAGCTTTATAGCTTTCAATACATTTACAAAATAAAACAAAGAGCAGTGCATTTTCCAGTGTTCTTAATGTTACATGTTTCAGAGTCATTATAATATCTATTTTTCTTTTTTAAGCATCAAGGGAATATAAATGATTTTTGTTCTTTGTATTGCCAACATCTGCAATTTATCTTCATTGACACAGACTTCAAAGTAGTTTAAGATACAACTGACACCATTCCTCTTACATACCTACTCAGAAGTTCATTGTTCTTTGGTGGAGTAAGATTAACAGTCACACAGAGAAAAAAAAAAAAGGTGTTAGGGTAAAAGAGAAGAGAGATGGCTGCATCACATCTTAGATGCTTGTACTTACATAGAGGATCATCTACTCAATTCCAAAAGCATCTATGTGGTTGGGATAGAATTGGCAACACTTGCAGTTTTATTTAAAAAATGAAACAAAACACTTCAGGATTTCTGTGTACATTTGTGGCTTCATACAGGTTTAGACAATGCAACAGGAAGAAAACTGCTGCATTTCTTTTTCACAACACTAGACTTCATCCTCAAAACAAGTTAAAAACAGTTGTTCAAGAGTGTGTGTGTTTCCTTCACGCTGTTTTAAATCAAACTGTTCCTTATGTAGCAGTAAGTTTATGAAGGAACCAGGATGTATGAAGAGAAACATTTTTTCATTTTAGTATCTCCAGGTTCATTCCAAACTCCCATTATTTGGACTGTCACCCTGACACTGCCTGAGGCGCATTCCAGCTCTCTGCACGAGAATCTGCTTTCCCACTAATGGGGCTGTTCTTCCAATGGCAAATGTAATTTTCCACTCCATTACAAATAGTGTGCAAAAGGACCTATTTCTCACTGCGCACAGATCAGTTCCCAGTGAAATCCTATTCACCAAATATTACGATAGCAGAATCCACTTCAAATACAGGTGCTTTTTCAGGGCTGGACAAACAGCTCTGATCCAACCATGGACACACCTGAAGATTCAGTGCTTAGATATTCATCAATGTAAGAGAAAAATACCCAACTGGTTCAGTGAAGGAGCAAGTTACAAAGAAACGGAGAAAGCAAATATTGTCATTAATGCTTTCTCAATACACTAGCTTCCTACTGCCTTACTTTAACAGTCAGCCATAATGCAGATATTATATAGTGACTGTTACTCTATCATAATTAATATACATTCACAAACCCATTAAAACACGAAACAGTGGCTTAAGTGCATTTTGAATGTCTTACCAAGTTCAAAATTAGATATCTGTACAGCAAAATAAAACATAAGAACAAGAAACCCAATATTCCTTAATAAAAAATAGATAAGTCCAGCTATATTTTAAATTTATTAGCCCATATTTATTTCCCTATATCATTACATCATCAAGACAATCTTACAAAAAGGAATGAAAATCATCACAGAAGAACTTATACACACACAGCGTCTCATAATTCAGTATAAATTGTTCTCATGCAATACTCCTCAGGAAACAGTACCTCTGTACCCACTGATTAAAAGAAATAAAGAATGGGGCTCTGCAAAAACTCTGTATAAAGAACTGCCTTTGGAAATTCTATGCCTAGAGTTATAAACTGGACATTAAGCTTACAAAAGACTGCAGTTTTCAATTAAATCTGAACAGCCCCAAAATGCAAGTTTCCTAGAGTTCTCCTCTTTCTATTGTATTCCAAAACCAAAAATACTAAAGTAACTTAAATGAATTTTAGGAACTATCATTAAAGGAATAGAAAAGATAACTCCCCTAGTGTTTACAGCATGTACTGAAGCATCATTCACTAGGCAGAACAATTAATAAATCACTCCACTGTATCCACTCAAATACACTTCCAAAAGTGAGGCCACAGTAGGCTGAGAAAAGATATTCCAAAATCAAGCAAAAAAAAAAAGGAAAAAGAAAAAAGTGTATTTGCATTACTCAAAGCTCAGTAAAAGAAGTATAAAGATAATGACTTGTTCAAGATCATATTCACACTTTCTAGTGCCTATGGCTATGCTAGTTCAAGATTGCTAACTTTTTTTCCAGTATGTCAGTACTTTGTATTTTTAGATTTCAAAATAAATTTAAAAACATTACTTGAATTAAAATCTAAGAGAGTGAAATCTAGAGTCTTGAAAAGACTAAATATGCAAACATTTTTTTTTCTTCTTTCCATCAGTGCTGATTTACTCCTAGACAAATAAACAGCCTACATGGCATGTCTTTGACTCCTTTCACCCCCAGACTTGCCATCTTGGATAGCATGTTTTAATCTAACAGTTCTACCATGAAAAATATTTTCAGTATAATTCTAAAGGTATGAAGACACACCATTGTGACAATATGGAGACATCTATGTAGATATCTATCACTGTTGACAGCTTTTTAACTAGGTATTCAAAAGTTCAGAAGTATTAAAGAATATAAAAAAGATCACATCTGGGGAATCTTCAAAGAATAAGCATCAAATCACTGATCTGAATGATAAAGGCAGATGACAGGTGACTGTAGTAAAAGAAAGAACAGTAATAAAGAGACTGCAATGGACATTTCCATAATTTATCACAGCAAGAATAAGAAAACCACCTTTCTGTAGCACCTGCAATCCATGCATAGAGCTATTCAGTTTCCTTAGACAGTAAGTAGAAAAACAGTCAAACATTTTAGGCAGGCACTTCAGTGATTTAGTTACTGATGTCTCCAAGGCAGATATAGATACTCAGTGAAGTAAACATGGAAATGACAAAGCACCAGAATCCTTCACAAACTGCAAATGCAACCAACTCCTTAACTGTGAATGAATTCTTGAGCAAGCCCAAATATGAATCCCTTAAATACCTTTCAATTTTGTTGTATCTCTACATATTTAATATGTTACAGTTAGCATGATCTCTCAAATCGGCCCTGCCAGATCTGGCCAAGAGCATTTCCCCTGCCAATAATACTTAGTTTTAAACTTTAATAAGGACAAGCCTTATTTTAGACAATTTAAATAATTCCAATAATTTTAAATCTTGAAATGATTTATGAAAGTTTAGAGGGATATTCTTACAGGAATGTGTACTTGCAGTCATCTCTTGAAGAATAACACGCTATTAAAGAATTGCAGGACATCTATCATCTTTCTTTCCAAAGGCGTGGCCTCATAGAAAAACCCTCTTAAAGCCATTTTAAAATTTAAAGCCTGACTTAAGAAGTAAATTCTGGTTTGATTAGAAAAGATGCTTAACTAAATATACGGACTACTACTTGGCCATTAAGGAGGTGCTATCCCTTTGAATTTAAGATTACAACTCAAAATAATTACTTTTCCTAATCATACTAAACATACTCCAATTTTATTACAAGGATTCAAATAAGTTCTTTAGTTAAATGACAAGAAAGCAGACAGCCTTGCAATTCAGCATTGGCTGATATGTGCAGCAATGGAGACAAAATATAAAAGTTATATTTATAAATATCTTGTACTCATGATTATTATAGGCTATATGACTATACTCAGCCTCCTTCCATAAGGTACAATATAGGCTACCATAAAATAGTGCTTATAATTCCAAACTCTAATGCTCTTTAATGACAAATTGACATTTTATATGATCTTGCTTGTTCAAACAGATTAGAAAGGACATAACTTCTCTCAAGAACTGCCAAGGTATTTTCCATAAATGTTATACTTTTTAAGGAGAGCATTATCAAAAAAAAAACAAACAGAGGCTAAAGGCCAGTAAACATGATCCACTACACGGACCTACTACACAGTCCTGAGATTTTAGTTGATATATAAAGGCTTCAATAATTCAATTAGAGACAGTTATGCTAAAACATAGAATGGAACACAACAAGGAAAAATCATGTTATTCTATCTCTGCAGATGATTGCTTGAGACAGGGCCAAAACAAACAAACAAAAATACCCTCTAAATAGCAACAGTAACAAATCCAAAAGAGTGAAAATTAAGTAAAAATGCCACAGTATTCAAATATCTCCTCAGCCTGAGAATATTCTATGATTCATAATGTTTCTGGCATGTTTGGATTGACCTCTAAAATGATGTCTGCTGGAGTTTGCTAAAGAAATAAAATTACAGGGTGGAATAACAGGAAATATAAACTGTGGAGCATATATTTACAAATCATTGCTATTTTGCATTTTGCTAATAGTCTTACTTCTAACAGAATTGCTATGCAGCTCATTACTTAGGGGAGTCTATCATTTTCCCCCCCCTCTTGTACTAGCAATACTTTAAACCATGGTGTAATTAATGTAATTAAGTTATTAATAAAGATTGAAGGGGTTGGACACTGCATGAAATACTTAATTTTGTGTATCTTTAGCTGACTGACTGTTTAGGTTTGTATTTCAACTGTCAGCCAAATTACGTGTAATTAAGCCAAAACAGAGATCTGTCTCTTTTAACCAGCGACAATGGCTGACAGATTCATAGTTCTGGGCGGTGGGTGGTAAATCTGCCCACTCTTTTCTATCTGTTCCATTTTCCTATTATGCCTTATCCGTGTACTACATGTTTCAGCGTATTCATACTTGGAATTTCTCTATTAGTTTGTAATGCAGAATAAATGGTTATGCTGCAGAAATAAAATGCTCTGAATTTATCTAATAACAAAATGGATGAACTCTTGTCCTTATGCAATTTATTGACAGTCTGCTGCTGTGGTAAATGTAGAAGCAGTATGAAACTGCTTGCTCTTGCATTGTCCTGCTCCCCTCTCCTCCACCCCAGCACACTCCAGCTGCACAGAGCTACTCCAAGAAAAAAAGCATGTGTGTCTTTCTCTTGTTCAAGGCAGATAGTGTATTGAAATACTACTTGGAAGTGATTGGGATTACTGGTTCTACACACAATCTGGATTGGGGACAGATGCTAAACCTATTTGAGAGTCCTGGACCACATTTCAGCTAGGGTGCAACAGCTACGGTAGCTGCAGATGCTGTGGAGACATCTCAGGAACTCCCCAGCAGTTCTAACTCCTTCCTGTGAAACCCTGCTGTTATGTTACTGCTTGGAGGTTGTGGAGCACATGTTCCACACTGTCAGCTACAGCAGCCCACACCAGCATCTCATCTTAGAAGATGTGGTGTACTTTATTAATGCTTGTGACTGATTCCAGCAGGCCTGAAGACTGCTCTTACAGTCATCTCAAAATTCTGCAATTGCAGGTTCCTAAGTATGGGACCAAGATATTTGGCTGTATCTTCTTGCATCATATCTCATGGATTCTAGTGGGTTTTTTTTGCTTGTTCATTTTGTTTTTACCTTAGCATCCTTTCAAAATTACCTGGAGCAAAGCAACCAACAAAAACGTATGCATCAAATCCATAATAGTTTACAAGGTGATCAGGTCTTTAAATTATTTAAGGTATAATATCTACAGCAATTGAGTCCTGAAAGAACCTGACATTAGGACATGCCCTGGCTTCTAGACACAGTCAGAGTCATAGAGCTCTTTATCAGTTGTATCAGATGTCATGGGGCAAAGAGGGCATATGGATGTTGAAAAAAGTATGAAAGCAAGGGACATATATTATGAATGAGGCAACTGAAGATTTGTGTTTGTGATCTTTGCATTGAGCACTAATCTACAACTAAATTCTCTTAAGTCATTTACTCAAGGGAATAAGCCTTAATCTAATCAAAAGACAGAGAAACTTCTAAATATGAGATTACTATCTTGGGCACCTTGCAAAATGTAACAAAGAACTTTATTATTCCTATTCCTCCACCTATAGCATTTTTAACAGCTTCAACATAAAAAGCAATTTTCCAACCCCCAAGTAAAAATTTTCTATGGTTGCAAAACGCAGGCAAGAAACAGCCATCAACATCTCAACTATTCTCAGTTAAATTATTGTGAAAGTAAAATTTAGAATATAGAAAAAGCTAACTTATCCACTTATAATGGACTTGTAATAAATTGATGATTTGAAACACGGCAATACTGGTGACTGTACCATTCCCAAACTGCTAAAACTACTTCTTCACAGACTTTGTCTTTTATAAATGCAATGAACATTTTCAGCATTTTCTAAGTTTACTGTGACAGACATACATACACAAAAAATAAAAAAAAAATTAAAATGATGGTCTTACCCAACCACCATTTGTATCTCATCTCCTAGACAGAATCTGTGTTTCTGTTTCATTTCAAGACACTAAAGGCTGGGGCATTTCACTTCGAAGTGACTGTTGTGCAAGTATCATACGCAACTTGTGAAGAACTTAAGTAAAAAAATCTGTCTCAAATTTTCAGAACGTCCTTTTCATTCAGTGAGAAACAAAGTGGACCTTTACCTTGTTTACACTCCTGTGTTCATAAAAGGTTTATGAAACACAGCATAGAAAGCTGACTTCACTGCTGAGGCCTATCAGTAAGTGCACTTTAAGCTGTGAAAACCAAACTTTCTGCCCACCCCCACTAAAGGCTCATGAGGCACTCTGGTCAATAAAAGCAGTAGGAGATGTCCTTGATCTTTCTGTGGCTTTTATAGAAGCCAGATGGCTTAGCTCTGGAACATCTCATATAATTTAGTGGCATGAAGAATTAAAGGAAGAGTTCAGAATTAGCAAAATTAAACTGCATGATAAAGAGTTACCAAAAAGTAAAACCGCTTTTTTTTTTCCTGCTAGAAAATTGCAGATACTGTGGACACTCATGCAGGCTTAAAGCAACATAGTAATGTGCTGAAATGGTGTATTTCACTAGTTCTGAGCAATGGACTTGAAAGGCAGAAAAAAAAATCCAAACCTGTTTTCTTCAGTTAGTCATACTTTGTCCAATATGCCTACCAAGCATACATTTTAAATTATTTTGGTTCAGTCATCCTTTACTTGCAAGACTGAAGCACCACCAGTATCAGATCAGAATCATCAATATCCTGATAACAAGATGGTTAGTAGGATTATACTATGAGCTAATAGAAATGAAATACTGCAAGAAAAGAGTCTTAAGGAGTCACCGTTATTTAAATAAAACAAATAATAAATCAAAATAATCATTTGTATGCACATAAATCTTTACACCAAGAAGTCTGAGAATGTTTCTTACGCATTAACTATGATGTTGGCTGTCCAACAACCTGGGAAGTATATATTCAAGCTGAAAAACTCCTCAGCCAGAAGCTCTTAATTCAGTTCTTAATTCATCATGTCTGTTTACCTCACAGGCTCTTTTAGGAACTGTATTTTGCTTCTTATTTGCTCAGTACCAGATTAACAAACAATCACATACCTTTCTCATGCCATCAAAAATTATTTAATAAGTGTTCCCAAAACAGAGAGCTTGTTTTGATTCTTTTATTTACTTTGCAGTTCTGTTACATGTCATACATTGGTGTCACGTTTGAATTTCATTCCTGCCCTGAAGCAATATCCCATGTGATTTTCTCTAAGATCTTATGATGTTTATTGAAGACTTTGTTTTCAGAGAAAACATTAGCCCTCAGTTTTGAAGAATTGCTTGAGATAGAAAAAGAATTTGAATTATACCCTGCTAAAACTGTCATCAAAGTGAATTATTAATGTTTACAATTGTGTTTATTAATTTTACCTGTATCAGTCCATCTAGGTAATACACAAAGAGTGCATATAAAGAGACATTCTGTAAGAGGCTACAAAATAAAATAAATTCAGTAGTTAGAAATGCCAAGATTAATGTTGCTTGTGCAAGTGTAATTGAAACCTTCTTTGTACAACTACTCTTCATATGACAACAGTATTAGCAAATCTAAGAGCAGAGCACAGAATATAAACCTTTTTTCCTGGGTTAATACCTGAACACAAGACGACAGTCTCCTTGATTCTGCAGTAATCTATTCTATTTACCTCTTATTCCTGCATGCGTCATGCTCTGTCCTAGCAAGATGACAAGATTGTAGCTGTATAAATATAAATTGGACATAACATGTAATGTACACAAGAAGGAAGAAATTAAAGGAAGCTATTTCTAATATTATACAGAAGGAAGAAATTAAAGGAAGCTATTTCTAATATTATACAGATGTTAAGTGCTTAATTTTATCACCTAAAAGGTGCTGTAGTATATGCAGTTTCCATGATTAACAGAGGATAGATACAATAACACTGATATCTTGCAGAGGTCAAAAATTAACCCTGGTGATCTGTACCTAAATACATAGAACCAGCAGTTACACCATTAACACAAGCTTAAAGCTATAATTGCTTAGCCTTTTTTTGAACCAGTCAAAATACTGAGAAGCTGACACACGCCTCTGTAGGACATAAAGAAATGGCTGAGATCCAAAAGAGTCTAAAAAGGGTTCTATTAGTGAGTTTTGAAAGGAAATTTTTAGCAAGTGTCTGCATAAAAGAAAAATCCTAGATACAACTAAGCTGCACCTATGCTTTACAATCACCATGGCCAATATTTGGCCAACTTCTAAGCACTGAAAACAAGCTTTAAAACAAAAGTATGAAGTACAATTTATTCTAGGCCTCACATTTCATCTGCACAGAGCTATTAGTCTTATTACCTTCTAATTTTTACCTTGCTATTTTGTATAATGTTTGACTCTGAGAAGAGGCAGGATGATCTCCACCACTGTTATATCACCTCAACTGCATGCACTAAAGAATTTTTCACAAGACATACCCAAAGCACTCTTCAAATATAATTGCCAAATAACACATGCCACAGTTCAATCAGCTGATAAAAATACATATAAATTTACAAAGTCCCTACCTAAGAATAAGCTAAAGAATAAACACTTTGCCAAGGTTTGTGACAAAAGAATCCTAACCTAACCTTAAGAAGCAAATATGCTGCAACTGAAACTGCAAGGTTTGGACAATTTCAAGCAGTATCTTCAACACAATTATAATACATATCAAATCAATCCCACGAAAAATACAATTATACAGGTTTTTTTTTCCACTGTGATATCTAAACAGACCAGGGGCAAACAATCTTTACAGAAGTATTATTCAGTGAATTTTCTCCACACCTAAACCTGAGGGATATTACTTCTAGGTTAAATTCAACAAGCTAGATGTCTTTCAGGTGTAAAAATGTATTTGGCTCTGAAAACTCTGATTCATATTAAGCCTATAAAAGAAAAGCAACACTATTTTGGGTATATACAAACCCATCTCTCCCCACTAAGAACCTATATGGGAATATGACCAGCGAGAGGAGGGGAGACCCAATGCTCCACACAACATGCAACCTGAAAAATCAGATCTATCAAGATAGCTGGTGAGTTTCCTGAAGCAGCCAGTCTCTAGGTGATCCCATTACGCATTCCCATCACTGGGCAGTTTTATTCTATTAACGGTCTATTGGAGTTAATTTTCCATTGTGCAAAAATTGTGAGTGCAGAACATAGAGTTCTGTCTCTGCAGAAGGGCAGGACATATAAATTGCACTATATGTAAAACATGGGATGGACTGATGAATCATTCTCCAAAGCCTTTCTTCATCATTCACAATGCACAGCTCTCAGTGTGCTTCATTATATAAATCCAGCATTATGTAATAAGGATCCTCTGCTCCAAATCCAAGCCCAGTTACCTATGTCCTAACATACTACACATACATCTCTTCAGTTGATCATCCCAAAAACTTGTAAGTGATAATAACTTAGAAAGGAGGAAAAAAATCATCCTCTGTCATCCAAAAGTTCTATCAATGTTAGCAATTAGTTTTAGGAAAATTTGACAACGTATTCTTAGCATTATTACCTGATGACGTGAACTACTTTCCCTTAAGTATTAAGGGTTATAACTGTCATCTATTAGCACAATCCAAACAATTCACGTGCATCTGAGGAACTTAAGGTACTCTTTTTCATTTGTTAATAAACAGTCAGCTGATATACACTGGTCATTTACTACATTTTGCATCACTAAGTTGTCTTATGTAAGACTAAGCCTTCAATTTGGCCTTCAGATAAGAATGAAATATCATTAATTGGGCTTAGCTGTAGTTTTTAGTGATTTTGACTACAAGCTAGCGTTGCTTTTTCTTTTTCTTTTTTTTTTTTTTTTAGTAAAAACTCACACTGTAAAAAAACCTATACATTTCACTTCATTGTTTCCTCATATGACATGGCACATTTCTAAACAAGAAAGCTGATAAAGAGGAAACGAAACCACACTACTAAAAGGAGTGCTATGAAAAAATACATTTAAAATGCATTATTAATACAATTAAACTAACTAATCACACTAATTAAATAAATTAAAACATAAATTACTAATTCACTACTTCCTCTGGGATTTTGCTATTCATAAAACGTTTGGTTCTATTCTGTAAGGTGGTTTTTTTTCTCTTCTTGCTGATTTCATAAGTATACGTTAACTTAAAATAAATTCATAATATTAATACTGTGAAATAGCACAGATAAATGATGCAGTTAAAATAAATGCATATCTATACCATGCAATCAGCAAATTCAATAAAATGTGCTCAAAACCCTCAATGTAACTTAGGAGGATGTACTTTCATTTTAAACAGTTACATTCAGATACACTCTTTCTATCTTTCCTAGGCTGGCAAGACATTTTTTAAAATGCTGTTGGACTCTCATCTCCACTTGTCTCATGTGTCTGAACACAGGAACTTAGACCAGCTCTTTGCTCCAAGACACTCCTGGAGCCACACACTGCTGGCAGCTCTTCCCACCCCAGTTCTCACAGAATGCCACCAGCCTTGGTTGCACAGCTCCTGAAGCTGTCCTGCTTCTGGATCTTATCCCTCTTGGTATTTTTCAGAACTACATAGTGAATGGCAGGCTAGGATATTCTGGGATGACTACTATATCGAATGTCAAGGCTTCAGTTTTAAAAGTAAAGTTAAAGAACACTTTGGGATGAACCCTCATTTTTAATCACTTTTTCACTTTCACTTAATCAAGCTTTTTTTCTTTTGTGTCCATTAGATACTTTTCTAATGGACACAAAAGGAAAAAAGTACATAAAAGAGGAAAAATCTGTCAATGATGAGAGAAAATTAAGATGCTATTTCTAAGCTTCAGACTTTCGTTTCCTATAAATATAAAACAAGCCAAAAAATAGCCTATGTATTTAAAAGGGGGATGTTTACTACATAGACCGGTGCCTGTGGGATCTATTAAAAATAAACCAGTAAAAAATAGATTGAATTATTTGCTGTGGAAATATGATTTTCATAAAATATACTTGGTTCTATTTTGTAAGTTTTTCCCGTCTCTGAAATTTTATACAAAATTTAGCATATTCACATTCACAGCAAAAGATTAACCTGATAAAACTTAACAGCACTGAAGCAGGCACTATAGTCTAGGATGTTAATAATTCATTAAATATATAGCATAATATCTGGACAAGGTTGTTTTTGTTTTTTATTTTCAAGCTATTGTTTTTCTTGGTTAAAAAAAAATCCAAGTTCTGCTGCCAATACTTTTACAGAAAAGTTCCCTCTCAAGTGGAACAGGAAGCCTTACTTAAACAGGGCATTAAAAAGCACCAAACAAGAACAAAACAAAACAAAAAAAAGGCACAAAGAGCACCAGATAGAACCAGAAAAAAAGCTTAATATAAAATCCACAAACCTCGGCAAAGAACTGAAATATTGAAACACTGCAACTCATCATTACAATAGACAGAGGCAATCGCCTCCATCACACCCTTGTGGATTTCTCCTTTCCCTAAGGTCCTAAGACTCATGATGGGTGTTCATGTTTTTACACTTCTAATGGGCAACCTACTATATTTAATACTGAAAATTCAGTTTTGAATTACCAGTGATGTATATACAAATGATAAATGAAACTATATATATAAGAATAGAGCTATTTGGTTTCATTAACTCAAAGAATTCATTAAACAGTTTTGACACACAGTGGTACAAACTGGCCTGATTTACCACCTCATCCATGACATACATAATGAGAAAGGGGCAGAAAGGATTTAACACTTAGTACATTCAACACATGATGCTTCTATAGTGAAAGATTATAAATCAACACCTAGAATAATTTGTTAATACTCAGAAATGATGTGCCACATAGAAAAGCAAACAAATGGAAATTGCACTCCATCACTTGTGATTAGAGGGTTTTCCTTTAGTTTTCATTAAGGAAATGTTGTTTTTCAGTTATGGTTTCCACACAAAATCAGTGTTACTGTTTTTGTTTTATTTCCTAGTACCATGTTATAATTAAATAAAATTGCCTGTCAACTGTGTAACATTGTGGGCTGAGCATCATTACTCCAGTCCATTACAGACTGCGCGTCTTTTGTTGCACTAATGCAGAAATGACTATCCATATTAATACACCGTGACTTAAAGGTTATTGTGACAGCGATCCAAATCAAAGGTGCACTATCTTTCTTAAAAATAAAAATAGCTTCTATTGTTGTGATATAAAGGAAGTTCTTTTTAAAAAATATTTTGAAGTGTAAAGAGTAAGACAAGGAAAACCTCAGGTTGAAACCAAATGACAAAGTTACATGTTTTGCCCAAAATACATTCCCAGGAAAAAAAAATCAAATGTGTTGTTTAAAACATTTCAACTGATTTCTGAAACACAATTATTTGTTGCTGAATTTCCTGACTTTCAAGTGTGATCAGAAGCAGAAACATCAAGTCCTTACTTAATTTCCAGGCCAGTATCCATCTAAAAGATCCCAAACATTCATATTGAAATTCATAACAGAACTGTATCTAGAGGTATGAGTTACCAGTATGTCTCCATCACAGGGAAGGAGCAAGTGGATTTAGAAGTCTTTCAGTTTTCTTTAATAGGAGTAAAAGACAACACAGTTAATATAGTTTCTTTAGGTAGTTTTAGTTACGCATAAAGAACCTCACAAGCTACAAAGGAATAGACTGTCAGTACTCTGCTGATACAGTGTTGGAAAACCAGTATGTAAAAATCAGTTCTCTGTGATAGTAATGAACAAATCATTCAGCGCAGTGAAATGATCCTGGAAGACAAGCTATTTGCAGGACATATAAAGACTACATGACAGTCAAGGTGACAACAAGATAACCTTGCACTTTTCACAACAGTTGTTTCCTATTACACCACTTTGACAGGGATCAAAAGTTAAATTCCAGCAACCAAGTCAAGCTCTCAAACTGAGAAATAGTCAGTAGTCTTCATAGGAATATGGCCAGGGGAACAACTTAAGGAAGCTACCTAACATACAAACACCGTGCTTCAGGGGGAATTCTAGGACCACCCTACCAACCACAACTCCCAAGATCCAAAGCATAGTTTATATTCTTTCCTACTAAATCTCATCTACCTGATGGATCTCTCACTGCCATGAATTCTAAGTTTTATAAGCTTCTCCTTTCCCAGTTCTTCAAAAAGTCTCCTCACCAGTTCAACCACTATTCAACATCTGCAGTCCTTTTCTGGGATTCAGTTTATGCACTTACAACTGAGGCCACTATAATTATTCTTTTTTTCAGCAACTTATTTTTCACTTGCTCTATTTTATTGCAGAATATTCCCTTTTGCAGGAAAATATCATTGCTGTCACAAAGAAATCTGAAAAAAGCAAATCTCTGTTTCTTTCATAATGACGATATCACTCATGAGTATCAGAGTCCCAAACTGAGATCTCAGAAGTGTTTTTTCAGATTCAGCTCATGTCTTTAGAGAAGCAGCCACTGAATACTCAAAACCTTCTTTTGAAAAGTTTTTCTTTTATTTTTTTTTTCAAAAATAGAAAATAAAACTAAGATAAAAAATTAGATTGTTAAATTTTGGAAAAAATGTATTTTTCAGTACTATGATGCACACGTTCTTGAATTTACACTTCTCAGACTTCTCAATGTAAAGAAGGGTCTTTTGAAATATGACAAGTGACAATAGAAAGATAATAAAAATTATAGGAGAGAGTTGCAAACCATGTGGAAATAACTTCTTTTGTAGAAATTATTTATGTCGGCTTTTTTTTTTTTTGTAACTCAATAATGGTATTGTTACTAGTTTTTATCAATCCCTTCAGTTAAATCTGAATAAAATCATAAAAAACCCTGTTCCAGTGCAAATCTCTTTCTTTGGCTAAGAAATATATGTAGCCTATCTGGCCGGTGATTTCAGTAATCAGATAAAAAAAATATTCATTTCAAAGTGTGCTTCCAATGATTTCTTATGCAAGTAGCTAATATGAAGGCGTGGAGAGCACAAGGAGAGAGGCACTGAGAACAGAATGAGAATGGTGCTGGAACAGAAGACATAATAAAACAGAAGGAGAGACTGTAAAATTGTTGAATCAATTCTGCTCTTCACTGTTGTAAAGCTGGTTAGCCTGTCAGTTCAAAGACCATTCTCCTATTCCTTTAAGTCCCTGGGATGGTTAAACCAAAAGCTGGATAATTGCTAGTGACAGAGACACAGTCCCAGGATTAGACCCTGCTAGTACCACAGAGGAGGGAAGCTGCTACTTCCACACTGCTCAAGTGCCTCTTGAGAAACAGATGTTGAGTACGTTTAATTCAATGTTCTCGTTTCCCCTGTAAAGGTACAGGCTTCACCAAGACATAAAAGTAACAGGCAGAGAACTGGTATAACTCTTCTTAAGCTTATTTTTCAATAATCATCTGCTCGCTTTGTCTCAAGGCAAGCAAAGTTAAAAGTTATCAGTGACTGAGAGGGTAGCATGAAGAAAACAGCAATATATGAAAATATTCACATTGGAATAGAAGAAAAGATTATTTGGCATCAGGTTGAGAATAAAGAGCTCCCAAAGGAAGACAGATTCAAAGGCAGAAGGATGTTACGTAGAAGAATGACCATCAATTGGTAATGCCAAGTGAAATGTGCAAAAGACTGAGATTCCTGACAGTCCACACTGGCCTTACCATCATCTCAGATGTAAAACTTCTGCCTAGTCAGAAGCAGCTCAGAACTAGGAAAATGAATGTGAGGAAAATGCAGCTGTCAAAACACACCTACTTACAGAACAAAGAGAAATGAGCAAAGATACCCAACACACAAGCCTGGAATCCAAAGTATATAAAAAAGAATATTTTTCCCTGTAAGTCTCAGCCTATTTCGTTAATTGAGAAACACGTTATTGAATAACCATCTGTAAACCACATATACACTCATTATACTACATAATTTCTACCACAGATCCATATGGTGGCCAGTTGTAACAATTTAACTTTTAACTTTAATATATAACACAGTAGCTTCATATGGTATAAACACTGGTGGAGTCTACACGACCTTTTTGTAGTAACTGACAATGTAAAACAGTGGGCTGTTCATCTACCATCGTCTAGATGTCAAAAGATAGGTGTGACGCTTGTCAAAGTAACAGTTAATTGAACCACTGACCTTTTGCACAAATTCTCTAAATGCACCTGTCTTGTCATTGCCAGCACCAGCGTGGAGCTGCTACAGAGCTGACTACTCAGGCAGAACATCCAGCTTGCAACCTCTTCTGCCAACAGCGAGTATGCTGCAGACACAGTGAGCTGTAGACCTAAGGACTTCCTCTGAAACACTTGGGACCGGTGGCTTAGACTGGTGACCACTGTTCCCTCAGTTGTTAACTTGGAGTACATAGATGTTAAGGGCTGAAGAATGTTAATACATTACAGCAAATAATATCTCATTTTTTGCATGCATTCAAAGTTGCTGTATTCCCAGCAGCTACCTAAACAAATAAGAATGCAGGAAAAGAATAGCATGCTTATCACATGTAGAGGAATGCCTGCTTAGGAACCGGAGAACAGAAGCATTCTGTGCACACTATAAGATTGTCAGGCTATCACTTTTGCCCACTCCTTGCCCAAAGTTAGAGGCTTCCCATCCCAGACATTTTTCCAGACAGAAAGACCTAAAAGGCAGCAGATGACCTCCTGTTTGGAGAAAAAGGTTCAGTAACTTAGTCATTCTCATCCAGCCCAACTTGTCTTTAGTGAGATTTTTTTTTTTTTTTTTTAAGAAACGTCAACATTTTTCTCCACTTGTCCATTTCAGCCCGTGATGGGACAGTCATATATCTGTGCATTATAGAGGGCAAGTAGAACTCTTAAAAATTTAACAACCTGCAACTATTTCTAAAGGAGATAACTCGTGCTTTTGCAGGGTAAATTACCTAAACCCATTGTACATGCTTTTCCTACACCTCAACAGCCTTGCATAATTCAACATAAAGGTACAATAAGTCTGTCCATAAATCACTATACTATAGCTAACTGAATAAAATGATAATACATGGCATTCAAATGTATCATCTAAATTCAGTGTCAAAGTTCCCCAACCTCCACCCCACTGGATCTTGATTTCTTTGTTTTGGATCCATACTGCTACCACAGAGTAAAGTCTCTCTCCTTATTCTCAGGACCAGCAGCATCAATGGTTCTCTAGGCCAAACACAATGTTCCCTCTCAGAAGAGGTCTTTTCTGGAGGGGGCGGAGAGGAAGAACAGCGTATTATCCACAGAGCCAAAGCTCAGATCTCTGCAACTGGTAATTGTAGGTTGCTGCATCAGCTCTACTCACCCTCGAGGCCCACTTTGTTAACACTCTTAACCATATCTACCACTTGAGTAACTCTTGTAATTTACACCTCAGGGCACAGATCACAAGAATTCCTCAGCAAACACTAATTGACATCACATGATTTTTAGTATCTTCTCATCAGTATGCTGGATGGCATTTTTTTTCTGTAGTGAAACAACGACAGAGATATTACAAATTTCCTATCCCAGTTTATTTAGTGACATCTTTGAAAAAGTTGTATTAAACTCTACTGGAAGTGGGTCTTACATATTTACCAACTAGGTGCTAAAAGTGGTGGTTGATTCACCAACAGTCCTTTAACTTGCATGCTTATTCTTCAGATTCAGTACCATTTCAATACCTAACTACCTTAAATAAATCAATGAACATTAAACTGTTTTTTCTTACATAAAAGTTTTTCTTCTATTTTATATGACCATCTTGGTCTTATTTCAAAGAGTGACAGACTTACAGCTTCAGATTGAGAAAACATGACAAAACCCATAGCAAAAACTGCAGGTAACTGAGTGAATTACAAGATCAGGCAAAACATTCAGTCCCATCAGCAGTGGCTCGTCCCAGACAGTTCATACATAACTACATGAAGGAAAAAAAATGCATCAAAATAACTTCCAATTAAATCCGTAAAAGGTGATACAATTGATTTGTGAAGCTTGTTTTAATATCCCTAAAAAACAGATAGATGTCTGAGAATGACTTACACAAAATTCTGAAAATGTATAATTTGTTTCTCTAACTAAGGGTGTTAGTTTCAGACTCGAGCAAACATTAGTTCCTTTCCACCAAATTGCTTTTAAACTATAGTCTCTCTATCATTCATTTCCAGCTATCCCAACAGACTTGAACACATGCACAGTTAGATCAGACTCCAAGGACACATAAGCTTTTATGCATCAGTCAACAACTAACTGATGAGGTTAAGTAGAAACTTTACTCAGGGGCAGGCGATTTCAATAACTGTCCTCTGTGCAGTTTTTTTGAGTCTCCGTTCTGGAACTGGCTGGGATCTGATAACGTACAAGGACTGTGCAAGGCAAACATCTTAACCACTTTTTGGCTAAGGCACTAGTTGCACCAACCATACATCCACCTCCAGACTGACTGACATATCTGCAAATTCTCCAATGCCAATTTTATGAAGACATACTAAAGTTTTAGGCAAGACACTAGTTATAACAAAATCTATGAGAATAAACAACCTGGTGCAAATAATGAAGTGCAAATAAAACAGCATATATGAAATAGCTGCTGCAACTGCAAACAAGGCCAGTATTGATGCTTCCCTCCAAAAACATAATTATTTAAAAATTAATTTTTTCTTTGTTTAAAATTTCAAAGGTTTTATATAAAAGCAAACAAAATATTGCTAAAGTAACCCAGACATATGTTGGATTTCAAGAAACAGCCTTATCTACACCTAAATATTTATGCAATGTATCTAAGACAGACAATGAGCAGCATACAAGGCTTTTTGTAAGACATGTTTAGCAGCAATAAATGTGAAGGAGTAAACCTCATATTTAAAAGCAAATTAAATGCTTTAAAATATTTAAAACTAAGTTCCACTATTGATAGTCACAAATGATAGGGCATTTACACTCAGTTTATGTGCTTGTCTTTCAAAATAAGTAGCCCCTTTTCATTAAGACATACGCATGCACAAACAAAACTTAGTTCTGTACAAATTATATAACAATTACATTTAGGTCAAGCATACACTAGACCAGGTTATTCTTCCATTTGTTATTCAACTGATTATTGTAATTTGCAGAAACAAATTTTCCAGTTTTCTGACTATAGTTAATCACCACAAAACAATTAAATACTGTTGAAATACTTAAGACTACATATTTATGTATTAAGGATTGTTTTTCCAATAGTGCATCAACTGGATCAACATCTTTGTTTTCTAATTTTTAAATAAAACATTATGAGAGTATGCAACAAAGAAAGGGTTACAGTAGGATGGCCAAAACTTACATAATAATTCAGGAAAAGAGCTATAAAATAAATTACAAATTTCACATGAAAAGCATTTATTACATTTTAGAGTGCAATATTCTGTGATTCAAGACCTCATGAAACAGATCTGTTCAATGCATCAGATCTAGCTCTCCTAAATGCCATTTAAATTATAACTTCATGAACATAAAAAAATGCAATAAGGATGAATTGGACAAAAAAAAAAAAAAAAAAAAAAGCAAATATGCGTGATACAAAAGCCTCTGTGTCTTCAAGAACCAAGATATGAATCAACTATTTTCACCTACTGCTGGAATATGAACTGAAGAAAAGTCTAGCATCTTCTATGCACAAGTATGAGAAAGATTACTACTGTGTTCAGTGAACCCTTGCCCACACATATATCGAGACTCTCAAGGGGAAAGTGGGTCACACTGTAATCATAAAAACACACTGACTTGTACAAGAAAACATTTTATTACCCTTTAAACTTTTGTTTTTGCAGCTGCAAAACAGCTTTATTAAGAGAGATAACACATACGTGATCATCTGCCATTGTGGTAGCGCCTGTGTAGTATTACACTGTTAACACAGTTTCTTTTCAAAGATATGGCACTAAAATGGATGCTTCTAGGGACCTCCTGTCACACAATAGTAGTCAAAAGTAGTCAAAAAATTCAGTAATTGGAAAAATTGGTACATCTGATGAACTCATTGATTCAATAACAATTTACCCCTTTCATAGGAATATACAGCATATTAAGGGATTTTAAGAGGCTTACTTGTTACTGAAAGCAGGAATAGCTCAACAAAACAGGAAGATTTAATAAAATTATCTATGAGCCAATCACAAAACCCAAACTCATAGTCATGCATGTCTCCTGATATCATTCTTCCTGAAGAGAACAGGACAACTAATAAGAACTGTCAATAAAAGTAAGATATATAGCACCACACTTCAAATGCATCCTTTACATTACTTTCAAGAAGAGAATGATTTTTTAGAAGAAGAAAATCATGTTTTCACTGATCAAAAAGTTCACGAAGGCCTAAAGGACTTTGGTGAACAACTCCATTGTGCCTTTATTTCACTGCCTTGCAGTTCACAAGGAAAGTAGAACTGATTCTCATCCAAATGCTTAGGTATCTCTGACATGGAAGATGAACAAAAATTGATAGCAACTAGACCCTCCACACTTGTCACACTGTCTCAGAACTGTACACCTACAAAACACAGGATATCCATTCCTGTCATATGGTACTAACTCCCATCTCCTTCAAGAACCAACAAAAATATATTCACCTTGCCACATGCTTAAGAGGTCAATTGACCAGGCATATTTTAGACAAGGATAAGGAGCTGAAAGGCCCTTCCTTGACTTTTTCCCCTCTCCCTTCTTACATGAAGGTCAGTCGCTCAGATATAATTCACACAAGGTTTCTACTTTTCCAGTATCATTTCCAGTGTTAAATCAATTGTTAATCTTGTGTGTTTTGTCTGCACTTTGTTCACTTAATCCGTAACTTCAATTGAAATTAGTCTGTGACAGAGAACAAGAGCTGCTTATCTGAGGAAAGAAAAAATAAAATAAAAAATGAAGAATTTGAATTCATATGTTTAGGATATGGAACACATTTAACCGCTAAGTACTGCTCTGTTATAAGAAGACTGAATTTTTTCTTCAAAGCTAGGGATCCCCAAAGAAAAAACACTCTAGCTATCCATGGAAAAATATAAGGACATAAAACACCATAAAGGATATATGTACTCTGGCTGATTTATTTAAATTCAAAAAGACCTAAGTGCATTTATAAGAATTTCTCTAACTTCTATATTTATCAGTGTCCTCAATCTTACCTCCATTACAGTCCTGACAGAATAATTAATTTCAGTCAATCAATCATTTAACAAAAACTCACAGGTGACCTCAAAATAACACATAATCCACCAAGAACCAGTCACAACAACAATCTTTAAACTCCCTTGGAAAGGAAAATTAAGTCAGCTATGTGTGGCTCAGGGCAACCTAAGCTGTAAACCTCTCTTTTCTGATCTCTTCATATAGATGAAAGAGTAATGCCACTCTGGATTACATAGAACAATTACGTGTTCTAAAAACTCAGGGAATCAGGTTTCAGACAGCTTTAATCATTACCAATTAACCACATCTTTTGCTGTCCTGTAATAGTTCCATCAATGCTTATGAACACTCAAGGATCACTTCAAGCAGCCAATCCCTTACATTTAGGTTTATGGATACTATAATGCCTGCTAATATTTGTTGACAAATGGAGGTCACTTGCCAGAGTGAAAAAATACCCACCTTCTCCCTCCACTGCATACCTCAGAAGAGATAGAGCTGATTTTAGTTGCTTGAGTAGGCAGCTACTAGTGTGAACACATGGTAGAAACATTTGATGTAGATTTCATGGTTTGCTCTGGCAACCATTCAGATAATACAGACATTTAAATTACCATTTCCTTTTGAAACACCACATAAGGTTATAAAGTTGTTGTAATGTCCATAAAACAAGGAGTCATTATCTTCGGTGATACTGCCTTTGCTATTCTGATGGCTCGCTTAAGTTTAACACAATGCTTTTCCTAGCTTAACTTTACTTCGAAATCTCCCACCAATGCAACACTCCCAACAGGGACAACAGTGTGCACACAGTGCAATGCTCCCAACAGGGACAACAGTGTGCATACTATAAATGACAAGATAACATCAGCTGCCAGAATATTACCACTATGGGGTCAGTCTGAGAAGGGGTAGATGACGTAATGATAAAAATGCTGATGCCTTTTCTACTTCTCAGCTAGAATTCTCATCATTACTGCCCCACAGGAGTGCTTCACCAAGGAGAAATTTTATGAAAACCTTGGTGTAGATAGCCACTCAGGGCTGCAACAAGATATATATATATATATATATATAAAGTCATAACAGTCCAGAAAATGTGAAGCTCCTGAAATACAAAAGGCTCAGCAGTGTAAATCCAGGAAGATAAACTGACTAGAGTTTGTAATTCAGCCAGACAATGCAGTTATTAGCTAGACATGATGCCTTAGTAAAATTTACTTTTGTTTTTAATTACTCATACAAAGCACCGTATGCCCAAGGGTGCCAAGCTTTGATTTAAGAACATTAAAATCCTGTTGCTGTATTCCCTAGCAGGCAAAAACTACAGGGTAGCAAAGCTTCCACAGCAAACCTAAAAACAAGGAAACTTCTCTCAAATAGATAGCAGCAAAGGAAATCAATCCAACAAAAAGATGGACCCCATATCTTCAAGGCTGCTATTATATCAGGTGGCAAGTAACTGAGATGTTGTAAACTCAAGAATACACAATAGACAAGAATACGCTACAAGCAAGGCAAAGAATGTTAGAGGTAATAACTTATTAGACCAAGGGCTATAGTTATGAAAGCTGGACAAACCTTTTGACACACATATCATTCTTCACAACTGAAACAGGAGCAGCAACGTTGGAAAAAAATACTAGCTGAGAAACGATGATTTGAATTTTGCTAGATTTTGCTAATCAGTGAGATAATCTGTGAGAAAAGATGGTTAATATCTGTGGAGCAGACAGGAATGTTAACAAAGAGAGGGTGCCTGGCTCAGACATGCCTTTTTCTTTCAATAAAAAATAAATCAATCAATCAGCCTCTCTGTCTGTGGCTCTAGGTGAGTAACTCCAGCTGAACTAAGAACTGAGAGAAGATTCTTTATGTTTTCATGGTAAACCTACTGGAACTTCAGCAGAAGAAGCACATGTCTTGAATTGCCAGCAAGTCTGTCAGGATTCAGTTCTGTACTGCCAGAGAGACTGTGCCATGACAAATAAATACCATGGCTCTGGCTGTACAACTTCTTGACTTTAAACTGACTTCTCTCTGTCACTGTATTTATACAAACAGTAAGTGAAGTCTCACTAAAAGTTAACTGCTTGAAGACATTAGCTCTGAAATAAAAGGGTTGATTACAGCAACTCCAAGAAAAGACTGTGACTGTATACTGGCTGTAGAACAGCAGCACATCCATATGCTACTTGTAAAGTGAGGGTTGTGTCCTTCAAAAGTTCACAAAACGCATGCTCCCAGCAGAAGTACATCTCCATGGAAGGACATTTGCTGTTTCCCTGAAGAAGTCTCAAAGGAGTTATGCCTTGAAGCACAAGGAAACATGATATGGAGCTCCATTACCACCAGCACAGTTTTCAGCCACCAATTTAAGGTTAAGCCCAAGATATTCAGTAAGCGCACACAGACACACACAAATTATCAGATATCCTCCCCAGTTAATAGGCTGCACAAGCAGAAACAACAGCTTCAGAAACTACAGGAGGAGTTTTGAAACATAAGTGTTTGCTATCTCCTGGACAATAATGAATCAATCAATCAAGTGCTAGCAATCAGTACCATACTGAAAGCTCAGTGAGCTTCACCTCCTCCTCTGGTGGAAAAGGAACAGACAGACAAGCAGAGTTTAATCAGTCCGAACACAAGACAGCCTTGAACGTAAGGCAACTGTCACTTCTTAAGAACAAAAATACAATTGAGAAAGTACATATGCTAACATTAATCCACAGCACACACACACTTGTCCCATGAAGTTTCACTACAAAACAAAATTGCTCAATTTAGAGTCGTTTGCCCCATAGCCAGAGCTCTATCATGTGTGATCCTCTTTATTCATTCCAGTCAATCAAAAGTTGTGAAAAGACATAGTCCAAATCTTAACAGGGCAGTGCCAGAAACCCAACTCTGTACGCTACAAAAACTTTTAAGATTTTTATTGGGTTTTTTGATCTGAAAGAGATCAGCACAGCCCTTTCCCAGGATGCTCTTCAAATGTGCTTCTACTTTTTATCACAGCAACTGAATCTAGAAAAGATGCAGCAGACAACTGCATATAAAAGTTGAGAAATCTTTCATAACCTGTTCGTACAGATAAGCAGCTTTTGTACTGACCTGCTGTTCTGTATTTGAGTAAAATAGGATGGCTGGTGTTTACTTGACAGAAACAGGTGATTCCGTTTAAACGAGACAGGTTGCAATAAAACATTTGAGCTACCCATTGCTGACTGCTTACTTCTACATTCCAACCACAAAATGTTGGTACCTTGATAGTCATTAACCACTTCTAATGCCTCAATGAATCAGCCATGCTGCGACAAAAAGTGAAAACTACCACTTTGTTTCCCTATAAATGTAGATTGCAATACCCAAGACAGAAATAAACTAAGCAGTGCTGCTGGGCTGCACTTCTGAAAATTAAGTACTTCTGAGATGACTGAAAATTCCTGCCACTTGTACTTTAGGTAGGCTATTGTAATTCTTTTTCCACATTACAAAAATACTTTTTTTTTTTCTTTCCAGTTTTGATATTTGTCAGTGGGGTTTTCCAGTACAGCTAAAACTTATGCAAAGAAAAATTCTTCTTTTGAATTAGTCCAGCAAGTGATTAGCCTTCACTCTTCTGGAGTGATACTTATACAAAACAAACAAACAAACAAACAAGCAAGCACCAAAAAAGTGTATACACTGAGGGACCTGCTAACAGCAGCACAAGGGATACTGCGTTTGCAGGACCAAGTACAGAATAAGTATGAGGACTAAACGGTATGCAATTAAAGAAGCATTCCTACCCCAGACCTGGACTGAGTTGCATGGGATTGAAGACTCGTATAACACCCTTCCAGTGGCTACAGAGTATCAGCTGCCCATCTTGCCCATCTTACAATAAAAATAGCCTTAGTATAGTAGACAATTAACATACCACACCTGATGGCAGATGATTTTTGATTTATAAAAATCCTCCTCAGTATCGGCAAATGAGACAATACTAGCATCTCACAGTATGAAATATATGAGACCTGTTTAATGAATATCATATTATCTACAGTTATTTTTAACAAGATGCACACTGTTTGCAAAAACTATACAGAGAGTAAGATTAAACAATATATTTAGTTAAATTGACAATAAATCCCATTTTAATAAGTCATATTACATTGGAGGCATTGATATTACTGGACTGGTATTATTCGATTGGTATATTTTAGTATTCCTGACAGTGAGGAAGCATCAAGTCTTTTTTTTCTTTTCCTCTTTTCTTTTTTTCCTTTTTTTTTTTTTTATTGTGGGGGAAGCAGGGAACTAAGTACTTTAATGCTTAAAACATTAATTAGAAACAAAACTTACTTTGTAAGGCTTAAGAAATATATCTAAGGTATATGCAAACATATGCAGATACCATGCACAAAAGGAGGTCTGTACACGAGGTCTGTACTTTTACAAATGCAGAAAGAAAGCAGGAGCAACTTGATGTATTTATACATCTCTACTCACCTTCTCCTGCCCAAACTTTCATTGGTGTGAATACAAAATAATTATTATAAACTCAAAATTCAGAAGATATGAAAATTAAGGATTTCATACCTTCTCTACACTGGGTAGTTAGGATCTAACATGCCTTCAGATAAATACTCTTGAGCAGTAAATTTTATTTTTTATAGTTTAATGCACCAAAGTTGTTACGCATACACCGCGCAGTATTCAAACATATGTCAGTATAGTATATCATCGTTCTATGGCACGATAAAATATATCCAGACAGTCTAGCGTTATCATGATCGATTACTCTTCAAAACAAAACAAAAGTTCTCCCTCTTCGCATAACTAATCGTGATTACATTGCAAAGGCACAAGATGACTTTGGAGAATGCTAAATAAATAGTTTTGTAGGCTGCAACTATAAAAACACAGTATTTCTACGAAAACAGACAATGGCCCCAGAAGCTATTCTAGGGCCTATACACTGTGCTTAGGTTTTTGTTTGTTTGTTTAAATAAAAACAATATGACAGCAAAACCTTTTAATATTCGAACAACTGTTCCATCACTTAGTTATTTATTGTGGTGGGTTTTTTTGTACTACATTATAGGTATTAATAGTCTTGTGATATATTTAAGTGAATTTTGGAGAATTAATGCAGAGAAGAAAGAGGTCTGACATTAACAAGTCCACAAGTTTAGAGCTCTTCATTCCTTACTGTAATGTGAAATAAGATATTACTGGATTTTCAAAGGTACTGAGTATTCATAACTCCATGTAGCTCATGAAAGATGCAGATGCACAGAGTGAGAAAAATAACCCTACATATCGCAAAGTCAGGTAGACAAAAAATAACTCACCAAAATTAGTAGACACTTTAAAACGTAGGCTTCAGTGATTTGACTCTAATTAAATGGAAGTTGAAGTCAGAGCCAGGATTAGGAGCCACAGGGGATCCTTTGATCTCAGTTTCTCAGACTAGGCTGCTTTTTGCACTACCGCAATTTCCCTTCACTTCAGCGACTCTTACACTGCCTCTTTAGCAGCAGAGCCAAATCAACTACAGGCATGTAGTTGGGAAGGAATTTTTGGCATCTCTACAAACATCCACAAATGGCATTATCTTCAACAGATGAAGACTAATATTTCCAAAATCACAAGTCATCCTAAAGCTTTGGTCTACTGGACTCTCACAGTCCATGTTTTTCTGAATATTTTATACAGGTCAAGCATACTTTAATTTGTTTACAATTACCCAGTGGCACATCCAAAAATTGCAATATTGCAGAAGATTGCAGAAGACAAAAATTAAATCTTAAAAAGCTGACAATATATAGTTACTACAAAGCTAACACTATATAAAAATACTTGGAGGACATTTCATACTCTGCCTTTATAAATAACCATTACTCCTTTTGTCACAAAGACCTCTTCCAAAATTAGTGCAGACACTAAGCTCCTGAGAAACAGCATAAGGAACATTTAGCTTGTGAACTTCAGATATACTTCTTAATAATTTGGAAGTAGAAACTGTAAAAGCAGTCTTTAATGATCTCATAGACAAAAGGATACATATTTTGCCTTCATATGGAAAAAAAATACAAAAATAGAAAAAATTAACTGAAGGAAATTTGTTAGAGAAATACAAATAGGTTGTCAGAAACCTACAACATTGTAATAAGTACTAAATTTAGCAAAAAGTTTACTTCTACTAGCCTCAGCCTAGTGGTTGGAACTTTGTGTGTCACACCTTCACTATGAGTTGAGAAGGGAGCCCCACTGAGCAGATAAGGCTACATGAGAGCACTATAGCAGTACAAAATTGGTGCGAATGCTCCCACATCACACACTTTCCAAAAAAAAGTGCAATGGTCAGGGAGAGTGGAAGAGAAGGCTCTTAGGTACCTTAGCTTTCCCCATACCTGTAAGCATGATGTTAAGTAAGAACGTACTTTAGCAGATCTAAACTTAACAGGATCATCTTACTGTGTTACAAGAGGCTCAAAGTTATTCACTATATCTCTCAACCATTGTCAAAAATCATTAACACTATTTTTAAAAGTCTTCTTTTTAAAATAATATGACCATTTTATTATTTCTAATCCACTAATATAAGAGAACCTTATTACATAATATTCATCTAACTGCACTAATTTCTGAGCAGATTTCGTTTTTTGTACAAAGTGATTTTTGAAGATATTGAACAATGTGCATGAAGACTGAACAACATATATTAAGTTGTAAGCAATTTACTTTGAAATGGATCTGCACAGGCTATTTAGAGATTTCAATAGACAACTCACTGATTTTGAAATCACTGCCACATGATATGGGCAATTCAGGACAACATTTTCTCAGTGGACAGAGATCCAACAATAAATTAATACTCTATTTTTATTATTATGGAAATCCTATTTTAGTGAAAGTACAATAACTTGCTGGGAACATCCAAGAGTGACTAACAGCATCATTAATTTACTTTTTTTCCTGCTATTTATTGTCCTGGTTCTATACATAAAATTATAAAAAACATCAACAGATTTCCCTCTCAAGAAGTACATTAGACAGTCCTTAGCATTCTTTTTTCATAACTTAAAAAAAATATAAGGATATAGGAAAGACTAAATGCTTTGAGTACCAACTTTTGCTAGCATTGCAAGTTCTACTGTGCTAAACAGCAGAACTACAAGAAATGTGGGTTACCTTCTTTGTGAACAGTATCGATTGTCCAGTTCCAAAGTTTCTGTTGTACATACAACAAAACTAATGACAAAATTAATATTTTCAGATCATCAATATTTGACAATTTCAGGAAGCCTTTGTGCAGCTTAAATGGAAAGAAACACACATATACCCCAGGTTATTCATGTGTACTTTTCTTTACATGCTTTACACTATTTACTTGCTATATACAACACTTAGAACTCTATTCTAACTCATTTCATCCTGAAAACTTGGTAACACCTAGATTTGCAGATTTAGGTTATACAAATAAAGAAAAGTGCTGTTCAGATACAAAATAAGTTGATTCTCAGAAGGTAAAGTCAATGCTAGTTAATTCTGCCAAGGTCAATTTGTTTAAATCTGTACTAGCTCCACTTTCTGACACTTTATGTACTGTAAATCTCTCAGTAACCATGTGATACTCAGTTTGATGTCTTAATATCATGGTCACGAAAAGGGCAAGAAAAATTAAGATAATGCTAGCTTGCTGTGACCTTTTCTCCAGAACACAAGCTGTTGCTATGGTTTCAGTGATTTTAAATAACTGTCTTTTAAACAGTGGTCTTTGCATCAAATCAAATTCCTTAAAACTTTTCCCAGTCAGCCCAGTTCATTACTTATTCATATATTTTCCTTATCTGGACTTAAGAACATGAGTTTAAATGGTATGGAAAGCTCAGTCAAAAACATACAAACATAGAACTCAAAATGGAATAACTTAAGACCTCATGGATGAGAACCCCTGGGACACTGTCCTTAGGGACAAAGGAGCTGAACAGAGCTGGCAACTCTTTAAGGACACTTTTCTTAGAGCTCTCCATCCCCATGTATAAGAAATCAAGCAAGAAGGCAGGAGACCACCATGGCTGAGCAAGGACTTGCTGGTCAAACTGAGGCACAAGAAGAAAATTCACAGGCAATGAAAGCAGGGACATGTGCCTTGGGAAGAGTGCAGGGATGCCATCTGGATGTGTAGGGATAGGATTAGGAAAGCCAAGGCACAGATGGAACTGAACTTGGCAAGGGATGCAAAGAATAACATGAAGAATAGGTATAATTATGTACAATTGTCAGAAAAGAAAGACCAAAGAGTGAGTAACCCCTCTGATAAATGAGAAGGGAGAACTGGTAACAACAGACATGGAGAATGCTGAAGAACTCAACAAGTTCTTTGCCTCAGCCTTCACTGGCAGTCAGGCTTCCCTTGTCTCTGAGCCTCTAGGCAGGGGCTGGGGGAGCAGAGTCCCTCCCACTGTAAGCAAGAGCAGGTTTGAGAACACCTGATCAAACTGAATAGGTACAAGTATGTCGTTGCCAAGCCTCTCTCCATCATATTTTAAAAGTCACGGCAGTCAGGTGAAGTCCATGGTGACTGGAAAAAATGAAACATCACTCCCATTTTTAAAAAGGGTAGAAAGGAAGACCCAGGGAACTACAGAGGTGAACCTCACCGCTGTACCTGGGAAGATCATGGAACTGATCCTCCTGGAAGTAATGTTAAGGCGCATACAAGACAAGGGGGAATGGTTTTAAAGCAAAAGAGGAGAGAGTTAGACTGGATGTTAGGAGAAAATTATTTACTCAGAGGGTGGTGAGGCACTGGAACCAGTTGCCCATGGAAGCAGCAGATTCCCCATCCCTGGAGGTGTTCAAGACTATGTTGGATGAGACCATGGGCAACCCGATCTAGAGGGTAGCATCCCTGCCCGAGGCAGTGGGGTTGAACTACATGGTCTTTAAGGTTCCTTCCAACCCAAGCCATTCCATGATTCTATAATACAAAGCTCTTTCTTACTTTTGAATGACATAACAGGTGATAAAAACCAGCACTTTAGCTTATTAGGAGAGATTGTATTTTTAAAATACTAACTGATGGGACAAAATATATTGCTTTAAGTGGTAGTAAGCCTTATGTTCATGGAGACAGAACAGGATTCTGAGAAGAGAAGCCAGACCTTGCAAAGATATTAGGACTGGAAAGCTGCTTTTCTGGATTAGGTAAAATTTTATCAACACTATGGGTAACACTTCTAGTTTTGTAGCTGAGTTTTTAAACAATGAAGTGTACTTGTTTCATACAAGGCAAGGATCTATCACATATAAAACTTTTAGCAAAAATAAGTGGTTTGAGTCAATGTTCTTCCAGATAACACTGTCTGCTTTAGGATTAAAATTAAAATTGCTCATTCAGAATATAAGCGGGGGGGGAGGGAAAGCAAGCTCTGCAAAGTCTTCAAAAATCCTTCTTCCTTGTGGGTTTGAAGCTAATCTCACTATTAAAAAAAAAAAAAGAAAGAAAGAAAACTTGGCAGAACATAAAAATTTGGAACAACACAGTTGCAAAGAGTGTCAATTCTTTACCTGGTGCAAAATTATAGCTTTTTCACTACAAAGACATTGGCAAGTTATTAAAGAATTCATGTATATATTAAAAAAAAAAAAAAAAAACAACCCTCAATTGCACAAGACTTTTTGAGCCATGTGAAAGGTTCTTAGCATAAACTTCCCTCAATTTAAAAGGAAATAAAATCACTAGGCACTTAACTGAAACTGCCCAATGAATGGCATCAATACTCAGCTCAGGAATTTGGGAAAGACACAGTGAAGTCAATGAAAATTCCTTTGAATAGGCTTTAAATCAGAACAGGAGTCAAAAGGATAGAGGGTTAAACTTGATTAATTTCTTCAGTACTATGCAACTAAAAGTACTAAACAGTCTTCTCACTAATATTTAAACTTAAATAAGTGACTTATTCTTCATCTGAGCCCCAGGAGATTAATCAAGAAAACAATAGAAGAATTGAAAACATTCTTCTATCCTATAAGCAATCTTATCAGAAGAGAAGTTATAAATTTACAAAACTTTCACATTATGCCCGTACTACAGTCAAGAAGGCTTTACTAAAGGATCAGACTCTTCCAAGTTAGAACAGTGGCTTCACATCACTGTAGTTTCTTAATAATGCCATATGATATCCAGGCAAGCAGCTAGGTACTGTTTTCTTCATTTATTCCTATGAATTAGTGTGTGATTTTATCTACATTTTCTCCTTTGTGCATGCAAGTGTGTGTGTTGTCATGCCCCAAGCAGTTCAGTAGAGTTCTCAGAGTTGCAGCAGCTCTTTTATTGTAATCAGTTTTCATTACAGTCCTTTGATCTCTCTCCATTCTTTGTATACAACACTTCATCACCTTTATTTTCTGTCATAATTGCATGTGAAAGATTTCTCCTTTGATAGACCCTGAATGCTAAATCAGTATTGAAAAGAGTGTTGAAAAGTGTCATGTGCTCTGCCTGCTTTAGAAGGCATCCCATACACCTGTGGAAGACAAACAATTTTTCAGTGATATGACATATCTATCATCCGTCCACCGGATATGAGCTGTTCTGTCTGCTTAATAGCAAGGGGCTATGCATAGCAAAATAGTAACTGCTGAAAGAAATGTGTAGCACATTGCAAACTGTCTGGCAGCCCTCCCTAAGCCTCATCTCATTCTGGCCTGCTGATAATTCACAGACTGTGTTCCCGTGCGCTCATCACTCCGGCAGTAAGAGTGGCTAGATGGGGCCCCCTGTCTCTGCTCCCTGTCACACTGTCATTCAGGTGTGTCTGTCTGCCATCACCTGCTGACAGAGCCACATGCGTCTCAATTACAGTCTGGGCCTCTATTCACACTGCTGATGAAGATGTTCAATCTGTACTGGCTAATAGCATTCTCCCTTAAAGATGTGTCTTTTGGGGGTTGTGAAAACAGATGCCAGGTGAAGTCTGTTGGCTGCTACAGAATAATATTTCTCACCATAGTTTTCTTTTCTTTTTTTTTTTTTTTTTTTTTTTTTTAAGAATTATCAGCAGCCAGTCCTTTTCTCTACATCTTTTAGCCTCTACCACCCCTTGCAATGGTAAAATACAGCCAAGGGTATCAGGGTTCTTTTCCATTCTCTACTTCAGTGTGAGGACAACCAGTTAAGCAGCAAAACTGGAAAGGCTGATGTGATACAATGTCAAAGTAATTTCTTCCCCCTTTGTATTACAAACTCCATGCATTTTCATAACTAAGGGTGTTTTTAACACTGTCATCACAGTAATGATGAATGCCATATTCTGGTTGCTTAACAACAACAACAAAAAGCTACAAGAAGGGAAAACTGCTGGAAGATGATAATGTTAGATATATTGTATGTGCCTCCATGTATCCAGGGAGGGTAGTACTCACTGGTGGTCAACAGATACATTAATTATTGTCTGTATGCCACATATTCCTTTTGTTATTTTAGATTCCTTTGGGATTCAAGTTGTAATACCTATATGTACAACAGGAAGCACCATGCTACAAACATTTATACTTAGAAGTCATCTGCACTAGGATTATGCAGAATGTGAAAAAATAAATATACAAGTACACTGTGGGACCAAGGTTTAGAAGAATAGTGTAATATTAATACTATTATAATTATCATTAATATTAGTAGTAGTAATAAGTTGTTATGCATTTCAAGTGCTCAGGACAAAATATGCAGTTTCATTCTCCAAGGTAGGTTATTAGGTAAAATTTTTCATGCATCTATGAAATACTCTGTAGCATGCAAGCCAAAATAGTTTGTATGCAGTCTTGGCTTAAAAAAAAAAAAAAAAAAAAAAAAAAAAAGGAAGAAAGAGAAATGAGCCCTAGACAAAGAAAGTAATTCTCAGGCAGTAATTTCTGTTGTCAGGAAAAAGTTAAGCCTAGATCTCAAAGTAAAAAGAAAAAAAAATCACAACCAGATATCATGATGATAATATCATGCTGGAAAACCTAATAAATTTCTAGTTTGCTGATGTTCTAAACTACTGTTTAGAGCTTTCCATCTGGAGTAACAGGGCTATCTAATCCAGAGACTGAATAAACCAATGTCCTCTTCTTTATGGAGTACATATAGAAAAAGTAGGAATCCTGTCTGGAGTTCTTACTCTTGTCTTAGCTTAAGATCCAGACATTTGCCCTTCTCTCTGTTAACTAAAAGCAGATTAAGCAAGTTAAGACAATAATTTATTCTGAAAAAAAAATTAAATAACAATCTTAACTCACATAAAACCTTTTTAAAAGTAGATTCTTCTGCTGTGCAGCTCAATACATTTATTAAGTTTTCCACTGAGCTACCCCTTCTGTTTAGTGAAGTGAAACCACATGCATATACAAAAATATGATTCCATCTTTACCATAGATAAGTTTGGAAGATGACATTAAAACAACACAAATTGCTTTTATCATCATGGGAAATAGCCTAATGTTATCTTTATGTCCTCTTGCTTTAAAACAGCAGATTCTTTGTATCCAGTTTCCTTTCTGTGATGTCTCACATAGGAGATTCTGCACGAAATATCCGTGTTGGACACCTGTTTAGCACGATGTGAGAACACACTATGGTCCTGCCTTCCCACTAATCCATTTCTACACAGAATTATATGCATTTCAAAATCAACTCTCCCCAGATTTAAATGTTTATAGTAATGCAAAGACGGTAGGAAATCACAATACTTCATTTACTTTAGGCATTTTTTTATCAGAGCTTCAATGGACTTAACAGGGATGAAGAGTGGAAAGAGGGGGAAGAAGGTATTTAAAGTCACAGAGCAAAGCTGGTAGAGGAGTTCAGAGAGATACCCTATCAGTCATCTCTGTGTTCACTGGCTGATCTTCTGCCCACTCATTTTAACAACTGACCAGTGATTTCTTTTAGATGCTTAACAAGTAGCACTGCTGTTTCCAGACAGCGCGCACCTATTTACTGATGTTCCCAAGGAGGTGCAGGCACACCCACATTTGGTGCTTTATCACCACAAAGAAATACGGATGGCAGCAAATTCCTGATCTCAGCCCATCTATATTATTAACTAGGGAAAAGTTTAGTCAGATCCAAAATACAGACTGGAAGGAAAATGAAAAGTTGTTGAAACACATTTTTTTCTAATAGTTTACACGGGAGGAGAAGGAGAGGGGGAGGGAGAGGAAAAAACAACACCACCATGGTGTTTCCTTTCATGGAAAATCAATACAGTAAGAGTTAAAGATGATACAATTTAAAGACATGAAAAGATATTATTAGGCAAACAGATATTAGTAGCACTCCATAAGGACATGTGGAAGAATAAATTTCCTCTGCAGTATCCAACTAAAATGATTCTCCTTCCAGCCTTCCAAGAGCAAAGGGCATTTGACCTAAATTTGGGCTATCTGGACTCTATTTCCCTTTGTGCGCACAGGTAGGTAGGCTAGACATGTATAAATATACTGATCTCATTAACTTGTTTAGAAACCTCCTGAAGGTAGTTCTCTGAAGATTTAAAATCTCTGAAGATTTAAAAAACAAACAAACAACAAAAAAAAATACACTACATCTTTTGAATCTCTATATATGTAATTAAGATGACCCTCTTATTGACCTGTTCTTGTTTTTAAGGAGTTTGGCTGATAAATATCATCTATGACTACTTGCAATTTAAAATGGAAAAAAAAAAATGTTGATTCTCTGACATCACATTACTTACAGGAACTAAAAATAATAATAACCATCGACAAGCAGCCCAACATAAATAACCCAACTTATAAGCCCAACATAAGTAACCCAACATATTGAAAACTGAAGCTACAGTTATCTTTCTCTAACTCTATTACAGGGAGACATAGATCTGCCTGCCATGTATATATAAATAACTGTCCTTGATACTTGCATCAGGGCAAACTCCCCTATCGACAGTCTCATTTATGCATTTCTCCTATACATAAAGTAATTGAATGAAAGAATAATTACCATAAACTAAATAATATTGATGTCTATCTTATTGCTCCTTGAACTCAGGTGAGTTACTTGCACAAACTCTAGATGATGACTCTTAAAACCCTGGAAAGCAAGATTATTCACCAACAAGGAATATTTGCAAGACCGAATATAGAAAATGAAACTCAAGGACAGTCATGCAGTCCCCGTCTGGATTTAATCTTTTCAAGATTCAAGATACTAAATTAAACTCAAGAGCACACGTGCAACTAGTAGAAATGAGTAATCATAATTGGGTGTGACAGGTGAAAGAGGAAAGTAAATCTAGTCCTCCCTCCCCACCTTTTTATTTTTTAAAGGCATAGTTTGTGACCTCAGCTCAATAAATAAGAATCTTAAGTCCGAAATTACTTTACGGTTACATTTCTTGCTTGTTTACTTGTTTCCCACACCAATGTGGACACAAATACTGTCCTGCTAATTTGTTTTGTATTCATACTTATTTCCAGAATTGTCAGAGATAACTGGGGTAAGGAGGCAATAAAAATAAATAATTTTTTTTTTTTAAAAAAAAGGAAGAAGAAAAATAAAATTTGGCTGTCCAAATTGTGAAGGAATACAAAGAAGTAATACATTACTTATATAGAGAGAATGCTATATCCCAGCTGATTATGCACAACTACAATTCACTTGGTGCAGTCATGCAAATTCTGAAAATAGTGTAACTTTACACCAGAAAGGAAAGGACACACTCAAGTAAGGTCAATGCTTAACGTCTTCCCCTATCTCATAGAGGAGGATTAGACTCAGTAGGAACTGGAAGCTATCTGAAGAGTAACAAACTTTTTTTTTCCTTAAAGAAAATAAAACTTTTAATTTATGCCATTATTTATTAATTCAAATGTAAATACCTGAGACTTGGACAATCTCTCTCTCATATTTCTTCAATTAATCTTCTAATAAATATTCTGTTTCTGCAGCCAAACTTTTGACAAATGTCTTAATTTTTCCATTTCCCACCATCTCACACAAGTGTCCCTGTTTCTGTCTCAACTTCTGAATTCTGAAACTTCTTTTAGTAATATTAAAGCACCTAATCAGATTTAATGTTTTTGAGTTTTTATCTCTATTTTACATAAGCTATTTTATATCAAAAAGTATTTACAGAAAAAGCAACTGTCAACAGTATTTATAATGGCAACATACAATCTGTAATCAAAATAGCTTCCAAGACGTTTGAAAAACCTCAGATACAGCCTTCCATGATGTTCAGTTACTATGCACTTAAGCCATAAAAACAATGAACAATAATTAAATTCCTCCCAAGACACTCCAACACATACAGAAGCAAAAATAAGTGTGTGTACCTATATATATATATATATATATATATATATATAAATACACTATTTACTCTAAAATGAATATGATTCTTATATTGTTCATAGCTCAACTGCTTCATGGACTGTGCTTGATAGAAGTTCCGGAGAATGTTATAAACAAGAATCTGAAGACATTCTGAAGGAAACTCTGAAGCCATTACTAGTAACAGAGATAGCTGAAGGGATTGATTTCTTTTTCTGTATTACTGAATCAGTCAGCTTTTTCCATCCAATTTTTAAGAAAAAAATAAATAACTGTACTGCTGAAATACTTATCTGGGAGGCAGACTGAATGTTCTAAGAACAGAGACAGGAAAATTGTTGCCCAAATGTGTTCTGTTTTGTTGTTGTTTGTTTTTTTTTTTTTAATTTTTTCCTAAGGAGATAGCATTCAGATCTGGCGACACTTGAAAAGAACGCTAAAAACAAGCATTATCACTTCTTCTAGGCAACTGTTTGCCATTCTCCCAAACACCTGGGACATCACCTTGATTTATATGTTGTACCTCCCCTAAGATTTTTCTTTAGTATAAAGGTTTGTATTTTTCTCCACTACGCATGAATATAATTTATTCAGTCTAGTATTCTGATAGTAATAATCCTCTTTTAGCAGAATATCTGAAAACCCTCAACTTTATTGATCTGTAAAGGTCTGTCCCAAGTTCATTTCGTGAATCAGGAAGATCTAATATTTTACATAAAATTACTGTTTACTCATATTAATGATTACACTCCTTAGTGGAATACAGAAGTGTGATAGAAAACAGTTCTAGACTTCCAGAAGTCAAAAGTTGAGTAGATAAGGCAAAAAAAAAGAGGGGGGGGGGAAGGGTAGGGGGCAGGGAGAAAACAGAGGTAGACAGTGATTAAATCATTTGCCTAAGGCTACATAACAGGTCAAAGGCAGAAATGTGAACTGGGTACAATTCCCCTAGCTCTCCTATACAGTCCCTGAACACCAGGTTATCCTGTGTTTTTAGTCTGATACACAAAAGCTCTCTAATAAAAAATTAATATTAACTGCATAACGTAAATCCCAATCTTAACACTTAGTAATTATTTCAAATAATCTGCATGCACACGTATGCGCCTGTAGCTGTAATCTGGTGCCTCTTGGCTAATCATGAGTGTTGCCTCACACTTCCATGGGATGAGAGAACTGTAAAGCAAAGCTGATCAAAACTGTCACCCTTGGGTCACAAGAGCCTACACTCTTGATTATGCCAGAGGATGCCCAGGGTGCATCTGCTGACACTGTGTAAATCATTGCTATTTGTTTTTAAAAAACACTTCATAAATTATTTTAGCATGAAAAATGTTCTCTATGAGAGAAACACCTCAGGAAAAGGTGACATATTGGAATGATTGCATTTTTAAAATATTTATTCACCACCACGCATTCAGTGTGATGTAACTTGAGTTATGGACTCATCTCTCTCTCTTCATACAGCTTTCTCTGTGTACAGAAATGCCAATATTGTGCTGATGCTATAAACACAACTAAGAAAACACAGACCATAAGAAATGAAGGGATACATAAATGAATAGCACATTTAAATGAATAGGCATAATAAATCGGTGAATAGACTTCATCTACCATGATTCATAAGCAAATCCAGGAGAGATCTCAGTAGAACAGAACAATGTGTTAAAAAAAGAAAGAAAGAAAGAAAGAAAGAAAGAAAGAAAGAAAGAAAGAAAGAAAGAAAGAAAGAAAGAAAGAAAGAAAGAAAGAAAGAAAGAAAGAAAGAAAGAGACACAGTATCACATACTGTTCCTGTAACTCTAAGTTTAAGGTCATTTTCATCTATTATATCACTACAGCTTTTCTGCACCTGAGAAGATCAGATCTGCATTTGACTTTCTCCACACTTCTTGCAATCAAATCCCAGCATCTTCTAATGCCAGAAGTCCAGCAGCATTTCACAAGAGCCTTCTAAGCTGTCAAAATACTATATGCTTCTGTAAGACTCTTATCAGCAAACACATCCTGGTAGACAACATACAGAAGAAACTTTTTGAAAGATTATTTCAAACGGCTACCTTGCTAAAACTAACAGCTCTCTTATAATGAATCAAATTATCACAATGCTGGTATTACCTCATCTAAGAGATTGTCTGTGCATGCAGTACTCTGAAGTACCTCATTTTTTTGTATGTTCAGGTTAGATGAATTAATTGTATTTACCTCTTTCTGCAGAGATTTTCTCTCTCACTTTTAGTATAATTAAAACATCAAATCCTCTAACCTCATTTTTGTTATTGGGCTGCTGACATTCTGCCTAAAAGATAGGCCCAGTCTTGTATAAACTACAGTCAAGACCTAAAGGAAAAGTCAAAAAGCTTTGCTATCTTTCAGCAGGAGACTTACCTACCTGGAGACCAATTCAATTCATCACACCAGGAAAAATTCCTTAAATAAGAATTCCTGCTTTCAGGGCCTTGCTACTAAAACTAGATATGAACTATATCAATATTCAGGCTGGTAAAGTCATAAGAATTTAATAGATGAAAATTTACTATGGAAAAAATGAATGTTCTTCCATAATACGAGAGCAAGATTCATTTAATTTAGCGCATTCAAGCTGACTGTTAATGCAGAGGTGAAGTTGTGCTTAGCCCGTGGGAAAACAAGAAAGCAGCATGAGGTACAAAACCAGTATTTGTTCTTTCAAAACCAAAACACAACATTATAGAGTTATTTTTAAATGGAAAAACACGGTTTAGTACATCACATAGAAAAAGATATTTAGACAACCTAGTCTACTACATCACCATACTTTTTACAATGACAGATTCTCCCTCTCACACTTTCATGCTAAATAAGGATTCTTTGTATTCAAAATGCCAATGTCCTAACTGAAACACGTAGAAAGCAATCAGTAGCTACTGATCTACTGCTTTAGCTGGAGCTGTAATGTGCCAAAGTTAGCCAGAAGCAGAGTACCCTGTCATACCCTCACATTATTGCTAGCTTGAAATTGTTGAAAGACATTCAATTTGGCAATAACAATAGAAAGAAGAAGTAGGTTTACTTGTTTATATACAGGCTTGAATAAGAGCACAACCTCTTTCTAGCTGTTATCAAAGACCCATCTCACTGGATATTATTTACTCAGTTTGATCTTTGCTCGTGCTGACAGCCAAAAAAAACCGTCAGCTATGACACAGGACAGGAATGCTCCAGCTATGTTCAGCAGATCACTAGCGGACCAGGCTGTTCCAGCCATTTGAAAGTATTAACTGGAACTTCAACATCAGGCCTTGTATTTGTATTACATCCACCATTATAAGAGAGCAATACAACAGTCATTGAAAAAGTACGTACGGCTCCAGTTGCAACATTACAGTCACCAGAAGAGTCACTTAAAAGATAAAAAGAGCTGATTGTGGTATTTTAACTTGCACTCGCATGACACAGCACTTTTCTTTAAGGGCACAGAAAAACAAAATCTTGCTTCAAACCAATGTATTATTAACAAGTGGCGGAATTAGGCAGACAGTACACTACGAACAAAATACAAATGAAGATGGTTACAGTTCCAAAGATCTTGTGATGTAATAGCATTATTTCCCTCAGTGAGAACATACACTTTTTCTATATACTACTTTTTCACAGAAATATTTCCAGAATAATTGTCATGCTGATACCATGAAATCACGAGTAAGAAAGAAGCGGGTCATAAAGTGGGACTTCTGCATAAGCAAGAAAGACATGGTCAATGACACTGTTAAAAAAAAAAAAAAAAGATCATACTTCTAATTTCAGGACAACTTCACAGACAGAATGGAGCAGGAAAGAAAATGCTAAAAACTTTCACATCATAAGAAAACAAAACAAAAAGCACATTCCAAAGCCTTATTTATACAGAATACTAATAAACACAGAAGTGGGACCTTTAAAGAGAAAAAGAACTGCTTTCAACTAAATAGCAGCAATTTAAATCCCTGCTTTTGCCTGATAAGGCACAAACTATCCAGCTAAGCTGTCCAGAGATGAAACTAAAAAACCTGACACTGGCAGACTCACTGGGTTTAACAGAGCTTCTTCATTAATTATCTAGACATTGGCACTGGTACTGTGAACTCCCAACTATACAGAGTAAGAAAAATTAATTTGGCCAAAAGCACTTGAAGGTTAAAAAAAAAAAAGAAAAAAAAAGCTGCATTTCACTGGATGCAGCATTTGTATGCTTATCTATGGGTTTTTAATGTCACTTTACAGTTAATAATTAGCCCTCCTCTGGCCTGCACAAAGAGTGTCACTGAGACAAAGGAAAACGTTAAGTGTGTTAGCTATACTTGCCATTGGTATAAATAGTCAAAGGAATGATTAATGAATGAAGGGGAGAATTAAACAGAGCAGTGAACAAAGACAAAGCCCGTTTGCTTGGCTGCCCACAAATCAAGACAAGCTGCATCCATAAAGAAACTACAGAAAGTGACAAACAAAAAATCAGCTTAATAGACAGCTCATGAAGACTTTATTTAACCCCACATTATGACAGCCTCAGCACTTTATTAACACTCTGACATGTTAAGATGCCAAGGTCATTTGAGGCTAAAACACACATTTGTTGGGGGGAAAGGCGGAGGAAAAATGCACATTTTTGTGCCACAGAAAGAAAAACAGAAAAGGCCCAAATAACTTAAACAACACCCTTCAGTTCTCCTTTGTAGAGCATGCCAAAATCGACATTTTTAAAGAGTTGTTTAGAGATGTCAAACAAAGCAGATGAAGCACTAACACAAACGGCCCAGGAGAAGGAGCTTGACAGGCCTTATCCTTGTCTTCAAATGGCTACAGTTCAGACAGACGCCTTTCAGATTAAAAAAAAAATGTGACGGCTTTTAAATTTAAAGCAAGTTATACTCGCTTTTTCCCTTTAAATGAGCTAACAAACATTCCCAGCTACTTTCCGCAGATTACTCCAGATACCTGATACCCTATATACACACCTCTGATTTCTGAACGAAAAACCCAGCAATGAAGTCGATAAATACAATATAGTCCAGCACACTTATTGTTAAGGCAGCTTAAAAACTCTTAGTTTAACATTGACAAATGAAATACCTTCTTTAACATGAGTTCTCTTGCGTTTTTTTAAGGTAGGGCTTTAATTATTATTATTTATATTTTAAAAATAAGATTAGCAACTCTCACAAATAGTCTGTTTCCCTTCAAACAAATCAGTGGCCCAGTGCACTAGACAAATATCGAAACCCTAATAAAATTGGATACACAGCAGAAAAACGTTGAAAAATCAAACAAACAAAACACACACAACACATGAACAAGTGCCATAACGGAAAAGAGAAGAAAAAAGAACTTTTTCTACAGCTTGTAATGCCATAAATGCATAATGGCATAAGTAATGCCATAAGTAGCCACATCGTCAAACAAGACAGCACAGCACGTAAATATTTTGTTGTTACTGACAAATGAGAATACAAACTTCCTCGTATTGCTATGGAGTCAATATTGGATATCCCTGCAATATTAAAAAAAAAAATCTTTACTCTTTTCACATTGTTAGATAACTTATTTTTTACATAAATACAATTGATCTACTTAGATTTTTTTTCCCCTGAATTTTTAGTAGAGATATTTGATATTCTAATCCTCTCAAATCATCCTTAATCATTCTTTAGGCTTCCTGTCCACTCTTTTCTTCGCTATATAGTACCATCCTCCTATTGCATACCACCTTATACTTTGTATGTTTCACTGTTGATTTTCTGACTGCAATATTTGTGAAGATAAGCTGGAGCAGAAAGCCATTTTATATCATTTACATTCTTTTTTTCTGCCATGATTGTTTAATGCAACATACCTAAAGTTGAAACCTTTATCAAAGGAAAATCTCTCTAATAAACAGCTTCATGGTCTGAAAAATGAACATCAGTATAGACATGGGTTATGGAGATGAGAAAACAAGAACATGGTCAAAACATGAGGCGAGATCACACATACAACACATTCCACATTTTGTACTAAAGACCTGTTCCTTCCTTTTATCCACTCACCCTCCTCTCAAAGAACAAACTGTTTCAGGCTTCCATCAAATATATGCCATCCCTTGAATATTTAAATTTTATCTATTAAATGCATAATATTACCTAAATGTCTGTAAAATTTTCCTCAAACTACACTCATAGAGAACTGTAACCCTGTTTTGTGAAGTGTCAGCATCAGTCGTATGTTCAACATATAAGGCAATACACAGTTATCTGGTCAAATGTAGAGAAAAAAAACCTAAATCTTCCACTCTGAAACATTCATTTTTATTCCCGGCCATTAGAAAAGGTAGATCAAGTAAAACGAGAACTATCACAATACAGTTTGCATTTTTCTATATTTTTCTATCTATTTCTTATACTCAAGATAGTGCTTTCTTAATACTAATAAGGGGCTCTAGAGAAAGATATTTAGTATGTGAAGTAAGCAGAGAAGCATATATCAGTCCTCTTTCCTCCTCTGTCTTTTTTTTTTTTTTTCTTTTTTAAGGAATCTTCAGATATTTGTTTATTGGGTTAAAAAGAAAAAAAAAAATCAGCTAACAACTAAATCTGGGTCAGCCCAGATCATATGCTATCTGGACCGGCTTATATACTGCAAGAATTTTCTGTGTTTTCTGAAGGCATTTAAAGCATATTAAGAGTTCTCTCTCTTATGTACTCAGATTTTCCCAAGTTTTGATGCTGTTTTATTATTTTATTCCCCATATCAAATACATATATATATTGCAATCACATTTCAGAAAGCTATGTGGAATATACATACACACATATATTTAGAAATAATTCCAATTCCAAGTCAAATCTCCAATTCAATTTCAATAAGAATCTGCTCTTGATTCTTTTGAAAGCTCCAGATGGATTGTATATACTCTGAGCTGAAGCTCTGTTGGTAGATATCTCAACATACAATGTCCTATATAACCCAGAAAGACCATAGAATTTGACTGGAAGTTCCAAACTTTGAATTCTCAGCCCAGTTCAGATTGAATATCAAAGCTGGGCAGATCTTACTATAATGTAGAATACCTTTTAAAAATAGCTTCTACTCTTGACCATTGCAATTTCTTTCCAAAGCTTTGATATAAAATTTGAAATGTAGGGAAAAAAAAAAAAGAAAAAAAAGTAAGTGCTGTTCTTCTCCAGATGTCCTAAGAGGTGAGAGACAACTTACAGAAGTGTTCTGTATCAGTTCTCACACATGCCACACACTGTTTTTACTTTAGGGATGCAATGAAAACTGATCATCTGCGTAACTAAGATGTATCAGCTTCAATGGTGAAAGCAGGATTTTCCTGGGGGGCCAGAGAATAGAGGGAAATGAGTAATCTCCCAATATTCAAGTGTGATCTCTACAGGTAACTGCCACATGCAATTGTATATTCACATCTAAGATTCAGAGGCATTTTTAGTGCCTTGTCTTTCTGCAACTGCCAATAAACTCCCTGTTGATCATCTGTACTCCACTATCACTCATAGAATCACAGAAGTTAGAGACAGAGAAGACATATTAGATCATCTGGTCCATGTCTCTGCCAGTGTTGTACTTAAGTGAATAATGACTGGAAAAGACACTCTGGATTTTTCATGCTGTGACATCACTCTCAAACAGTATCATTCTCTCACAGATGAAGCTTTAAAAATGATAACCAAGTGTGACGCACTTTAACAGCAAATAAAATTTAGTGAAAACCAAGACATTTATGCTACCACTGCACTGTCAAGAATTCACATCTCTGGAACAACCAAAACCTTTTCTTAGCTATGTACATTTATTCAACTATGATTTCTTTTTAACTCAAATGTGAATTTCACAAACAGCACAAGACACAAGAGTGAAAGACCTTGTGAGAAGCGTCACTGTGTCCAGTCAACGGAGTTGTCTTGTCTTTAAGAAAAGTGCCCTAAAAATGCTGCTGCTAATTTACTCTTTTATATATGTTAACAAGCATGTGCAAACCAAATAATTCCATTTTTAAACAGCTAGATAATATTTGTATCAAAGAATGATAACAAGCATCAAACACAGTTACTTAAATTATTTATATGTTATATTAGAATGTAGTTGAAAATGACACTAAATTGGGAGGAGCTGTTGACTCCCTCAAGGGTAGAGAGGCCTTGCAGACAGATCTTAACAAATTAGAGAACTGGGCAATCACAAAATACGAAGTTTAACTAGAGCACGTGCTGGAGTCTGCACCTGGGATGGGGCAACCCTGGCTATTGATACAGACTAGGAGATGAGAGGCTGGAGAGACTGAGGCAATGAAATAAAATAATTCAATGTGAGTTCCTTAAACCAAAACAAAAATTGAACTTTCCTTCAGTCTGATGCACCATATGCAAAACAAACATTTCTTTAGAAAAGACTTAATTTGAACTAACAACACACACTTATGGAAAGGTCCAAGTGCAAGAAGAATTTATTGTTTTAACATTATTTTCTTGGTGGAGAGGTAATATTTCTCCACAATTTTGATAAGATTAATTGATGTTACTAACTTCATAATAAAGTTTAGTGCCCGCTATGTCCCCTCCAACTCCTTGTGCACCCCCAGCCTGCTTGGTTGCAAAACCAGGAAGCCTTGACACTGTGCAAGCACTGTTCAGCAGCAGCCAAAACATCAGTATGCTATCAACACTGTTTCGGTCACAAATTCAAAGTACAGCACGATATGGGCTACCAGGAAGTAAACTGACTCCATTGCAGACAGACCAAGTACAAGTTTATATACATAAAGAATTAGTCAGTCTGTGTTTCATACCTGCCTTTTGAAAGGAAGGTACAGAAAACTCCTGGGGGACGGAGGGAGGGTGGGGAATGAGAAATCAGTCACTTGAAACTCAGCAGACAAAAAGTGACAGTATAGGCTCTTACAGTGCCCTGATTAAATTTAAATCTGTCAAAGTCCAGTTAAAATTTAAGATCTAAACAAGAAGCTGTATCCATAACAGCTTATTTATTAAAAAAGACAGTAAGAATAAAGTACTTCTCCAAGTCCTTCAGCAAGGCTGAGCACTCATTTTTGAATTTATTTTAAATTCATTTATGTACACTGAGCAATTTAAATATGCAAAGGAAAACATATTTTACATCATTATTTATCATCCCATAAAATAGAACAGTAGCTATAAAATGATCTACTTCTCTATGCATCATTTTCATTCCACTTTGAATGTGCAATCCAATTTTTTTTATACTTTAGATTGGAAGGTTAAAACTGCACTTCTTGCATGCATCACAATAAAGAGACAATGGAATCAGGACAATGAGTTCTGCAACTTCCTAAAGCAGAAACTAGAAAGACTGAAAATGAGAATTCAATAAAAAATACTATACCAACAGAAATACAGAGCTACTTCCATGAAAATGATTGTGCTAAATAAGCGCATCTACGTTCAACCCAAATTTCCTTTGACCAGCTAATAGAAAACAGTAGGCTAAGCATAATGGTTTTCATACTTTCAAAAAAATATATATATATGTATATGTTTACACGCTCATTTTTCTTATGTTACCCATTCAGACTTCCCTTTTTATTTTTTAAACTGCCACTGATAGACACACAAAAATGACAATTAATTTGCCTCTAAAGCTACATGGTGAAGTAGGATTCTTTTTATATATAACATTACACATACTTTGAAAAAAAATCTGTTTATTAGTTACAATGCAGTCAAGCAGAACATCAAGTTTGATTGGGAATTAATGCATTTTGCTCCTGTGATTTCTATTTACTTATTTCTTTAGCTGCTGGCCACTTCCAGAAATATGTTTTAATCTGGTAACTTCAGTTTTTTAGGAATATTCTATGGCCACAGGGCACTAATTGAGGTTCTTGGCCTGGATCTGGAAATTGCATTTCAAATTCTGTTACTTATTGGAAAGTAAATGAGAGCTCAGGTTCTGAATTGCTGTGTCCACCATTTGCTTTCATTCCATGTCAGGATTAAAAGGCAAAAGGGAAGATTATTCCTCCCTTTCTCTATAGAACAAGCTCAGCCTAGACAACACAGTGTTTCCTGAGCATACAGTTATTTCATATGGAGAAAAAAAAAAAAGAGAAAAAAAAGAAAAAAAACACTTATTTTCACAGACATCAGGCCAAAACCAATCAGCAAAGTATGTGTAAGATTGGGTATAGTATTTATCACACAACCACAGTTTCTGAGACTGAAGATACACATGAGAACTCATTTTCAGTTAATGCTTAAAAACCTAAATCAGGATGAACTAAACAGGAATCCATTGACTCACACCCATAGCAAAGGTCTGAAATCATCAATCCCGCCTTTCAGGACAAGGCCAATTATGATTTCATTGTGTCTGCATTCTGCATTTGGATGCCCTTGAGAGAGAACAGGCACAAAACAAGTAGAGTGAAAGAAGCATTACACATCTGTTTTCTACTCACCTTAGCTTCACTAACCAGTAAAGACACTGGGTCAAGATGAGAGAAAGAATAAAGGTAGTTTTACCTTCTCTTCCTTCTGAAGAGCATAGTAAGGAAACTGACATTACCTGTGTGTTTCCTCAGATACAAAGAATTTACTTCTTATCCTCAATATTAAGGAAGACATGGAAGCTAGAAGGGCCAAGGAAACCTTAGTGTTTAAACGTAAAGGTTCAGGGACAAAACTAATGGAACACAGTGAAAGAAAGGATTTGTTATCGCAAAAGTTTGCTGAGACATACACAGGATAGCTGTTCTCCCTTCAATAACAATTCACTTATTAATTAATTAATTAATTAATTAAGCTCTTAACAAAACTGATTCAGTAGCACGTATCACTCAGGAGCTTCTTCATGAAGTAAAAAAGTTTTGTCAAATCATAGATCTATCTATGTATCTACTTTGAAGTACAAGGTAGAAGAATCACGTTCGTACAGTTAGGTAACATTTTGATTTCTTTATGAAACAAAGAAGTTTAAAGCAGTCATCACCAAACAAGCAGAAAGTCCACTTATTTTCTGGCATCTGATGCCATTTGTTGCCACGCTCAATCTAAGAAATTCAACAAAAGCAAGTATCAAAGATTTTTTAGGTTGTTTTTTGTTGTTGCTTTGTTTGCTTTTTTTTATTCCAATGGCTGTTAGGTAGGGGCAAGACTAAAATCAAACCTGTACCTTGCTACCTTGCTTTCTTCCAAATTTTAACTAAAATATATACCACAGACTTCAAGGCACAGGGTTATTTAACAGAAAAAGTGAGATCCTGCTGACATCACTTCAGCAAAGTTAAATGATGCTACATGACAAGAAGATCCATAAAGTGAAATAGCCTTTTTCTTTTTCTGAAGAAATGCATTTGTGAAATATAACAATTAATTCTGTGCCACTCTCACAGAGAAGGTAAGGACTGCTCTAGACAGCAGGAAATTGCTCACTGCTCAATCACAACACTTTGATTGCCAGTCTGGTTCAACACAGCTACAATTTTGGCTCTTTTAGCCTCCTTAATTTGTTTTCATGGTTTTTGTCTTCATTTGATCATTACTGTTATTTTTTCACTGAGATATTTACTTCTCTAATTTCTTCATGTCAATCTCTAGAAAGCTACAGCATTTGAAAGAACGTAACCACCTCCTCTGGGCAGCAACTTAGAGGGGCTTAATAATCTTGTGTCTGTTAACAATGATGAGTATAGCTTCACAACCTACCATTTACACTACGCCTCCAGTATTTTTGGACATCAGTTGAATACTCAACAAGAATGATGCATTTCTATTGTATCATCAACTTTATCGGTACTAGATTTCATCCAATAGTTCACCTAAAGTACATTAAGAGCAGTAACAATTCCACTTCACACCATTTTACTACATAGGGCTATAGGGACTGGAAAACAGAAATGCTGGGGAAACACAAAACGTTTTACAGCAGCAATCTAATCAGCAGTATTTCCATCTATCACCATAGTAAACTTCAAATATATTTCCTCTCTGAGTAATTGGCAATCTTGTATCCTCTCAAATCAGGAGAAGAAAAAAAAAAATCAAGACTCTAGTTCATCCAGTACGATGACTAAAACATTTTAGATATTGCTGTAAATTAAATATGTTGTTCCATATTGATGCTTATTGAATGTATTTAGTTCTGGGTGAACAACATGTAAATAACTTTCTCCCCCTTTGAGATCCGATTTAGGCACAATATTAAAATGACAGAAAAATAAAGATGTATTCTCTGAGGAACATCTGATCTAGTTTGTCATAATTAGGGTTTGGGAATTATTTTCACTTCAAAACTGCTTTGTTCTTGCTGAGGAGGAGATAGCAGTTTAAAAGCATTTCTACTCTTACAAATGCTGGAATTACTTTAATTGCATGTATTTCTAGTAATTTTTTTCTTAGATACATTTAAAGTTTAAAGACATGGAAATCTTACATAATTTTGTGACAAAGGGATATTGCATCTTTATCTCTTCTGGATGTTTGTATGTTGAGATGAACACACCAAGCTAAAGGGCATTGTGAAGATAAGTTTCCATGACATTTGCTATAACTCTTCTATATTACCATCTGGCTATTTTATATGTAGCATTCAGAGAGAAATATATATAAAAAAAAATGATGTAAAGCTGAAATTATTTCCTTGATAACACTTGTTTTAAATACCATGCCACTAAATAGCTAAAAAGTCTCAAAAGTGAATGCATAAAGCATATAAAAGCTACAAGCCTACTTACATAAATTCTTAAGATTAAAGTAATAACTTCTAGAAAAAGGTGGGAGAAAACATACTATAATAAATCTATTTGTAATGGTATTTGGGTTCCAGCAACTGCTTTCATTGTTCTCAAGTGGCTTACATATAAAACAATACATTTGATGTATGATTTCAATTCCTTATGGAAAACTGTTCTATCTAGCAGCAGCCTGTCAAACAAAACAAAAACAAAACAACAAAAAAGCAGCTCAGCGCTAGGAAGAAATAAAATTCTTTAAAACAAAGTAAGGACTTTTTTTTTTTTTAAAGTCCATTTCAGACATACACGAGGGCTGGTTTACCATGTAGAATAGGATGCTGGGATGCAGGCTTGGGAAGTTGGGAGAAAGGGCAGGAGTACATGAAGGCGGAGAGGTAACTGGGAAGGTGTACCACACATCTCTAAAACACCATTCATAGAAGCTAAATAATGAGAACATGCATTTTTATAAAAAGTCACAAGGGTGGCATTACCTGGCAACGAGTATTAGTTTCCTGATAAGTTAGACTACTCCAACACAAAGGACTGCTTCAAAGCAGTCTGAAAGAATATAGAAATTAAACAAATGCGCTATTTTCATAGTTCAGTAGCTATACCCTTAGTAATTAGGAAAGATTTTCACAAGGCTGTCTGACCTTTTTCTTTCTTAAAATGATTGCTGCTGATCTGTCATACTTAACAGGAACAATTCATTTTCTATTACCCAAAGACACCATTATGGTTATTCACTCACGTTACAGCACCACCTACATGCTTTACCCAAGGTCAGGCACCACCAGTGCTGCACTCTACACAATCACAGAACAGCATGCAGGCCCTGGCTTGAACAGCACACAGTCTGACTTGACAAGACAGAAGAAAGAAAAAAAGCATAAAACACAGATAGAAGTACCTTCTTCAAGGTCACATAGCAGTTTGATAGCAAAGAAAGAAACAAAATTGTTTCTCCCACATCAAAATTCTTTTGCCTCCACTGACTGGAAATTTATGTCTCTTTAAAACTGCCTTTGTAATATATAACCTTGTCTCAAAGCACTATTGTATGAAATTCTTTGTACATATTGATTAATGCATATTAGTTCTATGATCTTCAGCAGTTTCCCTTTTAAACAAGACACTAATGTGCTTACACACTGCATCACAGACAGAAAAGAGCTTACACTGTCCACACTGAACCAGTCAAATGCTGCGTACCTGCATTAGTCTGGTGCTATACTGAAGCTAATAAATCCTGATGAGCAGTTGGATTCACCAACTGAGGCTCAGCAGTGACTACGTTTATTAGATTTTCTCAACTTGAAACACGGGAAAAGGAAGCTTACATCCGCTCAGAACTTGGACAAAAGTAAGTTGCTGGCTCACCACTTACTAGTCTCATGGATTTATAAGTAGAGTAAGCAATTTCTAATTTATTTTTACTAATAGGGCTGCAGCAATCTTATAATGCTACTTGTAATCATCAAAATGCCATGCCTGACCAAAAATTTTTCATTTGCTTTCTTCAGTTCTACTATATCATATTCTCCAGGTAGACACACTTGGCTGTCACTCTTATGTGAGGTCCCAGTGTCTATCTTGGAGTAAAGCCTCTTCCTTGTTTGTTCCTACATTTACCAATTCTGTATTTTTGGTAACAAGGAAGTATAAACATACATATGCTGCTATCAGGAAAGATATCTCTTTACGTAGGATACAAATGGTCACATTTTTCTAGCAGATCTATTGAGACAACTAAATAGCATTCTAAGAAATATGTGAATAGTTGTGTGGAAATTAAACAATCAGCAGCCATTACACATTCTTAATTTTCACTGAAGTCCATGCATGACTGCAGGTTTGGACTGGTAAATAATTTAATTCTTTGCCACTTGGTAATCTGATCCACTGTCAGATGTATCACATGGCAGAAGGAAGAGAAATGTGTTGGAGCAACTTAGAGTAAAAAATACAGAAAAAATAGATCTGCTTGGTTGAAAGCTTTGCTAATGCTTGCACTGTGTAAAGCAATGCTATGACTGAGAAAATGATGTCTACGCCAGAAGTGTTCTTTGTTAGGCCATCTAATTCTTCAGATACAGAGCTACAGACCAACAGCTTATATAATAAATTGGTCTCAAGATGTCTCATAACCCCATTCTGTCCAGACATGGTAAAATGCAGTGTCAGAAAAACAAACACATAAAATAAATGTTTTTCAGAAATCTTGAAAAAATCCAGAGGTGTCAGAGCATTATCTCTAATTACCTCTAAAAATACTAAGATAGCAGACAAGGAGCACCTGACAATATGGTTATGTAAACAGAGCTTAGCAGTGTACCAGCACTGGACTTTATATACCACTGGAGCATATGGTATTTACTAAAATTTCCAATATTCTTAAACATTCTATCATGAAATTTTTAACTCGGATTGCATTTTTAACCCTTCACTATTACCATGTAGGTTCAGAGTAACACAGATGTCTATAATCCCATGCTACAATATGTCTTGTAGACAACTTCAGTGCAGCTTTCCAAGCAAATACAGAGCATCATACCTAAAAGCCTTATTCCAAAAACAGGAGACAATGAAGAGGTAGTATAGTATCTTACTAGGGTGGAGTAACAATCACATTACATTTCATTATTTTATTAAACTAGAAAATAACATTTTCAGAGCTCACAACAGATTTTTACTTTTCAGTTTGGGACACTTGAAAGACACTAAATACCTGGTGTTTTGGAAATTAGCCTTGTTCAAACTTTCAGGTTGGCATTCAAACAAGACCCCTTCTTCCCCCTAAATGAATAGCTATTCCTTAAGAGTTCAACTAGAATATGACATATTTAACCTGAAGTTTGTCTGCAGGTTCTTAACAAGTACAGAACAAGACTGTGATTGAAAGTGCTTCAGGACCCTTCAGAAAAGAAATAAAAATAATATTTTTTTCCAAAAAAAATATTCAAAAATATTATTCTAGGTCCAATTCCAGTTTGAGGTCAAGGTCCAAATTTGATTTCTATGTTACTGTAAGAATCACCTAGATGAAGTATATTTTAAAATAATATCTGGATGCAAAAGTAAAAGTATCTGATTTCTGTAATGGTTCTAAATGAAAGCTTTTAAGAAGACCCCACTGTATAAATTATCAATCTCTGTCAGTGGTGGTTAACAGCATGCCTTGAGTGTGCTGATTAAAACAAAAGGTCAGAGCAAACATCAGTGCTCCAGAGACTCTTGTAGATAGTGGTGTAATTAAAATGTAATTCTAGACTGCTCCATGCTTTCTATGTCAGCATCTTTCCAGCAAGGAATGGCCAGATAGCCTGGAAAATCCAAGCACCAACAGCAGAAAGTGACAGGAGATGTCTGATGAGGGAGCAAATAGATAGGCATCAGTGTTATCAACTCATGCTACATACTGGAACCCAAACAGCCTTTTTTTTTAATGCCTTTCTCTTTTTTTTTTTTTCCTTCCAGTGTGCATGCTGTCCTGTCTTTTGTTCCAGCAGAGATAAGATGTATAAATTATGAGTGGTTGACAAAGTATACTCCAGTGCCTGAGGCAGCTCATCAATCATTTTCCACATGTCGACAGGTAATTGATGCGAGCCCTGCAGGCGCATCTCCATCAGGTAAAAGGAGGAAGGAATTAAATCTGCTGTCATGGTTTGAGCAGATGATCTGTATTTAACATTCTTTTTAATTTAGAAGTTGTTTATTTTAAACTGTATTTGGCTGCTGTGGCTCTCTCCCATTCTTTTTCCCTCTTTTGCTTTCTCCCCAAGACCTCACGTAGAAATTGGTGTGTATTCACTGTCTGTATTCATGTGCCACAAACACAAAAAAAACTCCCTTCAGCAGGATAAGAGGGTGCTCCAGAATTGGATAGCAACAGACCACCCAAAGACTGCTGGGAAGCAGCTGAGGAACTTACTTAATACTTCACTGAAGCTAAACCTCAAAGACACTGCTTGTCAGGCATTAACTGTCAAGCAAGTTAGGTTCTGACCGATCTAGATGAGCAAGAGCATATAAGTTATACTGATTTTTTACTTTGGTTATTATCTTGATTCCATTTAATTACATGTCTCTTAATCTGTTTATAACTCTTGGCTTTGAACAGAGAATTTTAAAATTCAAAACTTGGCACAGAGGTGGAGAGGGAGAAGTATGTGACTGAATTGGGTCTGATTGGGATGGAGTTAATTTTCTTCATAGTAGCACACATGGTGCTGTGATTCAGATTTGTGACGAAAACAATGCTGCTAAACACACTAATGTTTTAGCTATTGCTGAACTGTGTTTGCCCCGCATCAAGGCATTCCCTGTGTTTGGGAGCGTTGTGCTAGTAAGCCAAGGACTTAGAGGGCCTTCGAGTAGGAAATACTAAGTAATAATGCATAGAGGAATCTCCTCTGTTTCAATGCTGATGAACCGTTTAGGCACTATTTGCTTAGCTTTGTACTAAATGTTTCCAGCTCAAACTGGGAAGATACGCATCACTCTACCCTGCCAGTGAACAGACTGGGTATGCACAATAGGTTGGGAGGGGACACAACCACACAAATTACCCAAATTAACCAAAGAAATTATTCCATGCCATATAACATCACCATCAGCAATAAAACAAAGTAAAATGGTTTAGGTAGGTTAGATGCCTTTTACTCAGGAACTGGCTGGGATTGTCTTTGCATCACCTGTTTTGTTTTCCTCCTTTCTTCCACTTCACTTATTAAACTACTTCTGTCTTGACTCATGAGTTTCCTTGTGCTTACTCTGTCCCACTCTGGGTGGGAGGCGAGTGAGTGAGCAGTTGTGTGGTGCTTAGCTGCCTGCCAGGGTTAACCCTCAACAGAGGTCAGTGACTGAAAGTTTAGAGACAGCCTTGGCAAATCAAATCTTGTGAAGTTCTTTCATTTGCAGACTTTGTCGTAAGACCTCTTTCTCTCTTCTCTATCAACACAAGGCTGAGTGACTACAACAAATAGTATGCAGTGCCACTGTCCAACTATTTGGACATTCGGGCCACTTCAGAGTTAACCCTATTGAAATTAATCACCCAACATCAGTTCTTTGTAATCTATGCTAGCTACTTTTTACTCTGGAAATCCACTGGAAGACATAAAACTGTTAAGTCCTGCATGATGTGGGATCCCACAGCTTCAGAAACTATCCTTAATGTAATTAAGCATTCTACACAGACTGGAGCTGAGCCTTTCCACCACAAGAATTGAAATAGCATTTCTCTGATGAGATGCTGAGCCACCAGAATTGAGACACGGTGCTATTGAAGGATGGCACAGCACCCCAGCACCCATTGTTCCATTTTGGGTGGAGCTGAAAGTTAACCATTGAAGGAAGTTGTGTTGATGATGTTCTCTGTGACTTACATCTTCCCATCTTGGGCTGAAAATATTCAGTGCAAAGCCAAGCAAACAGTACCTGACAGGTTCATCAACACTGACACAGAGGAGCTTCCTCCATGAATTACTCAGTATTTCCAACTCATAGGCCTTCCAAATCCTTAGTTTACTAGCACAGTACTCCCCAGCGCAATACGGATGGACTGTGACGCCTGCACTTGAAAAAGCCTTCACTTCATTTGTCAATGAAAACAGAAAGACAAAAGGCCTAGTCAAAAGTACGATAGTTTTCAATTAGCTTCAAAACCCATCTTAGTAAGGCCCAGAGACAAGTGGCTGTCAAATAACCATGACCATGGTGATTTGCAGAATCTCAGAATTTAAAATTCCTCTGGCATAGTTTTAGGCTAATCTGAGCGGCAAGAAGAAAGTGGAAGACAGATCTATGAGTTACTGTTACTTCCTTTCTGAAATGCTGCAAGAAAATGAAGTTTAGACCATAGAGAAAAAAAAAAAAAAGTAAAGAACATGGGAAAGTATGATGCCAGACATTAAAAAGAAAAAACAGAAACAACTACACCTTGCAATTTCTAACGGTACTATCTTAAAGAAACAAACAATATAAAAAAAATAGAGTTTAGGTTAAGTGTACTGGGGACAAAGAAATGCACGCATATTGTGTGCACACATATTCCACATGTTAAGGAAAAAATATTTCCACTCTTTAAAAATAATTCCACTAAGAATTGGACTTTTTCATGTGTCTTGGTCTAAATGACTACCACAAATAAATATGCAGAGAACACCCGAAATATAATTAAGGCTACTGTTGCTACTTGCCTAAAAGGCTTTAAATATATCAAAGAAACATGTTTCTTTGACATGTATGTTGTCAGTATTATTTTTTGGTGCTTTTCTTGTCAAAGCAATAAAAATGCAGATAAAATGTACAAGAATTTTTAAGCAGAAACATTCTTACAAGAATGGTATTTTTAAATGGTAAGAGCTTTCTTGCACAGTTTCCGTGAGAGAACTAAGATAGCAAAGATCACTGGCAAACAGACCTCCAAAAGAAGACCCATTTTGCTTCATGCACATTTATAACACATTTTTGACAAATACAACGAATATATTCATTTGTTTCTCTAGAACATAAAGTGACTTCAAATAATTTTGGTATTTATAGCTCTCAGTTCAATGAAACATTTGGAGAACTTTAAATAGCATTTCATCCCTGTAGTCAATTGCAACAGTATAGATTTGCTATAGTGAATCATCTCGTTTCAGTGATCAGTCAATTGTGATGTATCTTGCTTCTACCAAAAGCCACAACTGCATGCAAGTATCTAATGGAAATAGTAACAACAACTTCATGCATGCCTTTATTTTCAAAAGAAAAGATGTGCTTCTTATATTAAAGAAGAAAGTACTGAATATTATATTTTAGCCTCACCGTCATATATATATGCCATATACTCTGAATGGCAAAAACTTGAGATTAAAATCTGGAAAATAACCAAGTCATTACTAAAAAAAACAGGGACCTTTCCCTACAGTCTAAGAAAAAAGTTAATGAATAATTTCACTCCAGGTCAAAATAATCAGACTTTGATCAAAGCAGAAAAATATTGTTTCTAAAACATTCCTGATCAAATTCTAATGCATTTCATAAATAATATACCTCATTTTATAGTATACTATTTGTTGATATACAATTCTAATTAATTTTTCAAGTTACAAGAGCATGCTTTTGAACCAAATTATCTTTTTAAAAACTCTTTCGACACTGAAACTAATAGATTATAATAACACCCCTGATCTATCTTCAAACCTTGCCGAGTTCAGTTTACTTCATAAGTAGTAGTAAACTTTAGTAAAAATTACATACATTGATTTTGCTTTAAGGGAAAGATAAAATATAAAGGAATTCATTACTTGAAGGCCCTTTTATAGTAAAACACATAACCCACACAAAATAGATTTAAAAAAAAAAAAGAACACAAGTGGAACAATCTCATTTCTGAGATACTGCTGCAATATATCACCCACATTATCCATTGCATCCAACAAGACTGAACCTCTTGCTCAGATAACAATATAGGGCTTGATTGCATGGCACACACATATGAACTCTTGTCAAAGTTAATATCAATATTTTTCAGTACAACAGAAGCCAATCAGTGAGTTATCAAGGATGAAGACTAAGAACTTTTGTTTAGCCTGAAGAGAGCTCTAATTAAAGTTCTCTAGCCCTAAGTGCTTTACGTTGTTTGCCAGACTCAGACTGGCTGCTGACAACTTGAATCTCCTCTTTAGTCCTGAAAAGAGCTTTTTCTGCATTCATTTTGATGTGGAGGCTTTAATCTAGCTCCCACTTCCAACACATTTTATCAGCCCTGAAAAAGGCTTTTTGTTTATTCCAACTGGCAACTCCTTTTCTGACAGCAAGGCTTCAAGTTGGCAAATGTCAAAGGTTCCACATACAACTTTACATTTTTGATTTCTAACTTGACTGGTATTATACAGATAAGTTGAGCCAGTATCATAGACAAGTTTTTACTAGCGGTTTGATTGTTTTTGCCAGTTTGTTGGCTCCCAGACCAGCAATTCCTCACATTCAAATTAAGGGTACCCTTGATCTCTAGCTAAAAACACCCTAAATATACAGTCTCAAGATGTAAGTATTTGAAACTGAACACCAAATGATTTATAATATACATGAGGAGATATACACACAGCACTCTGCTATAAAGCAGTCTCAGAATCCATCTATAAATCAAATAAATCCAATGAACCTATAGCTTTCTGCCCTTTCACCAAGATTCTTGCTCATCCAATCCCTGAACAAAATTTTGCTGCAACTGGCTGGCCAATTCTATAGAATGCCTATAGACCACACTTGCACAAACTACTTCAATATCTGATTTCATTGCACTGTACTTAATTATTCATTTCTGAGAGGTTGTCCTTGACAAACCAATAACCCCAAATTCTGTGTGGCTGGTATCCTACTTCTTTGAAGTTCAACTCAGTATGTCAGATTCTTCCAGGAAGATCCCTCTTGGTTCCTAGCAACGTAAATGAATCAACGGTTCTATGTAATACCAGGTACCTCTCACTGACTACCAAGTTCAAGATTGAGTAGGCACTACTTGTTTCCTAATGGTATAACCCAGCTTTTGATGGCACTTCAAACATCTAAAGGACAGAGCTCTTGTGTCTTACCTAGTGACAGTTCCACCTGCAAACTTGTTCCTGAGCTGGTCAGATCCCCTACGTTATTACACGGCAGTACTATATGCAGTGAACCAGAGAATCAAACTTTCCTCTAATATTAATCATTATAGTTCATAAACTATGATTCCACACCATTAATTAATTTCTAAATTTATTGAGCATTTTGACTGCTTCGCATACTTTGCAGACAACTGTTTGGGGCATCATCACCCTCGTTGGCAATTCTCAAACTGCATGAGCTTACTAATGAAATTAAGCTTTGCTGTCTGCAAAGAAATAAGGGAATATTTTATTCTAACTGTGTTGGTGAAGCAAGGTAATCACTTGATGAAACAAGCTGGTGAAAATGTATTGCCTTTGACTTAGAGTGTATATACTCTATACACGTAACCATCACACAGAATAAATTTATGACCTAATAATGTAATTGACCAAATCCCTTAGAAACCTTAAGAACAGACCATGAAATATCTCAAGTGCAGCACCCAAGAGAAGTATTGTCTTCATTACCATACACCTAGCTGCAAATCAAAGATGCCACTGATTTACTCATCATGTAAATGACTTAAAGTTACTACAGTGTTAGTGAAAACGTGAAGGTTGATATCACCAGCAATTATGCTTTCATGTCCATGAACTTGTACAGCTTATGAGGGTCAAAGCTGACCCCCCAGTAACCTTACCAATGCAACCCAAACCTGATTTCCAGACAGTTGTGGGGGAGTCTTACTGGTATAAAAGAACAATTCAGATTCCATTACTATTCAAGCTTCCATTTTTATGCCAAAATATAAGATGCTTCTTAGATACTGTACTAGAGTTATTAGCATTCATACAAAATTAAAGATAAAAAGCACTAGGAGTTGTCCAGAAGATAAACACAGCTCCAAATTTTTCTGTTTGGTGTGAGGAAGAGGAAAACTATAGAAAACATTCACAGTTTTAAGTAATGAGACATCAGAAGAATAAAATATATATTTGAAACTTTTTCACACAGATATGTATATCATTTGTAAACTCTTATTTAAATCAGTTAATCCTGTGAATTACTCAAAAAATAAAATTATTCTAAAGAATAAAATTCAGAGAAAGCCAGTATGACTCCAATTTTATTTTATGGTGTGAACAAAATATTTTATGAATAATTGTCTCTATTGCTTTTGTGATGCTCTTGTTGGGCCTAGTAAGGTTTTAAGATTACATGAAAATGTTTCCAAAGATATGATGAAAAGCACTGTTTTAAATTACTCTACAGGTAGGCAACAACTGGAGAATATATCCATCTGCTAAATGATTATTTGTTGGGGGGAGGGGGGGGGGTGCAGAGGGCATGATTAGGAATATATAAAAGATCCGAGGAAACTTCTCTCTACTTTTAAAAATGCCCTTGCTTCACGAATAAAGCTAACAAGCTATTTCGGTTTCATGAATATAAGTGAAAAATCACATTCTGTAGGTGTGGACGTACAGTCACTATTTTCAATAAAAATTGTAAAATGCCTTTAATTAATAAGTGAAAGGTTGCACAGACCTTATGGCTGCAGAGACGCTCACAATATACTTTATCCAATCCCAAAATCCAATGAGCTGTTGAACCTGATTATATAACTTCAACAAAAAAAAAACTCTCTAAAAAAAATCTTTCAGCATGGGCTGGAGAAAGAGTCCAAAATCAAAGCCCACTGTTTCTCCCAGCATGCTGATATATCCAGTGTGTATGAGTGCACTTTTCTTATTCCTCTTGCGTGTTTCTTCTTCTTACATTATTGTTTTAGATAGAAAAATAACTGTCTTTGAAGTTATAGTCAGTCTTTCAGAAAGTTTAGTTAATGGGAATTTTTTAATGGGGAAAAAAGACCATGACACATAACTGAACATATATTACATAACCAAGAGAATCTCTCAGGTTTATTGTGCTTGCTTGTATAAAGAAGCCTCTTAAAAAATTAAGCACAACCTTCTTCTCCCTCCAGCACCCCAACTTCCATCACCCTATTCCACAGTAGAGAACACAATTCTTTTCAAACTATTTCCAAACCCTTATCATTTTTTATTTTGACACTAATGGAATCCTGCATTCTTTGGAGGACTAGGCCTCTTCAAGCATCCCACTAGAAGTGGGCATCAAGCTTAATATGCCAAATTACCCTTACTGTTTAAAACAGACAGCTTTAAAATTCATACCTTGTTTCCTTAATAACTTACAACCAGGTCAGAAGCACACTGTGAAAAAGGTCCAAAAAATCCCAATGAACAGTTCACCAACTTTAACGGATCAAGAAGCAATCCTCTTGGAAAGTCAGATCCTCTGCTCCTCAGCTGTATCTCTTAACAGGACAGAGTGCTGGGCACCGTACACAGACAGATCACAACTGCCTGCCTTTAGCTCTTCATTTAGAGCTGCTTGTTGCATTGGCTTAGAATCTATGCTTTCTGCACAAGGTCTTTATTTTTATTTACCTATTTTTGTTAAGAGTACACCGCAGAATTATTATTGATATGGAAAACCTCCTGTTGCATTTTGGGGTCATCCCATTAACACCGGACGGTGCTAGAGGCAGGCAAGAACTAAGGAACCAAACAGCTAATCTACCGGCGTGAACTGAATAAGCTCTAAAGAGCTGTTCCACATGTACATATAACTTATAACATCCCAGTCCTCCTTCAATTTTTTCTGTGCAGTTTAATTAAATTCATATTCTGATTAATAATAATCACAAATCCAGAAACAGAAACTGCAAGTGTTCCCTGGTTGCTAAGCAGTTGCATGGTAAGTCTGAGTCCTGAAATATTCTTTATGGATTACTTCTGAAACCCTGGAAAAGCTGTATTGGACTTCAGAAACAACAAGCACAAATGGCACAGCTCTAGTATTAAAAGAATAAAAATGTTTGGACAAAAACTTAAAATGTTTACATGCCCAAGTCAGGTTTTTGCATCTCCTGTCAATGAAGATTAATCTTAGTTCACAAAATGTATCCCACTGTGAAACTGGCACTTGGACAATGGTGTCATTCAGCCACATTACCCCTGTGAGTTACTAAACCCAAAACCAAGGCTGGGGATAGCACAGCTTTCATTCTTGTGCACTTAAAAATAATAATAATAAAACCAACTGTATGATCTCTAATGTTCGGGAGAAGGTGGCAAGTAGAGAAACACAGGCTGGGATGGAGAGTTCACTAAAACAGCAGTTGTGAGGGTAGAGAAGCATAAACCCTAACTACTGCCTGTCCTGTCAGGATTGCCTGTCCTTCACTCTCAGGAGCACCTGATTTTTTTCTTTCTGCTCCTGCCACCCTTTCACTCTTATTCAATGAATGTTCCAGGCACAAAACCTGGTCTTTGAGCACGTTGCCTCTGAGTTTACTGTACAGTGAGTATGTCCATCAAGCTGCTTCACCAAAATACGCTTTAACACAAGAATGAAGGTCCTGTAGAATAGCCTGCAGTAAATTGTAGGGAAACTGGATGCAGCAGACTTGGCAGAGTCTTACAGAAATAAGCTTGAAAGGAATATCCCAGAACCATCAAAGGCACATAATAGAATCCTCATAGCATTACACCTGGTTAGGAAATCACACAAAAAAAAAAAAAAAATTAATGCTGTAAAATAGATGATAATATCAATGGAAAGATGTTTTCAGTATTCAAGTAATAGGGAAGAAATTCATCAGCTGAAAGACTGATATACCTCATTTCTCATGCTGTCATTTCCTAACCCAAGGAAAAGCTAGAAATAATTCAACTCTTTCAAAAAAAAATATCTTTTTCAAAGTTTTAAAAAAGCCTAAAATAATCTTGCATCTATTATTTTTGACTCATGCATTATGTACAGGGTGAGCATTATCATCCCAATGTTGCAGCTATAGCAAAAGACTAGCCAAGATTCTGCACACAGCCACTGATAATATTAGGTCTGTTGATGCAAATGGGTTTTGCTGAAAGAAAGCAGTCCTCCTTGTGCTAGCATCTTTCCTTCAGCTTTACCAGTTTGCTCTTGCTCCTAGATGTCATTCAGTGCACACACACCAGGTGTCATCTTACATCACAAATCTTACAGACAAGAAGGCAACAAGGACACTGAAGAAGCTGAAGCCTATACAGATCCAGCAAATTTGGGGGGCTCTTATTTTGCATATTGCATGTAACTGGTTTATTATGGAACGTTTCTCTCTCAGCATACAAGTTTCTCTCTGCAGAAGACTTCTGCTGTATTTTACTATGAGCTGGGGCTCTCGGTGACTTTTAGTACTTCTCATGTAATCAGTAGGTGGGATGGATTTAGACTGGAGCTGATGAACTGAAGCCCAGGGAGACCAGTTTGGCCTTGTTCTAAGTGGCAGAGAGCAGGGTTTGAAGAAATGGAAAACTACCTTTGGCAGAAAGCAAGAAGCCAGGTTTTAAAAAAATGTTAGTGTGTATTAGAGAAATATCTTAGAGGGCACAAAGAATTTGAAGACAGGTGTGCCACTTGGGGCAGAAGAAAATAACAGTTAGGTTTTCATATAATGACAGATGGCAGGAAAGGGGTCACAAGTAAAAATGGAGAAGCTACTTGCCAGGCAGATTCTTGGAAGGGAAGCTGTGCTGAAAGACTCTGCATTTCAGGAACAAGTACCACGCTACTATAAAGGATCTGAGCCGACTCCACAGTATGTAGCTACATACAGCCCAGTGTTTCAAAGGGGATGTTCACAGAATCACAGAATCTGTTCTTTTACTGTGGCTGTTACAAGTAACAGCTGTGTGTTTAGAAACTTGACATGAAATTAATGTTTGCTTGCACACATGTAATGAATACAGCTTTAGTCCTTCAGTCATTATTTCTGAGTGTTGTCCCGAGTCATAGACATGCTTAACGAACAGAACATCTAAGGAGCACTTTAATGAATTTTACAAAGATCCATGAAATTTCACATCTTTGGTCTCCTGAAAAAGCATCACCTCAAGAGTGTTAATTTCTTACTTTATTACAATCTCGATTTATTTCATTTGGCAAGAAACCCATAAACCATATAACTAACCTTAATGAGCTCTGAATTAAAGGGTATTTCCTCTATTGACTATCCCAATATGGCAGTTTTCATATTCACAACACTGCAGTTCTGTATCATGTTGCCATTAATTACTGTTAAAAACAATACAGATACATGATAAGCCAGAATGTGATGTATTTTATCTAATTCAAGCTTCTAAGAGACTTTTTTTTCCAGTTAAATAATCACTCATAAATGGAAAAATTTTACTATCACTTCCAGACTATCACAGTGCATTATCATAAAATGCTACACCTCTCAATCAATATTTACCTTTTGAGACAACTAACTCTTGACAACAACCTCAAAAAAATAACTGTCTGATGGGTCTATCTTCATTTATTACTCCACATATTAGTACAAAATGGAGACACGTCTCCAGTGCCAGAAACTGCAGAAGTAGCAAAAACTAACGCACCAGCTGAAAAAAACATATCCAATCTGCAGATGTATATTTGAAGACCATTAAACAAATGGAAAAAATAAAATAAAATAAAAATCCAGTTAACTGTAAACAAATACATTTGATGACAGCAATACATAATACGGACATAGACTTTCAAAATTATATTAACCAGTTCAACTGCAAAACTCTTAGCTGAAAAATTAAATTAATAATAAAAAATTGAGTATATTTTTTCCAGTTGATTAATGGAAGTGGAACAAAGAAGGATGTTGCTGATACTTACTTGATGTGGAATTTTCAAATCTGTGCCACGTTTAATTTTAAAACACTGTTCATGTTCAACAGGGGTGCCAAATTGCTACAGTTAAGACATAAACAGAGTTTAGGACCAAAACTGGAGGTATGAACCTTTAAATACACATTTGAGCAACATGCTATTACGACAGCTATGGTGTAGCATCCTTGTGCTGTTTCCATAAGATGCAGCAAATATATACCATACACCTTGAAGTAAAAACCGTAAAACTCATGATGTGAGAACTAAGCCTTTTACTGGTTAAGTAGAGAAACTCAGCACTAACAAGCACTTCTGGGTCCAATTCTACTAGAGCTGAAGATGTGTTAGTACTTGCCTGTATTGTTCATAGGCCTTTAAAAGTTTTAAAAACCTCCATGTTGGTTTAAATCCACTTTACCAACTTACCAAATTTCTTTGAAGACTCTATAGACTGATTTATACATAAACAGATTCAACATATACAATGTAGATCAAAGTCTTAGTATTAATTCTTTCAAAGGACTCTGCTAACGAGAAAGCTAACCTTTACTTGAAAAGAACAGCTACAGTTATGAGACAACTGTCTGAAACAAAGAAGACAATTCTCCCTAAGTAGAAAAAGCTAGTAATGTAATAGACCAAAACCTTCCAGAGCACGTCACAGGCTGTATCCATATCAGCAAGTCATTCATTCTGCAATATAAGCAGATCGGCTGCTTGAAGACTTTTTGCTTGAGACTTTTCATACTGTCTCCCAATTCTTTTAACTGGATTTAAAAACTTTACTAACACCCAATATACATTTCATCTGACACCTGGATTACTTGAAAGTAGATCACAATCAATAAACAAATACCATGCAACAATTTGTGCCAGATAAACATCTTCTGAACTTAAACTGCACCCTGTTTACTTATCCAAATAAAAACAAGTTGTGGAAAACTTACATAGCTACTTTTGGGAATAAAATGGTTCCTAAAATCCATGTTTCACAAATTAAAATTGAAGATTGTTCCTTCTTTTAAGGAATAATGATTGTTAGTTTTGTATACAGTGACAGGTTTTAATGTATACAAAAGAAGTTTTGCAATAGCAAAAATGTTAAACAAAATAAATTCTATGGCAGTAATAATAGGTATAATGAGTGCTAGAGAGAAATAGCAACCAAGAAGTAGAAGTAAAGAAACTAGAACTCAACGAAGTATAGCTTGCTAAATACATGTATTATAAAAAAAAAAAATCAAAACAGATGTAATACTAGCTACCCTCTAAACACATTACTTCATTGTTTGTTCAATAGCTATGACACTTCAAGGGCAGTATGTACAGTCCATAGAGATTCAGCTTGGGAAAAAACATTTTAGTTTCATATACACCCACAGCATCAATTTCAGCCACAATGTACTTGCACACTGCAGTGCAAACTACTAATGAAATATTATCGCTAAAAGTGTTAAAATATGACTGGGTACATCACGTTTCCTCCACACTGCCTCTAGAGATGTTGTAGACGAGATGCCAAGCAAGAAATGCAAGTTCCCTCTTCCTATGGCTTCCACACATCCCTATGCTCTTCTCTATATGACAGAAAAATATTTAAGAGTAACAGATTTAAAAAAAAAAAAAAAAACTTTTTTTTTTAACTAGTGAAAGTGTTTGGATGAAGCAAAGAAATGGAATTAAGAACAAAAATGTAGCGTTAATATAACATTATTAACAACTGTCTGGCCAGTTTACAGGAAGGAACCACACAAACTCATGCACAGATTTCCAACATAATATATTCATCATAAAGGTATTAAAAAATGAACAATTCCTTTTGCTTTGTCTAGAGAGGACCACAGCTGTTCAAGTTCATTTATACTTAATCCATTGTAATAGCTTCCAATCTCAACCAAATATTGCAACATCAGTTTGTTTCTGTACATGGTTTTGACCTGAGTTTTTGGCAACTTCAGCCCAGCTTGAATTCTGAGGTTTGGCCAAACCTTTGTCCAAACACAGAACAAAATGCAAATTTGAGGTGATGGAAAACTTTGCAAATGGCACATCCCAGAATAAGGTTACACAAGCCTCCACATAATTCAAAACATCATTTTTCACAGAACTCTACTTAGATCTCAAATTTATTGCTCCATTTATCCTCATTGACAAAGAGTATTCATCAGTTCTTTGCCCATGATTGACAACATATGTTCCAATTAGCTCCAGTTCCAGTACTGGACTGTCTCATATGTTCACTGAATGCACCAGCCAGGGAGAACAAGAGTACAACAGGACCTAACTACTACCTGTTTGCACTACAATAGACTAAGTCTCCTTGTGATGCAGTGGTCTATATTTAATCCCTAAACCTTACTCCTCTCCTAGTCTATTAAACAGTAAATTAAGCATAAAATCAACTGTACAAAAAAAAAAAAAAAAAAGAACACCTATTCAGACAGTGGCACGGTCAGCAGCCTGGAGTAACAGATCTACTCTCTGACAAAGGCCTGGTTAATTCTGGGTGCCTTGAAAAGATAGAAGAACAGAGCAAGTATCTGTGATAACTTTCCTATTATGTTCTTCAAGGTTTCATGGCTCTGCGGCTCAAGGACTTCCTCAATTATAAATGTTCTTTTCTGAAAGTTTATGTGCATCAATGTTTGCTTTTTCCCTGATAGCTATTGCTAATCATTTTCTAAACTCCTCTAAAAACTTGCAGCACGAACCACATCTTGTTGAAATGGGATTCACAATTCAAAACAAAAAGTACATCCCAAAACTATATCTCCTGGTGTTCACTTTGCACCTGTCATTTAAAACTTTCATTTATGTTCTTGGATTTGCCTCAAAAGAGTTCAGCTCAGCAAACCACTATCAGCATTATCAAACTGAAGCAGGGCTTCACCCACGAGATCTTGTCAAGCTGATTGTTACTGGGGTGTTGCACAGTCCGTTTGGAATGTCAAAAGAAGCTGCTGCAAAACTCATCATCATGCAAACTCACAGCTCAAAAATTATGCACTATAAAATTTTGGGGGCATTTTGGAGACAAAGACTGCATAAGTCAAAAAAAATCATTATCAAAAAATGCTTCTTAAGAAGAGAAACTAACAAGATGAAATTGTCATGTGACAAATCAGATTTAATGCACTTAAGAAACACAAGCATAATCTACACTTTCTATTGTTTCACATAGGATACTTCAAAGGAGATTTTAGAAATACTCTAAAGTTAATCTGCTTTCCCATCATGCAACACCTTGTTGTACCGTGGAAGTACTATACAATGACAGGATCACATTTAGAGTTCAGGGCTCGCTCACTGTACTAAAACTTACCATAACATGACTGGTAAAAGGTTTCCAGTGCCTCATAAGACTATAACATAGCAGAACATTACCAACCATTACAGCATCTCATCCACAGCATATCCATGTGCAGATTAACCAGCACCTCAGTTCACTTCAACACAATGTATATCTTTAAGATGTTTTTAAGCAAAAGCCATTGCCATATCAAAGTCACTTTAAATCAAAATGACCTGTCTCAAAGAGGAAATCCACAGGTATGGGGAACATCAAGTTATGAGGGAATGTGGGATTGAAGGAGAAGGGTCCTGCACTTTGGTCACAACAACTCCATGCAACTCTATAGGCTTGGGGCAGAGTGGCTAGAAAGCTGTGCAGAGGAAAAGGATCTGGGGGTGTTGGTCAATGCTTACCTGAACATGAGCCGGCAGTGTGCCCAGGTGGCCAAGAAGGCCAACGGCAGGCATCCTGGCCTGTATCAGGAATAGTGCAGCCAGCCGGAGCAGGAGGGTGATCATCCCCTGTACCCAGGTCTCGTTAGGCCAAACCTCGAGTACTGTGTTCAGTTTGGGGCCCCTCACTGCAAGAAAGACATGGAGGCCTGGAACGTGTCCAGAGAAGGGCTACAAAGTTGCTGAAGGGCCTGGAGCTCAAGGTCTATGAGAAGCAGCTGCGGGAACTGGGGTTGTTTAATCTGGGGAAGAGAAGACTCAGGGCAGGCCTCACTGGTCTCTATAGCTACCTGAAAGGAAGTGGTGGGGAGCTGGGGGTCAGCCTCTTATTGCAGGTAACCAGTGATAGGACTAGAGGGAATGGCCTCAAGTTGCACCAGGGGAGGTTTAGGTTGGAAATTAGGAGACATTTCTTCTCAGAAAGAGTAGTCAGGTATTGGAATAGGTTGCCCAGGGAAGTGGTGGAGCCACCATCCCTGGGGGTGTTCAAGGAAAGGTTGGAGTGGTGCTTAGGGACATGGTTTAGTGGGTGATACTGGTGATATGGGGATGGTTGGACCAGATGATCTTGGAGGTCTTTTCCAATCTTAATGATTCTATGATTCTATTCTATGATTATAAGGGACCTAACTCAAGCTACATGGAAAATTCTTGCTTATAAACACCAGTGAAATAATACAAAAAGCCCAGAACAAGATAAAGCAGGAAGTGGCAGTAGTATGTAAATCCACAAATGACAATCCATCTTATTCAATGTTTTTTTCACAACTAGCGAAAAAAAACTAGACTTTGCTTGCTAGTCTTACAAAGCAATGCTCAGCAACGTCTTAATCACTGTTATTTTGCAGCTAGCTTTTTTCAAATGAAATATTTCATGATTTCACATAAAGAATATGTATATATATACATATGCACTGATTATATAAGACTGTATGTACACAGACCAGTATACCTGTAAGCTTCTATAAGTGCTACAAGCTAGAACCAAGAACTAGCAACATGTTTTCCTATATTTTCTTCTAGTTTTCCAGGTTCTTCAGCATAAATTAAATTTAGCTCTGTGTTTTCCAGAGACGTTAAACTTGCATATAGTGAAACCTGAAGATACACAGTTTATATCTCATATCTCATTTGTACAAAAATCAGTCTGGCTTCAGGTTTTTAGGATGTCTTCTGCCACACTGTAAATCTATTTTGAGCACTAGAAAGACTTTGAACATGGGATTCCTTGAGGGCCATTTAAGAACTATGTAGTCATTTGTAACACAAGGTTTTAAAGATTTCTTAGTGTAAAATTGATCATATTTATAGAAAAAGACAGCCTACTATGCGACTGTCAAACAGAAGACTGCTCTTACTTTCAGGCTTAATTTGCCACGTGGTCTTCAAGCATCATCACTGTGGCTGACACTTTTTTTTTTTCTTTAAGGTAGTGCAATTACCATTACTTTCAAGATACAGACATGAACAACACAATTGCCCTATTAAAATCATGGGGTTTCACAATATGTCACAGGAAGATGTATGTGCATTGTCAATAGCCAAACCATCCATGCACAAACAAAGCCACTAAATAAAGACCATCAGATGATATTCTAATAGGACTAGACTAGATCTACCTTGCCCACTAATATTAATAGAGGAAAGAACACAAAGAATTAAATTTGTGAAGAACTCCTTCATTTTTACAAAGTGCAAAGCAGGTCCCTCCAGTGATGGCCCATATTGTTGGGCACCAGGTGGTGCAGGGTATGAAGTGCTCAGGTGAGACACCTGGAGACAACAAAAAGCAGAAAAAAGATCTCACCAGGTATGCAAACCTCAACAGATCTGGCAAAGAAACAACTAAAGAGCAACTTTCTCGATGGACATAAGATATTTGCACTGATCAGAGTTCTGGATACTCAAGCCCACATATCCAAAAATTGTCCTTGAATTCAATAAGCTGAACCCTAACAAGCCTTAGTCACAGCTGTTTTTCAAGTGTTATAGGTGGCCTAAAATCCAATAGCTATACAATAAGACACCATTTCTGCTAGCATTACCCTGGTGACTTGCACCACCCTGAAACATTGCATGCATCAAAATCTTTGCAGGTGAAGCCTCTCCCAGAAGCAATGGCAACTGCCAAGACCACCTACATGACTTTCTCCTTTAACAAGTCTATTTTGGTCACCAGGTAGTTCTTCGAAAAAAAGCACTTTTTTGAATAAGCAGTTCAGTGACTTCAAATCTGAACATTTTGAAAGTTCGGCAAGCCAGCCTCAAACCTTTTGCCCTCATGTCACTTCATGTACCTGTTGTATACCATTTAACCTCAACAAACTGTGCATGTGAAATTTTCAAATTTTTCCTCTTCTTCAAAGAGATGCACAAAGAAATTTAACTAGTTCACATTTGCAAAATTCTGGGAACCTCATAAAAGTTATTTTGAGGCTGCTCCATAACGAATTCTTAAAGCTGAGGTGAGGAAAGAAGGCAAAGGAGAAATACAGTAACTGCCTAATGTTGACAATATATCATGCATTACAAACACTCCTAAATCCTCATGGATATAAATGTTTCTTGATGCAGGTGTTTGCCTTCAGAATCCTATTAAAAAGTAAATAAAACTGTTAAAATCCCTTACTAAAGATGATTTTCATCTTGAGAGGTTCAAAAACTGTCCAAAGCAAGTGAGAACAGATGGTTCTAAACTCCTGAAAAACAAGAACATAATCTGCAGTTCCTAGGTATGGTAGACTCAAACATACCAAAACAATATACATGATCATTCGTGATTGCACTGCTCACTGAGTTTTTGGTAAATTCAAAAATGTCATTTCTTTTTCAAGTATAGCTTGAAGAAAATACTGGCTTTTTCATGTGGTTGAAGTAGATCCCAAAATGTTTTTAAGTGACTGTCCTTTGTTGCTTGGCTTTTTTAATGACAATTTCACCCAGTTATAATTATATACTCTAGATTACTGGAACTGAATTTAAAAATAAAAATGTGGCTTTTATTCATATATTTGTTCTCTTTCTGCTTTCCATGAAGTGGAAATATTTCAACCAAGATTGTTTTTCCTTTATTATAGAGAAGCTTACTAACTTCACAGTGTTTTTGTGTCAAAACTTGTGGGAGAAAAAGAAAACGTTGCATTTCTACTTTAAATAAAGCAATTCCCATTAGAAGTAGTGGGAAGGAAAAGCTATATTCCTTCCTTCCCCCTTTTTCCAGCTTTAATACCATGACAATATTTAAAGTCAGTATTTGTGAATGCCTCCTTTAAGAAGCCTGCATTTGGAGCCTGCCCTGATTAGGCAAAATCCCTTTATTTCTCTGAACTTTCCTAAGCTATATTTTATCCAAAGTTAACCCACAAGAAGACCTACACACCATACAGACATAAGATCCCCAAGCCACCAGCTCTGCCAACTAACTGCCTAGTTAAAATTATAGTGACTTATTAATCTTCCACTTCTTTTGAGCCTAATTATCTTTCTCTTTCATGCTTTGTTTGTTAGACTTTGAATTTCCAGCTTTCTTTCTATTCTACCCCAAGAAATAATCAGCTGACTTTGAAATGCCAAGTTTTTCCAGTGTCTCTTCTCCACAGGATAATGTAAATGTCCACTGTGGGACAAAACAGACTTTCCACATTTGGGACTCCATGACATTTTCCTAAACACTCCTGCAATGTAATTTTAATATGCACTTACAATGCATCTTCATTTAGATCTACCATTCTCTGTTTTTACCTTTCTTGTTACACAAGAGGCTCATTGTTTCCTTCTAACAATATCGCACAAGCAAACAGTATAATGAAGAACTGTTTCAGCAATGTCATTTTCTGGTATATTAAGCTGTCCCACTCACTAAATATCTAGAGTAAATTAGGGATCTTTCCTCCATATGCATATAGCTTGCTTTAAGTGTTGCCACTCAAGGAAAAATAAAGTACTATGTTGAAAAAAAGGGAAGGGAAGGGAAGGGAAGGGAAGGGAAGGGAAGGGAAGGGAAGGGAAGGGAAGGGAAGGGAAGGGAAGGGAAGGGAAGGGAAGGGAAGGGAAGGGAAGGGAAGGGAAGGGAAGGGAAGGGAAGGGAAGGGAAGGGAAGGGAAGGGAAGGGAAGGGAAGGGAAGGGAAGGGAAGGGAAGGGAAGGGAAGGGAAGGGAAGGGAAGGGAAGGGAAGGGAAGGGAAGGGAAGGGAAGGGAAGGGAAGGGAAGGGAAGGGAAGGGAAGGGAAGGGAAGGGAAGGGAAGGGAAGGGAAGGGAAGGGAAGGGAAGGGAAGGGAAGGGAAGGGAAGGGAAGGGAAGGGAAGGGAAGGGAAGAAACAGTTATGGCTAGCCCGAGATTTTCATGGTATTATTCTTTTCCCAGGATCCCACTGCATTTTCAACTCATTCCATATGCTTTAGTGCCGACAGACCTAGCACCTCCCAAGCAAAGCAATCTATGCTGCCCTGCCACTTAAGCATGAGGAGCACCAGCACTATCGAGGCTTGTCATCTTGCCTATTAGCTTGATGTCTTTATTCACAGGCCATCTGCACCACTGAGAGATACAGAGGCAGCTAATGTCAATATGAACAAATGCCTCTTCTTTTACAAGAAATGTCAAACATAGGACAGTGCAAGAATGACCCCAGGAATACCAACAGATGTTAGCTACAAGGCTTTAAAAGAATAAAAGAAAAAAAAAATCAATCTTTCCTACTGGGACTAATTAAGATGAAATGAAGAGTAAAAGTAAGAAAAAAATCATGTCACATTATCAGGAACTTCATACATACTTTCTAAGCTTATTATTGGCATATTGCCCTGTGTTCTTTGAAAAACTGCTAAAAAGTGGTATGGGAGCTGGCACAGTACTAGGAAGATTCTCTTTTGTACAGTCCTGATCTGAATTTCACAATGGATTATGCCAAGAAAAATTATACATAGTTATTAGCACAGTACTATTTCAGGTAGAAATGAAGCAGAGCAGCATTCACAGTATAAATGCATACTTTAAAAAGAGTGCTGCTATAAAGAAAATTCAGACATGTTACAGTACTTTTCCTTTTGTTCAGGAACGCCCAAAGCCACGTTGTTCTTTTCCCTGTAACAAAAAACAAGCTGATGTTTAAGAGTGCCTCTATCTATTACACAGATAAGTGACCAAAATACAAAACTTAAAGCAGCCATTTTTGTGCCCAAGTCCACAAGCTGATAATTAGCATTACTCCTAATTTGGCCAAGTATACAGGGACAAATTCATATTTATTGTCTATATAAAGATAACAGGTGAGAGAATGCATTAAAAGTATCCTTCTGGGATTAAACTGCATGGAACTAGAAATTATCTTCCACAGCAGCAGCTCAACCAGAACTCAAACCTGTGCTTACAGAAAACCCAAGCATTTCCTTTCCTGCTGATGGTGCGCTACACTCTTTCTGTAAACTGCAACATCATGCAAATGTCATCTAATTTTCAGTTCATGTTCTCTCTTGGGAAAGAGCACTATGGTTATGAAGAGCAGCTAAGATCTCCTGTGGCAATGTTGGGTCAAGACAGACCCAACCATATCTTTCAGTCTGCTGTTCTACGCGCAGACTTTGTCAAAAGTTGTCGTTCCATGTGTACCAGAAAGAATGAACAGATACAGCTATACCAGAACAGCTGGTATACCTCTATCCACAGGTCCTCACTATGCATCCACGCCAGCCCAAAGAATTGTCTGTCTTCAATACTTTCGGTTAGTTGTCAATGAAATTGTTTTTTCTGAAGGAGCAGGGGTACACGTTGAAGTCACTGTGGGCACAGCTACACTTGTGAGGAGTGCTGTTCCACTCCTCCCTCCCATTCTTTGTACCACCAGTAAATATCTCAAATGAAAACCAGAAATACCCCTTCACAGTTGATTCATTAGGCAATGTGGCATCAGTTTTCTCAAAACAGGTCTGGAGAAAAATAGCACTTGTACAAGTTGTATGCATATCATGGACAGGACAGCTTATTCAGTCTGGTAGTATAGCCACTAGAATGAAACATTTCAATGCATCATTTTGTAAAGAGACAGATTTGTGTTTTAACTCTATTAAATAAAGCACTATCTTGCATTTGCTTTGGATTATGATGTCCATTCTATTGCAGGTGCTCTTCTACAGGAATCATACATCTTAATTACAACTGTCTCACAAGATGCTTTCACAGTATAAGCACATGTCCTACAAGTTCAGGAAACAGATGTGCTTGCAAAACTTTCTATTGAAACCAACATTAAGCTTTCATTAGTATTACTGATAACAACTGAAATAAACCTGTGTATTATGAAATATAATAAATAGATACACACTTGTATCTCACTGCTCCTAAGAATCATTGGGGTAATTCTAAATTCAGGTCAGATACCTCAGGCAGAAAACTGTATGAGAGAAATAACATAAGTTGATAATGCAATCATATTCAAAAATGCTCTTTTCAAAGCTCATTAAAGGACTTGGGTCACTTCAGAATATTCCACCATGGTACTGATTTTCTGCATATGGTTTAGCAGATTATCTCTCAAATTAACACAACCTTTTCTTAGCCTCTTTTGGGTAGTAAAATTATATTCATTTTGGTTGCTGAAAATATATGAAACACAGCTTTCATTTCACCCCAGGGCTGCACAGAGGGTTAAAAAGTCAGTCTTGTCTCCTCCGGTATCCGACAAGCAATTCATATCCAGGCTCTCTTTCTGATTTACTGATCAACCTACCGGACAGGATATACAGTGACAAGCGTTTGAAAAACTGATAGTAAAGTTTGGAACAAACAATAGCTAGGCAAACTACTTACAAGATAAGTTGTCACAATTTATCAAAGTCTATCATTTTTGTGGGAACACAGTAAGAGATACCACTTGAAATTGGTATTAAAATCTGTATGCTACTAGAGATTTCTGGGTTTGCAGATTTTCCAACAGAAATAGAAAATAAAAATCAAACAGACCTGGACTTCAAAATCTGGAGAGTTCAAATGAGGGATTTCACTCCACTCCCTCTGTAGATTTTAGAGCTTATTCTTATAGATATTCTACTTGTCACTTTGTGACTATGCACATACAGTTTTGCCATCTCTGGTCACTGGTCCACCGAAGCGTGTCTGTTTCCTCTATTAATTCTATATTGGGAAAACCACTGTGAAAAATGACCTTTTGCCTAGCCAGTAACAATTCAGAAAGTGTAAATTATAGCATATGGCAGACGATTTGCTCAGAGGAGCAATGGCATTTACCATACCCAAACCTGGCTCTGACAGTTTAAACAGTGGCAAAAAGCAGAAAGTAAGTCTTAGAACCACAGAAATAAGAGCACTTATTCAGAACAGCTCCCCTTTAAGTGGCAAAAACACAGACTAAACTTACTGGTTTGAATGTAAAAGCCAAGTGTTGGACCACAATAATTTAGCTTGTGCTGGCTTTTGTGTGCTATGTCAGATTTCTGTACTCCATGTTTCTATCTGCAAAATGGAAAGAAGACATTCTTCTCAAAGATTTGTAAGGCTGAGGAAAAAAACAATCATGATGTAAGAGAAAACTGACATGAAACATTAAACTGGAGAAGGTACTTCACATGTGCTAAAACAGAAGCAAAAGAAACCAAGGTTATAAATGGCTCAAAATAGTACCAAATATTGATAACAATGGTATAACAGAAATCAAATTTGAACAGCATAAACTTCTTCATTTGGGAAAAAATAAAATCCTATTTTCTAGTTTCATTTTTTGGTTTTGTTTTAAATATTAACCTCATGCTGACAGAATTTCCTAAGAATGGAAGTGCTAACATCCCCTCCCTCTGCTTCTATAGTACTACAAAGATATTTTATAGCATTCCTATGATAACAAGGAAAAGGTCTAGTTCTCTGAAAGATGACATTATTAGCAATTCCCTTCCTAATTCTCTGTTGTGTGATACTGCAAGGTAGAGCATATCTAGATACTTAAACTGGGATTTGAACCTATGACCTAAGAGGTGAAAGTACTCTGGATGATATAAAATACTTTACTAGATCACCACCACCTAATAAAAAGGAATGAGAATTTTATAAACTATTTTAACTTCCAAGATTGTCTTGCCCTAAATGGACCAATATTGATGAGGATGAGATAGATTATATATACTAGCACAAGAGAACGCTATACTAAAGCATCAGCTCTATCAAGCCTTATCTGTACTGAAGCAAAGAATCTTCCCCTCTTGCCATAAAACACAGTGTGTGGTATTTTATCTAGTCTATACACACACACACTAGATCTACAGTCTCCTGTAGCATATCAGAAAGCGTAAACCACTGGCAATAATATCATGTGTTGTGCATTTTACCAACCCAACTTGGCAATGCTATAATTCTTCAATAACTATGGAACATCTGCAGTTTTTTGATACTTACTATGTTTCATTCCCATGATGCTCTCAGTGTCTGTTCGGAGTACAGAAAGGTCAACCAGCCCATCTGGAATCCTCCCCATTCATCCATTCTTGCGTGCTGCCTCTCTTGCAAAAGGAGCTTCTGCAGAATTTGTCACTTCCACCTGTTCTGACAGGTTCTCCCTGCCTGACCTGGAGATAGCCCTTGGGGACATTAATCATATAACAGTCTGAGCTGTGAAAGAAACAAGGCTTGGCTGGATACTGTTACAGTCTCTGTCACCTACTAATCATGTCCTATGACACAGAGGGGCTTAATCAGATGGTCAGGTTTCTCATTAATCATTGTGGCCTCACAATGAAACTCTTCTCAAGGAGATTAAAGTTTAGACTATCTTCTCCACCCCTGTTCCTGTCCAACTGCCTAAATTTAGCACAACTCCCAAGTACTATAATTTAAGCTCCATCTCCTATTTCCTTATCAAAAGGTTGATTTTAAGCTTCTTATTGTGACTAAGCACATGAACCTTTCCAACAAGTAAAAAAAGCTACCAGCACATATATGTAAGGATAGATATATAAAGAAATAAATGTACTGGTAAACAACATGACAAAAATTCACAAGGTGCGTATACAAACAAAGATTTATAAAGATAACTGGGCCTCTATAATAATATTCAGGCAGTACTTATTTGTATCTAATATCAAACGAAACTAAAGAAGACAAATGTAAAAAAAAATCCATGATAACAGACTTCTTGTTACAAGAAACTTTTGTCCTCCTGTGACAGTCAATGTTAAATTTTTCAATACAGCTGACTGACATTTATTTCAGGATTTAAAAAATAATTCAAGATCATAATCAAGTGATTCTTCAACAAGAAACAGCTGTATCAAAATACCAAATTGATTTGGTTATGCACTTTAATCCTGATCTTGTTTCTAGTTTTCTAAGTTTCAAAACGCTAACAAGCTGCAACACAGATTCTGCTCTGTCTTGGCAAGTTGGCTTGCACTTCCTCCCTGTGTTTACTTTCCCTGCACCATACAATTACGGGAAACACGTATAATTTTGCCTTCTAAATCATGAAGCACACATACTTCATCAACATCTAAATCATCTCTCATCTTGGCTGGGTTTGGGGGGCTGGGGTGCAGCCAGAGAAGAAATACAGGATGGAAAAGGAAGCTATAACCACCAGATTAAGAGTCTCCTACCTGCCTGAACTTGACCTGACAGCTTATTGAAACCAAGTCAGCAAAGCAACACTCAGTTCAAGAGTTACTTAAAGGCTTGTGCTTACCAGGTTCCCCAACAATACACCTCATCTAAAAGCTACCACAAAAGACCTACAACGCTGTCTGACTTAACTTCACAATGCTGAGCTGAGGCCTGTGTTTTTTTTGTTGTTGTTGTGTTTGTTTCTATTCAGTGATCCTCCATTGCTAGCCTAGAAATGACAGTAGGTGGAAACGCTATCTTTCATTACACAAAGTATAAATAGTGTAATCTATCAGCACTGTCAATCAAGATGATTGATTACAGGCTGTCATAGAGAAGACTGACATATTAGAAAAGTTTTGTTAACAATGCCTATTGCTAGTCAGCCTGCCACAGAAGCTGGTGATTAATGTGTTGTCAGCCTGTAATCCCACACCCCTGGCTAATGAGGCAGGAATTTATCATCTTTACAGAGTGGCAGATGTCAGAAGGAAAGGAATCCAAGTGCTGGAAACAATATACTTTTTCTTACCACGCCTGACAAGTCTGACAGGCCTAAAAAACCACAAAGAAGCTTTGTGTAAGCACAAACTTAAAACGAGGAACTTTCATTTGGCATCTTTGCTTTAAATAGTGCTGCAAATCAGCCTCTATCCCTCAAAAAAGGCACAATAAAAAGCTCTATGAACTCTGAACCCCATCCTTGACAACTAGGAAATCTCAGGAAAGGTTTCCATGGCAGACAAACAGACAGCTCGCTTTGGAAGAGAAGCGGCGAGTAACTTTTAACTTTACCTGTGAACTTGTGAACTACCAAAGGACAAAAATTCCTCTGACTGGAGCGCAGAATGTACCCGACTCTAACATTTTATCCATGAAGGCCTTAGGAAACAGCTCTCCAGAAAGCCTGTACCGGTTTTTCATTACTGTTCGTGTTGGGATGGAAGAACAAAGGAAGGGGGACTGAAAATTCTGGAAGCTATTGTTGAAGAAAAATAAAATGTGACACAAGCATCTGCACTGAGAGGCAGCTCTAGTGCTTTGTACTCAAAATAGTTTTACATCTGACTGAAATATGCTCAGATTTGATAACTCGTCCTTCAGAATATTTGAAAAACAGTTGAAAGACTGTCTTTCAGTGCTTGAAAGATACGCAGGCATGCTATGCCTTTGATATATCAATGTTACAGGAAATTCTCAATAGAACAGGGGTGATCTGCTTAAGTTTGCTACACTAAAATTACAATGTTCAAAATTCAGGTTGAGGGCAAATGATTTCTCATTTGACTTCAAGGCAACTCTTTAAAGAATGCTCATTTTTGCCCTTACTGCAGAAAATATCCAAAATAAGAGAATTATAGGGAAAAATTATCTGTTCAGTTAAACAAACAAACAACAACAAAAAAATCAATGTCAGCAAATCTCAGGCAGCTTATGCTACCATTGTCTGGCACTGTCAAAAATCAACAGCTTTTCAATTAGATGTATTAAGAGGTTAAATCTTCTGGTTCTGAAATTTCTGAGATGCTTCAAAAGGGCTGTATTTTGCAAAAAGATTATGTGCAGCTTAGGCTCCTGTCAGTTAGTAAGGAATGGGGGCAAATCATCTGTGTTAAGTTTTGACTAATGTAATCCCTTTTCAAACACAGATACCTCCACTAATGCAGAAAAATGCAACACCAAAAAAAAAAAATTATAGAGAGAGCAATCAGGGAATAAAAACACTGCTTTCTGTCAACAGCACCCTTGGGCTAAAAACACAGCAAAACATTGAGAAATTTAATCTCCAAAATGCACCATTCTGGAGTTAAGACATATTTAAGGTTTATGAGAGCCTTGTACTTCCCACACTAGTCAGTGAAAGAGGGGTTTACTGCACAGCCAGGAGGAGACCAAATCAAAACAAATAGCAATGCCATGAAAACCAGACTCTTCCTTGCCAAGAATGGGATTCAGCGACAACTTATGACCTCCGTGGAAGGCAAAATGTCCCTGACAGCTAACCCAGTGTCAACAACAAAGCAGCATTTTCTCTTTGTTTTAAACCAAAGCCCTCTCTGGAGATTCTATACACAAGTGGTAGTTGGAACAGCAAAACAAGTAACTTTGCATGTAATTTGACCTGTACATGAGGACATGAAAATCAACTTTGAGCCCATACAGTTTTCCATGATTCAACACATGCCAGTTAGCCACTTCAATTCCTGATAAACTGGAACAGCTATATATATATTTTCTCTGTCTTTGAAAGGGAAAGGAAAAGGTAGGCCCCATGTCACTGTTAAACACAGATTTACAGACAAATGACTCATTAACTAATAATGGGGCTGTGATGGTGAGTTTTAACTTTGCTTTGGGGGCGGGTAAGGTTAGTGTGAATTTATAATTCTTTTTCTGCTTTGAAAAATCTTGATGGATTCAGTGCAGACATTTTAGACCATAAGACAGTGCAGAACCCTCACATATCTCCCAACTGATGGAACTCTCCTTCCCTCCTCAAATCAGTAAAAACAAGCTTTTTCTGATTTTTCTCTTTGCAGCTCTTTCCCATCCTCCCTAGTTAATGGAAAAATATATCTCATGAATCTGCATAATTCAAAATGTAATTAAACTTTCCAGTTCTAGCTGGAAAACCTATTTCTTCTAGGCATTAGATTAGACTCATTACTTTGGTATGTATTGACCTTTAAGCCCCCTGGCAGCCTTTTGGCAACTGGTGACACTGCACAGACTTCTTTGGAAAGAGCCTTTTGCTCACTGCCCCATGGTTTTGGACTCTACTGTTTTGAACAGGGTTGATATGAAGAATTATTCCTCAATTCCACAATTATCATAACATTTCAGTAATTCACATAATGTTACCTTGAAATTCAGATAACTAGGAATTGAGGTTAAGTTCACTTTTGAAGACATCAACAGAACAGTTTACATGCCTCAGTTATGTTCTGGATTAGGGCCAGACTACTCAAAACTTCATGGGATTCTGCAAAAACCTCTAATTGTCAGCAATCTCAGTTCATAGATTTATATTCCTTTTTTTTTTTTTGGAAAAAAAAAAAAAATCAAACTCAGTGAGTTCTAGGACTACATGCGAATGCACATTTCAGATTCTGCCATGGTCAACATATTAAATGCTAAATTATTTGGGAAATTAATCACTACTTCTGTTTGTACAGCTCCTAGTATGCATAGAAATCAGGAAAGAGGGAATAATATTGATGCATCGAAAAACAATACTTACTGATACTATAATGTTAGGTGTCTGTTCATTTTTATGTCTTTTTAAAAGTAGCATTACATACACTGCTTTTTGCTGCATCTTGAAGACATGGTTATCAAATTTCTTTTCAGTTTCAGCCATCACATGCATAAATCAATTCTTTCTTTAAGCAGTTTGTTCTAATCTCACCTATTATAGCTTCGATGTCCAAGAGATTTCAACCAATGAAAAATAATGCATCTATGTTCCTGTGTCTTAATAGTGTCTCTAGAAAACAGACCAGTAAAAGAAATTAGAACATATTTACAAGCTGGATTTCTGGAGATTGGATCTAATAAATTGTAATTCATAGAATTATATTTGAGCTCTTTCTTGCGTTAAGTTATACAAACTTTTTGAAAGTGGAAACATAATGTCTTTCTGAAGTTGTGTTATTATTTTGGTCAAATATTGTTTACATTAAACAAATCCAATTTACCAAACTTTGACATGTTTGCACAACTGCATATAATTTATACTGGTAACATGACTTTTAAATGAACTTTCTGCAGTCAAAGCTCTTTAGTTTGTAGCCTGCAGTTCTAGATTCTTATGCTGCACCAAAAAGCTTGTCACTGGTGTAAATCATATTCTCTAAGAGGTTTCCAATAAAGTAAATAATGTCTGTAATTTCAAATTGTTCGTTAATACCTTCAAAAGGGCTACATCTATCAAATACTGATTTGACTTTCTTGCCAGGTGCAGCACTTTGTCAAGAAAATAGCAATCTCCAAATTAAGATTAGGGAAAGCAATTCCTTAATGCTGCTATTCTGCTGTTAAGTTTATTTTAGTAGGTTTGATAAATGGAATTTAAATTAGGACTTCATCATTCTAAAGCATCAAAGATTGATTGTAAAATAACCCTTAATAAATACGTACCGTCTCCTATAAGTTGATTTACTTATTATGGCATACTGCAATTGTATCAGTACTGTCAAATATGCTGGATTTTGTTTTCTTTTAAAAGATCCCATCAGTCTAATAAACACAAACCCAATCTATGCCATAATTTTATGAGGTTTTAACACATTACATACCATGCACTCCCGAGTTTCAGTGATTTTTTTGGAACAACTTTGGGCACAAGATATCAAGTACAACTTAAAATGCTAAAATCTGGGGTAATCAAAGGATTGTACAGTTCATACTTGTGGGGATAAACGTAGAAAATATTCAACCTTCGGAGAATCTGGAAAAACACTGTAAGACAGCTAGTCTTTAAGAGCTACCCATCATTTCTTTAACCATATCTGTGAAGCCACTCATACTAAAATTAGTACTTTTCTAGCTCTGTGTAGCTTTCCTCAAACCATTTGCTCCACTCGCAACCTTGCTAAAATATACCATTAAACACAATTACCTCCACTGGTAGGTGAATGGGCTGATTTACTAAGATCTGCATCCTTACAGATATTGGGAAGTGTGCCAGTCAAAATTCTTAATAACTCCTCAGATAGAAACACAACTCACACTGACTGGAGTGGGTATTCAGAAACCAGAGCTATCAACGTACTTCTGATAATCTGCCTCAACACCCCTATAAGTCCAGGCCCAGCCACTGTAATGAAAGTTAGATTAATTGCATTAGAGGCAAGACCAGTATTTCACTGTCACTCAGCTTTGCACTTCTCTCTTCAGTACACAGTGTGAGCTGAGAGAAAGTACACTCCAGACTGATTTAAAAGTCTAAACTCATCCATGATTCAGCAGTATATCAAGTACCCTGTAGATTCTGATGTTCCAAAACTAGATATTAAAGTCAAATGTGATTTTAAGACTGACCTGACTTTGCAGGGAGAACAGAAGGAATTAGGAATTTTGGGGGGACTTCGGTCATGCCTTTCCTTTCTTTTTTATTTTCAATTCCTCCAGATTCCTCAAAAAGCTTTTTCAACTGTCTTTATTACAATTTGTACTCTTATCACTTATATGTCTCTATTTAATAAAAAATAATATAAAAAAATTCTTCTTGTACATTTTTTTTTGCTTTTTTTTAGTTGCATCCCATGTCACTGTCTTCAGCATAAGTGAAAAGTAAATTCAGATGTAGTTAATTCACATTTACAGGCAGAACATCAAATTGCAGAGAAGTGGCTATTATTTTTAATTTTAGTAAAATCAAGAGTAGAATTGCAAAGCCTTAAGAGGAAAGAGCAGTAACTCAAAGTGAATACTCAGTTTTAGTCTCTTGTGTGTAGAAAAAGCAATCTTATCCCAAGAAACAGTCACATCCCCTCTCTTACATAACAATTAACATTGCCTGAGGGTGCTTAAGTCCAGTTTGCAGGCAGTTCAAATAGTAAATGAAAGCTAAGATTCCTAAAACTTATATTCCAAATTTAGGTTAAGCCAACACTAGATCAGCACACTATCCTTGTGGTTACAACAACATAAGAAGCTCTGCAACTCAGCTCACTCCTCTCCTCAACAGTTCATTTTTGTGTGGCTATAGATTCTTTGCCTTTCAGTATCATTTGAGTTGCCATTATAGCCCAAAGGAAGCCTTGAGGTCCTCTGCAAAAGATCCCAATTAAGTACAAAACAAACAAACAAACAAACAAAAAAAAAAAGGTTTCCTGAAAAAATATGTTTATATAAAACAGTTTTAAAGTGTAGGATAAAAACAGGTTAGTTTCATAACTTGTCAATCATACAATTATCTGATAATACATAATGATTTCAGCAATACAGGAACGCTTTCTATATATGGTATATGGTTTTAGTGGCAAACTTGCTTTCCAGAAAAGCTTTACTCGATTTCCCATTTTGCATACAGTCTTCTAAGAATTTTTAAATTTGTAACAAAACGGTTCCAAATTTCACATTTTTAGTTCAGAAAGAAGTAAACCTGCATTCTCAACTAATAAAAGTCAGACACATATCTTTTCATCCCAGCTTCTGAAGACTAACAGCCCTGGACATAAAGAACCCTTGGAAAAGGAGCCTCCATGAGAAGGTCCAAGAGGGAAAGTCCTTGAAATACTGTAGTCAAAGGGGATAATAAACAGTGTTTATTTTATATGGCTGAACTCCAATAGAAGAAATATGCAAAATAAATACAGATTATACTAAACATACCTTCCTGAAAAATGAATGGAATGCACTAGAAATGCAGCATAGAGCTCACATAAAATATAATACCAAAGATGAATTCATTGAGACAAGTAATCTAATTGCTTTTTTGATAGCACCTGGATTTGCGCCAAGTTTGCAATAAGGAAGAAAAAAATGCAAGAGGAAATATTTTGTCTGTTTGGATTTTATAATTTTGTTCTCTTTACTAGATCCACTGCACAGGAACTAAACACTTTTCTGAAAAGATATGACCAAGTCAGATCCTACTGGTCTACCTATTCTGACTCAGAGTTTATATAATTCTCATTCTATCTCTTTGAGGTCTTCATTTTACAGACAGTTCTTTTACAGTACTATGCCTTTCTAAGAACTGCCTGATATTAGCTATATCCAAAAAGTAGCTATATTCAATTAGTTGCTTTAGGCTAAAAGAAACAGGAAAAATAATTGCCTTTTTTTTTTTTTTTTCCCCTGGGAGAGCACACAAGCTATTTTTCGGTATTTTATACCTTCCACCATTCTGAGCACAGATTATGCCACAATCTGCATGCCTCTATACTATTAAACTCCAGGATATATCAGCCCCTTGAAGATGTCTGAATCTGGGGGCTATGGTGGTGCAACTAAGTTTTGATATACAAAATGGTGAGACTTAACTGTGGAAGTTTAGAAAGCTCTCACTGTTGCTCCTTATATGAAACTAGAACCTGTCTGCACACATACTCGTCCTGTGCTACATTTATGGGAAGCTGGAATTATAGTGACCAATTTAGAATTAAGATCAATATGCAGCTCTTCTCAGGAGAAACATCACCATGCTTATGCAATTGGCCTCTGAACTTGAGTAGGAAATAGAGCTGCTACTCCTGCTTCCCAAGTGAAGTCCTTGGAATGATCATTCTGCTCTACTTTACCAGCATCTTTAAACAAGTTTAGCTGAGAACAAAGCATAGCTGAGGATGCGTAAGTACAGAGAGGAACCATTTTTTGCTGTGACTGCTTCTCAGCTGTGACTAGCACGCATATGCATCCTCTGCTCCAATGGTATCTAAACATAAGATCCTGAACTGCTAGGATCAGTCTCAGACAAGTCTCCTGCCTCCCCATAAAGAATCATATCTACAATCAAATAAGCTTATCTAGAACACTAGAGCACAACAGGAGTGTGTAAACGGGCACTGCTAAGAGGCAATATTTATCACGGAATCACAGTCAGCAGGGCCCACCTCCCAGGAACAACTTCAAGGCTAAACTCTGATGGCCTAAACTTAAAATCAAAGCCCAAATCAAAACTGTAATGTACATACAGTAAGAATTGTCCCTGCTAGACATATAGCAGCTAGAGGTGTCATGATTCTACCTTACAAAGTGAAAGCTGACTCTTGAGAGGAAGATCTTGAGCACCAGAAAGGTGGCATGCATCTTTGTTTGATAAAAAACAAATCTGAGAAGCTTTGTAGATTTCAGGTCACTTGTCATGGATTTATGAATGTAGAAACTCTCAGTAACCATTCCACATTTCCCAGAAATACCAATGCACGAGTTGAATAGTAGCAACATAAAATGAATGCTGTGCATGTATAGAGACATTATCAAGCTTTCCAGAGGTAACAACAAAGTCTCAAATGTACTGAAAAATTGAACAGATTTTCCACAGAAGTTGAGGCTTCCACTTGAACCAGCTACTGAATACTATTCTTGTCTTGCCCTTTCAGTCAGAAAAGGCTATTTTTTGAACTGAGAATATACACACACACACAGCACATATATATAGATATATACTTAAAAATACTTCTTGAAGCTTTAAATCTCTAACAAGCTTCAGTAATTTAAGTAATCAAGTAACTACTGTAAAAACTGCATCTGTTAAGGTAAGTGTGCAAAGGGAGAATTTGCTTATACTTTCTTTACTTCTCATGCTGCTCACTTCACAGATCACAGGACTTGTCAGCCACATCCTGAGAAAGTTTCAGGCTGTTCTGACTTGGGAATCTCTAAAGATGACTGTAGGCATTTCAACAATAACATAACACTCCGACTCACTGAAATGGGAGGAAGAAGCTCAGAAGTATACTGTGTTTTGTCACAGGAATATAGCTGCTGCTTCAAGGAAGAAATGTTCATTACTGTTTGTAGTCCACATTTCAACCTGGGACGCACCAACACTCAACAGTATTTGTACTTTGTGGAATACAGGCCCAAAGAACCAGACCTACATTTAAAAGTAAAAAATACTGCTACTTGGAAAACTATATGATTCAGTGATATCAGTAGCATTCAGGTTTGTTGAACTGATTCAAGTAAAATGGTGTATTTTACGTAGACCTTGCTACTACTTAGTGAATTAAAATCTACTTGGAATAAAACTCTGAAAAGCACACAAAGAGACAGCCACAAAATAATTCACTGGAAGCTGATCTACCAGGATACTAAACTGAGAATGCAACCCAACTCCCTCTGAATAGTATGTGGACAGAGCACAGAAAGATACCCAAGATAAAAGACTAAAAATTTAAGTAATGGAAGCTGAATCTTTGTAAATTGTCTTTTCTGTAGCATATATGAAACTGGGATTCATTGCTGAAATTATGAAGTTCTGTTTTTGTTTACTGCATTCAAAAGATTGATATCCCCTCTTTGCCTGAGAAAAAGGAGAAAAATCTTAACCTGTAGATGTTATCTCACCCTACACACTGTAATTTTGCTTAACATAAAGTTAATACAAAACATACATTAGCGTTCTATTTGTGGTTAGAAAGATGCACTTACAATTTGACTTTTCATATGCAAAGACTTATAATTTATGATTTTTATGTTCCTTTTCCTCTGCTCTTAACTGTTAGCTACCTACCTTATTTAGCTAATTAAAGTCTAGTGAGGTATGCAGTGGTTATTTCTTACCTATGGAATGATTATTTTTTATTGTGATGAAGTGGAAAGCTCATACAAATCTTCTGATAAAACACATTTTAAATGGAAATTCTGTATACGTCTTAGTAAAAATTACATTTTAATTTGTATTTTCCTATAACACTTGAGAAACAGTATAATGTTATTGGTTTTCTGTCTCAACACTAGCATATTTTCATTATATTCCTTAGTTTACATTTTTAAGTAATATGTATCTGTCTTTACACATATTCTTTACATCAGATTTTGCATTATTTTTAGCTACTTTCTTCACCATATGTGCATGTTTTTGTGGTTTATAACAGCAACTCTTCCAGCAATCCTAAAATCACAGGAGTTTTCTGTACAGTTGTCTCTGTACAAATAAATCATTCAGTCTTTTGCATTTATTTTTCAGTAATGTATTGGGCAGAGGTTCTAGGAAGAAAAAAAAAGGTGTCTCAGCTCAAAATTATTTCTTATTGTCAAGTATAAAGCTCTTGAACTGGGGATATAACTGAAATCCTGACAAATCTAACTAGAAGCTTATTAAATTAGGTATGAAACTTTCCATTCTGTGCTAGATTGGGGCAGCGTGTCCCTCCAAAAATAGTGATGTCCAACCACCTGCCAAGACCTGGCCACTGAGAGTAATTTCTAGCTTGAATAATAGTAGGCTTTTTTTTTTGCCCTTTTTTTTTTTTCTGCAGCCAATTGCTACTCTGCAGTCTGATCTTAATTGGGAAAGTAAATTTAATTATTTCTCTCCCAAGATGGAATTCAGACTAGTCACATATCTGAGAGTGACAGCAGAATATTAACTCTGGAAGCTGACTCCCAATAGAACCTCCACATGTTGCCAGTGACCCATCACAGCTTTCTAAGACCATCACCAAACAAGACAAACTGCCTATAATAAGCATACTGGGTTTTATTCAAGTGATTTAGAGCAAGGTTTATGGTAAAAGATTTTCTAGTATAATTATCCTAGAACGAATCTTCAGATGAACAATAGCTCTGCAACCCAGGAGCACTATCTCCAGATAACCTACCCACCTCACAGAGACGGAGGTTCGTACAGCAAACAACAAGTTTTTATAGAAGTAATTAACTATTATTAAACAATGTAGTATGTGACATAGATTTAATATCGTTAAATAAAATCAATGTTTAAAACATTCCTCAGGAAACGTAAATAAACTGTAGATTTTTATGTCTCTGATGTAAATACAAATAGCAATAACATGTCTTGCATAACGCCAAAATGCTAGTTTCATCTGGCATTTAGCAAACTTCAACAACCACCACTATCAGCTCTGAAAGGATTACTTCATACCACTGTTTGAACAACTGGTGTAACTATTCTATTATGAATTTTACTATGACAGAAAAACACTGAGAAATATACTCTTACAACAGAGCCAAGTGATAATTAGGTGATTTCTTGAAATCTTCAATATTTATGGCAAGCATAGGCTTTGGGACATATCTTGACATGCTATACATTTTAATTACTCCTATCTTCAGCACATTTTTTGTCTTTTTTTGTTGTTGTTTCTCTTTCAATATAACTATCTTACGAACTACCAAAACCATACTGTTATTCAGTGAAATGGTTATGCAAGTGCTCTACAGGCAGGCTCATTTATCTAAAGGATACTGAGTCCAAAATCTAGAAACAATACCTTAGACTGTTAAGATGATTAATTATTTCATCACCTTACACTGAAGTAAAAATAAGCTGCAATTACTGGCTTAGCAAAAACAGATGGATTTCCTGGAAATACGAGGAATTTGTGCGTGGTTACTTTAACAGAACTTAATCATAGGGAAGGTACAAAAAAAGAAAAATGAGGGAAATTCTCTGACAAAAGTTGAACTTGTGGGATATGAGAAGGTCACTGAAGAAATACTAAGAAAAAGTGGCACACTGGAAGGATTGAAAAGAAACATTAAAGTAATAATGTCATTCCAAGTGAAAAATCACATGTTCGTGATGTAAGTGTACATTAAGACATCTCTTTGCTTTTAATGAAGGACAGAAATTCCTTAAAAGGTACAGACTTTAAAGAAACTGAATCTTAAGAAGAGATGCTGCAGAGTATTGCCAAACTTTCAGACGACAGAGGCATGCAATATAAGACATTTTTTGAACTGGAAAGGTTTGGTAATATTTCTTCACATCACTTAAAATTTTTTGGAGAAGTTTTCTACAAAACCCAACATTATTGCTCACTTCAGCTGTTGTGAGAATTTCAGTTCATGCTTGTATTTTCAAGGGCCTAACGTAAATATTTTAAATAAATTAAAGAATAAATTCCAATCATATTTAAGAACCACAGAACGATGAGATATTCATCCTTTTACTTCTTGAGCCATCATTTGGAATCAACCACATGATCTCCAGTGGGCTTGATCTATTATAATACCCCTCAACATTCCTGAGCTACATAATAATTTGTGGGGTGTTTTTTTTTTGTTTGTTTGTTTTCTGTTAAATACCTATCAGACCAGCAAACACATTTAGGTTGGATATTAGGAGAAATTTCTTTACTGAAAGGGTTGTGTGGCATTGCAATAAGCCACCCGGGAAAGTGGTTGAGTCACAGTCCCTGGAGGTCTTCAAGAAATGTGCAGATGTGGAACTTAGTAGCATGGTTTAGTGGTGGACTTGTCAGCACTAGGTTAAAGGCTAGACTAGATGATCTTAGAGGTCTTTTACAACCTGAATGAATCTATGATTTTTGACAGTATTCATATCTGCTCACTGAACATTGTGCTTTTAAGAATTCCAACAGAGAACCTGAGAACTGAGCTGTTACACTTCCTGGGGTTTTGCTCCATATAGGACACAGTACCCTAGCATAGCACACCCGTGCAGAGCAGGCATGAAGTAACATTGTCCATCACATGTATAGACAGTATTTAACTCCTCTTTGCAATGCTGCCTACCCAGTGCCCCTCCAAAGATGTGAATTCACTTCACTGTCTTCCACTAATTTTGACATTTAGAACCAGCAAAGCTTTAACTCCAAAAGAGAATCTAACCTGTATTGGGTAATATAATAAAAACTAACTGATCTCTTTTTACGTGCATTAAAAGGCTGTGTTAATATTACACTTGGGGCTATTATAAATGTCTTACATTACACACATTTAGGCTACATCAAAGTTTTATCACAATCATTATAAAAATGTCACTTCAAACTATTTTTACACTAATAAGATGGTCTTCAAATGAATAAATTGCAGTTACAGAGTGATTACCACTGTTTCAACTTACATTTAGTTCACAGGTTAGTACAGTGATGAATAACATGCACAGAAAAAAATTAATGCATGATTCAGCTTTACAGTTTGTCACTAACCAGGTTGATTGAAGTCCTAAGTAAAAGTTGAAATGTCAAATCTACTCGGAAGATATAAGGTAATAGACATTCTATTTGCTTCTGAAGTGCACAACCAATAACATACTATTATTTATTCAGATAACACATTCTCTTTGCTCACATTGCAACATATTTTGTCTCAAATTAGCCAGCAAATCACTACTGCAGTTGCTATAACAATCATAAAGCATTTTGAGTTTTACAAGGTGTTCATAACAGGCCATTCCATATGATTTATATGCAAAACGTGACTCAGCTCTTCAAATACAACTCATCTGTGGATGCAAGGTTTGTTGTGTGACCTCTTGTTATCTTTGAGATGATGTGTAAAACTTATAGGGTTTTGGCAATCTTTCTTAATGTTATTCAGACAAATGCAGTGCTAAAATAACATTCATGAAGTTATATTAAAAATGCATTCACTTTTGATGAATGAGGCTTACATAGAAAATGCCATGTTTTAAATACAACTTAAAGAGGTTTCAATATTAGATAGAATTAAACTGACACAGAAGTACTCTAAAACAGGCATAACTATGATTACTTGGGGGTGCAGTTCTCTGAAAGATACAACCAATCTGACGTGTTGAACTCCAGTTAATGCAAGTCCCTGACTTTGACAAACATATATTAACTTTGTGTATTTCAGCTATTGAAGTGGTTGGGAAACATGCCTCTTTAATGAGGCCTCACTAAATTGTGCTGACAAGGTTTCAGAGAGGGCTTTGCTCCTGTGCAACTTCTCTGCAATGGAAACATCTGCCATTTTCTTAAATTTCCTTAACCTCACTCAAGATAATGCACTTTTCTGTTACCAAAAAATAAATAAATGTAAGTTGCTGTATTTTTCTAGCTTCTTCCCATCCAATTAACATTGTCTCATCTTTTCAACTTTTTTTCTTTTTTCTTTTTTTAATAAATTTTTAATGTCCTTTTAACATCACTTCTAGGATTATTCCAAAATAAAAAATCTACCATTTATATGACAGTCCTCCCTACTTTGGGAAACAAGGATGTGTCAAGAAAGATAGAAAGGAACATGTGAATATCTTTGTTCCACAGAAAAAAAAAAAGTGTGTGTGGTGGGAGGGAACTGAGGAACTGCATCCATCAATTCTTGTTTCAGAAACAACAATTAGGACTGTAGATTCACATTGCAATGATTCTCTCTCAAAAAAAAAAAAAAAAGAGAAATTCCTGTTCTTCATTTTTGAAGGTGAATATATATGTATATACATAAAAAAAAACCTAGTACGAAATGGACCGAGGAATTAGGGACGAAGCTTGAGTCTGTCTATTCACTTCTTTTGTAAAAAAGATAGAATAGTGAATAGAATTTTTTTGCCTATTTGCCAGAATAAACATTGTTTGTGGATTCCTTCTGTCTAGAAGACATTATCGATGTCTGAGAAGTTGTAGTACATCAAGATCGTTCACAACAGACAGATCTTCAACCGGAAGAACAGACTGACTAACTCTTTCCTATTTTTGTTGTTGTTGTTTTAGAAGCTAAGCCATCTTTCCTAGATGGGCTAGTAAAACTAGATGATTCTTATCCATGACCTTTTTGAACTTTCACATTAACATCTGGAGAATGAGGTATTCTAGTCTGCTTGAGAAAGGAAAGGACAGAGCAAAGTGCGCTATATTTAACTGGATGGCAGAAATGCAGAGGTCATTATAATCATTTGATGGTGCTACCATTTATTATACTTCTATATTCCACTTTTTCAAAGCTCTGCAAATGAAGTTCTAAGTTTGTTTGTTTTTTTTTTTTAATTTTTTTTTTTTAATTTTCTCAGTGGAGGGGGAAAGGAAAGGGGAGGTTGCTTCTTTTACTTGCTTGTTTTTTAATGTTCTCCATTCTATGGAGCTCATCTACGCCACAGAGTCCAGCTGCGCTGTTTTCTTATCTGGCTCAAATATTCTACCACTTTGGGTAATCTTCATGACTTCCACTTTCAGGATTTTTCATCATTCATTTCCTTGCTACTTCAGCTTGTCCAGTAGTTTCCTAATCTTTCTGTCAAATCCCCTCCTTACTACCACTTAGTGGCATTAATTGCTATTACTCTTAAGTAATGTGTTTTGAGCTCTCCAGCAAGATAAATGATAGGTCTCTTACAGGAATTTGTAAATCTGTTCGTTTGAGACCAAAATGTTCTAGATACAGGAAAAAAAATAAATAAATAAAAATATCACAGGAATCAAGCAAGAACTGTTTTCTGGAATAAATAAACCTCAACTCAAGGATACTCTTAAAGTATGACAATATGATGGTTTCAGGAGCTACAGCCCTGATTCTCATTTATACTGGTGCCAAGAGAATACTGTAAGATTCTGAAAATGTATCAGAGATTCAGGGGATAATAAATATATCTAACATTAAAGGAAATGGTTGTTTCAGAGGTCTGTGGTTGGATGGTTACTGTAAATAGAGATCCACAAATGCAATGTCTGGCATCCCTTATGCAGCATATGCAACTGAACCTGAAGTACATTTTCCCTTTATGTAGGTCTGTAAGAACAACCATAAAGGTAAGCTTCTGCCTAGGAGATTTGTTTCCAATGCTGCCAGAGGTCTGTACTATGCAAAAGTACACTGCTCTACGTTTTTTCTTTATACTAAAAGCTAGCAGTAACACAAGGGATCCTAACGCTGCTAGCAGTGTTGGACTAGTACTAGATTAGTGGTTCCTAACATGAGAAAAAGCATTTCATTATATATATTCAACAATATTTTTAAGCCTTTGATTATATTAAACAAATGAGTAAAACAAAGAAATTGTTATAGGCTGTTGAAACTAGACTACTGGCCTCACTAGAGGACTAATAAATACATGAGTATTACAAATATTGTAATCACTACATTATTATTAGAGAATGAATTAAAAATTCTTCCAATTAAATACCACATGATAGTTTAAACAGGTTAGATTTCTAGGTTTATGCTTCTTTTATGAAGGTCACAGTTCCAAAACTCTCTTCTGTACCTTTAGAAAAATACATGTACTGAAAAAGAGAACTAAGCAGACACAGGAGAGAGAGAAAAAAAAAATGCCAGTCTTGCAGGAGTACAGCCATTCCTTAGAAAAAAAGCTGCATAAAACAATAAAATTTCTGGTGTTCTCATTCATGTCACAGGGATTATGGCAATGTAATTTTGACTCAATTCAAAGTGATATGCAGGTATGTTTGGAAACTGATTTTTAGTATCCCTGAAATATATCAAATATTATAAAAGTAATAAATATTGTATTAAAAATATTAAGGCCTTAGTTTTAAAATCATTTATTGTTTTATAAAAAAGAATGTTGCTTTTCCCTCAAAAATTATCCCTAAAGGAGCATTATGGGGTAATAATTTGCTAGACCAAGCCATTTTCAATCATTATATTGCAGAATAATGAATCCATACAAGAATTCAAAAACCTTCTAAAAAGAATAAGAAAAAAAAAAAGAAAAAGTGTATTTACCACCTTCCCCCAAGGATCTATTAAAAAGTAGTACTTTCAACATTTCCCAGTAACTTGAACGTCATGGAGAGCAGTGGTAAAACTGCTATGAATTCAACGAAACCCCAGTCTTCCAGCAAAATTGTTCAGACAAAAAAGTTGGTAAAAGTTTTATATTTTAGTACTTTAATGAGGTATCTAACATGAGAATCAAGTAAATTTTATATAGCAAGGTGTTAGCATATATGAACATGCAGTGTTAATGGATTCAGTTTCAAAACCAAACAGACTAATATGACTACCTGGATGTTGGTTCATTCCACTACTACAGTGTGCAAATTATGTGTGTTGCAAATATTCATTCATTTATAAATATCTTCATGAGTCAACTATGAATCACAAGATAATTCTGCATGAAAGTCATAAAATCAGGAACAGTGTGTATTTCAGAAGGAGAAAAAAAAATCAGCATTAGCTGCCATGCAATCTCAGACCACATGCTCTATTAAGAATGGGAGTAAAGAAGGCAGGGTTGGCTGTTGATGACCTCATCAAGGGTCTGCACACATGGGAAGCAGCTTTGATATTAACAAACATGTTAATCTCCCTCAAATCAAACAGGCAATTACTCTGCTATTTCCATGAATTCTGAGGAAAGTATAATTTGATAGACATAAAGTAAACCTGTTTCATGGATCTTACCACCATTTGATAAAGAAGATTTCTTTTACTATCTCTTTAATGTTATTAAATAAAGCAAACTCATATCTGGCTAAATAGGCTTCACAAGTGCTAATCTTAGCCTAAAGCATTCTAATGGATTGACTCTTCATTACTAGGGCTATATAAATATTTATAAAGACTTCACACAAAGAGCAGATCTGACACAAGGCTTTAAAAGGCTTCTCAGCATATACAGAACCTGGAGAAGGAAGAGATTTCGTAAAGACAATGCAGCTCTTAAAAAAAAAAAAAAAGCCTCTTAAATCCTGGAGGGATGGTAATAGCATACAAACATGTCTACAGACAAGATCATATCAGGGCCATGCTACCAACCTCCCAGCAGTGGTACCTCAGGCTTATTTGTAGGATTTTCATCTTAATTTGCCCAACTGTTTTTCTGAACAGATAGTTTTTCCATGCCCCTACCTAACAAAGGAAAAAACAACTATGCTGTTTTGTGTTCTTTCTAAGTGGAGAAGAACCAGAACAGGAAGCCTACAAGAAAGCCAAACACCCAGACCATTCTCCCCTTTTTTTTTAAAAAAAAAAAAGAAAAAAGAAAAAAAGAAAAAAAGGAAAGGGAAAAAAAAAGCCTTCTCTAATACAAATTATAACAGATAGGTTAATGTTTCTTTGAATTGTACAGAAGAGAAAGCACGTAATACTGGCTTGACTGATAATGCAAATTGTTTCTAACCACTGCACTACAGACTACAAAGAGGTGCCCTTCAGCCTAGGCCTAGAAATTCAGCCACAAGATTTATTTTATTCCCTATACAGCAAGTTTCTACCAACTAAAACAATTCCACCATGCCAACATTATCGATGAGAAAATGATCCATCAGCAGTTTAAGCTCTTGTCCTTCTTGACATCAAGTAACTACCATTGTCAACATATATGGTATATTAGCATTTGATTAATCTATTCCTTTAAGAGAGTATATAAAAGAATAATATTTTCTGCCACCTCAAAGAGATACATCATGTATCCAACTATACGCTAGCCCTGATAATGCAGTGTTTTCATCATTATTACCAATACCGGGACTGGAAGAAACTACTCACATCTTAGAGTAGCTATAGTGTATGCAAAAATTTTCAGCTGAACCTTCTCACCACATACAAGCTAAAAAAAAAAAACGATATCTGATTTTTCTAATTCACAATAGCTGATCTATCATTTGCAATAGTTGGACAGCCTAGATTGGCTAGATTGTGACATAATTGCTTTCCAGCTGTAAAACTGAAAAAAAAAATATTTAGGCATATATTCTTGTTCATCCAGACCACACCATCCTTCATCCTACACTTCACTGTACCGGTATTCCTCAAGATTTATAAGGGCTGAACTGGGGCATTGTAGGTTTAATTAGAGCTCCATGAATCTGAGTAATTCCAATGAGATACTGCAACAGGCAGTGATCTTGGGTTTCCCCTGAATTCTGGGCAGAAGTTAGAAGACCAGGCTGTAAAGGACAAGACAACCATTGGCTCTGTATGCAGCAGATTTTACAAGCCAAACCATATTCCACTAGAGGTTTATCATAGGGAAAAAAAAATTAGACTTCCTACTTGCCAAAATATGACCTCAAGAGGACAAACCAAGCAAGTTCTCTATCAACAACATATCTATTCATTTCTACTTGGAGGGAGGGGTGGAGGAGGGAGAGGAGAAAAAGAGCACTTCATATAAATAACAGTTCTTCTCTCCAGAGAAATTGGAAAACATATGGGAGAAAAAAAAAAAAGACCCAAAAGCTATGTTGTTGTTGCCTTGAAATCAAGGAGTGGCTATCAAAAAAAAAAATTGTATGTCTAGCTTCATGTTTGAAAATAAATCAGGCAAATAAAATCCATTCTGTTTTGTTGGGTTTTGTTTCTTTGTTTTTCTTGTGCAATTCACCCCCACACACACACTTTGCAATTGTCGATGGCCCTGCAGCAATGCTTGCCAGAAAGTTAGGTGTGTCCTTTACTTAGAAACCATGTGACAGTCTGGCCTGGCCCATGAACTCAATTTATAGACATTTTTCTATCCACGAACTCAGTTATTTTCTCACCATGCAAGTATTCTGCACTATTACAGAGTTAAACAATAAAGCCCAAAGTATTCCTATCAGCAAATTACCTGTATAGCTGCTGATGAAAATTTTGCCGATACAATTATTTCCTTCTATTTAGAAAATGATTGCTTTTTTTGAAAGTAGAATATGTGCACATATTTCAGGGATTTCTGCTTTAGAAAGACCATTTGACAGGGCACAAATCTAACTTGTTTTTCTTGCTCACATTGACACAGCAGACTACTCCTTCAGCAGCTATTCAACAGGATCAAAAGTGGGTTCAAAGTTTGTTTGTTTTTCTTATGAAAGAAAAACTTTGTGCCACACATACAGGGCTTTTGCCTAATCCTGTTATACCATTCCATTTTTCAAAATTGCAGATATCTTTGAGTTGTTATTTACAAGTAAATAACACTGAAGATCCTTAGCCAGACTATAAATATATGAAAAATCATCACACAAGAGAAAGCAAAGACCAGGGATGTGGTACAGAAGCAACATAGCTATAAGTTTGAGCAGATCTGGGACGATGGACTAATACTGTGGCCCGGTAGCCATCTCTGGAACAATATGCAATACGAAACAAAACACAAAACTCCTGCCAAAATGCAAATGTATGCAAAGTCAGTGAAGCTCTCCAAGAACAGTTCTATGACCCAGTAGTGCAAAACATTCAGGCTCTCTGTACAGCAGTCCAATGGACTTGACCTGTAGCTAACTGCAAAACATGCAAGTGACTCCCACTTTCAAACTCAGGAATGCTATTTTTCCACAGACCCACGAACAGTTCCTTCCAGTTTGGGCTTGATAAGAGCGGGTGTAACAAATTTTTCGTTGCCTCTACCACTCCATTCTTCTTCCTAGAGAGCCTACTTCTCTGGTGCCAGTATCTCCACCTCTTACTTTTAAGCAAACATTTAGTTTAAGTTTTCTGTTGGCAGCTACTAGGCAGACTGGTTACCCAGACTAAGCATTTTACATAAATATCTAATGACTGGTAATTATGTATTATCTATGCGCTACAATGAAATGTGCTTAGTGGAAAACAGCGAAAGCAACATACCAAAGCAAAGCTGTTAGTTTCATATATACACAAAACTGTATAGTGAGAGTCACAAGCACCAGTCCGGTGGCAAAATAATAAGGAAAAAAAATTGCAGAAAGCGATAGTAAAAGACCAAAACCTGCACACTTATGCTAGAGTGGATCCACTTTTTTGCTTACAGAATTACCAGTTAAACTCAGTCACATTGAAATAATACCACTGGAGCAGGATCCTGACCCCACAACGTGACTAGAGATAGTTGTATATTATTTCAATAAAAAGTTTTTCTTCCACATTCACATGCTTCTTGTATGTATTCATACTAATAGTCCTTTTGATAAAACCCTCCAGAAAATAATTACCTTTAATAGCTCTTCTGTGAAGAAAGCTTCACAACTTGGTGCAAATATAAATGAGTTTTCTATAGCAAAATTTAAGCCTTCAAAGGAATTATAAGAAGGGAAAAAAAAAAAAAAAAGATTATAGGTTCAGCACTGTTTCTGCAGAAAAAGGTATATAAATCCCCTAAAAACTACACCCATTGAAACTTCATATTTAGTCTGATTTGCTTTCCAAATCATATAGACAGCACAGTTGCGTACAATCTTTAAACAAGTACAACCACAGAGAAATGCCGAGAGATTTAAGAGAAATAAAAGCGTGATCAGCTAGCTTGTAATCTTCTTTCTCTTATTCTCCTCCCTATAGCTGCATTAAATTGCCTGTTGAGAACAATAACATATTTGTCCTTTTATAGGTAGAATGATTTGTATTATGTAAAGATTTGGCTAACAGAGTAAGGATGCATTCACACTGAGCTGGATTACATGCTGTTAATAATTTTCTGGATGCTCTAGGGGACCCATAACTCTAGAGGACTGCAGATTAGCATTTGAATATACACTTTGTAATACATCTCAAAGCAGACTTTTTTAATTTACTTTTGCCATTTTTCTAGAACCACATTAACCAGAAATCAAATATCTGAAAGCATTTTGGAGAAAAAAGTATACCACAATGAAGTTTTTATCCCCCACCCCCACACACTCTTAAGGGTACACAAAATGTCTTTTCCTGACTCCCACACCATTTCAATAACTTTCATTAGAATGTCAGACTACCTAGAATCTGTGATTGGGCTTCTGGTACTGTTCCATGCATATTGAACAAACATGTAACTCAGCAAGCAATTGTTTGCAATCCATTGTCCTGAATAAAAACTGAAGCTATCTAGAAAGCTGGTTTTGCTGTAGGCTAGCTTCTGTTTCAGAAACTAATCTTAAAATAGATTATTTTAGCAAAATGAATGGAATACCTCACATTGCAAAGAAACACCCCTGAAAACACGTTAACATTCTTTTGTTATTCACTTTAAATTCAGTATAGACCAGACTCCCTTATTTCTGTTTTCATGAAACACTAACCAATTTTGGCCACCATTTGCTAAACACTGAAATCCTTTGTAAACTGTGTATGTCTTTTCATAATTTTTGAAATACTTAGTCCTTTAGAACAGTCTTAAAGTATACAACTCTCTAATAAATGTTATATCCTCGGACAAATACAACTGGGAAGCATACTATAGGAGTTCTTATTTAGTAAATTACTTTTCTTAACGTTATAAGGTTCACCTAGCAAGCACACGTTCACTGGACAAAATACACTTTTCATGACCTTTGGTCCTCAGTTATAATTAGTTGTCTGGTCCCTGTTGCTTACAGTGTAAACAAAGACTGATAAACCCACATTGGCTGCATGTATTTATTACATTACCGCACAGCTGCCAACTGTCTAACCGTTCTAATAAAAAACTATTTTCTAAGGTTTATGTTTTATTGCATGTGTGACTCCCTTATTGGTTAGCATTTTGGAGTTGTGGAAAAGGTTATGAATTTAGAAACTGACTGCATTCATATCATATTTAAAACTTAATGCTATTTTATTAAAGACATATGGGCCCCCAAAGTACACATATTAAATGTCATGTAAGAAAAGTAGCAGTTTAAATCATGGTCAAATTCATTTTTGACGTGACTCCTGAGGCTTCCCAAGATCTGAACTATTTCTTTGTAAATCTGGCAGTTTAACCACACTCATAAATCACTTTCAAAGCATATTATTTCTTAATTTTACTGCATTAGAGAGCATTTGGCCTACACAGTGAACTGTTTGTAACCGTTATGTGAACAAAAGTTGTATATTTAGTCTTACAATGTGGGAAGGAAAAAAAAAAAAAATCAAATTTTCAATCCTGAATATACTTCTTATTTTAACCCAAATGATACATTTCCTAATGAAACTTGCCAGGGTAAGATATGAAGGATAGTTTGCTGTATTGATGTAACAGAAAGCTCCATCTCCTTTTGCTTCAAGCTCATAAATTAAAAACACAAAGGCAACTGTAATTTAATCATTAAGTAAATATCCCACAGGTTCTTTGATGAGAAAAAATGTCTAAGGTGTTCAAGCCCCACCAACGCTGAAGAGAAATAAATCATCTTTGGGACAATTCAGAAAGTCTCATGAGTTTACTAGGCACTTTGATATAATGCCATTTGATGCATTAGAAATGAAGCATACCTTCAATACACTTAAAAATTGAACTCTAATAACTTAAGGACAGATTCACTGTCAAAAACCTGCTAAAATCACACAAAACCTTAGCTACAAAACGTACCATTCACAGAACAGGGTTCAAAAGAGTGCTCTTTTTGAAACTTTATTGGAACTTTATTTGTTAAGAAGTTAAGATGTTCCTAATGGCAGAGTTGATTACAATTTGTGTGTTTTCCTATAAATACTTCGTCCTTGGATGCTGTGAATAACAAAGATAAATTCAGACAACTTCCTCTAAAAGCTTTATACTCTCCCTAATTCCTTCAAAGAGAATACCAGTCCTCCTGTCACATATGTTTTTGAGCTTTTTTTCCCCACACGATGAATCCCCTGAAACGGGGACATGTAACCAAAGTCACCAAATCTTGAATGTTTATGTCACTGAATTTGGGGGGGGGGATGGGGGGTATATGAAAAATTTTAATTTCAGAGAAATGACAACAAATAATGTTGGTGGAAGTCTTCTTAAGAGTTGTAAAGGATGCTTGGATCAGAATAAGCTTGTATATGCATTCACATAGATCAATAAAGATTTCAGATGTGCAAGTTGAGTGTGCAAAGACTATTCTACTGCTCCTAAAGTCAAGTGAAAATCTGTTGTTTTGTACAATACTGGGTAAGATTTTCAATAGCCAGCCTGATTAGGACAACCTATAATTAGCACTGTGTTCTGCAACCCAACCAGGCACAGAATTTAATAAAACTATTTTCCTTGTATATTAACACCATGAGGTTAGTGTTATCTTCAACTAACATTCAGGAACTAGAACCAGAATCTGTAAGCTCAGTATGATTTTAAGGGAGCAGATGCAACTGTGCTGCATCCTTGCTTATACAAAGTGAGCAGTTTTAGAAACCCATTAAGCTAAGTTCAGTATTTCTTACAAAATATCCTTTTGGCCTATATATTTCTGCTAAGAGAGGAGATAAGAGGAGAAATGTCAGTCCTTCTCTGGAAACAAATTAATTATTTTTCCTGAAATAACTCATAAACCAGTTACAAATTGATCATGTTCTTAGTCATTAATGAAGAGAGAATGAATGATACGCTTGAGCTTTTAGGAGATGACCTCATCACTACCAGCCCTGTGTGCCTCTTGGACCACATTTTGGCTGACTTTATAGTATGGGGGAGGATTATTACTACAATGCTCTGGGGTTCTTGACCTGGCAATAATTTGCAGCACACAGTCTCTCTTGTAGAGCTACAGGAAAAGCAGGATTCAGCTTCTTAAACACAACCTTCTACTGCCATATTAGCCACCCTATGGTATGTAGGCCTGGCCTCCTATGGTGACTGTGAAAAGGCTTGCACTCCCATAGACACTTATCCTATAGGGACCTGCTGTATACTTGAAGGTATCTAAAGGGGCATCAAATGTCTATTTTTATACACTTGTATTGTTTCCAAAGTGACTAGAAATATTAGCCAATATCATGTACATTCATTTTACTTCCCCTTTTGTTCTTGTCCTCTCTTTCCACCCATCTAATTTGACTATGTCAACACTAAAAACACTATGTTCATCTCACAGCAAGACGCTGTATGATGTGTTTGCACCACTTTTTATATGACAAAGACATGGTCCTTTATCTCTAGGTCTTAGCACCTTAACTTGTAACCTGTTGATTGTTGTAAACCACAATTCCATTGATGTCAAAAGGAAACACCTATAAGAGAAAATTCACTTCTGTGGAATCAGGGCCTATTGCATTATCACAGATATCAATCAAAATGTCACAGTGTAACCAAAAACATTTTGCTAATGGCAAGTAAATCCAATAACTAGAAGAATAACAATTTGTAGAGAATGACATTTTGAAGCTGCTCTATTTCTTCATTCTTCGGACTGGATATAGTAACTTCACTACTACAAAGTCAGCTACATCATAAGAGAAAATTTCTTGAACGTATTACTGTAATGAAGGTTAGTACTTCAAGGCAAAAAAAAAAAAAAAAGGAACAAAAAAGAATCCAGTAATTTGAATCACACACAAAGACCTGGTAAATGCTCCAAATAAATACTTCCTCTTCAGCTTCCATGCTCCCCAAGAATTGGGGAGGGGGGGGGGGGATGCTGAGCAATTAAGGACGAAATTTACAGCAGAATAATAAAAAAAGTACTGTGAAATATAGAACAATTACCCTGGAAAACACTGGGCATAATTTCCAGTAATTGAGATCCTAGGATTTATACCAAGAAGAGACAACTGAAAACAGAAGAGAACATAGAGATGCAAAGGCAATGACTTTAATAATGTATATAATATTAAATGTAATTAATAATGTCATGGATGTTGAATTGAACATGGATGTTAAATTAAACAAATTTTATTGTCTAAAATTGTATAAACCTACCCCTTTTTTTTTTTTCTTTCTTCAACACATCAGCAACCTAAAACTATGTGGCAATGTTAGATAAGTTGGTGTGAAAGAACAACTCATAATTGTGAAAGCATGATAAACAAAACTATTAAAATGTTCACATAATTCTGCCTTCATATGTGAAAAACGCCTTTCTAAAAAACACTCAGTATAACCTCTACAATGAGAATATCAAAGAGCTTGGTTAAGTTCACATACAACTCTGTTTATATCATCATCTTCCTGATAGCATGTTGTCCTTTACTACAAGATACACTACTGGGAAGATCACGACAAATTATTTTTGCCTTCATTTGCGGTGGCCCCTGTGACCATGTTTCTCTCTAACAGTTGGTGACCTTTCTGACTGTTCAGCAAAACAGCAAAGCCGGTTTAAGAACACAGCATGCGTACACACTGTAGAACTTGCCATGAAAACTATTTCACATAGTCAAAACAAGTAATAAATATAAACTCAGCTGTGACGATTATTTCCAAGTTTTGAACCAGATGCTTCACATTTACAAAATTACAAGTAAAACCTTTTCTGATTTTCTCTCTCAGAAATCTTGCTATGACATTATACCATTATAATTGGACCTTTGTTTTATGGCTAGGAATTAACATATATTCTATTCATTACACTCAATACTACTACAATTTCAATGGGAATGACTCATCAATGTGATTGAGAGCATGAGACATATCAAGCCTCGAAATCTAGGGAAAAAAACACTACCTATAGGAACAAAAGAATAGACACAGGCTAGCCCAGAGTTTTGCCAACGCAATATTACATCCAATTTATTTATTTTATTTTTTTTACAAAATGCAGCATATTAACATCTCCTACCCCCAACAGTATTGTCATCTGATCCACTGCATTAGTTTTTTCAAAGGAGGAACAATGGAAGAATGCAGTGAGCTCTGCTTGTACAGCAGCAGTATTTCCATTTCCAAAAGAAAAACAAACAGAACTTTAAGATAAAATTCAGCCACGCTGATCCATTGGTAATTGAAAACAATTATGATTCTTGCCCTAATGTCTGATATCATAGTATTACATTATACTGAATGACAATTCGTTAACTAGACTAAATCAGTAAATTATAAGACAAAAGCCAGACTATATGCTTGCAACATCTAATAACTGAGGTTTCCACAGTTCTCAACCCACAAATAGAAAATATATATATATTACAAAAAAAAAAAAAAAAACAGGTGGTAAACAAGTTGTCATGCTAGCTTCTTCAATTAAAAGTTAACGATATACAGTACCTATTGCCATTCACCAGAGAACCTCCAAGTGCTTTACAAATATTAAATGTCTTATAAAGGATCAATTTGTGCACTACTGTTGAAAGACAGACACCTTTCAGGTGCAAAGTAGCAGCTGGTTAACTAGCACACTGCAACACTACATAACATTTTAGGGCAGAAGGTGGAGAAGAATGCCTTAGTAAATTGAGATTGCAGAGAAATCCATGGAGGCAGAATGCAATTACCTGAATTGGAATGAGGCCAGGGCTCCAAGTGTAACACCCCTTCTATGTGAAAAGTGCATTGGGATCATTAATGGCTAAGAGGACACTGGCTTCATGAAAATCATATACTTTTTTAAAAGGAATAATTTTAGGAAAGAGACATCACCTTTTGCATACTGTTACCTTCAATAGTAATTAGATACTGAAATGTAGTCTACATAATTCCATCACAAAGAACTATACATGTATCACTTTTTCAAGAAATATCACCATGAGAACAAACAACGAGGAAAAATTTTTTCCCCTACCCTAACAAACATGTCTATTCTTTTGTGACAGATGGAATTACAGTAGGTTAGGCAAAGAGAATACATTCCTTTACTATTTCAACAGATGCATGCTATCAGCTTAATCCCCACTGTTTCAACTCATAGCTTTTCTCTCGCTTCACTGACTGATGATCTCTCTCTTTAATCATGTGACCTATCATATGCCAAGACAAAAAAAAATAGAGCAAAACGCAATCTACTTCTAACTAAGTAGATTGGGTGCTACTTAGAAGTTGGTACTTCCAACTTCTTCCCAGCTAAGATTCCAATCTTCAACTTCAATTTCACAACTTTCTTCTGTTCTTTTTTTTTGGATACTGATCCTTCTCTTCCCTCCTTTGACTGCTTTTTCCCAAGCCTGACTTTCTGTTCACTTAAACACAGCTGCCCTTGCAAGCATTTGGAAGGCAACTGCTTACCTGCTGGCCTTAGCAGACTGTTCTAGATCGTATTACTAATTCCAGGAGCAAAAGCTTTCCCCACATGATGCACAAATTCACAGCCAGATCAAATTTATTATGAAGTTTCTTCACTAGGACAGCATGCTACATAGCTAGTGCTACACTGGTCTGCTATTGATCCAATGCAAAGACAGAGATCTATTGCTCAGTAACTTCAACCAGGGAATCAACAGCTACATTGCTTGTTGCCCAGTTACTTCATAAACTGTAAGTCCACATTTCCTTCTGCACAGTTGCACAGGTACCTTCTATAGACCTTCATCAGCCATTTGAAGAACTACCAGCTTTCTGTTTATTAGTCTAGTTTTACAACTTTTCACACAAATTCTCAAGCCCCTTATTATGGCTTTGCACAGCCACAATAATTAGATTTACCATTTCTTTAAATCCCATGTCACTGATTCACCCTATAAGCACCATGAGATGTGATAGATTTTTTCTCTCAGTATTGCATCAAGCCATATCCATATTTTGGGAACTCATTTTTGTTACTGCAAAAATTGATGACAGCTTTAGTGACTTTTAAAGTCTTCTAAACAAAGTATTCTTGTATTTATGAATATGACTGCTCAAGTTCCATTTCTGGATTCACTGTGCTAAGCTAACATACACAGAGATGATATATATTTAAGAAAAATATTGCTTTTTTAAAAAAATAGTTAAGGACAAAAATCACTAAAAACACCCCTTATGCCTCATCTGATTTTAATGAAATTTTAAAAAGCATTCATCCCTTTGATAAAATAGAACTTTCTATGAGTTTAAACACAATACTGACACTGATCCTAAACCAACACTATAGATTTTAGTTTTCCTTATTTCTTAAGCTGTACCACTAAATATTTACTCTATCATAAAATAAACTCCCTCTACCCTCCAAGTAACAGTGTGAGCACGAATTACATACCCTCAATAACATGAACAACAGATATTAGACTTGTCTTTCTACTTGACGGTCTCCATTTAGTTCCTTAGAGAAACAATGTTATGTCAGACTTTATGATTATAATTTGTGAAGAAAAGAATACATCTGAGGGGAAAAAAAAAATCAGAACACCTATACTGCCATCTTTTGTTGTACAGAGTTTCCTTTATATCCACTGGACAAGATGTGCTTGGTGAAGATGCTATGAAGCAGAATAACTTTCACATAATAAAATGTCGATTACTTGGAAGTATACCCATGTATACCTGCTAATGATTTGGTCCTATGAACTACAAGACTGTTACATGTGACTAAGTGCACAATGCTTGCTTTTGCCACTATAAATATAACTAATAAAAATGTTAACCTTAAAAATACAGGAAGCCAAAAAAATTGCTATTGGGCAGAGGGGTTGCAAAATACTGGGAAGTATATGCCTTTTATAAAAAGCAAGTACTAAGCAATTCAAGTTATATTTAAAGAGAGTTAAATACAGTATGTATTTATTCATAGCAACACGTTTTAGATATAATGGATATATCCACAGTTCATCATCTAGATTAAATGATCATGAATATAGACCTTTAAAATTCAAAGTTATGATATGCTCTGATACTTCATCATTTCATTTTGTTTATATATATCATATGCAATGTAAAAATATGGAGTCTTAAAATGGATTTTCAAATTACATTCTGTTTTGCATCTCTAAGTTTTAAAGATGAAACGTTTAGAAGCACAATTCTTATACAATCTATGAACTAAAAGAGGGTACAGTTTTAAATGATTACGTCAAAGAAATGACAACTGTACTCTTTGTAGGGACAGGGAAGAATAATTACAAAGCTGGCACATAATTAAGCAATTTTGACTGATGTATTCTTGAGCTGTCGTTTTGATGTGAAGTGTTGTCATGCCCAGAAACACACTTCATGCTGGACAGGCATCTTCCACTTTGATCTACACTTATGCCAGTGAAATAAGGTCATGATCTGGTCATTAAGCGAGGCTTCCACCTCTTGCTCAATGCCTCCTATCCAGCTAGGCTTACCCAATCTTTATTAAAATCAGGCATGATAATATGTTCAATATTTTGACAAAAGAAAATACAAACATCACAGAAAAAAATGAAGTTTAGCTCACTTACATAGAGAGATGGAACACTGCATTGTAACATTAAACTGTTTTTCTAATAAATGACTACATCTTTCCATAAGACAGTCATATCACAAACAGATGCATTTTAAACAAAGGATGAAATGAAGCAAAGCACAAGAAAGTGCAGTGTTCTTTTAAAAATATGAAAAAACAGAGAAAAATGAAAGTCTAAAAATTTATACAAAATAAAATATTTATGACTTAGTGATGACTGGTGATTGCTAGATACTTTTGCATTTCAGTAAACACAAGCTAGTCAGATGGAAATTTCTCGCTTTTATTCTCATTTTGTATATTTTTTCTTGGTGGGGTATTTTGCTCTCCCAAGTATTTCATGTCAAGACTAAAATGAAAACAACTCCCCACATCACAGCCCCTTTAGATCATCAGTCTGCTTTTTATGCTGAATAAGCCATACCAACTCCTGCTTACCATACTGGAGAGGGGGGAACATGACTTAGATTTAGATTGTTTTTCTCTGAAAAAGCAAGTCTGATTGGTTCACTATTGACATTACACCTGGCAGAACAATACGGCCACGTATCATAATTGCATTCACTAATATGAATATTAATCATACCAACTTCACTCCTGGCGAGTACAGTCTGAGATAGTGACTACTACCTTAGGAGGATGGAAAAAAATGTTCTCAGGAAGCTCATTATCAGCAGGGTCTTGCATCACTAGGTCAACATATTAAGGAGTTTTTCTGATGACTAATGCTGAGTGTGCTGCAGCCTTCCTCTATTTTGGATCAAGGTGTATTATTCTCTAACTAGTTTCAGAAAGCTTAGAATATATTACCACTAGCTGTCTGATAAATTGGGCCAAAGCTCATCAAAATTCTCAGCAATTACATGGGAGGGGAACTGGTGAACATACAGAGGGCACAAGACTCATTTCCTAAGGAAACCTGAAGGGCAGAGAATAAAAAAAAAACAACCATATTATATATTCAATATATAACATATGATAGAATTTGAAACCACAGTTATTGTGAACATCATATTTACAATATATAGAGGAATGCTGCTTGATGTCGTCTTTGAGTATAGCTATAAATAACTGTATACATACATATCAGCATCTGAAAATATATTCACACAAAAGACTCTTAGAGCGTTGTCACACAAAGTTTGCATGCATATGTACTATAGCCATGAATGTCCTAGGAAACATGCACAAATTTGAAACAATTTTAAGATGTTTATAATACCTCTTAAATTAGGTTCTGCATCCAATTTCATGTTTGTTTTAAATTAGCCACTTCAGTAATACATATATAATATTGTATGATGAGGGTAATTTTGCAGCACCTTAAGAAGCATTAATTCGTGCCATGAAAAACATTTAGAATGATTTTACCATCAGCAATTTGTATCAAACCGTTTATAAAGAAGTAGAAAAAAATTCAGAAGAAGAAAAACTTTTGCAAATTTGACGAAATAAATGTAGGTTTAGTCATGATATAGTAGGCAAATAATACAAAAGCACACAAAGGATTCAATTACAGATATAAAAGATAAAGATGCTATCCCTACTTTTGTGAAGTAATTTACCCTTAGCTACTGGCATTAAAAAAGGTTTCATCCAGAAGGGTCTTACACACTTACACTATTTAGTTGGTTCAATTTCTAACAGCAAACTCAGATGAAAAATATAATTGCTAATAAAATTAAAACAATACTTCACCAGATCTAAAATCTGAATAAACAGAATTATAAAATCACTCAGCATACGTATGCCGTACTTAACACATTTCAACTGTTGCATTTGGCCAGATTCAGTGAAGATATTCAAAACAGCCTAGACATCAATTGTTTCATCTACTACATATATAAAAGCTGAAATAACTAAAAGTAATGGTAAGCAATATTTCAAAGCTGTACTCGTATCAGAAGTGTTAACATTTTAATAGTTATAAATTAATCAGTCTGAATTAATTTATTATGCACTGCAACTGTACTTGTAATAATGCATTTATCTAGCAACACTGTTATGCTACCAAACAGTGCATTTCCATAACGGCTGCATTATTATTCAGGATTACTGGAAATCTGCAATAAATTATTGATGGTATGTTTTAGAGAACAAAACAGAAAGCAAGTAGACCAAAAACTTGAATGGAGTTTTGAGATCCACAGCACTAACACACTCTGAAGCTCAGAGTGTTATTATCTTCTGTTGATCAACAGTAAAAAAGAAGGTAAAGTGTAGAAATCACATTCTTATTCTGTTTACCTCAGCAGTATGCCCAGAGTTTATGCAAGTGGTATCAAAAGCTCAGATTACTGAAACTGTATCTCTGCTGTTGTGAATGCTTATTAGCAGGACACCACATTAAGTAACATCATACAAAATTAGAATCAGCTGTTCCACTAAAAGCCAATAAACACCATAGGTGTGAGCACTGCAATAGACATTTGTGTATAACATACATGGCAGGGCACAACTTGTCAGAAAAATTGCATTCTTTCACAATAGCACATCACACAGTTGTCACATATCTTTAAATAAAGATAAAAGGCAAAAATATTCTTTAAAGCTCACTGTCACATATTAGTTACTTTATTATATGAAACAGGTTGGAACCCAGAAATTTGATAATGTAACCAGACATAACTTAAGCAGACATAACAGCAAAGTTTGATAATAAACCAACAAAAATTATGAAGTTTTTTGTCCCTCACCTGACCATATTTACCAGTCCTTCGGTCTGAAAAGTTTTTTTTTGTTTGTTTGTTTTTGTAAATAAAAGACACAGACAAGCTTTGGGAGATGTTTTAAAACAGCATTAATGAATAACATACTGTTACATTTGTTTTTAATTTACTCTCCTACCTTAGCATCCTTAGGTTTAACCACTTTCATGAAGGCACCTCTCACCAGGGCTTCCTCTCTTTCTCTCCTGGTTACTTTCCGAGTATCAAGAAATTTCAGGTTTGTCAATTTGTGCAGAACGAAGTATCTGACAGACAGAAAATGAACACTTAAAATCCAGTAATAAACAACAATATACTCACAGAATAAACGACTAAAACACAGCAGCAATAAAAAGCAACAGCCTTTGCTTCTTTATCTCTGTTTGCCCTTTTCATGTAATGTAGCTTATGTAACAAGTTCTTACAATTTATTGTCTCAAATGAAACTTCTTTTAAGTGCCCATGGCAATTTAATACTGGGTAGATCAAATAGATCAGGAAATCATCAACAGACATGTATGTCATATGCAGCTATTACTGAGGTATAAGGCATTTTCATGAATAAAATAAAATGGAAATTATTTTTAGATTGCTGGTTTAGACTTCCAAGTAATTTTAAGAATTCCATCCCATGTTGCAGGGAAACACCGATCTGAGGCATTGGAATTACCAGCTATCTGCCTGGAAAGAATTCTTCGCAAACAGTCATATGCAAACACTTCAGATTCGTTTTACATTTTCCTAAAACACAAATGACCAGTGACATTAGAGATCCATGCGAACAGCAAATCAGAGGGAGGTGTGATTTGTCTTCTGCCATACATCCCGAAACACACTCCTATGTCTTGATGGGAGTGCATGTCAGTGTTCAAAACTCTTTAAAAACAAGAATTAGTCTAGAGAAGACATCAAGAGTTATTCTCAGGGTGTGCTCTCCAGAACTAAATTTTGACACAGGCACCATTTGGAAGCAGAATTCTGATTTGGTCTTGCTAGGAAGACAAGGTGTCCTTACGGCATATAGATCCCAGCTCAGGATTAAATGCTGAAGTACTCAGGGAGAGACCATTCTTTGGTAAATATTTTCATAACTCAGCGTTCCTGTTAGAATTCATCAGTATTCTATTCATCCTTTTTACTCAAAGTACAGCAACATTTTAGCCTCAAAAAATAACATTGACTCCGTGTATGCAGAAGAAGAGAACATGGCAGATCAGAAACAAAATAAGGCACACAACCAGAGAAAATCAAAATACCAAACCACCTCAAGTACGTTATTTACATTTAGTCAACCAAATGTGAAGCAGACATTGCAAAGTGAGGAAGTGACAGACTTCCTAGCAGGGGGTAGAAAGGTGATTGATAACGTCCCCCCATGCCTAGTTGCTTTCCATAAACCTGCAGTCAGAGAGACTGCATAATCATACCAATTCCTTCTGGCAGCAGCAGAATGAAATTGTAGTAGTAGAACACTCCACTTAACATAGTATTTTGAAACAGAACAATACTAAAAAAAAGTGTTTTAAAAGGTAAGAGTTATCTTATTATACTATCCCTGAGGCCAGATAGACAATTGAAAAAGACCATAAGCATCCCCATCTACAACCAAGCAAAATTTAATGCTGTGAAGAAACCTTTCAGCCAACTACACCTTTCCTTTAAGGCAACAGCCCCATAAATTGCTAACAAGTGAACTGAAAATGCTCAGTGCTGAAATGCTCAGACAATTTAAATGTGAATCCTGACTCTATGACATTTTGTGATATCATAAGAAGAGTAAGAGAGTCACTTCACAAAACAGAACATGTTCTAAGACCATTTCCTAAGCAATAGCTACCGATCTAGGAGCCTGACACGTTCTCAGCCTCCTCCCAGCTTTCCTGGCTGCCCTTCCAGTCCTCCCTGGCATTTTGCTACCCTTATCTTTCAGTGGAGGAAAATCTATCCATCTTGTATTACTGGCAGAAAAGCTCTGATGACAACAGATTCTTTCAAATGAAGACATGTACAGAAGGAAACAATATGTCAGGAATGAAGAATAGGGAAGCTAAAATGAGTAAAGACACCCACTAAGTGTAGGGGGAGAAAAGATGAATATTCAGGTGAAGAAAACATCAGTATTAGAAAATCAGCAAATGTTTAATGATGGAATGAAATATGCCACTGAAAAGCAGGCTGCAACAAAAATGACAACAGACTAAGACAGCACTGTCATCTTTGCTGACTTTGGATCACAGCCCTAATGTCAGTCTCTCAATCATTTAAAAAGAGCTTAAAATTATAATAGCATTCCTTGATACAAATGTATTTCTGTATTTTCAAGCCATCCTGACTGCACTTCAAAAAAAAAAAAAAAAACAGAATTAGCACCGGTACTTGTTAATTCCAAAAACAAAACCTAAAAAGCCACTACCCAAAGAAATTAAGCCACAAACTACATTACGAGGTTTAGCATTGATTTTTTTAAGACCCTTTAAGCAATACAGATATTAAAAAGTTGCATTGAAGTTATCAGTAGAACCAAGGTATATCAGTGATTAACTCTTAAAAGCTGATTTGAAATAAAATGCCACTTATTCTGATTGCTTTTACTAAATAAGGGATAAAATGGATCTGTATTATATGATACTATGAATATGGTACTTTTTCATTAAATGAAGGAAAGCATTTGACTTCCTGGATATATTTTGTCTAGAAATATGAAGATGCAGCTTCAATCTAAATGTAACAAAAGTTTGCCATAAAAATACAGGAAAGGATAACCAAAGCCCTGGAATGAACACTTTACAATATCAATTCAACCCTTGTAAATTTAATCCAGGGTTATTTGTTGCACAAAATCTCTTTACTGTGATGTATGACTTAGTTACTAAGGTTATCACAGCAGCATCCTAAAGTTGCGTAGTACATAAAACATTTCAGTTAACAATGCAGGGAGGTTAACTCCCACAGATAACCTACTATCAGAGGGTTAGACCAGATGACATGCCTCTGTCAGCTTTCAGGAGCTATTGATGGTTCAATCAGTCTGTTTTGAAGGTAAAGTACAACAAAAGGGCACTAAACTTATTCAAACTGTCAACAGGGACTATCTGGAATGTTGCTTGCAGGTAAGTAATTTTGGATGTTTTAAGACCATTATCAAACACCAATGGCTGCAGAAAAAGACAGCTACTAATAACACAGAATGCAGCCATCATAAAATACTTTATGACAGGTACTAGGATCCATAAAATTTCATGACACATTGCACCTGTTTCAGACTTGTAAAATCACTACTTAAGAGAATGGTGTTTAATGAAGAAAGATCCATCTGTATTTTACATTATAAGTTTAGGAAGATTTATTATGGGTTAGAGGTTGGGGGACAGGGTTTCCTCCCCCCCAACTCCTACCCCCCCCCCCTTTTTTTTTTAATCATTTGGTAAGTTAGCACTGCTTCATGTACTCTGAGACTACTATTACTCAGCTTAACATCTTTGTAGTGGCATGAAAGAAGGTTATCATCTTCAGTGATGAGAATAAAGATGAGCTCTGGAGAGAAAAAAAATAATACAAAAACAAGGGCACTAGTAAGGTGCTTAGAGATCCATTTCTCACTGCCTGTACACCAATATTCTGATTCATGGTGGATTAAGGAAATGAACTATGTAAGAAAAGTTGCACCTTCTTTTGTCCAGAATCATCTCCTTGCACCTTAACCCCCCTGTGCCAAGAGTCCTGTGAAAATAAACTAGTAACAGATATACAACACAAACAGGAACACTAAGAGATTGAAAAAAGCAGTGAAAAATCACATTTCACGTTATTTAAGTCTTAGTTAAGTGAAAATGACAATAAAGATTAACAATTTATTTAGCAATTACGTGTTACATGTAATTATTAGTATTTTTTAACAATTTTTACACAGGCTTGTCAGGATATTTGAAAAGTGGGATGGGCTTGAGGGGGCATTTGCAAAGGAATGCAGTGTGTTTGGGATTCAACTGCTATTGACATTGGCTAAAGCTCAGTGGGGCAAAACCTTCCTTTGAAGAAACATATTGGAGTTTAGAAAGGGACAGGACAAAGACAGCTTTGAGATCAGCTATTGCAATTTATTAAACAACACACAATTCTAGTTTATGTAAAGAAATACCATCTGTGATACAGATTCTTTTTACAGGCAGTAACAAATCACAGGCTTGTATTCTTAACTCTGGTAACAAACAGGGAACTTAAGACCTATCAGTTGCCTTGCAGGTTTATTCTGGTTATGTTTGTAGTTCTCTACCATGTAATAGTCATTACTTTAAAAAATAGTCCTTGGGTTATTCCATCACCCCAAAAGATTGGTGACGATTCGTACAATCTTTGGAGATAATTTCACAAATCAAGCAAAAGAGTTCAATAAGAATGCAAATGTTCAATAAGAATGCAAAAAAAAAATCACCCGGAAGAAAGGAACAAATCTATTTTAAACATATGTAAGAAATTTGTCAGGTTTTTGATCAAAGGTGTAAAAGACTTTTATATCAACTCATTATTTTTGTTAAATAGCTACAGCATAACTTCATTCACAGATCTGTTATTTTTAGTAGCCATGTAAGTTCAGGCATAAAAATTCTCAGAAAGTTTTAATCCATTTCTTAACACTACTCGTTACTATTATCCAACAATTCCAGGAAATTTCTATTCTAGAGCTGTGAACACCATAACAAGAAAAATCACATCACGTCTCATAGCATCTAAAGGCCTAGATTCATTTATTACCTCCCTTGGAAAAGCAGACAAGTTGTAGAATATGGTTGGCCTCGTGATACTGACAAGATACCAGCATCATCCATGAGCCACACTACAAGAAAATCTTAAAAGTGGCAATAAATTACTTTTGGAGATAATGTTTTATTTTCTACTACTACAGGAAAAGAACTTAAAATTTGGATGTGCTAGAGTTTTAGAAAAAATAAACTGTTCCACTAAACCTTAATGGAATACTATGCTTAAGAGCTAGATTTTGTATAGTCCTTCATTTTGTACTTGCAGTAACAAAAACTGGAATATAAAACTGTAGTACAGGCTTTATATTTAAAAATGAAAATTAATCTGAACTTAAAAAATACAGAAATATTTACTGAGAAGAACGCAGAAATGTTTAGCTCTACCTGTATCATAACTAACACCTACTGGAAGATTCAATACCTGTGTTATTGCATTCCCTCTTTTTGATGATCACTGAACATAAAACTAACAGACTTATTTCCAACTTTGAAGGGTTGATTATGCTCTCAGTTACATTACTGTAAACTAGCAGTAATAAATAACCTGAAGATGGTAAATCTGCATCAGCATTCAAATAGGGAGAGATGAAAACAAAGATCCAAATTAGGATCAAGCAAGTTTATGAAACTGAACTAGATTTTCTTCCATAATTATTTCTTCTGCACCACCAAGATAAAAGAAAAGTTTTTCCCTACACAAAGCAGCACATTGCTGGCTGCAGAATTTCCATCTGTAACAAAGCTACCTCAGCACAGAGTTAAGGAAACCAGGTCATGACTTCAAACAACCATCTTCCAGAACAGAAGGCATGATGTTAGAGGTTCACATAGCCTCTACGCAAACTTGGCACTAGTTGGTGATGGCCAAGTAATTCTTCAAATCATTCAGAAATTCAGACCCCTGCAAATACTTTAACCTCTTCTGCTCTAAGTCAATATAGCAATCTGTATGAATTAGAAAAATCTCCATACACGTAACAATAATTATAGATATGCTTTGACTTATTGCATTAGTATGGACAAATTTAGGTATTCTGGACTTCAATTTATCTAGCTGGAAAAAAAAATCACATTTTAACAGCCCTTGCTCCTAAATCCTTACAATGGCTAACCTAAGTTGGAATTTGTGCAGCTATCTGATGTCTATTAAATGTACTTTTCTTCTTCCAGGTACTGTAGAAATCACAAGGCCTTATGTAAACAGTGAAGTAGTAGAGATTCATAGATTATACAGATATACAGAAATGCCCTAAATATCCCATGACTACATAAAATGAATATCACAGTGCCACAAACTGAAATCCCTCCTTCTAAAAGGGAGCCTCATTAATAAGTTCAATGACAACTGACCAAGCACATTAGCGTTAGTTTCATTGACAAGTGAGGACTTCTGGTCTCCTACTGCTTCTTGAATATGTATTTATATTACCATACATTCAATAACCAGACTATTTAAAATAAATGAGGTTTTGTCTCAAAATTATATATATATTTAAAATAGCAAGAAAGCTGGAAACTCTGTAAGAGGACTCAACATTTCACAGAATCAAATGGAATGGGAATAGCTGATTTAGCTTGAAAAGCTAATCCATGCAAAATGCTTGCACTTCCTTTCTTACTGTTATATCTTAAGAGGACTTCATAAGGTTATCACCATTTGCTCCCCCTGCCAAAGATAGCATATCTAGTATATGTGCTTTTAAGCTAATTTAAAATAAACTCGGGCATTTGTTTCCAATTGCCCTTGTTTCCATGTCAACAGCACTTAATGAATGCGTCATTCCAGGAAATGTCAATAAGGAGGAAAGAAGAATGAACAAGCACTGAAAACTTCACACACAGCATACATCCTTCACAATCATATCACTTTAATGAAAATAGGTGAGGTCACCTGCAGCTTTAGCAACTCCTATGTAATACGTTCTGACCCAGATGATTTTTCACAGTTCAGTAACACCATGTTTGAAGTTTTCACTGCAAACAATACACCCAAAGGACTGACCAAGTGTGGGTACAAGAGAAGCAACCAGCAATTACTGTGTTGACTTCTGTTACTTTGATCTCCAGGTCACGACCTTTGCTTTCACGCAATCTTCAAAGTAGAGATTGTAGAATAGGTTATTTTAGAACGTGCACTGTTTTGCAAGCTATTTTTTTCTGTGTGTTTGTTGCTTCCTGTTTAAGGCAAAAGCTTTTTACATCTTTCCTATCACCATTAAATTTTAGTTATTTGGCTTTTAATTCCAGCAGTAAGGAGCAGTTTCTGAAATTTTCCCTTGCCCTCACCCCCAGATAACCTTTTACGAAAATGTCATCTCTCAAAAAAAAAAAAATAAAAATAAAAAGTAAAGACTAATAGTGCAATATTTTCTTACAAAAAAGAAACTGTAGCCATTTTTATAATGATGAAAAAAACATGACTTTTTAAAATGAACCATACAAGTTCGCTATAAAAATAGCGCTGAATGAAACTTTCCATTTTCATTTTCCTCTCCAAGCAAAAGTTTCAAGAATAAGCACAGAAAAGTCATCAGCTTGTTCTCCTACAGATTTGGAAGTAAGGAGAAATAATAACAAGACATTTGAGGGGAAAATAAATAAATAAATAAACACAAACACTTTACAGTTTCTCTTCTATTCTTTTTCAAAAAAAATAACCCACTCAAATGTTACCATGTTTCTTAGGAAAAAAATAACCTCTTTGAGAATAAGTGACAACAAAGGTTTTGGATAACCCCTATTTGTAATGAAAGAAATAGTCAAAAGATTTAGCATTGACCTTCTCATAGAAATGGTACACCCATGGATTACCTGAGAATCCAGATCTTTACACCTTGACAAAAAACAGTTTTACACATTATCCAACTATTTTTAATAAACTTATTATTTTTAAAAACATGTAATATTCCTTTTTATCTCTGTTGCTAACATCACAGCAAATTAATAGATAAAGTTTTTTAAGAAGTTGATCTAGTGCAATTTTTTACGGATGAGATTTTGGGGGTTTTGCAGATCTTTTCAGTTTGCAGGAATGCAAAGATTAAATAAAGCTTTGATTTCTAGCACCTTTCTCTTTCTGGTTGAGGAATTAAATAGCCTGAACTCCAATTGAACTCAGTAGGAATGAAATTAAAGCTCAATGAAAAATGAAGCTGTGGTTCCAGTGGTCACTGTGAAATTTTGCAAAAAGTTCCTGTTCAGAACAAAACAAAAACAGTCAAAGTTTTTGGTAAAGTAAAATGTTGATGTTATATGGGTTCACTGAAATGCACTGTTTTGATGCTTCCTATGTGAGAAATTTTCTCTAAAAAGTCTCTAAAAACTAAAAATCTTATGGAAAAAATATTATTTCAAAACCTTAAAAAAAACATCAGAACTACTTCAAATGTTTGCTGGTAAGATTTGAAGCAATGCATTTTTTAAAATAGAAATATTTTCAAATCCAGACAGCTTGTTGCTGCTAGTTGTAGAGATAAACTTGTAAACTCTGGGGAAGGAAGAAAAAATTCCGTGTCTTTAAGATGCTTCAGAACATGTATTCAAAACTGAATAGCTAATACAGTCCTTTTAATCAATTCCACCGTTATTCCTGAATAGTGATAGGTGAATATATTCCAGTGAAGACAAACATATATATATAACCACACACACACACATTATTTTTATTTTGTTGGTTTTGAATGTAATGCTGTCTGGCAAACATTTTATATAACATAAGAAAGTTATGGAAAAGTATCAGGAAGCTTTCATTACAGCAACAGAACCATAAATCATTCAACTAATTAGAAGTCCATTCTTCTTTCTTGAAAGAGCTTTAATTATCCCAAGTTTATATGGAAAAAAATACCTTTTTTTTTTTTTTTTTTTTTTTTAAATAGAGGGGAAAGAACCTGGAAGCAATGTTGCAGTTTCCACCAGTGCATAAATAGAATCACTTCATGGTTTTGACACAGTGGTTTGCCATGAAGTGACCTAAAACTACCTTGACCTCCCTGAAATCAACATTTTGCACTGAAATGAAACAACAGACATGCTTGTTTTGATGTATGGCTGTGTGACATATTATAAATATTACATCACATAACCACAGAGGATGTCAATCAATAACGAATTTTTTCAGACAGCACTAAATGAACCATGGGTTCTTGCCTCTGAATGGCTCCTTTAACATACTACTTTTGCTTAAATGATTAATAGGAGACATATTGTCAGAAAACATACTTAAAGTGAAAAACAGTAAACTGTAGAAATATCATTCATTTTTTAAGCAATTCTCCAGTGCAAATGTCACATAAATTTACATAGAGACAGCACTGTTAGACTCCTCTAAGCTGGATATTAGGCATACCTTCTACTGGGAAAATATTTTTTAAAATATTTTCAATGGGAAAATATTTTATTAAATCTCAGCTGGTCTACTCGTTGAAAACTAAAATACTACAGCTGTGCTAGACTCAAAAGTTGAATTGTTAGGAGGTGAAAATCTTTAGCCTAACAACAACCAAGAAATCCTTCTGAAAAGTCTGGAACAAAGAAAAAAAAATGTATCCACACCCAGAAAAGCTGTGTTGCTGTTTCACTCTACAGCATTTATGAGCAATAAAGAGCTGCATCCAATTCATGCAACTTCCCAATAAACCTGCTCTTAGTCTCCTCCACTTCGTGCTGTTTCATACTAACTCCCACAGAATAGTTTGGATTATGTGAAGATATTTTCAGAGTTTTATTTTATAACTCTAAATATTGCAAGTGATCTGCTAACAAGAACTAAGCTTGGTCTCAGTCTCTGTAAGGTTGTCAGCACACTGACCACCAGCGCTGCTTGGCTCTGACTTGCCTCACAGAGACCCATTTTCAACTGATTTGAAAAATGCAAATACACAGAGACTGAAATCTTGTATCAGATGTGACCAAGGAAAGGGATTTTTTTTAAATGATCAGTGTCTCACTTGCCTAAAGGTTATAGCTATGAAAAATTGTCACTTCAGCAGACATACCATAAGCTTCGGACCTATACTCAGAGTCATCATCAGTCACAAGTATTTTTATTTTTTTTTAAATAACCCTTGTAATTTTTAACATTGCAGTTGGACAGGTAGTATTTTATCAGGCTTCCATGTTAATTTCCAGATGACCTTTTGTGTAATCTAGCTGATTAAAATTGCATTATAGAGATAGCTTTCTTTTTCTGACTTGATTTTAAACACTGACTGCTCTCAGTTAAGAACCACAATACATAAGGAGTCTTTTCTTCTGTGTTCTTTAACAGTATCTTGATAACTATAATATAAGAAATGCATCACCATAATCAAACGTTAGCAGTAGACAATGTAACTGGCTAAAAGTCACTACTCACTATAGTGACTTCTTTTTTTTTAATTTTTAACTGCCACCCTTAGTGTATGTAACTGTTGCCTTGCCTTGGCCTTAAAGAGGAGAGGTGATAGGTAAACACATACGAGCACCCACATTCAAGAGAGCCTCTGAACACCTGCTCAATTCAAACATGTGCTGTACCACACTGAAATATTTCTTGAAATAGGGCTCCTGAGAGTGATCACATTGAAATGGGTTTACTGAAATTCATAGGTGTTTCACAGCAGAATATGGCAGAGTGCTTTCAAAATAGAGAGAGTAAGTGATACTTGCTTGGGACTACGAGTTGGGTTTAGTTCAGTATTTCTTCATTTTTAAGAAACAAAACTGACATACCGTATTATATTTACAAGTGAAAACACTAACCTGTACCTCTGGTAGTCATCTTCATCCTTTTCTTTGCAGACCAGTTCATTGGGGCAGGCCACATTTCCAAGCAAGCTGAGGTACTGTAGTGAGGGCACAACTTCAGCCAAATGATCCAAAAGGCTTTCTAATTCTGTTATGTGTCAAAGGTTGTGAGTTAAGGATTCAATGACATTAATGAAAAAAGCATTTAGAGTTGCATCACTGCTGATTTAAACATACATTTCAATAAATGACAATCAAATTTAGTATGGCATTCAGGAAAATGTCACATTAATTGTTCCAAGGGCAAACAGGGATAAACTTCAGTCAGTTTTTTGGCATGGAATGAAAGAATTTGGCTGTTTTGTCATTCTTTTCTCCTCCTTTCTTTCCTAGGTGGTTCGCTACAAAACATTAAAACTTTGACAAAATGATGGATGCTGTGTGGTAAAATGGCTAGCAATTGCTGGAGCCATGAAACTTTTCCAGCATGGAAACAAACAGTTTCACAGCACATTCATCACTAATATATTCAGTCCACTGGAAAATGAGGTTAAAAAAAAAAGTCAAACCACAACAACCCACTTTCACTCTCAGAATATAAATGCTTTGAGTACCACAGTAACACATTTGTAATTACTCAATTAGTATATGTGAATAAATGATTCTTTAAGTGCAACTTGTAGACTTAACTGTTATAAAACATGTACTTTACACATGAAGCTTTGAAGTCCCATAAAGTATTAGACTATTCATTAAAATAGCCTTATATTTTGGTATGAGGTGTTTCAACTGAAGTGTATTCCTCAGAACATAAACAATGATGACACACCTTCAATATTGTGAAATACATTAAACAAACAACCAAAGATTAATCATTTAACCACTGCAATATTGGTAATCACAGCTTAGGTTTAAGTATAACAACAATATTCAACTATTTGCACTTTACTGATTAAACAAACAAAACAAGTTATTTTGTTAAAGTGTAATGTTATAGTCTCTGAGAGACTCTTACTACACATTTGTTTTCTTCCATTTATACGCAAAGGAAAAGTCATGGTTCTCAGAAAATATGCCATATGTATGCTTGTATACGGTTTTCAATGTTTAAAGCCTGAGTGGCTTAGACAATAGTAATAATTATTCAAGCCATTAAAGGTATTTCATTGTTCTGTTTTTTATCCACTCCTGCTGCTACAAACCACAACTGTTGTTTCAAATCTTCAGTTCACCTGTGTTGCTATTATTTATACTTGATTTATGTGTTTCTCTTATCTTTGTTTTTTTTTTTTTAGCTGATGGAATTTACTTTATTTCTTCACCTCAATATCTTAAGGGCAACAGAAGCAATACAGAATGGAAAGCTCAGCTTCATTGTTAAAAATGTTGTCTTCCTTTTGTTAGCCTGAAATTTCATTTTATTTACAAATATATAAGAACATGCTGACAATTACTAATTTTATTATATTAAAATCAGTATATCTATACTCATGGTTAATATTTTGTCCCATAAGGTCTGAGGAAATCATACTAAAATATTTTGCATGAGCAAGAAAAATTGGGTTTGGAATTAGTTCTATGAATGGCCACAATATGGAATGCTATACTCTATCAAGCAATCAACTAGGTCCCAACTAGAAAAAATGTCTTGCATACAATATAACTCTTCTTTGTTAGCCAGGATGAAGACACCAAAATTTTCAGCATTTCACTTCTGGACCTTTAGATCATATACAAACTTTTAACATGAAGTATTTTCATAGCTCTTTCAGGAAGTATGTGGCTGTGATGGGAAGGTCACAAATTCTTTTTTCACACAGGTTCAAATGAGAGGCTTTCTAAAAATTTCCAAGGACTGTTAGAGAAGTTCTTGAATCTGGCACCCTCCCTCAGCCAGGAGAAACACTTAATTTCTTGCAGGACTTTAAATTGCACAAAGGTTCCCTGAGAGAAATAGTTTATTATTAAAAAAGTCAGTTATTTCCATAATGTTAATCACTCACAGAGTAAACTGTTGCAAGGTTTAGATCCCATCTGCCCTGTTGAGGGGACACAAGACCACCACCAACAACTTTTTGCTTCTTTTATGGAGTAAAAATATATACTTATTACTTGTCAATTCAGTAGAATTTCTTATGGGGTAGAATTTTTTCTCCCCAGTAATTGGTGAAGGTTTATTATGACGGATGTATTCTAACTCTCATTAAACCACACAGACTTACAGGCAAATACCAAAACATATTTGTATATGTACTATAGAAGAAAAGTATCAACTTAGGTTTGCAAAGTATAAGATTAAACATCAAAGTTCCTATTGAAAGCAAAAGGGAGACATACCATGCTCACTAAGGCTCTTGGGTAACTAACAGTAGTTGATAACCTGCATCTCAAACATCTAAATCTCCCCAAAGTTGGAAAGTAGTGTCTAGGTTTTAATATTTCACATCCAAACTGTAAGCATGGATTTTTGAAGCAGAAACTCTCCCATAAAAATTGTCTCAAGGAAAGATGACCAGGAAACACACACAGGCCTCTTACCACCCAGTTCTGTGTGAGACTCTCCCAGATCTTTTCTGTGTTATCATTTATGCATTTCCATCCATTGAAATAGATGGATATTCAGCATCCTAGCATTATTTCAATTTTAGCTGCAATAGAAGCAGAAACATGACAAACCCCAAGATCAGACAATCACCCGGGATGTAGAAGGTCACTAATTCACATAAAATTTGAAGCTTTGCAGACTTGGGCAGCCTAAAAATCACAGGAGAATAGTAATACTTGAAAACCAACCAACCTGTGACTTATGACAGTTAACTTGTAATGCCAGAATTGGCCATCATATCACAACTAAAATAACCGTACTCAAGTTCATTAATTAAAACTTGTGTTCTGTAGGACTTAAACTCTTTTTCTATTCCTCTAAAACAATAAAAAAAAAAAGTAATTGAAAGGAGTTACAGAATGTTTTTTCCAATGATCCCCATCCACCTGCCATCATGGTTATCCTCCACAAAGCAGGTAGGAAGAAAGGATATCCTGTTCAAATTCTCATTAGCATTTCTCAGAGATGCTAAGTCATAGTGCACTTCTGGTGTACTGTTTGGTTAATTACCATATCATATACTTATTTTAAAACAAAATAGTGGAACTACACCAATGGAATCCCAAAGTGTTAAGTTTTCTAAGAAATGCTAGGAAAATACAGAGGAAGAAAGTCAAAAGCAATTTCGAAGTTTTATTCCCAGTTTCCTTTCCATGATTGCAGCCTGAAGAGTGCCATCTTGGTGCAACCAGAGCAAAATCCTCCTGTGCTAAGACCAATTTCAGCTCTGTTCTCTCCAAAAAGGAAAGCCACGATTAAATCCATGCACAGTGCGAAGGAAACATTATTTATTTATTTAAAGCTCAATGACAGCAAATTTTTCCTGAACTGATTTTTTCCTGACAGAGGTATCACTGGTCACCAGATGAATACGTAACAGTGATGAAAATACTTATACTTATACGTAGTCCCTATCATCTGAAAATTGTTTTAAATTGTCACTGTTATGACAATTAAAATGCCATGGTGTACCAATCCATCTCCTTATTCAACAGTGTTATCATTACCAATTTATTAACACTTTTCTTTCTAGGGGATGTTTTATTATTACAAAAGTCAGTTAAACTCTAAGTTTTGTTTTTTGTTTTTTAAACTCTCCAAACCTTTAACTAATAAGCTAAAACATTAATTCTTAGCAATGATACAACAACAGTCCCCTCCAAAAGCACAACCTGATCTCCATGAACAATTAACAGAAACATACTAGATGTATTTTAAAATTTCATCCTCATTAAAAGATAATGAGTTCTTGCACCACTTCCAGTTTTAAATTAGGGAAACATTTACAAGAACTGGGTATGTCTCATATGCATATTAACTTTTTAAAGCTTCTTAATTATGTTGCATGTATGCATACCAACACACTTGTATATTTATAGTAGACTGTTCACAGCATACCTATGCACAAGCACACGCAACTGGTTACCACATCCTTTGTTAAGAAAATCAAATGCTACACTACATATTAAAACAATATCAATGTCATTACTTGGAAAATACTGTACTACAGTCAGCAGTCCAATTAACCTGCTGAGCAAAATTTATCCTAGAAATGTGCATGTTGGAGTTTTCTACGTTCTTTGACCATCTCATACCTATTATGATAGGTTTTGAGGTTCTCAAGAAGGCAAAAAAAACAGGCAACCAAAAGCCTGGCAAATGACATATCTCCCTTCTCTAAGAACTAACGTGGTTTGTAGCAGTCTTGCTGCTCTAAGCGTTCAGGACTGATGCTGAACATCCCCAAACTCCATACTGTTTTCTCTCTTACCAATATTTTTGGTTCATAAATTGCTTTTTCAGCGATTATGAACTGCTGGTAAAACCTACACAGAAACACAACATCTGATAACAGTTTCTAAATGAAATTATTCTACATAACTGCATAAAAATGCTATGCTAATGTAACTGTCCAAATAAACTAACCTATATATATTTCATATCTCACCACTCAGGGTTTTTTGTTTGTTTGTTTTTGTTTTGTTTTTAATACAGTTTGAAGTCTGGAAAGGAAACTGGAATTTCTTTCTGCAACCTTTTCCTCTGCCAGCAGTTCTTTTTACTAGTCACACTCAAATTGACTTTATGAGAAAAGTAACCATTCTTACTCTCTCTCTCTCTCAGTGCTTTCCAAGTTGTACTGCCATTTTCTTTCAAAAAACTTGTATTCATCTTCTCAATTTTTTGGCCATCCTGCTTTCCCAAAACAGTTGAGAAAGAGCATTCATGACCTTCTGTAATTACAGTTTTTGGAAGTTCTTGGAAGCAATGGGACAAAACAAGGAGCAATCACCTTTATATTCAAAATATTCAAAAAATGTTTGCCTAGAGAATATCAGAAACAACACACAGAATTCTAGACCACCACACAGAAAGACACAAAGCTGCCACTTAAAAATTCTCTATGCCACTCTTCTGTCAACCAACGATGTCATGCAGATGCTGTAGTCAACATAGCATTAAAACAGCTAGATAGCACTTTTACCAGAGTCATAAATGAGTAAGGTACCTGTATTTATTCACATTTGAAACATTTGCTTCAATTAAATTTATCACAAACATGATGTAGCAATCACAAGCGATTCCCCAGGCAAATAGCCTTGAAGCAGAAGTTACCAGTTCTCCTCTGAATGCAGTATGAAAAGATCTTTGCCACCTGAACGCTTTTCCATTAGAATGTGCTAGGTCTTCAGGGTTGGATAACCACAGAAATAGCTTGCAATATGCAAGGATACATCTTCCCCTTCTCTGTGTGCAATAGGATGTCACACACAGTCATTTGTATGCCACATTCTGGTCTGAACCCTGTCTGATGGGGAGATAAGGCCTTGAGATAGGGCCTTGTTCACTCACGTTAAAACCACAATGCTGAAGAGAGAAAAGGTGCAGCACAGGTGGTAATTAAGTCCATATATCTTGTGGTGAGCTTGCTACATGCTGAATAAATACCGTCTACTGGAGTAGCATTAGCTTTCTCTGCATAGCTGAAGTTTCCAGTGATTTTAAGGGTCTCTCAGAAAGCCCATGGCTCCCAGGTTGCAGATTTTAAGATATTTTTAATGTTGTTAGGCATTTAATTGGAGGTATTTGGATAATGCCCTCAATAATATGCTTTAACTTTTGGTTAGCCCTGAAGTGGTCAAGCAGTTAAAGCTTTGAGGGTCCCTTCCAACTGAGCTATTCTAGTCTATTCAAAGATGAGGAGAAGGAGATATGCTTCTATTTCTGCAATCAAATTACATTTCTGGTGCTCTAGCGCAGTCCATCCTGAAACCATATATCCTTTCTTTCTAAGATTTTTTTTTGACACTATTCCTTCCACTTGTTGCTCAAGGTTCCCAAGACAACATAGACAATGAGGAATAAAGCAGCATCTCACCATTTATAAAAATTCTGACAACTGCAGTCAAACTGGTCCAAATGACCACTGAAGAAGAGGAGAAGGAATTGCCTGGACTGAAGACCACCTCTCTTTTTCATTGATGTTTAACATTAGGCATTCACGTTACCTACTTGTTGCTTCAGATACATTTCATTCTAGAAGAAAGGTGGGGTTTAGTGTGGTTAAGAGAAGGAGAAAAAAGGCTCCAAATTCAAGTAAATTCAAAATATGTTACAGCATTCATTTAGAGTTTTGGTTCATCAGGTACTGTGGCTGTCTAACGAGCCACATTCAGATTTAACCAAATCTGTCACTTGGAGAGTTCTCAGAACTATATGCAGGAATAATGCTCTAATATTTCAGCTTAGATTTTTGTTTAGTAGTGATAGGGATCTGTGAATAATAGAAGATATATTATGTCTTTAATGTATTCACTCAATCTAAACATCAAGTCCTCAGCACTTAACATAATGAGATTCTAGTTAAAGACTGGGACTTCTAGGTCTTCAAGCACTTCAGAACAATGTAGGAACAAGCACACTAGCAAAATAAATGACAATCTACAGCTTGGGGTTAGACATTATGATAAGAACTCCATGAAGACAGATTGTACTACAGGTATGTACTGGTACATTCTTTAGCTGAGGTACTCAATCCATGCTTTTTTCAAAGACTCAAGAACATATAACCCCTAGATCTGAACCACACTGATAGCTCCCCTTGTCATAAGTAATGCATATACCATTATTGGGCATTATGCCCAGCTCTGTATTTCCCACTCTGTGGTGTGAAATATTTTAGTTTTCCTCTAAATCATTCCAAAACTAGACTTGGATTCAATGTTTGCATTCTACATCTACATTCAACATCTTTATTCTTTAATGTTAAATGAATGACCAGCTTACTGGACTAAGTAAAGAAAGCGAGCCTGAGAGAATCTCAGACCTGTTTTGTGTCAGTCCTGTCTCTTTTGAAATGAGGAAGTGAACACCAATTAATTTTCAACAGAGAGGTGATATTTTTCAAAATATATTTGAAAAATTACCATTGCTGCTCCTTTGGGTAGCTTTAACAAATATTAAAAGGATTGAAACATCCAAGGAAATTTGAACATCTACACTATAAAGTGTAGATCCCATTGTAAGAACAGCCAGTCAGCACAGTGAACAGCCATGAAACCCACTGTTACAACCACTGCTATAACACACACACCTCAGAATAAACCTATGCGGAGGTTTCCTGTGCAACTCCTAGTACCTAGTGAATACAGTTAAAAGAAGTGAGATTTCATGTTGTAAGTATAGGCAACTGCAGTTGTGAGTCCACATCCAAACCCAACTTCCTAACAACCACCCATCTTAGCCTGTGCTGCTTTCTGCCATCCATTGTGCCTGACAGAGAAACTAAGACGACAGGTTTCCCAAAGTAAATCATACTATACACATTAGTGACATGTAAACCAAAAACTGCACAACGTTGGTAACAAACCTTTACGTATTCCACCTGTATATTAGTCTGTATTTTAAAATATTTTTGAACAGATTTCACACTATACAAAACTTCAGGTATCACACTAGGAAACATTTTTAAACTGTAATTTTTAAATCAGCTTCTTCCACTTACAGGAGAAAAACTAGTAGTGGACTACCTGTAGCTGAAATACAAAACCAGTAATTAAAGACAAAAAATAGTGGAGGATTCTAAGTATTTTTGTGATTTCGAGATAAGCTTTCATATTTGTACAGTGTATCCAGACAATACACATACAGCACCATACAATGTGTGAGCCATGTTAAAGGAGTAGAAAGCTCTTATCAGAACTATCTGGATCAAAACAAAACCACAATAAAAGGAGAGAGAGAGCAAACGGAGTACAGTAATATTAAGAGATCCCCAGGAAAGCTCTCACATGAGACTGAAAGTTTGCATATTATTCTAGTTTTCACATGGATCAATTTCGCTTTTTATTTGTATGTCTCTTTCTGTCTCTCCATATGCATATATTTATGTACACGTGGTAATATTACACCAATTCCAGTGTTGTTTCCGATCTGTATTCTTCACTCATTTGTGTCCCTTCTGTAATGCTACTGTCATATATTAAGTGATCTTTCCTGTAATGTATTTCATTTATTTCCATTAAATGTAGATTTGAACATTTAAAAAAAAATCTCTAAAGAAATGATTCCTTAAAAAGAAGTGATCCAAGTTCACAAGCGCCCTTTTGCAAATATGCTATCCACACTGAAGAGAGGAATCTGGAAGGCCTCACTGCTTCTGCAGACTGCTTTATCTTCCCTACAAGAGATCACAGTTCCCTAGGGCTCAAAACATTAATGAAGAACAGTGGTTATCTTCTCTTCGCTGGGCAGTTTGTATACGTTAGATGCTTTACAAAAATTTCTGCAACTCCTCTGTTAAATTATTGGCAGCACGCTATAAAATGCATACATTATTTCTATAACCTGGGTAGATCAATATTCTCAAAGCTTCAAAATCAATCTTAAAATTATGAAGTTAAAAAATGCTAGAATAGATCAAACCCTGCTTATCATTGTCATTGACTTTGAGAGCTTACTAACTTGACAACGGTATTTTAAGTATGTCTGTGAGACCAACAAAACCTCTTCAAAGAATACTACTGACAGGATTTTTTTTTCCCCTCTGATTTTGTTGACTGAGTTCTTATTTCGTATACCTGCCTTCCCTTTAGTAACTGCAAAACTCCTCCTCGATACCCCTCCACCCAAAACAGACATCCACACACACTCTAGGATCTCAGAGATGAATTCACACTTCATGCTTTGTAGATGGAAATACGCTGCAGCAGACATCAATAGCATCAGCAAAAACGTTCTTGTACGTTCTTCATCAAAGCATGACCAATTCACATTTTACTGTAGCAGCAAATAATAAAACAAAACAGTTACTCAAAACCAACCCACAGAATCCTGGTATTAACCTGAAATCTAGCCAAATACCGAGTACAGTTATGACTTTCATGGCTCAAGAGACACTCTTGGCAAATTTCCAGGGCCCCCAAGTATAAAAGTTACTCTGCTGATTTTAATTTATTTATAAAGTCAAAAATAAATGCAGAAATCATAGAATCTGTAGTTATTATTATTCTCCTCAGTAGGAGGATTTTGCTTTTTAGTAGGAGGTAAATTGTTCTCTGTTTACATTGTCTGTAATAAAAGCCTGCAGTTGAACAGCCTTGTCCTCACTCTGCAATTACAAGGAGAGGGCTTTCATAGTCTGTGCTCTAAGACTCTGCAGGCCTCAGCTGGCCTTTTGGCCACAATTTGATCACCCTTCACTTTTGTAAAATCATATATTACACATCTTCAAATCTCCATAAGGGTCAAAGTATGGGAAAATGATTTAATAATCAAGTCCAAGGCCAACCCTTGCAGATAATTAGTTTTTACAGACCATTATCTATAAGCCTACAGACTGAGGGCTCCAATTCAGCAGAATGTTTCGGCAAATGCTGAAATATTTATTATGAATAAACTTAGGCAGGCACTAACTTCAGACATATGCAGAAGTGCCTAACTGGTTATGAACAGACTTGACCATCCATCTAAATATTTTCATGTATTAAGACCTTGATTTGGACAGCATTTCATTTGAATCCGTACTGAGCTGAAACACCAAGAATACACTGACTCGCTTTTAATTGCTGCTACTGCACAGCAGCTACCAAATTGAACCTATTACCACCTTCATTAACATAAAAAGAAATATTGCTTTTCTTTCTTTTTTTGTTTGTTTTTACTTTACTTTATTGTTTTAAGAGCTATTTGAAATATAAAAACTTAATATCATTTCACTGCACTCTGTATTCCACTAGAGGTCAGCCTGCAACAGAACCCCAAGCAAACACAGGAACCGCAGCACTCTGGTAGCACTCGCATTATTTTCTATTTTATCTATTAAAAAAGATTTCTTCAGAGCCATAACTTAGATCTCTCACTAAAATGGAGCAACAGGAAGATATAATGGTGCATTTCATTTATGAATGACCTATAATAAATTACTATGAAGTATTCCAGGTGCCAAGCAAGAGAATGCTTTGTCTGCACATGAACTATATTTCACATACTTTAATTTGGCTGACACATAAAACTCATTTGACATTTTGCAGGTATTTCTTTGAAAGGATATTTGGTTCTTGTTGAGCGTTAAGGTATGGAGGTGGGGTAACCTGGGCAACAGAAGGTCATTTCCGAGTAGATTGTTGTCCAAGATCAGCTCTTCCAAGTAACTGAATGTTTTCAGTCCTTCTAGTGACCTGCAAACGACAAAGACAACAGGAAAAATGATACTCTACTAAATCAGGGAGGCCATTATGAGCTGAAATAAATATTTTAACCTTCCCTTTCAAGAGTGGGAATAGTTTTGGTTTGGGCCTGTCAGAAGAGTGAATGACAAGCATTAGTGGCAAAGGGAGTGCTGGCACTGCAACACATCCTTCACATGCTGGCAGGATGAAGGATGGGGGTCACTTAGTGAGTAGCCAGGATCCAAAACAAAAGGCTTCAGATATGGGGCCTGCAGGATGAATTTGTCAATGTCTTGTGCCTTCAGGCACCCAGCCTCGCCTGACCCTAACCTCCATTCCCAAGATAAATAACTCTGTCACAGTTCACCTTCATTCCCTGGACACAAATTTAAGTTGTCATCCATCATTTCTGCCAAGAAATATCATACCCCGCTAACAATAATAAATACAACTTCAAGTATCATTTCTTAGCAGTTACCCTACATGCAACAATAGGAAATGGAAAATGTTTTTTTTTTCTTTTTATTAACCACTTAATTTGCTTCTCCATGAGTCTCTGCAAACAAAATAAAATGTCCTCTACAAAATAAAATGCAGAATTACTCCAGACAGAAAAGACATTTACTTCCTTTTTGGAACTTTCTGTCCCACTGTCAAGCCACAGGTCAGACTGCAGAGAGCAGCTTTAAAAAGAAGCATTTCACATCCATGGAACATGGATGATAGGTTGCAAATAAACAGCATTCTAGAGGTATTTGTTCCCCTGATAGTAAAGTATAGGGGAAAAAAAGAACACCACCACTTCTGGTACCTATTCCAAACTTGATTCTTAATGGTTGCACATTCCGGTAGGAAAAAAAAACACACATTAATCAAGTAAGGCTCATGGTATATGGAGCATATGCACAGACACACATTCACAGTTTATTCACCTACCAGACACCTAAAGATATGCTGAAATTGCATGACTTGACAGGTGATCTACTATGCCTACCAGTGGGAAGATCATCACTGTATCTCTTAGCTGTTTTATAAAATGTGATGAATAAGGGGAGATACGGTCTATACTATTTATTCACTTTCCAATTACATTTATACTGAAGGGATTTCCCCACCCTTCCCCAGTTTTTGGCAAAGATCAAAATACAGCTCAGGTCCCCGTTAAAGAGTTCTACGGGCACTACAACTGGAGGAAAACACAAATATTATTAGAAAGTATACAGATTTCAAATTAGACAATTTAACATTCATCTGTCCAACAAAAAACAAATTACAGCTTTTGTAGACGCAACTTACTAACCACTTATAATTCACAGTTAGAGGGTTCAAACATTTTTCTCCAGAAAATCAAGTCTGTGACCTTTGAACGGAGTACTGTACATTAAACATTTAAGTAACACTTAGCAAAACACAGAAACGGTATATTCCAAATGCAAGGACTCCTAAATGCTCCAAGCCCTGTTGACTTGGCATTCTGGAAGGGAGATGCAACTACTGCTGATGCCAGGTTGATACCAGGCAGCCAGACCTGAAGAAAATTTGCCAAGCCTACGCCCTATGGCATATCTATATTGTTACCACGTTCTGAGACTACCATTTCTGAAACTGCAGGAACAAAAGCCTCTATTCTAAATGTACTGACACAACCACCACAACAATAGTCACACTTTTTGCACTTGCCTTTGCACAACCTGCTTTGGAAAAGCTTGATTCAGCCTGCATGATCTGTACAGTGCTGCGCAGCATGCTGTATTAAGCTAGCCATTTCAGCAAAGGGGTCATAACAGACTTGGTTTTGCCAAAGTCAAGATAAGGAGATCAGCAAACATTTCAGACAGTGCTTTCCCCCCCAAGTACCTTTAAAAGGCAAAATAATCCAGAGGAAGTAGCAGTGAGTTTATCAAGCTGTTATGAGTTTTCATTTCAGTTTATTTGACAAACCTAGTTTAGCAAATTCCCCTTAAATACTCTTTATTATATAAATAGTGGATTATTTCCAAACCTCACATTTTAATGTAAGACTCTGACTTGCCAAAGGAGTTCAGAGAAGGCCACCTCCTTGTCAACACCACAGAGCCTTATGGGATGTTAATAGGTCCTTTGTGAAAAAACATTGCTTGGGCTCTGGTCAGTGTCAACATCAAAATACACATTGTTCCTGAGTTATGTTATGCAAATATAATACTCTTATCATGAGAATCAGCAAATGGTTGGCAACTGGCAAGGAGAAGAAAGCACACATCCAAAACTGCTGCAGGGGAGGCATAAAACAAAATGACAAGCCATGAAGTGGGACAAAAGGCCTTGAAACACTAGAGGGAGTTGCCTATTGAAACAACCTTTCTTTCACAAGCCTAGCCTGAATACAAGGGTACTAGTTTCATAGATAGGCAGAGAAAATTGTGCGCAAATCTCCTTACACCTGTCTGGTTTTGATAATTTTTGCCATGTAATGTTATTAGCTGCTCAGTTAAAAAGGAGCTGTGTTACACAGGGGGTTGCTTATTAATTGTTGTTTTCATGTCATCAGAGCAGTGTGCACTTGGTGATTTAATCAGCTAAATTCAGAGCCCCAGGGAGATGGGAGGGGTTGCCACACTACAGAGAGAGGGTGTAGACATTAACATAAATTTACATCCATATGTTATTTTGGTATTCGTTGAATTCTGCTTTTTTCACCTTAAACAGATGAAAAAAAACTAGCACCACGTAAAATTGGAAAGACAGCTGGTAAAGAAAGAACGAAAAATGTGTTCATCATCATTCAATGATACTGCCTAGAAAAGCCAAGGCAACAATATCTATAATCATAATATATAAGGAAATGCTGCCCAGCAATTGTACTCTGAAGTTGAAAAGCGTGCATACAATCCATGGAATAGGTTTTAGGTGACTTGCTGAAGTTTGCACTGTAACTTGCCATGTGCCTCACTTTCCCGTCTGCATTACCTACCTAAGAAAGGATTGCTACTGTGAATTAATATGGAAAGCGTTTTGAGAAGCTGAGGTAGGAATCAGTACAAAATACCAGCATTTTTAATGAGTTGTATTAGCGCACTCCAAGTATTGTCATAAATCCATTACAAAATAGGAGAGGAGTGCATACACATACATACAGCACAGTAAAAAATATGCAAACACCCCAAAAGGGACAAGTATAAAAAGGGAGAAATCCAGAGGAAGGGAACCAGACTAAAATTAGATCTGGCATGTTTTCTCCTAGTTCACAGCAGAAAAATTGTCTGAAAACAAACACAATCTTACCACTACAACAGAACCAGCACTGAAAGGGCAGTGGTAAGTAGCTGTTCCCCAGTTTAAGAAAGCTAATAAACATCACTAAGGTGTATTGCAGGTTGCTTTTCCCTGCTCTAATGACATGAAATGCCCATTATCTCACCCACAGGTACCATCTCAGTTACCTCATTGCAGGGCTCACACTCTGCTCCCAGAGGAGAGCAAGTGCTGCCAAGAGATTTCCATTGCAATTTCCCAAGTCACATCAAACCAACAAAACATCACAACGTATTCAGCATCGTCTCATTCAAATAGAAAAAACTTTAAGTTTCCACTGTAATTAACCCTATCCTCGTTAAGATAATTATGATCAAGTTCCCTGTCACAGCTAATATCACAGCATCATTGCCTATGGCTCACGCTTTGCCCTCATTATCTTACAAAAACATTACGCTAAACAGGAAACTGACTCCCTCTGCAAAAGGACTTAAGATGTTCTGTAAGCAGACAGTAAATAATCCTTTAGAATACAATGGTCTCAGAAATGTCATTTTATCCACGTCCTTCAGCTAATCAGTCTGATTTCTTCCAGCTTTCTCTTCTGTAATTCATTCATGATTTGTAACAAAGTTTTAATCATAAAGGAATGTCATGGCAGAGGTTTTTCCCTCTATGTGTATGCATGGCAATTGTCAACTACACTATTTCATACAGTCCCTCTGGCCTGATGGGGATTTGGTTACAATGAAACTAAAGAGCAGCTCTTCATTTTGGTGATATTTGACAATGAAAACATGAGAGTTTATAAATGAAAAAAAGCAGAAGCCTCTCGAGCAACGGACAAACCTTGGTAGTGTGTAGCTGTCCCTGTCCAGAGCTATCTGTTCAGATGTATATTCTGAAAAGGTGTTTCTCACATCCTACCCCACCCCTCTGCTAATAAGACAGCTGACTCAAGTCTAATGACTTTTGCCTCCTGTTTAACAGGAAAAGAGAGAGCAGTTAACAGTATGTAAATGTGAGTCTTTGGCTTTTGCCTTTAAATTGATTTGTACTCTGTTGACAAGAGATAGCCATTACCAGAAGTTAAAGACAGAGCTGTTACAAAACAGGAGCTTTTTAAAATGTCTTTTTTCTTGCCTTTTATGTTTTAACAGATTACAGGAGAGCAGAATCAACATGAGAGCCCTAGCACTAGATAATTTCATTATTTAAAGAACATAAATGTAATTTCAATTTCTTTAGCACCTGACAGCCAAGGCAGACAAATATATATATATATATATATTTTTATTTTTTTTTTACATTAATGAATTACTCTTCAAAAACCTGCTGAGCTTAAAACTCCATTTTGTAGTAAAGCAGAGAGAGGTTAAGTGACTAAAAAAAAGGTGACCTCCAGCAATTTTCTAAGAGACAAGAAATAAACCCCAGAGCTCCTGACTTCTAGTCCTTTGACTTAACCTCACTGAAGCAAAACAAAACTTAACCTCACTGAAGCAAAACAAAGAGTAATAAATAAATTATATGTATATAATACATATACATATAAACATAAGACAGACACATAAGTTTAGATTTTGCATAATTCCCTGGGAATCCAAATCATTTTCATTTTTACTTGGATTGATTCCTGTTCAATTTTAATTTCAATTTAATCAGAAATATAGCATACAAACAAGGGAAAAAATAAACAAGCTGTATCCAACTGTTCTTATAATGGAAAGGGTTTGTTGAATCTTCTGTGCAAATTAACTTGGACTGAAGCCTCTGTCCCAGTTCTACTCTCAAACTTGTTTTGGGCGTTCTGTTCTAGACACACCTCTCACCTGTAAGAACAGAAAAAATATACAACCCATTTCGAAGAAAACAGAGCAACCAGAATTCTGTTCCAATTCCAAAGAAAACTACTTTATTATAATTACAAAAATACTCCAAATTGAAGTTTTGTGCATTTCCTATACATAAAGATAGCAATAGCAAATAAAGATTTATTTTTTCAGGGTGGTTTTCTAGTTTCAGAAATCAAGCAAGCAATAATGGAGAAGTCTTTTTTTTTTTTCTTTGTATAAACCAGTTCTCCATCAGGAGAATGCTCTGAAATAGCCGTACCTACATGCCTACATGCTGGAGACCATTTCTAGTGTGGGCCAGGCCCAAAATTAGACCATACAAGTCCTAAAACAGGAATCATGAATTTCTGTTCAATGGAGAACAAGCTTACCAATGTTACCAAAACATAAAATGCTTTGGTTTTGCCTAATATCAGAGAGAATATGAGTATTTTGCAAGATGTATAGAGGAAGCATTCAGCATGACTTCCAGTCAACCTGTTTCCAGCATTCTGTTCCTATATAGAAAATATATGGAAGCAGCTCTTTGAATAAAACTTAAGGCCAGTCTGTGAATATGGTCACCAAAAGAGAAGATGGAAAGAAATGAATTGACCAGAATCATTAAATATCTATCCTTTATAAAGAGCTTACTACTGAGATTAAATCTGCATATTTGAAGCACAAGCTTCCAAAAGAAAGAAGTAAAGATCTCCGTAAGAAAAGATTAAACCTGTGTTATGAACTGAATCTACCATTAGTTTCTGAGTCTTTTCATATTAAAGGTCATACTTAACTCTCAGACATATACTGAAATGAATATCCATCCGTCATTCTTTTCTTCATACACTGAAAGCACATGAGACTACCTGGGATATTTTATTACCAGAAAAGGTAGACATGAAAACATCTTGCAGAAGAATCAAACTACAGCTACGTAAGCACATTCAAATGGGGGAGATTCATGTAAATCCAGAATCAACTGTTTTTATAGTCTTGCTTTAAGTCTTAGACAGCAAATTCCGTTGCTTAAAAAAAAGCACAAACTACTCGGCCCCCGCAAGCCACCACCCATCACTAAACCTTAAAGAAAACACAAACAAAAGAAGAGTCAATAAATAGACAAAAACAAGATAATCTGGCTTTCTGAATTCTAAATATTAAGAGTTCACAATTCACATTTTGAAACCCTTTCCTACCAATTACAAAACAGAAATGCAGAATTTTTAACTTTTTTTTTTTTAAGAGAGAGATTTTGCTATTAAGCAGCAGCTCCTCAAACAATGGAAAACAACAATGCAGATTCATCTATCTATCTTAGAAACCCAGTTATTTATAACCCTTCGCAGCTAATGACAACAGATGAGCACTTCCAGAAGCTGAAGCAGACCTTCAGGTGAGGCTCAGTCAAGTACATATGTTAGGGAGTCATGAACACAGCCAATATGTCCAAAGTCGTGCAATGAAACAAGAAGAATTTGCAATTTTAAGGTAATATAAACTGTTAGAGCTGTGCCTTGTAAGGGTGCACTATATACCTGGTGAAATAAGTTACAAATCCTAATTACAGTTTCCAGTAGCTCTCATAACCATATGATGAGTCAACCATTGAGATCTTTAACCACCATTCTCTTCTACCAAGACTTTAGCCAAAAAAAAATAATAATAATAATTTCTGGTCTAACTCTATTATGAAGCAACTAGACTGACTGGGTGGGGACTTAAATTCTCTGCTAATTAACCTCTCAAAGTCTCACATTTCACTGTGTGTGTTTAATACAGCTCTACTCAAGAGGATATCCAAAAAAGAGAGCTCAAGCTATATCACTCATATCAAGCTTTTTTTTGCTGAACTACTTTTTTATATTACATCTTTAGGATCAAACACACCAAGATTTTATATGATATTACTGCTACAATTTTGTGTAAATTTAAATAAAATGACAATCAGTGTAATAATATAGCCTATGGCAAGCCAGTTTTCACATAAACTGTATAAAATATTTTAAAATAATACAATATGGATTACAAAATGAGCTCTTAGTCATCTAATGATTGAGCACGTAGCATGTAATGAAACACAGTTTGCAAGACACAGCTAAAAATTACCCAGCATAGAGCAAGTGACTGCAAGCATTCATATTTTATCAAAGGGCATTCTGGAAAAAACACCACTAGGAACTCCTTGCAGTTCAATGTATGCACCACTTCAGTAAGTATGGACTTTGCATCCTTCTGCTAAAATTTCCTGAAAGTATGAACGACAAATAACAAGGATAGAAGAGTTGAGGGGAAAAGCTTTGGATGTGAACGTCTCTTGCTTCATGTTTTCCCCGTCTTAACATGGAATTCAGTCACAATAAAACAAATGGCATCAAAACTCATTAAAAAAAAAGTAAGAAACTGCTGTTTCCTGAACTCAGAAGAATTCAAGGAAATATAAGTGATTAGAAACAGAAAAAGAACAAATCAGGGTTTAAAAATTATAAACCTACCTGTTAAAAAAAATTATAATACAACTAAAACCCTAGAAATGTATTTATTCTTAAAAGCTCTTCACAATTCCACGTGTTAAGTTGAGAAGCTATTTATAAACCTTCTAAAAACAGTATTATAATGGAAATATGAGCAAATTTAAGCACAAAGGCAGTGCCATAATGAAAGCTGTATCTTGGATCAATCTGTCACTCTGCAATTCAGACAGTAACCTGACCCCTCCCCTTTTGCTCAGCGAAGGGGGAGTAACAAGCCTGTAGAGTGAGTAGAGTAAAGCCCATTTCGACTACTAGTGTTCAGTGAGAAGGGGGAAAAGTAATTTTTCTCCCATCTTCCACAACAACCAAGGCTGAGGATTGACAAGCAAATTGACGCACTGCTCAGAGGGCAAAAGATAAATGTTTGATGAATTGGCCATTGCTGGAGGAGTGATGGGCTTCATATGTGCATAATGGACTAGCTGCCGTTCAATTCAGATTGCCTGCCAAGATAAGAAACCATAATGAATGGACCAAGCGCAGCCTGTGCCATAAGAAAGTATAATCTGACTAGTTTTAATAAACTTAATAAAAAAGATGAAGCAGAGAGAGGCAAGGGGACTGGCCTTTGTGACCAGCTCTAAGAGGTGAGAACGACTAATAGACTGCTCAAGCATGATAGCAGAGAATTGTTAATGGATATAACACTGGGTCTCTTGATGGTAAAAAATATCTTTAGAACAACTGAAAATCACAGGGATCTACATATGCACGTAGCGTAGACACTGTAAGCACTTGTTACACAGCATATAACTGTCATTTATTCATTCTTTCTTTCTGCTACCTACCCTGCACTTTTTCTCCCTTATTTCCTCTGTCCCCTTTGCATAGTATCTTACTCCATACAACAAACCAATAATTTTACCAACAACCCTCCAGAATCAAAATAACCTTCTAAATAAAACCCAACAGAATGCAGGCTGTTTCTGACAGAAATGTTTTGGCTGTACAACTATACCACTAACATTCACTCCCAGTGGAGAAACATCTTTTACCATCAGAAGTGTTCACGGTGCAATTTCATTTGCTTTTGCAAGCTGTTTCCACCAAATATGGAAAATTTGCCAATATGTCTATAGCAAAAACAAACAAGCAAACAACAAAACTTTCTTGCACAGACAAGACTAAATTGCCAGTGCTAGTCCTTTTGGTCATGTATTTGCTAAATTGAAAATGAGTTTCCAGCTGATACTGTTCCCCTCTGTATCCACAACCTCTGTTCTGACCTTATGCAGCACCAGCCAGCACTACAAAAAAAAAAAAAGGCTAACAAAAAACACTCAAACACAACAACAAAGGCCACCCATACAGTATTTTACTGTATATGGGCGTATTATACTCTGGTAATTATCACGATTCTCATGGTGAGTAGCATATACACACAGGACCATTTTTGCTTTCCTTTCTCACTATTTAGCCACATGAACAGCAGTGGCTCGCTTTCTGAACCTTACCAGACATTCAGACTTGAATCTGTGACTGCAAATGCTGAAGAAGTCAACAAGAGAAAAATCAGTCCTGACTTTTAAAGCAGCAAGATTAGGCCAACGATCTATTTCTTTGTTAAAGATGCTAAGGGCACGAACACACCCTTTTGTGTGCATGTAACACACAGTACTTGGCCAGGCAGAACTGTTCTTCTCTAAAGCTAGACAAGACAGACAGAAAAACAAAAAAAGAGGCAGACTGCAGAAAGATCTGCTTGATAAAGGAAAGCTAGAAAACTCATCATACAGAATAACATCATTGTTATGCATGCTTGCTAGTTTGCTTGTTTTTACTATTTTCCTTTGATGGTGAAAAATAAATAAGGAAACACAAAATCCTCTACTTTAAGTATTCAGATTACCACCCCCTTGATGTCACTTATGTAGCCTGTGTCATATTTTAAGCAGAAATGATTATATGCAAGATGGATGTCTAGTTTTCAGTATAAATTTTATCCAACTGCAAAAGGAAAGTAACTCATTATCAAGCAGCTCAGTAAGGCTCCCACTAGTGAAGAAAATAAAGTTTTACGACAAGAGGGTCTCTCCTGTCTCTCCCTGTGAGTGAGAAAGTGAGTGCAAGAATAAGACAGAAAGGGAAGGCTCAGGAGTGCTGTGTGAATTATAGACTGCCTCTCAAGATTCACAGCTCTTCGTGGTAGGAGGTTAATATTCTCACATGTCATTAGGTCTGCTGGCTCTACTGATGGCTCATTGAATCAGGCAGCAAATTATTTCCTCATGCTGCAGAGGACACCACACTTCAAAGGGAAGGAGCCAGGGTCAAGACGGCTCTCCAGTTCGATTAATGAGTTGGGATCAGCAAAGGTTGCCTGTAGGTAAGAATGTGACTGAAGCTTTTGACAAAGCTGACTTTTTGAACAGGACTTGACCCAGGCCCCTTACTCTCCTCCCCACCAAATTTTATTTCCAGCATTTGCCTCTGACTGACCTGCTCAGGCCTGTTGGGATAGTTTTGACCTCCTCAGACTTTGTTACCAGACACAGGAGCTGTCTGCCTATGTTTGATGAGTCTCTCCCTAAAGGCCACACCAGGATCATCAGAATACTTTGGAGCTGGACAGCAAAATAAAATGAAGTAGATTGATATATATATATTTTTTTCAATTTTTGCAATAAATTTGTTGAGAAGAGGGAAAAAGGAAAAGAATAAAATATTTCAGATTTCAACATTAATATTTCTAAAAACTATCTGCAGGTAATAACACAAAAATTGTTACAAGCAAATATATGTTCCGGCTTACATAGATTTGCTAAGAATATTCCTAGCAAATAATGCGTTATGAAGAATATTCCTCTAAAAGGTTTTTATTTTGATTTTCATGGTGGCAAGAGATAACAGAATTAAAACACAACAGACACAATATTCACCTTCTTCTAAAAGCTCAAAGGTATTCTTAGGCTGATGTCTCTGAAATGCTTAAATGCATATTTAAATTAACAAAGCACTGAAGTGAGATTCATTGCATTACTTTTATACATACATATATATACAATCAACTTAAATGGCATTTTCTCAAACAAAAATGCATAATTGAATCAACATGTAAACCACTGTCAGTAAGCTTCCAAAAATGACATCACTTCTGATTACTGCAAGAAGTGTTTGTTGTTGTTGTTGTTTAGTTTTTTATCAATTACACCAACAAAATTGTTCACACAAGCTTCTGAATATTTAAAAATTTTGTTATTTTTTCAGGCTCAAAAGAAATTTATATGCTAAATTTGCAGCATATTTTAAAAGTTTAAGGTAAATTATCAGTCAAAAATGTTCACGGATGGCAAAAAAAAATCTCTGTTCAAGATTTGCAGGCTTAAGTTTTATGTTAGGACAGCTGTCTGTATTGGAAAGCCACACTTCTAGTTTTGAAATTAGAGTACTTTTATTTTAAAATGTACCAAGCAAACAACAGTTCTGATAAACCTCAAAATACAAAGCTGTGAGATTAGTGCCTTAAAAAGATCAAATCACTTAGGCATCTAATAACAGTTTAGGAAATTTAACTTTCAGTGTATATTTAAAAATCTTTTAGTGATCTCAGAGTGTAAGGCAAATTTTCATCTTTAATCTTCTATGTTTCTTTTTGCATTCAAACCATTATTTGTAATGGATTTCCTTATTGTAACTAGCACTTAAGCCCCAAAAGGGAGTAAACAGATTATTGGATCCATAAAACTTAGGATAAAAGCATAGAATATATGTATATAACTGAATCGAGTACGAGTAACTAGAATCCTTTCAAGGAGACTACCTAACTGCTAAACAGTACATCTTCCATATGGATGTGCTTTAATTCTAAAATTCAAGTATACACAAGAAAGAGAGACAGCCTTTTCTTTCCCTGATGTCTGTGCAATCTCTAGTGAATTGTATACTACGCAAGTGAAAGCTTGCAACACCAGAAAAGCCCTAAGAGGGGAAACGCTTCTTCATGGGCTTGTTTAAACAAAATAACTTCGTTACAGGGTCTGTCATCTGTGTTAACATTATATCCTGTTTCATCTTTTTTCTCTAGAAAGCTAGCAGCATACCAGAGATCGTTTGTGAAATGTATATATGTCTTATATAATAGTTAGCAGGAAGGTATGAATCCCATACAGAAGAACAAGTCCAGCTGGAGTAGCATGAATCTGGCCATTTTGACACCCTCGGGAAGAAAGAGAAAATAGCTGCATTTGGGGGAAGGAGGAGCCACTCAGTAGATACAAAGCAGAAATAGAATCACCATCAGTTTCCAAGCATCATCACCAAAGCTTCTGGTTTTAACTCCAAGGATGGCAAGAAGGGATAGCTAGAGACAGCACTAAATTGGATGGTGACAGAACTGAGAAGATGCATTGCTGACACCTGGATCTGAAGCAGAATCTCCCAAAAGCCATTTCAGGAATCCTAGAGAAGATGGATTCAGCAATTGCAAAGGTGCTAAGTATATTCATGGGTCAAGTTTTGTATTTGTTCTTGTTTCTACTCCTAAAACTAAAAGTTTATGGTTATGTCTTACTAAATATAAGTTTGTTTTGCTTTCAGGCATATCTGGTGTTTGAGGAGAAGGTAGTACCAATTAACAGGGTGCAGTGTTTCTAGAGAGGCAGCAAATCTAAATAAAGACAATAAGAACAAGGAGTCCTGTACCAAACTCAAGATGAATTAGAAGGCCCAGCTGCAACGAGTACTGTTTTATACCAGCTTGGATACAGTCCATCTGGGGAACTGTCGAGGCAATTATGGAGTTTTGGAAGGAACTTGTAAACTCATAAATCACCCTTGCAAAGAGCAGAAAGCAAGGAAACACCCCATGACTTTTGGGAATCATTACCACACACTGGACTCAATCAAACAGCGTTGCATGATTACTGCCCAGGACTGTTTGTACAATTTTTTGTGTGCGCGCAATTGGACCTTATGGTAATCCTGTAAAGATTTATATATATAAGTTCAAATTCAGAGATAAGCACGTGCTCATAACCTTCCCTGATCTTAATTTCTGATAATGCTTCAATATAGTCTGTTCATTAATTCTCTCTAGTCAATGTTGGTTTTTCGTTTGTTTTTGTTTTTACACTTCAATTAAACAATTACTGCAATATGCACTAACATTGTTTACATAACTTTTTACATAAGTAAACAGCAAAACCATGGTCAAAACAAATAATGATCTTAGTTTACTTTTAATGTTCATTTTATTTTTATTTTGGTTATTTTTCCCATTGCTCATATTATGCAAAATAACAAGTGATATTAACATATTACCTCGGGAATGGAAGCAAAATATTAAATAGTTAAATGCGTTTGTTCAAAAGAACATGCTAGAATTCAACCTCTGAAAAGACAAAGATTGTCACTCTTAAAAATGTGAGCAAATAAAATTTTCTAGAAATGGACAGGGTGGACATTTCTTTCAATTTATAGGTCATTAAAAAAATGGAAGACACACCTCAGAAAATTCTGGGTAGTGTCCTGTTGTCAAAGTAATGGCGCTGCATTGCTACACAGCAAGTATATTTAAAATCGAACCATATAAAAAATAGGCAGGAAAAAGTAGAAGGTGATAATCTTACAGCCCAAGAGGACAGACTAGAGTATCTAACGTAGGGGTTGGTTTATTAGTGGTGCCTCCTCTCCCCTCCCCATCACTAAATTAGTAAAATTGCGTGAAATCTGATTAGGAATGTCCAGTCCAGTATAAATCCCACCTTTAAAAGATACACAACCATGTATTTGATAGACTATGGATGAAGAAGGGGATGATGAGCAAATAACAAAATACACTTCGAGTTGTCATGGTGCCTGTACTTATTCAAATATGCTTCACACCTGAGAGCAATACAAAAAGTCCTACAATCACCTTACAGAGCAAGGGAACCACCCTAAAGACTCCCGAAGCAGCAGAAGATCCTGTAGCACCTTGTGTCCTCCTGAGCAGCTTCTCAGGGACACTTACCCTGCTCAGTGATGACAACACTGAATTTAGAAATCTTCTTTCTTTCATGACTTACCATCATACCAACACATACAGAGCCAGCTGAGGAACCAGAAGAGGTCATTCTAAATAGCATTATTTTAGAATCAACCATATTTTCTATCATGTCAGAATAAAAACAAAGACCATAAGAAATGGAGATTGAATGCTGAATTACAGGTAGAATAAACTAATGGCTAAGAATGTGCTATTATATGCACTATCAAGCAATTCTTTAATTTTATACGCACTTAAGTTAACATATTTTGAACATAAAACTCAATATAAAACTCAAAGTCTGTAGATCAAAGCTGTTTTTTTCAAGCTTTAGTTGCTGAGTAAACACTGAGTAAAAAATTTAAAGATGTAACCGAGAAGAGAGGCCTGACTATTTAAGCTGCTATGGCCTCCAGATTTTCAGTCTTATTATCTGTAAAAAGAAACACACAAGTGGTTGCAACTTACTGTGCTTGAATCCTCAGAGGGTGAGTAATACAACCTTTAATAAAATTCAAATTAATAAGAAACCCAAACCCTACCTCTTCAAAGAGTACAGATAGCACTTGACTGAGTTGAATCATAAACCTGATGCCACTTCAAAATGCACCTGCCTTCCCCTCAGTGAAATGGTTGGGCCTTGCTGTGTGGAAGTGCTGGAGATTCCTAAACATCAATTCATCCATTTGAAGTCTACACTGCAGTCATCAGCATAACTTCAAACTATGCCATATGCTCACTCTTTGCCCATAGAGGAATCTGATGACAATTAGATTTCTGAGGTGCACATAATTTGCTCAAGCCACAAAAATAAAGATGCAATTTACCTCACGCATGCTAATGTGAACACAGCCAGAGCATGTTGAAAGAAAACACACAAGTCAAGTATCACAGCACACATGCGTATGAACTCATCCTTACTGACGCAATTAGTTTAAATAAATAAATAAATAAATAAAAATTAAAGCAGCAAGTCCCAGTCCTCACATTACCGTACCTCCAAGCACGGTCACAGGGACCACGAGTCGCCAGTGCCTCTCCGTTTCCAGAGACCACATCAAAGCACTTTTGCTGCCTCATGGCCCTTTACACAGCAACTTCAGCCACTTAGGAAAAAATGGCTAAATAAAGGCTTGGACTTAAAACATTAAAGGAAATAAATTGACAGGATTTTGTCTCAAAACCTTGTCTTGTCCTTACTGAAGGCTAAAATAAACGTAATTTTTGTTAAAATTAAAGCAAAAATTAAATCATCTTATTATGTAATTGGAACTAGGCCTCCGGCGCTAGCAGTAAAGAAGGGATTAAGGCCTGCACCACCTGGGTTGTCATTCTCATGGGCCCCATTACCACCCCCTTATTCGTTTTTATAGCCAACAGATTAAAATGCTAGCGCCGCAATCTTTGATCTTTCACTTGCTGACACAAATCCTTTCAAGCCTCCAACGTTTTCTGCTGAGGTAATTAGTACTAATTAAAAGGTTTCCAACAGCCTTTGCTCTACTTTTTCCCTCCAAAGAAATTGCTTTTACAAGTGCCTTCCATCTTTGAAATGTATGCATCGTTCACTTTCTTCTTTATCTGACTCTCAGAGATCAAGTAGATTAGTGACTCCATTATTCCCCAAGACAAAGCCAAACAACAGGTTTTTACTATCTCCCTGACCTGTTGAGGTGCAGGGTTTATATTCAGAAACAAGTCCCTATGCTTGTATTAAAAGACAGTCCAATTATGCACTAACAGATACAATGCGGGGTTTCTACATTTAAGAATGGACATCATTTAAAGATGTAGTGTTTTCTCAGAAGAGAAAGAGGCAACCGTTCACTAATCCAACTGACAAGTTGTAGAACTAATAAGAGGTCTTGCTTTGTTTTCTTTTTGTATATTTGTGTATCGGGCAAGATGCAAACAATTTCTTTCTCTTCTTTCCCTCTCCTCCCACCCCTTCCTCCCCTTTCTTCCCCAATTTTAATTTTTGATTCACGTTTGCTAGTTTAAAAATATAGTTTAGGGAGTACCTCCTTGAAAGATTTTCAAAGGAGAGAAAGTCCTGTCTGAAGTAGATTTTGTTACTATAATTAAATAATGTGCCCTGTTACAAGCACACTGATGGCTGGAAAAATAATTACTGAGATGAAAACACTTTTATAGTATGTCTGAAGTACTAATGAAAGTCCAAGATTAAAAAATCTAAAAGCTGCAGCAAAAAGGAACAATGCTTTGCATTGAGAAAGGGCTATGTTTTGAATTTACAGGTTTTCAAATGATCGTTCAATCGACATGAGCACTATATGGATCATTTTTCTTTATGAAAACCTGGAAGCTTTATGCCTGCTGTGATAAAAATAAATTACACTTCATGCAGCAAAAGTGCTATTCAAAAAAGAGGACAGTTCTCAAGCTCTTAAAGTTCTCGCTTCCTATTGAAAATGACAGCAGCTCTCTCTCATGCTGTAGTATCTCTGGCACAATAGATCAGAAATCATACACAGAGCCACAAGAGGCTATCTAACTTATCATTATATGCACAGGGGTCTATTCTCCTCTCGTGATGCAAGCACAAGGCTCCTGCTGGCACTAATGGGAGCTACACGTGCGTATCAAGGACAGAAACAAAGCGACAGTGCACCAACTTTCCTAACCTTAAGTTAGAAAAGTTTTTAAATAGCCAGAAAGGAAAGTCAATAAATTGTCTCCTGTTCGTGCCAGCTCTTCTACTTCACTTTCACAATTTTTCTACTATGGTAGTAATTTCTTTTTGTGTAACTTTCCTCAAGAGGATCTAAAAGCACTACAATCTCATCAATTCAGCTTGCGTTATTATGCCCCTGTGAAGTCAGTTTTATCTGACATATCTTGCCCAAGGTCATATGGAAATTATATGACAGGGCCAGGAATTGCACACATTGGCATCCTGGTAGTTCCCTGTTTCAACCAGCAGGCCATACTCCTCCTCTATGCATGCACTACATCCAATAGTAGTCTTAGAAGCTGGAGCTAGGATAATCCTTACAGCCATGGAAATGCTGAAAAAAAGGTCCTTTACCTTTTTTGAAAGACCTGAGTCTTTCAAATAATTTGTTGTACATTCAAAATACTATATGAAGCAAGCAAAATCAAAACAGTCTGTGAATCATCTAATGTAGTGGTTCCAGTCTCCTCACCTTCTTAGCACATAGTCACCATTACCATAAAACACGAGGCCATCCCTGCAGAACCAACATGAGTTAAGAGAATACCATACCTTAGTTTTAGGCACACACAAGTGAAGCAGATCATGTGGAGCCCTCAGCCAAATCCGGACAGATGTGAGAGCCAGACAAACATATTCACAGTCTCTTCCATCAGAGATGTCTTTAGAAGCAGTATAGCTATTTTTACGATTAACATAATGTATGTTAATACAGGTTTTCATGTCTATTAAATGTTAAATTCTTAAATTCCAATTAAATTACAAATTCTGAAATTTGTAAGGAATTGGAATTTGGACCATAGCATGGAGGAAATTGGATTTAATGAAAACAAGGTGAATATATACGTATGTATGTATCTTTCCATATGCCAGAACAACATTTTACATCACTACTGAGAAGGTGATAATAATGTAATCTGACGGAAGCAACCTGCCATATACTCGCCTAGTACTAAAATAGCTAGTGATTTTAAGGCTAGGTTAACATTACCAAAAGACTTTTGAGAGAGTCTTTGGGTCTCTCATCTTATGTAATCAGAATTTATGAGGAAAGAGATTTCACCTGAAAAACAGAAAAATTCTGAGAAAAGATGACGACAGAGAAGAAGGCTATATAGAAGGGGGGGGTGCCTGAGATTAAAACTATAGCAAATTATCTATCACTTCAACAGGACCACTCTCATGGACAAATTTGGATGAGTAACACCACAATGTACAAAATAATTACTCTGCCTTTAAAATTATAAGATGCCAAATTACTGCCACTTCTTTAATTAGAGCTTTTCATGTTTATTCTTGGTTTTGCACATACAAACTGCTTTCATGTTCATCAGAGATACCTTTTTCTCAATAGCTGTAATTCTCTCAAGAGCAAAAAATTAGAGATGCAACTTTAGGGAAAAGAAAATCCATAATCATGAAGCTCACAATAAAATGACATGCTTGCAGCACAGTAGGCAATGTTAACATACATATTATAGCAAAAAAAGGAAAATGAGTGTCGTGTTTAATGCTTCAGAGACTCTGGAAATGAAGCTATCTCAATATTTACTAAATAGATCAAAAAAAGTAAAATGACAACATCTGATAGACTTCTTGATGAGAAAAAGTTGTTTGGCTACTTTACAAGCTTTTTAGGTAACTGGGGATTGGTTTAAATTCCAATGGTATCAGATCAATAAAGAAAAGGGACAAAAAGTCACTGTCTTACGTAGGTATTCAGTTGAGACTCTTTCCAGACTGTAAACAGTTGCTGTAGCCTTAAGGTTTCATCTGTCATCTACTATGGGACGCAAGGACCATAAGCAGCTAGCCTTTTAACATAGGAGAGGAAGGGAAGAAAAGCCCTCCCACAAAAGAGATATCAGATGAATTTTCGGAACTCATAAAAATCTTTAGTATTGACTGAGGTGGGGGTGTGATGAGGGAATACATTACATATACTGCATCCTAAGTCTTCTACCTGCTTCTTCCCCATCCCAAAGGGTAAAAAAATTAAAATAAAATACATTAATAACCTTCAAATCTGCCCTGACATCTCAGTACAGTGTGCATGTGATGAAAAACCAGTAAAGAAACATTTCAATTTGAAGTTTCCAAGGGGTAATTATAAACAAGAGGGAGAGAAAAATATTTTTGAAATTATGAAAAATACCTTGACAGTGTCTCCCTTAGACTCACATTTAGCCCTTGAAAAATATTCTGCCAAAGGGTGCATTTTGACAGGGAAAAGATGAAGAGTGGAGAGAAGAGGCAGCAGTCTGTCATAATTGATGACACTGCAATGCAAGTTGAAGTCAAGACTGAATATTTACAAAACTCATTCAGGGTGAGACTTTTAAAAGGGGGAAAAAAGCTAACAAGCAAACAAGGATGGACCCAGCCTTTTGAAAACACAGTGGGACTACACCAACCAAGATTAATTCAATACAGTCAATACAAACATATCACGTATGCAAAATAATTCAAGGGACTTTTTCATAATTCAGTATTGTATGAGCTTTAATACAAACCAAAAATGCTGGAAGATGGGGGGGGGGGGGGAGTGGGGGAGGGGGACCTGTAATCTATAGGGCCTTATTTGGAGATACATTATTTTAACCCATTGAAGAATGACACAGCTGAGCTGAGTGACTTCAGTTACAATAGGACTCCAATGCTAGAATTTTTGACCCCAAATTATTGGTTTAAGCCAAGCTCAGGCCATCAGTTTGCAATTTTACAGTGTCATAATAATTAAGCCAATCTGAGTAAAGATCGCTACATTCTTAAATTCCCATTCTTTGCTTTTACTATGAGACCTTACCCCTTCCCTTCTGTGGCATACTGACTCACATGAAATCCTATGGTTATGCCGTTCAGGGATAAGATCTAGTCAAAATTGGCCTGAAAGGAAAGGCAAGAAGGAGAACTGCAGCAAGCTAAACTGATCTGCCTACTTTGTTACTAAAGACTATTTGATGGACAAAGTGACTGTGTATTTTGCAGTCTCGGTCCAGCTGCAAGTGGGGAGGTTCTTGAAGCAAATTCATCTGGTACTTTTGCTATCAAATTCAAAGCAAAAGACAGATTCAAAATGAACTTGGAGACTAAACTTGTCTAATTATTAACAGTGATGTGTCCAAGGTCAGGGCAGAGGTTCATCAGTAAAGCAAAGCAATTCTGTTCCCTGCTCCATAGAGATTGTGGAGCTCATCTTCAGAAGTTGTCAGTCTGGCACTTTTCAACAACACTGAATTCAACTTCATTTAAACAAATACAACTAACCCTACTCCTAAAGTGTGATGCATGTGTCTTGATACTAGCGATAAAAGTTGGGCACAGATGTATGCAAGGCAACAAACCATCTAAATGTGAGTTGATCTAGCACTTATAAAATTGATAGAAATTACAAAGACTACAGGAGTAAACAGGGTTCGAACTAGTATTAGATACACATCAATAATGATGCCATATTTATTACTTGGAGTGTTAAAAGTTCACAATTTGGGAATGTAGTTAGTCTCCATATTTGCCATGTGTTCTAACTACAGGACAAATTTGTAGCCCCATATATTTATATACAATGAGCCTTTTTTTTTTTTTAATAAATAAAAAACTGTTTAATGTATGTTTCATATCACTAAAGAAACTTGTCAAAAAACTAGTATCTTTCTTTTCAACAATTGTTAGGTCTAAATTGCCTGAGAAAAAAAAAATCTCTCCATGTTCCTCATATTCATTATTTGCACAAAGAAAAGGTGTGTATAAACATATAACAATAAGGCATACAAGTAAGCATGAGATATGTGCCTTTTAGTCCTGAAGCTGTAGAGGCTGTTTTGGTAAGGCTGCTCTCAAGAAAACCCAGTCACCCAAACTTTAACACACTGTATGTTTCTAGCTTTCCCATTAATCCAGCCTCCTCCAAAATACTTAAAGTTTAGAGCTAACAGAGCCCTGGCAAAACATCCATCCAGGCCATCAGATTGTGTAGCTCCCGTATAACATAACTTCAGAAGTACACAAGAAGCAGTTATCCCTGCATTATAGCTGCCATTTCACTAAAAATAAACCTAAATTAATTCAAATATTGCTTCTTCTCCCAATAGGAAAAGCAAAGCAAAGAGGTAATATATTTGCCCTGCAAAAAGGTAATATATTTTTAGGTTTTCCAACCTTCTAAACAAGGAAAGGAGATAAGAAATTAGCCTTACGCTGTAAGGTTATATTCCAAGTATAGCAGGAAGAACAATGCAAATAAATTGGATTTTTTTTTTTTTGTCTATTAAAAGGAACAAGAACAGCATCTATTAAAGTAGCTAGGAAGCTAAAAGAGGTATAATTTCTGTAGTGTTTCATTTAACTTTTGTTTGCAGACCTCTAGATTACCATGATTCTTCCCCAGTATTTCAAAATGGAATATATGTAAAAATACATAGGTATGTTTCTATTTTTTCAATGCTACAGATGCTTTGCATTGGTACTTTAATGGTCACACTGTCTAATAAACTGAGTGGATTGTATGAAACAATTATTTTCTTACTGATGTTGGAATCTCAGATTTATTGTTGCTCTAAATTTCACATATATCCAAGACTGCATTTGTATTATTTAAGAAGAATAAAAAGGAAGTGAAATTTCAGTTGTTGACGTATATTGGTGGTTTTAAAAATGACAGACTACGTGCATTGTTTTAGAAGATTTCAAGTAATGACAGGCATTTTTAATTTAAAGAATGAGCACAAATGAAACTTGACTAATAAGAATATACAGAAGTGCCAAATCCATAAAATAAATGCCACAGCTGATACTAAGATATGCACAGATTATATAACAAGAGTTTTTGCACACACTTTTCACACAAATTCATTATGACAGACATATAACAAGAAGATATTGCAAAAGCAAGTTATTCATATAAAAATATCGTGGTAACATTATTGAGCTTGAAATAGAAGCTAGTAAGATTTTCAGTCCATGAATGGAGTTACACTCAGAATGAAACAAGTACAACTGCACAAGAGATTTGCTTTTAAGGTGCATGCACTACCATAAACCTGCTCTAGATCCCAAGTAATGGGCATTCTATAATACCTCAGTTATTTGAATTTTGCTGTCAATTGCTTTCAATTTTAAAAGGATTTTCTTTAATCCATTATTCTTGAACAAAGTAATGATTTTTTTTTTTTTTATTTTTTTTTAGAATTCTAACACCTTACCATTGCCACGTTAGGTAAGAAAGTGTTGGGTGTTCTTCCAGATGCAGTTTATTTGTATTCTACAACTAAATCAAAGAGTATTCAGGGTGCCTCCCACATCTTACACTCTGCTTACTACTTGCAGACAGAATGTCCTTAGTGAACCACCAAGTGGAGTCGGCACTATCTAGTAGATCGCAAAAGAAACACTCATGGATTATACTTTCGTATTATCCTTGAAAATATTAGAAGAATAGTAGTAAAGCATATTTATTCAGTGTTTTAAGACAGCTTCAAATGATCTGATGCAATAGACATTTTCTTCTGAAAAATAAAAAAGGATGAGATAATGCATTTCAAGGTCAATTGAAACAAGGGTGCATAAGGAAAAAAAGGTGTTTAAACCACAGCAGATTTAACAGCTTAACCAATAAAGCTGCTCTAGCCTTCAGTCAATGGGAATCAAAACAATGATTTCAAACTATTTTATTCAATCTACAGGCAGGATTACGAGGTGATAAAGCTTTTTCCTTCTTTTCTTTACTAAAGAAGCAAACGTTTCTCCTATTTTTGAGGATTTCTTTCAGTAAATTATGCACACTTTTCAGGACTACAGCCACAAGGACACAGACTTTCTTTAAAGTTTGTAGGTGTATGTCCTTGCATTTATTACCACAGGGCAAAAGTACTTACACGTATGCTCTCTGGAAACCTGAAATTGCAAGGAATTTTGATATTATTCTATTTACTAAAACTGATTTTCAAACCTCCAGTAAGCCCCCCCCCCCCAAGTATCTAAACAGCACTTCTTTTTTCCTTCCCCAAATGAAGCCATTTGCTAACATAAGCAGAACAAAGGTTGATGACCGAAAATACAATAAATTACTGCATTCAGATTCTTTATGATCATTGAGGGTTTTCCTTAATAATCTGAAAAGTACTTATGAGGAATTTAAATCATCACGTTTATTCAAAGTTTTTCTTCTCTCTGCTCCTGCCTTCTCACCCTCTCCATGTATATGTCGACTTGCTGAAGTTTATAAATCCTTCAAAATAATATTTCAGCTTTTCATAGCAATTAACATATCAAATATCAGTGTACAAAGGGACTGTACAAAGCAATTCCATAGTAAATTAGTCTGAAAATTGCCTTAATTGTTACGCTAGAAGATGTCCTCTATGTTTTGTCTCGGGAGAAAAGATCTTTCTGTCTAAGTGCCATTATGTGTCATCCTAGCTGAGCCTCCTGCCTAGCGGGGACATTGAAGTTGTACAGCAGGAGCCGCTTCTCAGGCTTTAAGAACTACAGTAAATCTTCAAACAATTTATCCAAACAAAGGCCAGTGTGTGGAGAGAAAAATACACGGGAAGCAGATGAATAAGCAACATCAATTATGGGGGGGTTGACCTTTCTGCCCCACACCATGGCACAGATTTCACACCAAATCGCAGCAGATTGAAGTTGACATGCCTGGAGTGAAAACACTGGTCCTCACAATGTTGCCACTCTACATTCACAGAGCTGTAGTAGCAAGAGGAGGGAGAAAATGAAGAGAAGGGGAGGGGTGTGTGAATGAAAAATCATGCATAATGGACCTGGGTTTATTTTACAGAGAACAAAATGGCTCAATTTGAGCACTTAGGCTGTCGAAATTGGCTAGTGTGAGATAAGAGAGGTTCATCCAAGGGGACACTTGAATCAGGTGGCTTCAGTAACATGACCTAGGAGAAAGGATGGGGAGAATAAATGCAGTTCTTAAAAACTTGTTGATGTTGTTAAAGAGCACACCATTTCACATGTTATATACATATATACGTATATAATTTTCTGTACTCGATTACAGCACCTGAGATTTGCCTCCAGTCAAAACAGAAGTGACCAGCCTAAAACTATTTTTACAGTAGCAAAAAAAAATACTCTCATGCAGCATTATTTTGCCACAACACAAATGCAATTTAACAATAACAAATCTGCCTGCAGTTATCATAGCTACATTTTGAAAGATTCACGCCCTACCCCAGGAAGAAATTGCCTTTACAGCCAAGGAAAAGCCAGACTGACTAATGTATACTTCAAACTACCTCAATTAAAATTCAGGTTTTGGCCTTTAAAACAGTCTATTTAAAGATTTCTTTTTCTAGATTGTCCGTAGACAGATGATTATTAAATATTTATAAGTCTTTGAAAAGGATTGAGTGCTTTTGCTTTGTTTATTGTGCAAAGCTCCCCCTCCCTCTTCTTTCCCCCACTCCTTCTTTGAGGGATCTATGAGTGATCATTTTATTTGAATACTTCATCAGTTGGTTAGTGCAAAGACAGATCAGTCAACCCTACGCAGGCCATTTCACATCAATGGAATCTGTTAACACGGCTGCAATAATAGCCCAAGGTTTAATATGGAGTCAGATCAACAGCTTTTGTCTCATTCCGGAACGTTTCAATATACAAACTGCTACTATTTCATATTGATGGAACTAAACACCAGTTCTGGTTCAGACTGGAAAAGATTAAAAATAGATGAGCTTACAATAACATTTCCATTGATACTAATCTCGGTTACTGTTATTATAAAAATTCAGTATCAATTTACCAGTAAATTTTACTGCTTAACTCGGAAGTAAATGTTTAAGGATTAATATTTGTGATGTCAGACCTTGGAAAAGTAAACATTTGCTTATTGATGGTGATAGCACTCTGAATTGGATTTTTCAGTTTTCATCGCTGTCAATAAAGCTACCACCTTTTTCCCAAGTATCACATATCTAACACACTCTTGCAAAGTCCTCATATCTTAGATGTCCATTCAATTTGGATGAAAAAGAACTGTGAAGGAAAAGTCACAGCACATGTAAATATACCACTGTGCTTTCTCAAAAATCTGCAAATAATTTTAGAATCTGCCAATGACATCTCATAACATGACCACATTTTAGATTCTCTCCTGCTACTAGGAAAAAACACCTTTGCCCTTTATAGGTAAGTTACCTGCAAATAACTATCCTAAATACACCCTTCTATTTTAAATGTAATGTATCACGTAGTACAACAAAGGGACTAATTGCAAATGTTAGCACACCTTATAACTTCACAGTCAGGACCAATGTTACTAGAGAGTTGAGAGCCACTTTCATAAACTTCAGAAGCCTGTCAGGCTGGCAATACAAATTTAATGATTTCTAAATACAGCAATATTATAAATTATTTGATTAGGCCCTATCTATCCCCATCTATCCCCAAGAGCTATCCCCATCTTGAGAACTGCTGTTCACCTGTGAAAGCATAATGAGCAAGAATACCTTTCTGCTGAGACTGACCAAGAGCTCTCACAATAGCTGTCAGAGGTCATCTAGAAAGCACTGTAACTAGAATTTACAATGGTGGCAGCTACAGGGTAGACAAATTGCAAACTGAGTGGATAAAGTTCAGTACAGTGTTCTGATCTCTAATGCCCTGGATTTCTTTAAGCAAACATTGCCCTTGCATCTTTTTAATTACTTTTTCTAATTACTCTTTATTTGATTTTTGATTTTTTTTTTTTTGAGAAAATTATTTGATGGAGAGCTTTTGGTCTGGTTTATGTCTGTTGCTGAAACTATACTGCCTCTTTGCCTTTGAGCACAGCTAGATAAGAGTCTGACTACCCTACCTGTCATGAATCTTGAAAAGGAGGACTCCAAGAAATTCTGTTATTCCCCCTCTAATTCACAACAGGTTGGTATCACTTTTGCTCCTTCCCTATCAATTCCACATATTGTGCCAGCTGGTCTGCTGGTTGGCTGATATATTTAAACCACCTGGTTCTTTGATGCTCTGCCACAGTGACAAGCATCTCAAAACACATTGTAGCTCTCCAGCCCTCGAAGCACAGTGAACCAAGGAGCTTCACCCTCAAATTGTAACTTATAGGCTACAGTCAGGAGGTAAACCTTTCACTATTACAACGTAAACGGGACAAGACTAATCATCAGGAAAGACAAATTAAGGCAGACACCCTGTGCAAGATCAATCCTTGTTAGTCAGCCATCCAGCCGGAGGCACATTTGATAGGAGCTCTGAGGAATCCTGAGCTCTGGAAAAAGCGCTGAGGAGGGCTCATTGCCAAAAATGGACCTTGAAAAGAACCAAGAAAGGAAAACCTGAGCATTACTTAGTACTCTTGGGTACCCTGTTGTCTAAACTACCTCCCACAGAAGCACAATATTTTCAGTTTAAAACTATTATAATCACAAGGTCTGTCACGTCTGTAAAAAAAAAAAAAAAAAAAAGGAAACCCAAACCAACCTGCTCAGCTGACAGACGAAAGTGAAAACTCTCAAAAGATGAAGGCAGCTTCCGCAATCATATGGAACTGCTTGGCCCTTTTGCCTCTGCTATTGTTCCTTTTTATTTGATTAGATTGAAATCAAAGAGCCGGGGGTTAAGGAGAGACTTTTTTTATTTCATGCTGAGCTTGGGTCATTTTCCACATTACACAGGCAGGCATCCTAGAAGGGAGATTGCTTAGAAAACAAACAAACACGAAAGGGTTGTGCATATCCTGTCTGAACTAATCCTCTCTGCATCAGTCCTACAAGTAATATGGTCCCAAGTCTACAGCATACTAGTATATTCACACAGGTATCAATACATACACAGATAATACACATATACAAGTACATATTCACGTGTGAAGGTATATATTAGTATGTCCTACACAGAGAACAGACATAGAACAGACATAGGTTCAGTAAAACAGATTCTCCAAGCTACATCTATAGTCCATTATTTTAAAAGTTGCCAGTCATTTGACAGGACTAATACTTATGCAAGGCATAGTAGTAGAAACTGTCTTCATTTCTAAGATTTCACACATTCCCTAATTAATTCAAGGGGACTTACAGTTTTAGATAACATTCTTCCTTTTATCACTTGCCATCTAGCAGTTGGTATAATGTCAACGCTTACATCTTTTTTTCCAACTGAAATCATTTTTAAAACATTTTTATCCTAAAATGTTCACCTCGATTTTTCAAAAATTATCTTAAAGATAAGAGATTTCTTTCCATTTCAGTCCCACAACAACGAGAATGTCAGCACAGCTTTTTTGACAGACAAATTATTGAATCAAAGAAAGAATATGCCATTAAGCCCACAGGTTACGAAGTGTCAGGAATGGTTTAAAGAGATATCCCATTTATCTTCAAAACATGCACGGAATGTCACTAATGTGTGTTTATCATGTATAATCAGACAAAGAAAATATCGAAATAAAGTACTCCTGCATACAATAGAAGTCTCCTTCCATCTCTCAAGATATCAGTGCTATTCAAATAGAATAATAATGATGAAACCTCCTTTCTTGAAAATGGAAATCAAGTGAAATGTAGATAGAAATGATTTTTTTGTAGTTGATGTACATTTCTAAAGTGCATTAACAGGAAATCCAGAACTTTTTAGGTCAATTATATTGTCAGTATTGTCAATGCCACTGAAATGAATACCTAAGCAGTGCATATTCTTGCTGAAACAGGGTTAGAGAAGAAATCCTGTATTCAATTACTTGAAGGAAAGCAACTGCAGGCACACACTTAAAGGTTTGCTTTGTTCCCAACTTATTTTTATTTTTAATCAATCAAAAGGCATCCAAGAAACATATAATTATATATGTTTTAAAAATCCACACTCTACAATGTTTTCCTTTTTAATTTTTGTTTTCCATTTGGCATCTATTTCTTAAAGCCTATTTTTGGTAGCCAAGTGCATCACAAAACACTAACTCAATGCTTTCATAATCAATTTTCCAAGACATGATGTGACAGGTTCTCAGAGTTAACTAACATATAGGCTTAGTATGAGAATAGTAGGCAAAGGTTTTTTAAACATCTGAAAGGTATCGGAAATCAAAATGGTGATGACATATTGATGGGATAGGAGTTTTTGCCAGGTGAGCTGAATAAATGTATCAGCTGAACCCTTTGGAACATGTAATTACTCATCCAAACAAAAATTTTAAACAAAAGTATTCCTGTAGATTTGCGAACTACAGTTCCAGCAGCAGACAAAATGTGTACCTGCTCTTCTGCCCATTCCAGTACTATTTATGTGAACAAATTTATTTTACCTTACACACAGTTTTAAGGAGGTCATATAGATTGCAAAGTGTTCTCTATGAGATGGTGAAAAAAATAAGGAGTAAGTTATGTAGAACACCACAGAGTAAAGCAAAAATTGCTGACCAAAACCAAACCAGAACAAAACCAACATGTGACATCTTCCACATACAGGAGATTTCCAACTAGTCTCATAATTAACCGAAAAAGCAAGAGGCCTCTAAATAGACCTACGATACCTTTTGTGACACCCTCACAGCAGTATGTTTTGTATTTCAGTGAATGGCTATGACCCCCTCTGTCCATTTATCTCAGACACAGCTCAGTGTCTTCACCCACTGACCAACTGTACCTGCCTCAACAGGGCTCTCTCTCAAGTCAAGATCTACATTCTTTCTACTGCAGTGCTGATAAGAAGCACACCCTTTATCCGCAAGGCAGTGCTCCCGCATCCTCTTGACAAATGCCCTATATCCAGTTTATCATCCTGCCGTGCAATTACATATACATGCATGTCCCAATCACTTACATCATCCTGAGGTCCAGCATCTTCACTGTCATGCACAAATCTTGCTCAAAGGACAGAAAACCCTGAAGCAGAAAGGATGTTCCCCAGAAGATAAAGAGGAGATGCAGAAGGAGGGAAGCCTGTCCAAGAGAGCAACAATAGAAAGAGCAAATAAGCAATCAAAGCTTCTGAGAATAACTGGAAAAAATAACAGTGAGAGAGACAGCAAGAGATAAAGACAAAGCAAAGGCGTACAAGGGAAGGGACCACCACAAAGTCCCATTAAGCTGTGTTTCACACTCGCCGCTGGGCCTTTCTCCTTGAATAAGGCGCCAGCCACAGCGTGATGCCTCAAGAGGCTGTAATGCTGCACTTCAGCAAGAGTTGTGTGACTTTATCAGCTGCCTTCATCCTGTACAACCAGTTCACCTAGCTATTCAGGCACATTTTGTAATGGTATTCAATCTCTGTTATTTGTACCACTAAGTAAGGACTTATTTATTAAGTTACAGAGTTAAATCTTTTCGGTGTGTGCCTTCTCTTTTCCAGTCTGCAGCTCCTCTCAAGAACTGGAAGGAAAAAACAGCAGAAAGGAAGAAAGGAGCAATCACGTAAAAGTTTAAGTGTGTTCAGGAGAAACTCAGCAGTAATATAGAGGTTGACTGTTTCTAAACAGTGCATTTTAAACAGTTCTTAATTTCACCTTGGTTTATTCAGATATGCTACTGACAATTCTTTTGGTCGAAACTGGTCAAATTGCTCCTTTAAAACACTCAAAAATTACCCTGTTTTCCCAAGACTTAAGAGATCGGATTATATTCCTCTCAGGACCATATGAAAAGCAATTGCAGTAAAGAAAAAAAATCCACTTAATGTATCTTTGTGTGTTTCTAGGACATATATACTCTGTACATGCACAAACATGCTAGTAATACATGTTGAGATTTTTTTTATTATTATTTTTTAAAAGCTATAAACAATTCTTTATACCCAGAGAATTGTTTTTGGAGAATATACATGGAAGTATATACATTCTTTTTTAATAACAAAAGTAATGTTTTTCATGTATTCTAAACCACAGTATATTTCTATTTTTTTTAATCGCATTCACTTGCAATATACAAAACCTAATTCTTTTCTAATAACAAAACCTAAATATTTTCCAATATAGTAATCATTGTGACCATAAATACACATACTGTGCCTTGCAAGCCTAAGTTCAAAATAGCCAGAAAATTAGTGCCTACAGCACTGTTGTTTCTGAGGTTCTGGTATGTTTAGGTCAGGTTTTAATATGTTGATCTTTGCAAAAATAACACAGAGCTTCACTGAACGTCTTTACTGAGCCATGAATCTGTACATATAAGGTGGGGAAAAACAGAGGCACAGGTTGAGTCTTAATGGGACAATTCTATCAACTTGCCTGAGTCAGATTCTTTAAAAAAAAGAAAAATCAGAATCTTATTTTTCTATGTTTTCTTTGCCAAGAAATTCAGTTTGAGATGGCAGAAGGTCTTTGGACATGCACACTGATATGCATCAATGCAGGCCAGAACATTTACCCAAGGAATAACTAGCACCGAAAATTTAAAATATGTTACTTGCACCAAAATCTACAATATTAGCATTATTTCCATTGTGGACCTCTCTTTACTTACTAATCCCCCACTTTCGCAACAGAAATTCCCTGTTATAAAAAAAATGGTTTATTTTGTAACTGAGGAGTTTGAAAAACTCCTGTAAATGAACTCAGGTGAAGTCAGTCTATGTATCTGACAATACATAGGACTGAAGGATTTGCCAAACATTAAGCATTCACTCACTCTACAAATCAATTCCTACAAGATGAAGCTACATTAAGTTCACAAACAGAACTTTGGCCAAATATTTCATTATAAATTTCCCAATTGCCATTTGCACCAAAATCTCATGATTTAAGTTTAGAACTGGAAGCAATCTTCCCAAAAGCCGCTGGTTCACTCCACATTTTCCTATGGAAAGATTACTGATAACTAAGCCACTCTGTGGTCCCTTGCAATATACTAGAGGATGTGATGCTTCCAATATTGCATGATAAACTCGTATTATAGGATGTTCTGCTATACTCACTGCCTTCAATATTCTGAAAATACAAGATTTAGATGAACATCCAACCTCCTGGATAGAGGCAGGTTAAAAGATACACACACACGCATATATACACACACATACGGATTAAAAAAAATGAAATACAATAGAAAAGTAAATAAAAAATAAATCAAAAGAACGGTATAAGACAGCATTCAACTCTTTGCCTCTTGAAAATTTAAATGAATACTCCTTGAGAGCAAACTACAAAATGCTAACCTTGAAGTGCTGAGTGGCAGAAAGAATTATGGGTTATTGTACTGTCAAAATGCCAGACAGCTGTATGTTGAGTTACTGTGTTATTTAGACAATCAGAAACTTGGAAGCTAATGTGACATATTTTTTTCAGTGTGAAAGCTCCTGACATGCGTCATGATAATTTCTAAAGGGACAAAGTGTTATATAAAAAACATAGTGCCTTTATGAAACTGCCTCACAGGTACAACACCATTGCAAGTAGAATTCATGTTAAAAAAATATAGATAAATAGGATATATTCAGGACATGACTGAAATTGCTATTACATGGTTTGTTTGTTCATTTGTTCTATAAATTTTATTCTTGTCATATTTGGAGGTACTGATATATATAGAGAGAGACGAGAATTAGCTAGCCATGTCCTTTATATCATTACTCAGAAATGTTTCTAATTTTATCCCCAAAAGAGTAAACCTGTCTTTAAATATTTCCTGAAGAGAAAATGTGCCACACCACCTACTTTGAAAATGCCCAAAATCACTGCCATTGTGAACCAATGTGGCTCAGAAGGCTCCAAACACTTTCATGATCCATTCCTTCCATTCAGAAAACTCAGTATTCTCTGTATCTAAAATTAACTCAGGCTTCATCACAGGAATACTAAATGCTGATATTCCATTATGAGGTTAGGTTGGCTTAATATTAATGGGTCAAAACTGCACTAGGATTGTCACTCACAGGTCATCGTTCCCCATGCTGTCTTGAGCAACACTAAGGAAATGCTTCAGAATAGACTAGGCAGAAGTTAGGTTTTTATTTCAACTTGAATTTGGTTCTAACTCTGAAACAAGTTTCTTCACCATTTCCAAACACCCTTGTATCAAACAAATGATTTCTTTATTGTTCATATAATCTTGCCAATACTGAGGTTTGTTGGTTTTTTTTGTTTCTTGACACCAATGACACCCCATACCAGACTGCATAATCTAGTCACCTTTCAAATGAAAGTATAATTAATTTATCCAACTGCAAATGTAACCACACACACACTTTTTAACTGCTATTATAAAGGCAAAGTTCTGTACATACCTTTTCTAGACAACTGAATTATTTTCATCATCTTTTCTTATTTGTGCTTATTCTAACATAAAGCTATCATAATATTTCCTTGCTGCATTCATGAGTTTTTCCACATCTTGTGCCATTTATTATCACTGTTCTGTGAACTCTTTCCTGTTCTGTAATATCGCTTTCAAAAAGAAGAGGTTGTACTTTATAACATGGCTAAACGTAAAGTTATTCTTGTAGAAGCACAGAACACAACTGGACACACTGCCATGTGGAGTCCTTCCAAGCCTCTGAAAAGACCTCAGTGTAATGATGGCTAATCAACTCTTCCTGAGTTACACAACACAACACTGTGGTCAGAAGGGATTACCGGATGACTGAATGGGTATTCACAGGAATATTAAGAACGAATAAGGAAACTATTTTTATATCTGGAACAAGTGCAAGGAAGATGTGAGCATAATTTTCCACTGTAACATCCCCAATTAGAGAAGGTTGATAAACTTGAAAGGGTTTGTAAAAGAATTGCAAGAAAAGTTTAGAATGGTAGATAATATGGCCTATATCAATTTATTTCAACCCTAGTAAGATATCACAAAGGAGTGCCGGTTAGCAAATGTGTATAAAGAGCATAAACCTTGAGTTATGCATTCTTCAATGCAAAAGAGAGCATATCAAGATTGAATTCCTAGAGAATGAAGATAGCCAACTCCAGACTGGGAATAACAAGCAAGGTTTTTAATACAGATGTGTTTGGAGATCTCTTCAGTACTGTGGTTTTTGGTTGTTGGGTGTTTTTCTTGTTTTTCTCCTTTCTGCTTTTGGGGGGTGAGGCGAGTGGGAGGTGCCTTTTTTCCTTTTTTTTTTTTTTTTTTTAATTTAAACCAAAAAAAGACATACTGTGTTTTACATCTGAACTACTTTGGGAAAGTTTTAGAATCTGTCATAGTCAAAGCCAAACTGTAATTGCAATAATTGCATACATTTATAAATCTAGAATTCAATATATCTTTGGAGGTAAGGCCACTCCACTGTGAAGTTTTAATAGCCTTTTTTATTCCTTCTTTCCTTCTACAGATTCTTGTTTTTCAGATGAAATAAAACTTGGATCAACCTCCGTAGCTGGACAGTTATATTAGAATTGTCAGATGTGTGAACAAGTACCATTATTTTTTCAAACTAATGTGAATTATTTTCACCAACAATGATTTTTATATGCTGTCACGTTGCTTACGCATCTATCCTAATTATACCTGAGAAAGGGTCTTATAACTAACCTGAAAAATATCACCAGCAACAAAATTATCCTATTGCTTACCCTCACTGGTACAGGGCTACAGAACAGTGAATTATGCTACCTCCAACCTTTCAGAACAGTGAAAATTAGCCACTTATTTCAATCTTTTGCTTTATGGTAATTTGCCAATTTTTGATCATGTCAAATTATGCCTACTATACTATTAATACTTGGGAGAGGGGGAGCTAGTAACCTCTTATTAAAGACCTCTGCCAATGCAAAACATTCATACAGAAAATACAATCAGCAGGACAACAGCCAGGTTTGAGGACAGTCAACAAGTGAACAAAATGCTTAATTATATTATATAAAGTAGAGGCCTGAAACAGGTGCTTTTAAGATCGCTTATTCAGCTGTTAAATGAATTTTATCAGAATATGCAGTACATTGCAGCCCATTGTTCTCTTTCTATATATACACATTGAGAGAACATTTATGACAGTAATGCGTTAGATATTTCCATTAGAAGTGTTTTCGGTCTTTTGTCATCACACTTGAAAAGAACAAAATCTTAGCATCTATAGTGCAAAGTTAAATAACTTATTTAGCAATTATATGCTTTTTTTTAATAGATCTTTCTGAACTACCAGTTACTACTTCAGTTGATTGTTTCTAAATGCAACATGATCTAACATCACTCATCCCCAGCTGCACCCCAGTGATCATCAGACAAAATATTTTTGGTGCTCATTCTTTGTTTGAAACCAGAACAGAAATATTTGCTTGCTGTTCAAGCTCACAGTGCATTAAGAAAAATGTTGTTTACTTTTTAATTTTGAATTAGAAACAGGAAGAGGCCATTTTAATTTCTGTAAATTCCTATTTTTCATCCGCTCTTTGGAAAGAGACCCAAGTTTCTCTTGCTCTCCATAACAAAGCAGACAAAGAAATGGTGGAATTAATGAAAGTAATACCATGTATTCATCACACCAATCTGTTCATTTTAGGAACAAGAGGAAAAAATTTCTTGTTATATTTTTAAACATATTTGCAATGTTAAAACCTGTTTATGTAAGGCAGAAATAAGATCACAACTTTAAAAGAATCTGTCTAGAGTAAGTTATTTTATATCTTGAAACTCCAAAAATAGAAGCATCAACAGAGATTTGTGTTTTAACATTAGAGGGAATCAAGAGAAGGAGCTTTCTTTAATTTGTTTACCTAGCACTTTTTACTCCAACACTGAAAATTTACAATGCACTTGCAAGCTTCGTGAAAACTACAATATTATCACTAACAATCTCATTATGACAAGCAAGGCATGATCAGCAACTTTAAAATAAATAACTATAAAAACAACAGGAAAAAAGCTACACATTGACTTAAGTGTTACACAAATACATTGGAATTATATACAAAATAATTCTGACAACAAAACCAAACAATTTAGAAAAACATGCAGTCAGCATTGACAAACAGGCTGCCTCCCTACAAGTCTTGAAAAATTAAAGGCTTGACTGATTAAAAATATTTTCTTGCACTAGTGAGTAGCTGAATTCTTGATCAAATCACAAATCAGATGAAAATACATATATTTTCAGTATTTCAAATGGAATAACAAAGACATTAGACTGAATTTGCATGATTTCTTTCCTCTGATATCCTTAATTTCTTAAGGAAAGACATCAAAGTGGTATTTCTTATATTACATTCCACTAAAACCAAATAAATGAAAGCATAGCAATAATATTCTGTTGCTCTGATCCTTCCACAGAATAAATACCTTATCTGGTATCATCTAGTCCTAGACACAGATTCAACCAGACAAAATCTATCACAGTTGCTTTAATAGTTATTAAACTGTAAACCCAAAATAGTGTTCAGCAGCTCTTTTCCACAGTATTTTTGTCTTTAAAAAAAAAAAAAAAAACAACACCACCACCACCATTGCAGCCAGATGCCCCAGATCCACACTGTCTCTAAGGGACCACAAAAGAAATGGCACTAGAAGTTTGAAGACTGCTATCTGTGTGGAATTTTTAAACCACTAACCTGTCTGAGTGAAGAGGCAGAGACCTCAAGGTTGAAAACTTGCTTGATCTTCTTTAATTCCAAACATATGCTTCTTGTCAATGAGATTGGAGGAGGAAGGCTGGACTTCATCAGCATTTATACCTGATAGTTTTGTACCCCAGGAATTATTGGGCTACCATAAAAATGGTATTGAGAGCTGAATCTTATCTGAATTAAAGCTAACATTTCTACTAAAAGACATTTCAATTACGCCAGATCAGTTAAGGATTTTAAATGAGGAATGTCTCCTCTTCTTTCTTTTTTCCAGCTTATTAATTTTTATTTTTATTTGACAGTTAACCTAATGCTAAGATAATACTGTGTAACTTTAGTGCTTAAAATTGATATATAGCCATAGGGCATGCTTTGTGATGGATGGGCTCTGCTTTTATATGAAGAGCCATGGAATTTGATTACTATTGTTCATACTTAGCATTGATGATGAATATTTTCAAGATTAACATTTCATTGAATAAAGCACTACTAAAAAGAAAGTTACAAAAATACAGAAATGCCATTACCTTTAAAGAGCTTCTTTTACATGTTCCATACATCATGAAAAGCTCAGCCAAATGAACAAAAGCTGTAGCGCTATTTACGTTACATACAATTGTTCCCTTTTTTTGCATCACCTCTTGATTTATAAATTCTACAACATTCGTCCATACTGATTCACACAGCTATCTCTGTCCTCTCCTGGCTTATCCTCTATTATATGCCCCACAATTGCTCATGGCTTAATTTTTTGTACAGTACTTGTATAAATAGAATGTCTTTCAAAGGCACTAATGCTTCTCCCTTTCTCTCAGTCTCTGTGGATCACTTGAAACATAGTAAGCTTCATTACAGGTTTCCCTGGGTTTGTACTCTTCCACTACTGACCACAGTCAGAGACAGATTATTGGACTGTATGGACCCTTGGTTTGAACGCATTATTTCCAGTATGTTCTATACTATAATTTAAAAAGAAAAAGATACTACTGATGAAAATGAAAGCTTCATGTGCTTTCCCCCCAGGAGAAAGGAAAAGGATGGGTTTTATTTCACAATGCAAGAGACTGTAAACTCCTCCCATGCTGTACCAGGCCAAGAACAGAAATCAGGCCTGTAAAGTGAAAACCAAACCATGTCAGAATTGCACGTCCCTGTCTTAGTTTCAGCTTTTGGATGTTCATATCTGACACAGAATGTGCACGTGCTACCTGCCCTGCCATACCACATGAGCTCAATCATTTGATGGGAACTCACTGTTGGATGGAGTACAGTATCAGCTTTCTGCAGAAAAACAGAGTCCATGACAGTGTATCCAATACATGAATCAGGTTATTTATTTTTATCTTCTACACAAATATTCCTAATCATTTTCCTTCATACGTAAAGTGCTTATTTCTTATTTATGGTTATAAACAAAAAGCTGTAAAATCATATTTTACAGACAATTGTTCTGATCGCAAAAGACACTTAACTTTAAGAATCACCATTCCTATTTCTATGCTCATTTCATTATAAAGGGGTTTACCATAAATACTGGAATTTGAATTCCACCCAAGTAATGCATTAATAGATACTAAACCATTAATAATTCCTGAACTTTTTCATAAATGGGCAAAGTCCAATAAATAAATGGGAGCTCTTACATGTCAGAGCAGGGTTAACAAGCGCCAAGGAGATTTCAAAGACAAACTGCGGGCAGCGGCTGCCAGAAGGTAAGATTCATAATGATGCCACGAATTCTGGGGACCCATTTTTTACTGTCCACTATGGCAAGTATCTAAAATTAAATGCTAAGTAGAAATTTGTCCTGAGCTCTGATATACAGTAGTTTAAGTAAACAATCTCTAAAATTAAAAACAGATTCTTGATAATAAATTCCAACATATCTTGATAACAGACAACCTTCCCTTATAAATCAAAACCCCTTCTTTCCTCACAGAAACCTTTACAAATTAGACCAGATGACTCACCTGAAATATTTCATCCATCTCCCTTCTTCAATGAATACCAGCAATTAATGCCCAGTTGGTAGAGTAACAAAGGAGAAATTCAAATATTAAATAAGAACTGAAAACAACTATAATATTAAGAAAAATGTGAGGCTCACCCAAGTGACACTATCCCGGATTTTCTATAACCTTAATGAAATCCTTTCAGGATAGTTAGTGGTATTTTGTTGTTTTTGTTTCATAATTCCTGTATTTTTACTAGTACCTAACACATTACATGAGACAAACAAAAGCTCTGACCAGGAGAGCTACAGCCTACCCAGAAGCAATACTACATTTCAGTTCTCAGCTCTCTTAACATTACTAACAAGAAGAATCAGAGGGAGATTTACTGAGGGGAAGGAGATTTGGCCTCTTCACTGTTAACGCAACAACCTTGCTCTCTATCTCCCAAAACAACATTACAGTCCCCTTGTTGCTTGCACTCTCTGCTCCTTCCCAACCCAAGAGGGTTGAATCCAGCCATGTTGGATCATGTTGGACTGATCCACGTTGGATTGGTCATAAAATTAAAGCCAATGGTGCTCTAACCCAATTCAACCAGAAGAGAATGTTCCAGAACTGCTGTGGAGGTACAGAAACAAGACTGAAAATCTTTGAGATCTTCTAGTAACAATACTCATTTGCTATATACTTGTTTAGATAAAGTACAAAATACCTTTAGATAAAGGTACAGTGCTCTGAACCACCTGGTGGGTACAGAACAGCATATATTTGTAATACCATTGGCTGATCTCTAAATAACATTAGAATGTTACAGGACATCTGGAATATATCAAGTTCCTGGCGACACTGCTTTTTGAAAAGCTATGAAACAAAAATCAAAAAAGACCCAAAAGAAAAAGGGAAAAAGGGAAATAGTGAACAGTATCCAGAGCACTCGGTTTAAAGTCACAGCTTACAAATAGAGCCGAAAGCTTATTGCACAAAAAATGCACTTTTTAGAATCAGTATAACAAAATAAAATAAAAGCTCAAAGAACTTAGGTCAGCCAACCTTAGCTTTAACAAGAAAAAAAAAAAAGGTAGTTAGAGAGCTGGAACTATATTTTATCTGCAAAATATATTCAGAAATAATGACAAATACAACTGAACATGAAGAACAATCTTTTATCCTGCTTCTTAACAGATAATGACTTCAAGGTCATTCCATTAGTGATCACTGCAGCTTTTAAATGAAACACATATAACACTAATCCAATTAATGAAAGTATACTACATCTCTTATACATGCTAATGTTGAATGAATGCTTAAACCCTGGTCATTCACCAGTGCACGCACTATAAGTCAAAATCAGAGAAGCACAATAATATTAGTGACAAGGTATGGGGCTGGTGGGAAGTAGGAGAAGAGGTGGCAAGTTGCCCTAGTATCTACAACCTCGGTTAATTTTAATGGTGTTTATAACATGCAGTGATGTTGGATGGGTGTTGTTAATGATTTTTCCCAGTGCTTAATTAAATGATTTACATTAACTTTGGAGAAATCAGTGGTTCATTCTCAAATTTCTGTGAGAGAGCTGCCTTTTTTGCCTTTTCTTTTCTCCATCCCCCCCCCCCATGCAAATTGACTTGATATTCTGTGCAGTCTTTAATTTGTATTTTCCTTTCAATACTATAACTTTTTCTGTTCTCAGTCTTTTACCGTCTGTGAACGCTCTGTATATAAATTGAGAAAACATCAAAACAAAAGTTTTCCAAAGGTATCTTATGTGAGGAGCCTTAAAATCATGATTTCTGGACAGGAGGCATGGAATGGCACTGCCTCAGCAGGAGTATGCCTGTGCAGACATTACTGCAAGATTCAGTGAATAATGCTTGCAGTGTTATTTAAGGGGATTCAATCTCTTAATTTGACTGGTACATGTAACACAGTAGGGACAAGACAAATTTGTGGCAACTTAAAAAACTTACCTATCATCAACTGAGCATTAACAACTGAATTTGTGCATTCTTTTTGCAGTTGGAATGACGTAAGGAATTTGACAGTTTAAACCACTTAAACCAAGTAAAAGGAAAGAAACTGAAGTTGTAGGTTGGTTTTGTATCTTTACAGATAGGATAAACTTAAAAGCATGCAAACAGTTACTGCAGCTTAGCTGATGCTCAGTAGCATTTAAGGTCACCATAATTTTACCAAACACCACAAGAACAGGGGTAACCCAAGATCATGTGTTGTTAACTGCCTACGATATTGTTAACATACCTATCTGTTTTGAAACAAAATAATTTAGGGAACTCAAAACATATATGTGAGGACTGCATCGATGAACTTACCAAATGTATCTTCTTGTCCTACAGACAGGGGACATCTTTGTGTCCCTTTATCCTCACTTACATATGTTTTATTTTAAAACATTAAGCTTTAAATTCAGTATCTCAAACAAAGCCCTACCAGTTATCAGAATCAAAGCAAGCCCAGAGAACTGATGCTGTTTAAGTTCAGTTCCTCTTTTACCTTAGTTCTCCTCACTGCTGTCAGTCTAACACCTTGTGTCACAGAATAGAAAATTTCCCTAAACCTTGAAGTATATTTAGTTTACTTGAAACTTTTTTCCCCATTGTTTTTAAAATAAAATAACAATACATGGATAGATAAGGTCACATCATTACAGTAATGAAGATCACAAAATAGCTGTAAACAGTTGTGATAAGCCACACACACACAAAGGAAGAGAAGTAGCAACCCCTACAGTTGGTTCCATTTGACTTCCATAGGCTCCACCTTTCACACAGGAGGAAACTAAATATTAACAACAAAGAATATTTCCTGAAGTTTCAGCAGTGTTGCTGTTTTGCAGTGTATTGCATCCAAAGCTCATTTCTCAGATCTCTCATTTAAATGATGCCTGCGGAATTAACAGGAATAGTTTTGTTCAGTGGCAAAACCAAGATTTATGCTTTCCAACGTACAAAAAAACAACAATGCCCTTCCTGCAGGAAAGATGCTAATGGCTTCTTTCTCTTTGTGTCCCTCATGCAGAAATGTGTGTGTCAAGACAGTGACAAATGACAGCACTTGTTAAAGCAGCAGGACCATCAGGTTCTCACCACCTCACTGCAAGTGGGATAAGCCCTTGTGAAGTACACACTGACAGAATCTACATCTCTCTTTTTCTCCTCTCCATGATTGAAGCCTCCACTGCCAAGGCAGTTCAGCCTAGCAAGGCTCCCTTGCTCTTCTAGCTGTTTCACAACCTGGTGGTTTGGATCCAGAAATTATCAGCGGATTTAAATGCTTACCCACACATTTGGATGTAATGGTTTCAGAATAACATTCATGATGTGTGCAGCATCATAAGCATATCATCATCAAGTATAAAAATCTATTAATCAGCCATTGAGAGCCTTTAAAAAATAATAGTTAAAAAAGTGATTGTAATACAGGAAAGGTGCACTCATCTCCTGCCACAGCATGTGCTTGCAGAGGTCTAAGATCTCGACAGCAATTCACTACTAATCAGTGCAGAAAACGCATAAAAATCAAGACAAAACCATTTTCTCTACCCTATTTTGGTATTTTTCTTTCACCACTGATCCTTTAGAAGTACAGATGGAATCTCCAAATGATTACTTCTAATTAAAAGCACTAAAGAAATTCTACTTCACAAGCAAAGACGTGATTTAAAATAGAAACAGAAGATAAATCTTAAAATAGAACAAGGTATTGATAAAGAGGGCACAGTCTTCAACAGTATCATCAATTGATGCTAGCACATAAGCATACTATTAAATGCCTAATATACTTACAAAAATTGGGAATTAGTAGTTATGAAGAGCTTTGTGCAACTAATGTATTTGTATAGACAGAAGAACAATACTGAATTTGCATCACATTCAAGAATTTGCTGAAATTTATTATGATAAAGATACAAATTTAACATTTTCCCAGACTGGACCATGAGCATAAAATGTTAGCTACCTATATATTTCAAAAGTAAACAAAAATCCCCAATGTGCATCACCTGAAAATTCTGTTTTTGTAACAAATTCTTACTAAAAAGATAACTGGTCAATCTAACTCTTCCCACCTCTAGGTGCTTCCCCAGTTTTAAAAATAATAATAATTGAAGGTTTGCTTTTTGTAGTCACCAGATTGTTTTTCCCTTTAAGATTCGGTAAAGACATTTTGCAAACAGCAAAGAAAAGTGTAACATTACAGCTCAAAAGACTATCTGGGAAGGTAGAAGAAACTTTTTTTTTCTTTTCGAAACTAACCTATGGTTTCAGCACAGACACACACCTATAAAGCATTTTCAAATCTGAAATGTAGAGAAATATTAATCTTACTTCCATTAAAGCGGGAGGAGAGCATGAACTTCTCATTTCAAAAGCAAGATAGTTTTCTATGGGGGGCAGCAACAACGTTCAGACAACTTAAACCTCTGAGGATTGCATTTCCTTTTGGCAAGTTTTCTCTGAACAACCAGAGACAGCCAAACAAACACCGTAAATGGGCTTCTAGACAGAACTCAGGCAGCCAATGGATTTTTTTAAGTGAAATCATTGAAGATTTTAGGACTACAAAGCCACCATAAAGCCATGCGTGCTCTAAACTTCTGCTTATTAGAGTCACCCACAACTGATTCGAAGAGATTAGTCACATACATCCAGTTGATATGCATGACTGTGGCATTGAAGCACAAGAGAATTCAAAACTGCAAATTGTTATTTTAGTAAAGTGTTGATGTTCGTAACTAGACTTGCAGAAAAACATACAGCCTGAGCCAAACACCTGAATATGCTTCTAAAACAATCTACTGTTGTTTTATGCAGTAAGATTCAATTTATTTCTATATATATTATATATATTAATTTTGAATTAAGAAGTGTTACTACACCTTCTGAGCGTCCTAGAAATAATACAGACTGCACTAGTTGTTGCATTAAATACTTGGCAAATACAAGCATGTTTTTAAACTCTCTATTACAACTTGGTTATAACAATGCCATGCTGTGTCTGTGGAAATCAAAGGAAGTTTCTGCCTCCTATCTTAGTTTTTTTTAATGTATTTATTGCATCGGAAATGCAGGAGATACCAAACTGCACGTTGCTACAGTTCTACACAGCACGTGAACAATGCTGCTTCATTTAATGTTTTTGGTAAAAAGAAGTTATTTGATAACATGAAAGCAAATGAACGTGCATTGGTATAAACTTCAGCAACATGGAAAAGACACACTTCTTTGAAAAATTATAATGCTAGCCTAAATAAATATGTACTAAATAAGCTGATTTAGCGGTCATTCTTTTCTAACAAGTACAGTTTCAGTTGTAGTTCTACAGTGTCATATCAATCAAAATTCAGTCTGCTTTTCAAGGAAATATTATTAAAAAATCTTAAAAACTCTCATCTCCCTGTGATTGGAGAATGATTGCACTGTATTGCAGGAGCAACTTTCAGCCAGATTTGAAGCCAGCAGACTGACACAGGCTTTTTCCAACTCATTCTCAGCTTACACTTTGCAGCAACCAGCAGTACCTGCGACCAACAACCTGGGCCCACCGGCAGGCAGGCAGCCCTGAGCAGCACCATGCTGCCTGGAAGGAGAAGCAGGCACTGGATCCCCAGGACACCAAGTGCCAGAGGCCCAGCTTCTACTACTGCAATTAAATGATGAATAAATCATTTTTTTGCAAGTATTTTACTGCTCACACACTCTCCTCACCTTGGGAAAAACAAAATGTACAGTGCCTAGGTAAACACAGGCCTTGGTCTTGACTGAGTCCCCCACAGCCACTACACTACCATGGTACTTGCCAATTGAATGCACACAAGCATGCTGTGGGACACGGGCTTGGTGGCTCGCTTTAAGCGAATAACAGCAGTCACCTATGATTTCAAGTACCTCTACTTCTCTTCAGATTGGATTTCATGAGTACTTTAATGGAAATGCCTTACTGAAATCAGATATCACTTAAAATAATACATACATACACACATAGCTTTTCAAACTGTGTGTGGTGGCACATATTTGACATATTATGACAAGATCAGGAAGTGCAGCCTAGATGAGTGGACAGTGAGGTGGATGGGTAAGTGGCTGGATGGCAGAGCTCAGAGGGCTGTGCTTAGTGGTGCAGGGCCTAGTTGGAAGCCTGTACCTAGCAGTGTCCCCCAGGGGTCCGTACTGGACCCAGTGTTCAACTTACTCATCAGTGACCTGGATGGTGGAATGGAGTGCACCCTCAGCAAGTTTGCTGAGGACACAAAGCTCAGAGGAATGCCTGATACCCCAGAGGGCTGTGCTGCCATTCAGAGGGACAGGCCGAGAGGAACCTCATGAAGTTCAACAAGGGGAAGTGCAGGGTCCTGCACCTCAGGAGGAATAATCCCAAGCACCAGTACTGGCTGGGGGGTGACCTGCTGGAGAGTAGCTCTACAGAGAGGGACCTGGGAGTCCTGGTAGACAGCAGGCTGGCCATGAGTCAGCAATCGGCCCTTGTGGCCAAAAAGGCCAATGGTATCCTGGGCTGCATTGGGAAGAGCGTTGCCAGCAGGTCAAAGGGGGTGATCCTCCCTCTCTATTCAGCCCTGGTGGGGCCACACCTGGGGTACTGTGTCCAGTTCTAGGCTCCCCAGTCCAAGAGGGACATGGAACTACTGGAGCGAGTCCAGAGGAGGGCTATGAAGATGATTAGAGGACTGGAGCACCTGTTGTATGAGGACAGGCTGAGAACTGTTTAACCTGGAAAAGAGAAGACTGAGGGGAGACATTAATGTATGTAAATATCTGAGGGGAGGGCGTCAAGAGGATGGAGCCGGTCGCTTTTCAGTTTTGCCCAGCGACAGGATGAGAGAAAACAGGCACAAACTGAAGCACAGGAGGTTCTGGCTGAATGAGAGGGCATTTCTTTACTGTGAGGTTGACAGTGCACTGAATCAGGTTTCCCAGAGAGGTTGCGGAGTCTCCTTCTCTGGAGATACTCAAAACACGCCTGGATGCCATCCTGTGCAATGTGCTCTAGGTGATCCTGCTCGGCAGGGGGGTTGGACTAGATCTTCAGAGGTCCCTTCTGACCTCAGCCATTCTGTGATTCTGTGATATTTTACCCTTCTTCAGCAGTAGCATGACAGCACATTGGGGAAGTTTACTGTTCTTGAAGAATTTCTGCAGTAGGCCAATACATAGTGATGCACTTTACTTTCTATTGTGTTCAGTCAAAACATTAAAAAGCACCTTAAAAACATTTAGAGAAAAAAACCTCACATGTGATACATGAGGCATGACAGTTAGCACCAGCCTCCAAACCTACAGTCTTGGGCACACAATTTTGCTTCAACAACAACAACAACAAAATACCATCCCAGACATCCATGTGTCTCTGCACAGGCGAGTTACCAGAGAAGAAGTAGTTTCCTTTTCCATCCAAAGGAGTCAAACTGAGAGAAGCTGATGTCTAAAGTTTTTCCTGATCATCTGAAAGAAATAGCATTACTTCGCCTCACATTTTCATGTGGACAAACGTGAATGCTTTCCTGTTTGGAGCTGAAGTTCACTGTGGCGGGACGTGGCCCAATGCTTACAACCACACCAACCCGCTCCCTCCCACCCCACACCACCTCCAACAAAACGAAGGGGGAAGCAGAAAATGAGAAACATTGGGGAAAACAAATTCTTCCAGTCCAAGTGAAATTCGATAGGTCAGAGGTGCTATTTGTAAGAAAAGTAAAAGGCCACGTAATTCTTGCAGGATGGACTAAGACATCAGTTTATGACATCACAATAGCAATAAACCATGTTTCTAGCATAACAGACAGAATAAATCATCTGATATTCATCCTCTCTGTATCCTAATGGTGGCACCACTCAGCTTCATGTTGAATTTGCTTGAGAAACTAAAATAGAACTTCTTTAATACTAACCTCATAAAAAGAATAATTTTTTTTTTTAGATGCTCACAGCTTGAAAGGAAATTTAGAAGTGCATGTCTAAGCAGTTGTCTGCTCACCAGCATATCACTTTTCCTAGGCTGTTACAGTCTTAAGGTACAGTGTGATACTTGTGCACAAATGAGAAGGTCTGTGGAAGGAGTAATATGATTAAATGAACCTAAGGAATATAACAGAGTACTCTTCATAAGGAATGATAAATGCTGATACATTATCTTAATTTTATTTAATTTCAGCCCAAAGCTAAACATATATAGTCAGAGCACTTGTGGAGCAAAAAGTAACACCAATAAAAATGCAAACATAGATGCCCAAATAAAAAGCCTTGAGTAACCTGGACAAATACCAAAAGGATGCAGAATTTTCCACTTCTTAAGTTTCATCCCCTTTCAAGTGATGTTACATCACGCTTCATTTATGATCGGCTGCTCAAAATAGTTATCCAAAGTATGTTCACAGACCCGCAGATAAAAGTTTTTCAAGAATAGTGAATGCTAAGTCAGGCAATTCAAAGTCAAGTCATCCCTTGAAGCCTGTCCTTTTGCCCCACTTATACTGACAGCATTTCCATCACAGGACTGCCTGTAATTATTTCCAAGTGCACATCATGCAAGATGCTGAAGATGTTTGACATTTTTTTTTTTCATGATTGGCCTTATTTCCTTATGCAAGCATGCTGACAAGCCATCCTTGCGTACGTCTTCTGAACCATAACTTTAGGACCAATTCACCAACTTCAGCCAAGTTTGAAATCACTCTACAGTTCTGGAAATACCGTGATGATAAGAGGCTGAAAGAGAGGAACACTACTGAATCTCTCCTTATCAGGAGGAAACACAGATATGGCCACCATATATTATGCCAGCAGCAGCTGAACAATCAGCAGACAGGTAGCTCCAAACTCGGAGAGAATATGACATAACTTGCTCAGGAGGCAGCCCCCAAAACTGTGCAAGAATCCTGGAGAAAGCTGAAAGTGCCATAGGGGATACAGAGATGGGAGTTGATCTCTACTGCACGGTAGGCAGTAGGACATAAATGTGTAGCTGAGCAGGCTTTGTAACCTCCAGTGCTCACACAACAACCTGCCATCCCACCCTTGCTATGGACTGGATTACTGTGTTGAAGAAAAAACTCTTTCTGTGGGCTATTTAAACTTAGAACAGAACATCAGGGGTAAACCTCCTTGAGATGCTTACTATGTATCAAGTTTCAAACAAGTTTCTGAAAACAAACCATTTGGGAAATAAATGTTTAAAAGAAAAAAAAAAAGAAAATTAGAAAAGATTATATTGCAGAAAAATCTCTTTTCCTATGTATAGTCCAGCACATTGTTGATTTTGTATCTTACTTTTTTACTTTAAATTATTTTTAATCTTCAGATATTTTTGCATGAAGTCGGCTAAAAAAATCATTTGGTGGCCACTAGAGAGTTAACTAATATTTCCCGGAGTTGGCAAACGTTCAGTCAAAAACCTGGCCAACTGCCTGTTGTTTACTGAAGCTAGGGAAGAAGCATCTGCAACATTACGAAAAGCATATTGTAAAAGGCAACACATGCAAATTAAACCTCTTGAGCTATGAGTAAATTGCTAGGAAAATTTATAACTCATTTAATAAAACTTGAAATAAATACATCGCCTTGGCTCTCAGGGAAAACAAAATATTTCCCATGATTCCATGTTCAAAAAATGATCATCAAACCAGATTTCTACAATTTGAAAATAAAATCAATGATATAAAACAAGCCTCCTTCCCCCATCCCTTCTGTTCATGTCTTTAAACAACTTTGTGAATAATTTCGTGCCAAAGAAGTTTCAGTGATTCTTATATTCACCTTTTGTATGCACTTAATATTCATTTTTTCATCTGTGTGTCATTAGTAACGTTAGTATTTTTTTAATTTGACTACTTTATTTTCAAATAAAATGCTACCTTGCAGTTTCCCAAGAAATAGGGAAGTTATTTATAAAAACATGGTCCTTTGAAGCATTTTTTTTTCCAGCCTTTTTTTTTTTCCTCCCTGCAAACGGTCCCAACATACATCCTAAGAAACCGAAAGCAGTAAGATTTTCCTGGAGCCACAAGTTTTTAGCCTGGAATAGACAGTTCCCACTGTAGCACAGACCAGCCCAGATGGGCTGCACATGTGCTATTAGAAGTAGAATACACTCTTAGATTGTCTTGCAGATGAACCTATTATTCAACCTTATGAGTTTCACAAACTCCTCAATTTTCAGCCAGGAGTGGAAATGAAACCAAAGAAAGCTCTGAGCAAGATTATGCCACGAAGAGACAAAGTAACTGCTATGAGCCATTCCCATAACAGCAGAGGCAAGGAGTCCATGCCCCGTGCTGAAGCTGTCCCATGTTCTTTTCAAACAAACAGCAAAGGCAAGTTTTTTAACTTATTTCTGGATAACATTAGAGCATGTGTTGAATCTGTGGCCACTCAGAGACACTTTAAAGACCTATTCAGAATGGAAAAGATGAAACTCTGTTCTTTTGCTTAGCAACATTCTTCAAAAAATTTACTGGAATCTGTTGGCTTTTCCCCAGTACCACCGCTCCTCATCCCCAAAAAACGTAGAAGGTAAATATCCCTGTGCCCTCCGAAAATCCTAGGCTGTAACAGTTGCCAGCTATCATCTCAAAGGTGCCTCCCTTCACAGCACCAGTCTCCACAGGACCTACATTTAATAATTACTGCACACTGGTGGGTAACATGACAGCTCTCCTGATACATGACCCAGATATAAAAGGGTTTGCCAGTATAGCTGCCAGAATATCCTCCCTAGAATCCACTTCCTTCTGGACATGCAGCTCGTATCATTAAGAGATCTTTTGTGGGTACAACTTTTATCAGTTTCCTGCTCAGAATAAGTTATATGCCCAGTTATCTGCTCCAAATAAGTTATGCACCATTTATGGCATGACTATATTCACATTCAACAATTTGCTGACAGTTATGCCACTTGCAAGGATTTAAAAAAACAACTGAACTCACACACCACTCATCATCATATGTACCAAAAATAACCTGTTAGGCTCTACAGCTCATTTAGCTGCCAAAAAACTTAAAAGATAGGTACTGTATATTGATGTCTGTAAACAAACAAGGCTTTACCCATCAGTATAGACAATGTGGTAATAATGGAGTGCAAGTGATGCGTCTGTTCAGCCTCAAATATTACTGCTTTAGCAGGCATGCACACCAGCTACTAGAATATGCTGATTTTCAAAGTTCAATAGGTTGGATTTCTTGGCATAAATGGAAAATTCAATGGTCACTGTGCAGCACTCAAGCTTATACAACTTGGTTTATTTTTTTCTAAAAGTAATTCATAATAAATTTCACGCAGAGGACCAAGCTGGAAATACACTCTCTCTTGTATTTTCTATCACCTTCTGTAAAGAAATTCTGCCAACATGAAAGCCTGATACCTACATCTCCCTCCCCAAATATGTGTTTTATTTACTTACGATATAACTGATGTGTGTTTTACTTTCCAAGAACACACAAAGCTGTTTCAAGGAAAATATGACTCAGATTCTTTTTGCTATTTCTCTCAGCTCCTTCCTTGTCATGTAAGGCTCAGTTTGACGGGAAATTAGTCTCAGTTCAGTATTTACAATATTTTGCCAATGTTTTACTTTTTTTTTTTTCAAAATTCCTTTTAAGTGACTAAGAGTGCGGACAACTTTCAGTATTTAGGTTTATGATCTAAAAAATATAGGTATGTCTATACTATTCTATATAATGCCAAAAATAAATGGAAGACCAACAGGCAAGCAGGTGCTTTTCTAACTTCTTATTGTACTTACAAAAATAAAAGCTTAAAATGATTGTTTTAGACATAATGTTCAATGCCCTTTTTACAATTCTCATATATTTTGCCATCAATCACGATCATCAAGATACTGTGACTGCTGTCTGCTGAATGACAACAGAAAGAGAAATTTAGAGGTGTGAGTGAAATGACAGAGCTGTCATGGCTGCTGCAAAAATTGCTCTTCTTAAAGAAGGAGAGGGAAAACTTTCAGAAAAAAACGCAGACAGCACTGATGTCCCTGTCAGCATGTGAGGTAGGGGTTACTAAAAGCTTAAGGGAAAAGAAAAAGTTGTCCAAAACTTTGCCTTCTATTCTTAACAAAACCTAATAATATTTTTATAAAGCGTTTTGGTTTTTTTTTTGCTTGTTTGTTTGTTTTTTTCTCTTGAAACCACTATAATGCTGCAGTGGGGCTGCACTGATAAATTTGTGACCTGATCTTGAAAAGCATTACAACTCATACTGGAATTATGAATGCTGACCACCTCACTGAATTAGGAATTACGTACATCAAATCTACTGGTCAATGTTGCACATGAAACATGGAAAGCAAGGCTCAGTTCAATCATATATTCTACCCTCGGAATACATTTGTGATTAAAATCCTCACCTTTCACAGCTTCTAAAAACCGAAAACAAGCAAACAAAAACACACACACAAAACCAAACCAAAACAACAACAACAAAACAACCAGAAAGTATCACACATTGTCCTATAATATCAAGGTTGTGATTAAATCCTGAATGAGACATATGACAGGGTTGTTTTTCCTATAGCAGGAAAAAACAGCAGGACTGTGTCCAAACAGTCTTCCAGTATTTGCCTTTCTATGCAATCATAATTTCTTTTAGCACCAAACCAAAACAATGACCTTTACTCAAAATAGGTGCAATATACAACGAACATGCACATCACAAAACCTTTCTTGCTCGCTAATCTTTCAAAATTTTAACCAAGTCCATTCAAGAATATTTGCAAAACAGCCCTATTAACCTCACTTCTGGTCTACCAGCAAGATAGATTAGATTTCTTCTGTCTTAGCAAAAATTCCAGTTTCTTGAGCCATTATTGAAACACAGCTGCCACTTTTGAGCACCACCCAGCAGTTATATATATAGGAAAACTGCAATTTAATTTGAGTTTTCAAGTAAGAACTGAAAAGAAGTGATCATCAGCCTTGGAATTTGGCTACGAAACAGAAACGGACACAACTGTTACACCAGTACTGCTTCCTGAATAGTCTAAATTTTTCCATGGTTCCAATATCAAAATAATAATCAGAAAATCCACAAATAGGTCTTAAGTGTTACACAGTTTGCTTCTATTTGTGAAAAGATGACTACTGTACAATTGGTTTTATTTTTATTTTTTTTAAAGGGGAGATAACATTGTCCAATGTTACACCAAATACACAGCATACAGCATTGTTATTGCAGCCTGTTACATTAAGGCAATTCACCTCATAGTACCTCATCTTCCTCATCTTTAAAATGGACAGGGACTTCCCAGCCAACTGCACTGAGATTTGCTGACCACACAGAACAAGCCTGTACTCCTTTTTGCTGGGGTTGCCAGTTGCACTTAGAGCTGATTTGTTTACACAGACATTTTAATCCCACATAAGGAACACAGACTTTGGACACTGCTCACTTGTCAAACACATCCCGCATATGATCTGTCTAATTAAGGGAAAGGCATTGAGAACCAGCTGTGAAAACTGATATGAAGTTGTAAAAGTTGGGCATAGTAAATTGAAGGCAAGTTCCCATTTAAGTAGTTTCAGTAGCGTCTAGAATAGACATAAATGCCAGACTAGGAAACCACTTCACAGCATGTAAAATGCTCTGTTAGAACCACAAACTTCTACTAGATTGCTGATTGATGTAACACTTGGATTAGAAATACACAGCATGAAATACCATTTCCAGTGAGGAAAGGGAAGTTCTTGATGAGACTGGTGAAAAAGCGATAAAAGCTTCACTCAAAGCCTCCATTTTAGTATCAGATTGTGGGAAACTTCCATTTAAACAGCCCAGCAAAGCCCATTAGCCATCAATCTACAAGCACTAAATAAACCCTTAACGCTTCTTCTAAGAGGCTACAACATCATCATCCAACCAACCCTGTTAGAATCACCCTGACACAGATGCTGATGAAGATCAGAAGAAATTTGTAGATGGGAGAAATTTCCTCTCAAGCAGCTCAAAGCATCTCTACAATGAAACTGCACCCTTTCCCATTTCCGCCCTTACCTTCACACATAGCTGCCAATGGTATACACAGGAAAAAAGAAAATGCTACCTCATTAAAGAGAAAAAAAGGTCAAAAATAGGGGTGAGATGGAAGAAAGTAGAAGAAGAAAAGAAAATGTTTTTGTCTGGCTTTCCATGGCTGGAAAAAAAGCTTTGCTAGTATCCATGTGTCACTCACTGCCGGCCTCTCACAACTAGGACATATTTCTTGATACTTAAAAAATGACTGAGATACTGGAGCAAAATACTGTCACAGAACAGTTATAACTAAGAACTCCTTCCAGCTTGGAGGTATTTTCTCCTCCCTGATGTGGACAATGTATCTGAATAAATCAATCTTAGTATTAGTATTTCTAAGGGAAGAAATAACTCTTTGCCTTCCCCACCCACCCCCCTTTTTTTCTTTTTAAGTGGGAGAATATTGAGGACTCAATTTAAATTTGTTTCTAAGATTAGTGATTTGATTTTCAGCCTTCACTGTCCCAGATGCTCCCAGTTCATCATGAACAATGTTTATTTTGAACAAGGTCAAAATTGATACCTGCAAAATTACAACTGTCTTGACAAAAAATATGGAATGAAATCATTAATGTCAGAGCAGTAATTCTAAAACTGAAGTTAGAGCACATGGAGACATGGAGTTAACTCTGGGATCTTGACAGCCACCTCAGGTGCAGCTCTGTTGCCTGTTCGTTCCTCGTTTATCAAAGCTTTTTCCTCTGCCTGGGATGGATAACAAAGCTTATTTCACCTTCTTCCATTCGCTGTTTTAACAACTTAGAAGAAATGCATATTGTTTATGGAGTTCATACTGATATTCTCGAGTGTGAACTCTAGTGGATAAGACAGATCCCAAATATCCTATTCTGTTATCCTTTCTATGGTATGTGGGGTATGTGACAGAACCAAATCCATCTATTGTCATACACACATCAGAACCATCATAACTGACGTTATCATCTGAACTTAGTAACAAGAAAATCGTTTGGAAGAAGCCTTATCCTCCCAAATGAGAGGAAAAAATACACAGGTAATAACTGGATTTTCAACTTTAATGCAGGAGACAAGTCAAAACAGGTCAAAAAAACAGAGTAGATATAATGCGTGTTTTTGCAGGGTTATGTTCAGAACTAAGAGTTCATTCAGATCTTCATTGTCAAAGACAACTAACTTGTACGCCATTTATTGCATGGGACTCTTGGACAAGACACTAAAAATGTAGGTCTAATTTATGTAGACTTAAATGACATTGCTCACTTAAGCCAATCATCAATTCAATGGTTTTGCTCCATTTCAATTGCAAAATTGTTAATGGCTGTTCACCAGGAAACAGACTAACATGGCCTACTTGCTCCATGGCCAACTCAAGCACCTAGTAGGACTCTGGACAACCTTTAGTTCCAACCTTTAAAAAGCTGCACACAATAGTACCAGCTGTGGGAAGAAAAAGAAGGAAAAAAACAAAACACATCTACCCTTCTCCCCTGCTTTTACGGCTATAAAACAAGGTTTTATCTATCATATGGTACATCTGCAGAATCTTCTATCACAACTGGAAACAAATCTACCTAACAGAATTATTCAGATGAATACATAATACGTCTGTTACTCTATATTGCTCTCTCTCCTTGGGGAATAAACTTTATAGCAGATTCTCTCCTATATACATTTAACTCAATTAGCATACAAAAAGAACGTCCGCTTCCTCTTGTATTTGCAGATGTTTTTTCCTGTTAGATATATTGGCAAGTTGATGCAGAGAACTGGGCTGAAAACCAGCGTGGTTTTCTCTTAATCATTGTTATGAATATTTAATAAATGAACCAGATCCTATATTCTATGCATTTTGACCCATCAAATTCATCTTTATTAGTACCTTTCACATTTTTGGAGAACTAATTTCCGAAGTTCAAAGGTTAACTTGTCTTGTTTTGGTACTGAACATGAAGCAACTCCTTATTGCTTTTGGCAAAGTGGAGTCTTCCTCTACTGGAAGTGAAATTGAATCTATCAGGAATCAAATGTCGTAATTCAGAGATGGGGTCAAGATATCAAAATGTCCGTACTGTGCTGTGGAGCACAGCTTGGATATCAGCCCTGATAAATTATACTAGGTCAGAGTAAGCACTGAGAAAGTG